>NC_139520.1:8871154-9471154 GCF_947247035.1 Vipera ursinii
TGATCTTTGCCTCTCTCACTGCCATTTCTTTAGGAAGGATTCTTGTCCTCAAGACCAAACTACTTGTGATGCTCACCCTTTAGTGCTGTTATGTCTCATTTTAGTCAGTGGATTTTGATCCTAAAATTCAGGTGGATTTAAAGGCCTTACTGAACCAATCTATTAATATTCCAATCTACCTTGGAAAATAGTTTCTATTTTTTATGAAATAAAAAAGAGCCTTGGTGGAGTAGTGGGCTAATGCCTCCTTAAGTAACACCAGCTGCCTGCAATTAGTGCAGGTTCGCCTCCCACCAGGCTCAAGGTTCACTCAGCCTTCCATCCTTCTGAGGTAGGTAAAATGAGGACCCAGATTGTTGGGGGCAATTAAGCTGACTTTGTAATAATGCCGCTTGGGGGGTGTATGAAAGCCCTAATAAGCAGGCATATACATAGAATGAAGGCTACTGCTAAGCTTGTAAGCCGCCCTGAGTCTTCAGAGAAGGGCGGGATATAAATGGAATTAAAAATATATATATATACATCTCTCACCCCTCCACATACGAAGAATTATGAATTAGGACAAGTAAGAGGAGCACCTTCAATTTTGTCCTGCTTAGAGTTAAAAGGAAAGTCTTCTGACTTTTGAACTTGACTTTTGATGTCTACCAAGAGAGCTATCTGCATAGCTTTCTTGGCAGCAGTGTGGTGGGGATGTCTCCTTCCACTCTTGATCTTCTCTGTCATTTTCTCTCCCTTTTAACTTCTCACTCTAGTTTATAGCCTTGGGATTTCCTACTGATAATTTATTCAATGAACCAAGTCCAATATGCCTCAGCTAGCTGGGATCAGATGAGATCAGCAAGCTGATCTCATATGAATTGAGATCATCTCCCAATGTGTATCTGAACAAATCCATATGGCAACAGCATGGAAATGATTTGTGAAAGCTTTTTTTTAATATTCCAGTTTTTTTGACAACCCCAGTTTAGTTGAAGGAAAAGACATGCTCTTTAATGCACCTGCACATCCAGATGGATAACATTATCAATTATTTCCTGCTATCTGCCTATAACATATTAGTCCAGCTTTTATGCCCTGAACTTGAAACACAGCCTTGGAAAAGAAAGTATGGATGATACAATCCAGAAGAACAATCGAACAATGGACATAAGGAAACAGGAAAAACAAGCAATGAATTATGAATTGAAAAATGAGGTCTAGAAGCTAAGCTGACCTTGTCACTGGAAGCTGTCCTTGCTTTCATTTCCTAAAGGTACTTTGTTTTTTTGTGAGGGAGAGGATGTTCAACAGAAAAAGTTTCTGGTTTTGTGGGTAGAAAAGTATTGTTTTATCTCAAAAAAAAACCCTATGTAACAAATTGCTGCAGTTTTGTCCAGCTTACTAAATTTGATTGCACCATTAATGATATTTGGTATCATTATTACTTCAAGATCTAAGAGGAACAGTGAAGTGTAAGAATTTCTGTCCTTTTCCAAATGTGGAGATCAGAACAGAAAGATATTTTGTAAACAAGAATTGTATATTTGATCAAGGCTTCAAGGGCCAGCCTCTGTACAAAATTCCAGAAGTTCTGACTCTTGTCATGTTATGTTTCCCAGGGAAAAAAATAGGGCCCATAAATATTTCTACTGCACGTCAGCTACATCTTTCATTTTGTAATATTTTAATATTGACTGTAGTATTTTTTGAGGGAATATTTCAGAAATAAACAAGATTAGATTGAGATTTTGTTAGCTTCAATTACTAATCTAGTGCTATACAATTAATGGAGCTTTTCCATGTCATATGGAAAGATGGATGATTTAACAAAACAAATGTCTATAATATATATGTTTGGAAAAATTACCCAGTCTACTCATAGTATATTGAACATTTTAATTTAACAAAATTACTCAGAATCTACAGTTATACCAGCTTAGCAGAGTAAAGTAGAGTTCCTAGGATACTTTATAAAAAGGAAATGATGGTTTAAAGAATAGATTTTCTTCAGTAGTTATACCGAAAAAGCCTTATTTTAATGAAGTTTGCTGTTATAATGTATATATTAAAAGACATGGTCAGTACTGTAGGAAAAATCTCATATCTGGAGAGATACTGATTATTTGTAATGGACCTTGGTGTTTTTCGATGGACTACAGGATTTTACTTCTACATCGTGACTTGGGTTCCATTCCTTCTCTGTGCTTTTCAAAATCTCTGTAAAATTCGGAATTTAAAAAGAAATCACATGGAAACTTGCACTAAAGAGGAGCCCTCCCATCTTTTTAAAAAACCTTTTTGTCTAATAGGTAAAGGTAAAGGTTCCCCCGCACATGCGAGTTAGTCATTTCCAACTCTAGGGGCCGGTGCTCATCTCCGTTTCAAAGCCGAAGAGCCAGTGCTTGTCCGAGGACGTCTCCGTGGTCGTGTGGCCGGCATGACTAGACGCCAAAGGCGCACGGAACACTGTTACCTTCCCACCGGAGTGGTCCCTACTTTTCTACTTGCATTTTTACGTGCTTTCGAACTGCTAGGTTGGCAGAAGCTGGGACGAGTAACAGGCGCTCACTCTGTTCCGCGGCACTCGGGATTCGACCCGCCAAACTGCCGACCTTCTGATCGACAAGTTCAGTGTCCTAACCCACTGAGCCACTGCGTCCCTTTTGTCTAATGGAGACCATCAAATTCCTGAACAAGTGTCAAAAAAGTCTTGGAACTGTGAACAGAAAATAACTGTACCTTAATTCAAATAAAATGAAAAGACTAATGTTCAGAAATTCTCCAATTTCAGTAGATGCTTATAGCTGATTTTGGATAGTGATTCTCCATGTCTGATGTTTGGGGTGGGGAAGAAACCATTCTCCTGCATTCAGCACCTCTTTTGAAGATATAATTAAGAGAACTTCTTATAGCAGCCAGATATATATAGAACCAGATTGGTATAGTGGTTAAGTCATGAGGGTAGAAAGTAGAAGTTAGTGAGTTTTAGTCCTGCCTTGGAAGCCAGCCAGGTCACTTTCAGCCAATCACCAGGAGACAGTGCGTTCTAGTCCCACCTTAGCCATGAAAGCCCACTGGGTGACTTTAGATTAATCTCCAGGAAATGGTGAGTTCAAGTCCCACCTTAGACTTGAAAGCCAGCTGGGTGACTTTGGGCCAGTTATTCCCTCTCAGCCCAACCCACCTCACAGGATTGTTGTTATGGGGAAAATAGGAAGAGGACGGTGCATCGGACATGTTTGCCACCATGAGTTATTGGTAGAAATAATAAAGCCAGTATATAAATGAATCAATAAATAATATAAAGTGAAGCTGCCTTAAGAGTGAACATTCTTTGTAGAGTAATTGAAATTCTTTTTTTCTTGTGATGTGTAAATGAACAAACATTCTTAAAGCTTCCAGTGCTTTAATTAAATTGGTCCAAACAAAGCCTACAGTTTTTTGTGGGTTTTTTTTAAAAACGTCCAAAAAGTTTAGTATCAAGAGTTAAAAACTCAAAATCCTACTCATGCCCTTGGCAGCTTTGCAAAATAAATAAATAAAAAAAAATCTGCACAAACAGTGATTGAAAATAAGTAAAGCATTCATAACCTGAATCAAATACGACAGTAAGATGCCAAGATGCTGTGATCCTTTATGACTGGGATAACACTGTGAATCTTCAATGAGATGGACGGAAATGTCCAGGCAGCAGAATGACACAGTCAGCAAAAGATGACAATAGATCGTCCAACATTCCTTATCACTACGGAAAGAGCTAAGTTGGACTGACTGTGATGACCATTCCATAAGACCAAAGTGACACTGCACCAGAGTAGGATGACAAGGCCAGAAAAGATTTGGTGTTTGTGATTAACATTCAAAAGACACCGATTTAGACAATGTAAGGCAGATTACATAAATCTGATTGTCATTTTTGGAATGAGCAATCTCTTGACTGCTCAATGAACAGAGCGTGCAATCTTTTTTTTTTAACAGAGGATTCTTTCCAAACATTTTAGCTGTCTTGGGCAATGGCTGGAAAAAAATTAGAATTATTTGTTATTAATCCAATGTGTATTTTCTTGCAATCATAAATAATGGCTGACAGAAAGACAACAGATGACATCAATAATAAAAGTCATACTGAACACAGTCCAAGAACAATGTCTGGTGTCCACACGCAAATGGCCTCTGCCAATACTTTGTCTTCACCTGTTACTGGAAGGCAGATAACATTGGAGCCAATGGTGTGTTGACCCAATGGTGTGTTGACCCAACACTGTGAAAAACAAGTTCAACTGCTCATCTATATTTAACTCAGAATCCATTGATTTTAGTAGCCCTCTTTAAGTATGATTATATACAGACTGCTCTGCAATCTCTACATCACAGAGAGGCAAGCAGAGAGCTCCTTTCCTACACTCCAAGTTCTCTGCCACTCAGCTTTGCTTATATATGTTTTTTAACTCCTTTGCTGTAAAAATGACAGAGAGAATGGGAAACCCACAGGGGAGGCAATGCAGGGAATGATGGAAAGTGCAATAACAACATCATTATACAAATGTCACAGGTTATGCAATTGGGTCAAATGTTGAGATGCAAATCCATAAGGGTGGCTGTTGCCTGAGGATATCACCAGGCATAGGTCGTTGGTTTTAGCTTCACTGTGAGTTACTGTAGAAACCAGTGAGAAACTGGCTGATGCAAAATATTATCTTTATTTCCATTCTTGTCTGGGATCTGGCACATAACTCAGAGGAAAGGAAGGGACGGAGGGAGGGAGGGAGGGAGGGAGGGAAGGAAGGAAGGAAGGAAGGAAGGAAGGAGGCAGACTTTTGTTCAAAAATTTGCCATCTGCATTTCGTGTAACCTCGAATAGTATAGCACAGGGGTGTCAAACTCAATTTCATGGAGGGCCGCATCAGCATTGCGGTTGCCCTCAGGGGGCCGGGTGGGTGTGGCCAGGGTGGGCGTGGCCTACTGGGTGGGCGTGGCTAGAGTGCGTATGGCCTACTGGGTGGGCGTGGCCAGCTCTACATCGTTGGCATCAAGGGTGCCTATGGGGGCCTGGGCAGGAGTGGGAGAGATCTGAGGGTCTCTGGCAGAAGGAGGGTCTCTGGGCCAGGGCCAAGGCAGTGGGGGCCGTTCCTTCACTGTTTCCAGGATGGCTTCGTGGGCCACATGAAACCACTTCGCGGGCCGGATCTGGCCCCTGGGCCTTGTGTTTGACATGTCTGGTATAGCATAAAATTAATTGTACACAGGATATCTCAGTTCTTTCACAACTAATAGTAAGGCTATCACCCATCATGAAATGGAAATAATGCCCCATTACAGTTCATTATGGCAATCAACATTAAAAAAAAAACAATGAAAAATCATAGAATCAAAGACAAGGCTCATTCCAAACCTATAGATTTAATGTCTGAGCTAATAATGATGAGTTTGATAGTATCATTGGAATATACTATGCATTTAAACTGTGAAAGATACAATAAGTGAATAGATTATGCGCAGTAAGTAGATAGCTCTATTGATTCCAAATAATACATTGGGGTCAACATCCTCTCAGGCGCTACTTCACAAAGGAATAAAAACTCCTTTCTTTTAATTAACCATTTTAAATGACCGAAATGCAAGATCACCAATCTCACCCAGACATCTTATGAGTTTTCCTGTTTTTGCCTGAATTCTTGCAAGGTTTAACAGTGTCTGGGGCATTTTTTTTTAAACTCTTTCAAGTGTTTTGTTTACTATTGGGATCCAGTTCTGGAAACCGTGATGAAAGAAAGAAAGAAAGAAAGAAAGAAAGAAAGAAAGAAAGAAAGAAAGAAAGAAAGAAAGAAAGAAAGAAAGAAAGAAAGAAAGAGAAAGAAAAAGAAAGAAAAAGAAAGAAAGAAAAAGAACGAAAGAAAGAAAGAAGGAAGGAAGGAAGAAGAAAGAAAGAAAGAAAGAAAGAAAGAAAGAAAGAAAGAAAGAAAGAAAGAAAGAAAGAGTGTAGAGAAGAACCAGAAAAATGATAAAGGGTCTGGAGGCTAATCGTATAATGAATGGTTGAGGGAGCTAGGTGTGTCTAGCCTATCAAAGAGAAGAATTAGGGAACATGTGGAAGTTGTCTTCCAGTTGTTGAAAGGCTGTCACAAAGAAGAGAAGACTGAGTTATTCTCTAGGGCACCAGAGGGCAAAACAAGAAGCAGTGGGTGGAAGCTCATCATAGGGAGATCTAAAGTCAAAGTAAGGAGAAATTTTCTGACAGTGAAAACAGTTAATCAGTGGAATAGCTTGCCTTTTGAGGTTGTAAATGCCTCATCACTGCAGATTTTCAAATATAAACAGGAGAACCATTTGACTGGGAGGATGTAAGGCCCCTGCCTTGAGTAGGGAGTTGGTCTAGAAGACCTCAGAGGTCTTTTTCAATACTATAATACTATGGAATTCAGATTGACCCTAACCTTTCCTATTTTTAATGCTGCCAATTGTAGCATTTCTTTATGGTGCACATAATGTTAGTTGGAGAGAATTAATATGACGATCTTTCTTAAAGTTGCTACTATTGCTCACATAGCGAAGGTTTCTTCTAAAGATTTGCATTATTTCCTCCTATCTGAAGAAATCCTAAAGATGGAAAACTGAAGTTCAATTATTCTTTGTGTTAACTCTTTGCATCAATGGGGCTGTTGAAGACAGACTTAGAGTACAACTGCAAGAAAAATCTTTACCTTCGATATTCGTTTCCCATGTTTGTGTAGTGGCATTAGGAATAACTTCAACCAAGAAAATGAGTCTGGAAAAGAAATGTCATTTGAGAAAATGTTTTGGATATGACCCTCCCTAGTTCTTATAAATATAAAGATAAGGAGAGGGGGAATTGCATTTAGACTTGCTAGATTCTGTTACTGTAGCCATATCGCAAACAGTATTAGCATTCCTAACTCTAGCATCCAAGTCTGGTTTCTCTTGGAGGGATGAAAGTTTGTAAGGTTGGTGCTTTGCATCAAATATAGATTCAGCATTGAGAAAAACTTACACTGCCCCAAGAGAATATTTCACTCTGCTCTTACTGGAATATGCTGTGAGGAAAAGTCCTTATAAGCAGAATAATGGAATTGGGAAGGACCTTGGAAGCATTCTAGTCCAACCCTCTGCTCAAACAGGAGACCCTATGCCAGGGGTGGCGAACCTACGGCACACGCGTGCCACAGGCGGCTCACGAAGCTGTCCCTGTGGGCACGCGTGCCATCACCCAAGAGGGAGGTGGAGCCAGGTTGCCCCGCCCCCTCTCCATGTGCTCCTGCGCTCTTGCTCTCTTTTTCTCTGCACTGAGAGTCAGAGAGAAAGCTGGGTGGATCCGGGCTGGATGGTGGAGGCAGCTGCAGCATGAGTCCAGGTAAGCCTCAGGAGTGATTTCATGCCCCCCCGACCGATCATTTTATGATGTTCCAGCGGCCCGATCCAGGCATTGGAGGCCTGCAAAACACTTCTGCTGCCCAGATCTAGGGCTGCAGAGCAATTTTGCTCCCTGCCCCCAGGCGATTTTGTAGGCCTCCGACACCCGGATCGGGTTGCTGGAGCATCGTCCACTCGGTGGCCATGCCCGGCACCCAGCGATGCATAAGTGGGTTTCGGGTTGCAGTTTGGGAACTCGGTCTCAAAAAGGTTTGTCACCACTGCCCTATGCCATTTTAGACAAATGGTTGTCCAATCTCTTCTTAAAAACCTCCAGTGTTGGAGCACCCACAACTTCTGGAGGCACACTGTTCCACTGATTAATTGTTCTACCTGTAAAGAAATTTCTTCTTCATTCTAGGTTGATTCTCTCCTTGATAATTTTCTATCCATTGCTTCTTGAAGCACTTCCTTCCCTATTCTAATGGAGATGGGGGGGAGATTTTAGTGTCTCCCATTTTCAGAGAAGCAAAAACAATCCACAAGCTTCCCATTGGCAAAACATCATTTGATTAATCCCACCTCCCCCCCTTGAATGTTTTCTAGCCATTGCTTCGGTTGCATATGAATTCATAGGGTATGCTGATTTTTTTTTTAAATACACATCTCTTTTGGGATGTGCACAGCTTTTGAAAGGGAAGGATTTTTAATTAGGAAAACAACAGAACTGAAAATTTGCAACAGCTAGTATAACAGAGCCCTGGGATGCTCCTGGGTCTACACAAATAGCCAGTTTCTGAATTGGTCAAATGTGGCCCAAGACGCCATTGAATAGACTCCCTCCCTGTCTGGTGCCTTTGCTTTCCTGAAGAAAATGTTCCAGCAACTCTAATTGGCTATGCTAATTGCTTAATAAGGCTGCACTTTATTTTAAAGGCATGCTTTCCCCCCAGTTAGTAGTAGTCTTAAAAACAGAAACAAAAAAACAAAACAAGGCAAGATTCACTGTGAGAGATTTTGCTTTAGGGATTTAGCAAAGCCAATCCTTACCACTCAGAAATTCTTTGGAGGAAAAAAGGAAATTGCTGTCCACCCCCAGTATGTTCTAGGCAACGGTGGTCTATATTATCTCCCTGAGCTTCATGCAGAAAAAAAGAAAGAAAAGAAAATCAGAATGTAGAATTTGACTTTCGGTCATCTAGTGACCATCTGGATCTTTGCAAGAAGGATCTGATAGATTTTTCCATATGGACCAAGTTTAATTTTCAGGACAGGGAAGCAATTTAAAATGGGGGGGAAGGATACTGGAATAAGGAGTAAATTGCACAAACAGCCTTATTACTCAAACACATACTTTTCTACAGCATAGAACATGTGCAGAATAAGTTCCATTGTTTCCATAAATAGTGAATTTAACAATTAATGTTCAAGCTGTTATTGGAGAGAGGAAGATAGATGATAGATAGATAGATAGATAGATAGATAGATAGATAGATAGATAGATAGATAGATAGATAGATAGATAGATAGATGAAGGAAGGAAGGAAGGAAGGAAGGAAGGAAGGAAGGAAGGAAGGAAGGAAGGAAGGAAGGAAGGAAGGAGGGAGGGAGGGAGGGAGGATGGACATGCATTTAGACAGACAATAGTTTTTTTTTCTTATGCTCAAGACCAACCTCTGAATATATGCAGCTATTCAAGGCTCAAAATACTTGAATAAACTTTCATCTGATTTTGCAATTGCTTTGGGGAAATCCAAACTTCTGCAAAATAGTTCAGGCTGATCTCTCACAGTAAAATACATTTAAAATCACTGGCTATATGAACACAATAAACCAGTAATTGAATGAATTATATTTTTAATGTTGTCCAGTTGAGTCTTGATGTATCATGGCTTCCAACTGATTTTTTTTAAATAAAGTTTGCAATTTGATGTTTACCCACCCGAATATAAGCCTTTCTTAGCTATGAGATTAAAACTAGATTTACAATGTGAAGTTATACATAGCTACTCAGAGGTAAGCCTTGCTCAAGGGACTTACTCCCAAGTACATAAATAATTACAATTTTAGTGAATTTAACACCTTACTTTCCTTCCCTTTTCTCCATTTAGGAAGACATGCCAATTTAAGGATTAGAGTTTTTGTGGTTGTAGTTTAAATAACAGCTCAGGCCTGAGTTTTAATGTTAGATTATCATAACACTCTGGATATTGTATGGACCTGTCAAGAAATCTGTTCAATTTATGATATTACAAATTCACATTTTTGACATCTCTCTCTCTCTCTTTTAAGACACAGTTACATAAACATCTATTTTCTCAAGATCACATATAAGAAAGTCCATTTTAATTATTTCATTGACATGAATAGGCTATTAGAAGAAGTCAGCTCTGTTAGGGGCCCAGCTAAATCCCTCTTTCTTGTAGCTATTAACTTGCTTACTAGCTGTCTTGGTTTCTAAATGTGAAACAAAATCAGAAATAAATGGAAATGGAATATAGACTTCTTCCAAATTTTTCCTTGATTTCTTTTTTAATATGACACTCCCTAGAATCCTGGACTGATTTGTTATATTGGCTTCCAAACATCTATATTCAACTACCCTATGAATATTAGAATATTTTTAATCAGTGGTGTTGATTCCTGATGATTGCCTGGACTGGTTGGTCCCTACAGGTTTAAGATGCAGCTTTCTTCCTAGTACTGAGAGAGAAAGATGTGTTGTAACTTTTCATGTTTTGTGAACTCAGCAAAGAGAGAAATTTCCTGTTGAAGATTTTGGTGATTTTGGTATCTCCAATTTCACTTAAAAAAAAGTGCCTAGATACTATGGCAAAGAAAACATTGCTGTAAGCAAAGTGGTTTTTTTTTTTAAAAAAGAACAACATCATTTTGTCATGGCAAATTGTTCTATGCTGCTTCCTTGGCAGTTTGAAATGTGCAAACATTAAAACACCCATGAAATCACACTCCAACGTCAGAAATGTAAAGTAATATGCATTGCTTCAAGTCAGCATTGACTCCTGGTGATTACAGGGTTTTTTTTTGGCAAGGTTTTTTTTAAAAAACAAAAAAACAAAAAAACTTGCCATTGTTTTCTAACTAGAGCTGAAAAAATGTGTCTGGCAGAACTTCACTTAGACTTTCTTTGTTCTTAAGACACAGTCTCCCATTTCTAGCCTGTTGCCTTAGCCACTATACCAAACTGAGTCTCCCATTACAATCAATTAATAACCCTACTTAGTTAGGGTTCTTTTACATAAAGTTATTTTAGACATATGCACTGTTAGGATATTTAAATTAGTAGCAGGATCAGTAAAGTGTACAATAGTCCAGAACACATACTGTAGTTGTAGTTGATTAATTAGACAGTACTGATTCATGCATGAGGTAATCTACGCTATGATTGGTTGCTGTAAGTATAAAGGGGAAGTTTCCCGCCTTTTTCTTCTCTGGGTTCTGTATACTATTTAATTTACCTCATGATGTTCCTGTGTTCCTGATGCTCTTGTGTTTTTCCTTTCTTGGATGATGACAAAGACTGCTGTAAATTTGAATATTAAATGTATTTATACATTTGTCTCCAGCTTCATCTGGATAGCTGCAGCTGCACAATTCCTTGACATGCACTTAGTGGAGAAATGATATCTGAATTATTGTTTATAATTTTAAGCCGTCATAATTTCACAAACAGAAATCATTGTAATCCAAGCACCCTCTTGCAATGAAGAGTAAAATACCAGAGTAAGATGCAAAATAATGTGGCTTGTAGCTGACAAAAAGGAAGTGTCTACAAGTGAACTGAAAGCAAACTAAACATTGTATCATTATTGATTCAAACAGTGACAAATTTATGCACAGTTTATTTTCGGATTGAATTATGTCTGCTGCAATTGCAAATACTGTAAAGAAAAAGTGTGGGTGTTAGATGTAACTTCTTCCATTGATAGAAAAAGCTCCAATGAGACTAACACAGCTTGCCTGGCTGAGGAATTCTGGGAGTTGAAGTCCACGAGTCATAAAAGGGCCATGTTTGATGACTCCTGGACTAACACAATGTGCCTTCATCCACAGGGAAGAATTAACTGCACCTCTTTTTGATGCTACCTATCAGTCATTCAGAATTTTTACAATCCAAATGAGGTAATTCTTGGTTCCAAATACTTATATAGAAAGCTGGTTCAAAAATTATAATACAAACCAAGAGCTCCTGGTCATCTTAAAGAAAGCTCAACAAGACCCATTGAAAACTTGGAAGAGACATAGCAGAAAAAGAGAAAATAAATAGAAGCATTGGATTTCAGGAAATCAGAAGGTAAATCCAGCTGAGGTATGAGTTGATAAATTACAGGACATTAATATGAAAACTCTTTGGTTTCTGGGACTTCAAATTTGAGAATTTGCCACTGGGGTCAAAAATATTATCTTGTTAAATATAACACTCTCTTTCTTCTTTTAGTTTCTCTTTTTTTCTGTCTTAGAAATGTGAACGCAAGTGGCCCCATAGATTTATTCGACCTAACACTCTTGGCAAGATAATTGAATTATTGTAGATCATTCAGGATAGAGCCTAAATGATTTTTAATGAACTATCAAAACCATTTCTACATGGGATATGTGGTTTTTGGATTTTCAAAAAGGAAAGTCAAATACAAAAGGCAAAACCACAAAGAATAGAGCCAACCTGAGTCCTAAGGGCCAAAACATGCATTGCTTTCTGTTTGACCTTGAGAATTTTCCACATGCCTCCTCATGTTTCTTACATTCTTCTTTTTTTTAACAAGCCCAACCATTTTCTTTCCTTACTTTTTATTTTCTCTTATGTTCTCTGGTGACTTCTAAAACACTTTCTTCATGCATGGTCTGTTCCATCTTGAATGAGTATTAGACTCCGTCCTTGCTCTGGTTATGTTGTACCATTTATATTGCAAAATAATCATGTTCAATGTTTTTTTTATTATTATTATTTAGTTTGTAGTTAAAATGATCTGCATTTCTCCCCAGAAGATAGTACTCTTGCCTCCAGTGTTCCTCAGCAATCAAAGCTCTGCAAAATAGATTGGGCTAAGAGATTAATGGTTGGGACAAAATGAGTTTTTGTGGATGAGAGTGAACTGGGCAAGGTTTTTCCTAGGCCAAGCCTAACACCTCATCCACTAAACTCTATTGGCTACCTGGTTCATTAACTGCCTGTATTACCCTAGAATAAATGCAAAAACATTGAGTAGGTTACTGTTTCTGAATAACTATATGGACAACAATCAGTTAATCCTTTATACGCCATTCATGGTTCGACAAGGCCAGCTATGTATCTTGCTATGGAAAATTTAGAACCGTTTGCCCACAAGCAATGGATTTATAGAATCCAGTGCTACAAAATATAATAGCATGGTAATACAAAGCCTTTTTATTTGTGATGGAATATCGGGGAGGCCATGGAAATGGAGAAATAAACATGACCAATGTAAATGTGATGCCTCAGTCCAGGGGAAGCATGAGAGAGAGGAACATTACCAAAACTGCAATAGGTATAACTTGATCTGGAGAACTGCTTGATCAGGATTTCAAGATTCTGAACCTTACTCTACAAACAATAAAGGTAAAAACAATATTTTCAGAAATCAAAGTGGTTCTTGTTTTCTCAATTGCTTGCTTGCCATTACTTGAAGAGAAATAGTGGCAGAAAGTTGTTATCTTCATAATGTGTTCATAGACTGCCTAGAAGCATTTAGCAAGGATGATGGTTCTAGGTATCATTTGTTGTCAATAGATTCTTCTTTTACAATGTATTATTGTTTATTTTAGTCTCCAAATCTGTTTTGGGAGATTCTCTAAGGTGCCAGATAATTTAGTCAGTACTAGATTCTGCATTCCGTGACTGAGTGGAAAGCCATTTGGAATGCCATTTCAATAATGAATGAGTCCTAACTCAACACAAGATTGAGTTCTAATTCAATGCAAGATTTTGAGAGTAAAGCCAAGAGACAGCAGTTCTCAGTGCAGAGGGCTAAGTTATGTAAACAATCAATGATCAATCATGTTCAAGCTCATGAAGAAGATTGCAAACAGTCCATGGAAACGTGGCAGAAAATAAAAGCTATGCATTTGAACTGCAGAGGCATAAGAGAAATTGCAATCAACCACATTTTAGTTAGCATTTTAGTTTGCAATACAGATGTTTATCTAGCCAAGAGCTTTAGTATGCTGGAATTTCTGCTGAGCATTGTCAGGAAGCCTGGCACTGATGCTACTCAAAGTAGGCTTTTCAATCCAATCCACCAGATTTATATTCATAGGCAAATACTCAGAAGATGTGAGGAGACAGGATAACAATGCTTCTCAGATAGATGGAGGTATCTGAGATAAAACTTGCAAGCTGCTGTATGTGGACTAAAATGTGTTCCACAATTTTGTACCTCCAAAATACAAAATTGGCTTAGCTGTTACAAAGACAGTTCTTCAAATTACTAGATATCAGCTCAAATCTATCCACCCAGTGGTGGGATACACTGTGTAGGGCAGGGGTCTTCAAACTTGGCCCTTTTATGACTTGTGGACTTCAACTCCCAGAATTTCTCAGCCAGCGTGCCTGGCTGAGGAATTCTGGGAGTTGAAGTCCACAAGTCATAAAAGGGCCAAGTTTGAAGACCCCTGGTTTAGGGCATAATAGACATTACCTGTGATGTAGATTGTCTTGGTGGTGGCTTGCTGAGATTGTGGCATATATTATTGGCAATCTATTGGTATATTTGGGATAATCCTTCCCATAGGGCAACTTATTTGATATAGCCGAATCATAACTCCTAGACTTCATAGCTATTAGCCATGCTGGTCCCTGACTTGATAGGCACCAGAGTTCAAAAATTTCTAGAGAGGTGGAGTTTCCACATGAAAGAAGATAAACACATAATTCAGACAGAAGAAAGTGGTAGAATGCCAGACTGTACAACTATAGATTCACCTATTTTTTTATTAATATTCTGCTCAGGCAGTGGCGGTAGAAAATCCTTCTGGTCCCCTTCTTAATCAGCACAACAGAAAACATCTAATTTTCCAGTCTTATAATTAATATTCTATCTTACTGTGTTCAGGATTGTTTTGTTTCACAACTCACAATCCTGAATTCTGTTTTCTTCTGTTTTCTATTACCTCCTTCAAATGGTTTGTCATCAAGTTAACAGGATTCTGTGTTACTGTATACTCTTGTTTTACAGATATGTATGTATGCTTGCTTATAAGGATGGAGCAATATCCTTATTGTCTAGCTCACGTTTTCCTGAATGAATCATCAGAGGAATTCATTATGTTTACACCATGCTCATTTTTTCACATTAAAACCGTCCCAAAACAGCCATCAACTTTTAAATAAATAAAGATATTTCTGATTAGATTAGCTGTACATGTGCAGAAATATTTACAGGATGCTGATAAAAATAAAATTTGGATAGTGGAATCCAATTTTATCTGTGGAGTGAATGGAGAAATATAAGAAGGAAAAAAGCACAAATAATGAAGTAGAAATTATGCCCAGTTATGCTTCTCAAAATTCTTCATCCTAATTGAGTGAGGACAACTGGATATCTGTAGTCTTCCTTTGGGGTTTATCTGAATAGAAGTTAGACATGCAAAAAAGAAAGTTATAGAATTAGGCACAACACTTAACCACCTTGTTAGCAATGGAAATTCTAGTCCCCATTGTGGTCATAAATCAAAGATTATCTATATGCTTGTTGTCTCTCTGAATGTGTCTCTGTCAAGGAGAAAAGGGTAAATAGCAAAGCTAAAACTGATGGAAAATATTCAGATGAAAAATTCCAAGACCTCTCCCTTTTTTATTTTCCCCCTATTTTGATGGGGAAAATGGGTCAAAAAAAGAAGAAATGTAAAATGTAAATGTAAATGCAAAAAACAATCAGCATTTCCACTGCTTTACATATGCACAAATTGTACTAGGTGGGAAATTTCAAGAATAGCACAAATTAGCATGGAAGGAGATTAACACTGAGACAGGCAAACGGGTGCCCTCCAGATGTCTTGGGCTTATGTTCCCATCAGCCTGAGTCAGCATCCAGAGTGGCAATTGGCATGAGGCTGCAGAAGCTGGGGTTAAAAACATCTGGATGGACCATCTTGCTTATCTCTGGTTTACATTATAACTTTCCCCCAGATATAGTCATCCATGTATGCGTCACATTTTTGTCACCAACAAATGCTGATTTCAGAATCAAAGCTTGGTTAAATGGAGTTGTTTGCATGAAATCCTGAGCTAAGGAATTATTTGGGTAGAGGAGAAGATGTTTGGGCTAGATCTGAGTGAAAATTCAACTGAAGGAATAGTGAATGATTACAGCTGGAAAGTATACAGTTTTCCTACCCACAAAATTGTCTGGCTCTAATTGCTACTCTATAACTCTGGGTTGATGATGTCTGTTGAATCACTGAATTGCATTGAACCTCTAGCAGTTCTTTAACCTACTGAATTGGGGTTGGCAGTTTGCAAATGGTATCCGGACATCATGACAAGGTTGTCATAATATTTACATGGAATGATTGTGAAGTTTAAAATCCAATGGGCTTCTGACACAATGCAGGTTTTGTCACATGAATTATGATCTGAGAAGGTCAGGCTGTATTTTCTTTTGCTCACTGGCTGTATGAGATCTTCTCCCATGTGGAGGCTTTCACTGACCCTAGCTCCATTTTGGGTGAAAGCTTTGAGTTAAGAAAAGGAAGAAACCTGGGCAAAGTGTAAAATTGCACAAAATGTTATATGTAATGTCTGGTAACTTAGTTAAAAGAATTAATTACCACTATAGGAACAAGCCTAGATTTGAAAAATTGATCTTCGGTAAGGCAACTTTCTATATAAAATATTGATTCAGAGTACATATATACTAGCATATTTGTGCCTTCCCAATATGTTAGTTTGTAATTACCACAACAGGGAGCAAAACCTGTTGGGAGTTAGCTAGTTGGGTTCGTATACGCACATACAAACTCACAAACAAATATTTTTAGTCTTCCAAGGGAAGAAAATATGTTTATCCAGGTATCTGCTGAATCTCTGGTAGTTCTTTAACAGTTGTTTGTGTCTTAATCCTTGCTTGCTCATAGTACTGCAGTATACTACATGGGAATGCCTGCAACATCTGGAAGTGCAACTGGTGCAGATTATGATATGCTGCTCAATCATAATACTTATATTTTTATATATTTGGGTGACTTGCTGCTTGGGGAACTACATTGGTTAGCAATTGCCTTCCAGGTGTGACTCAAGGTGTTGGTTATCAAATATAAAGACCTTCATGGCCTTCATATCCATCCAAATCAAGTACATTTTCTTGAAATCTCATTTTCAGGATTGTCTCTGATGGACCCCTGAAAGTGGCTGTGGTTTCCCCTATATTTTGGAGCCCCCTCTGAGTAAACGTTTGATCTTCTTCATCCTTCCTAGTCTTTAGAAAAACCTTGAAGATCTACCTATTCCACCTGTATAGGATAAGGGTATACTTTGATTGGAAGTTAGGATTATAGGCATGAGGTGTTTATTTATTTAAAAACACTTATTTGTATTATGATCTGTTTATAATGTATTATTAATCTAGAGTCTATAGGACTGAGCAAAACAAAATAATAACTCTAATTTTGGATCTTGAATAACAGGTGTTCATAGTGTCTGTCCAAAAGTATTTTTTTCTCATCTTCCATCTTTTAAGTAGCAAAGCTATTACTGAAGGCCAAGTACCATTTTCTTGTATATCAAGAATGAAACTGTACAGAGCTGAATTTATGAGTGTTCTTCATCTAACCAGGAACCCCAAAAGTGTTTATTTCTAAACAAGAGGATTGCTTGTCCTTTCTTACCATTATATTTGGAATGGAGCTGAAAGGCATGTACTGCACATATGACCCATGTTTGCTTCCACATTCAGATATGAATATAACTTAGGATTCTCCTTTCTCTCCTTCTCTGCCTTCACCGTCTTTTTTTCTCTCTTCTAGATGGAACAGCAAGGAGCTTGGAGAGCAAAGAGTTGATCACTGTGAGCTGAAGAGAAGTGGGACTTAGTTCAGTGGACCAAGGCTGAGGAACTGACTCACTGGTTGCATTTGCAAAGCACCAGAAGTTGCTGAGAAAGCAAGAAATTACTCAACATGAACTGCAGAGAACTGGGACTTCACCAATGGACCAAGCTAGGGGCTTGGGAACTGAGTCACTGGTTCCATTTTCATAGCACCAGAGGTTCCTGGGAGAACAACGAGTTGATCACTGCAAGCTGCAGAGACCTGGGACTTTGTCCAGTGGACCAAGCTAGTGATCTGGGAACTGACTCATTGGTTGTATTAGCATAGTACCAGAGATTACTGGGAGAGCAAGGAGTTGCTTACTGCGAGCTATAGAGAACTGGGGCTTCATCCAGTGGACCAAACTAGTAGCTTTAGGAACTGAGTCACTGGGTGCATTTGCGCGGTGGCTCAGTGGGTTAGGACACTGAACTTGTCGATCAGAAGGTCGGCAGTTTGGTGGGTCGAATCCCAAGTGCCGCGTAACAGAGTGAGCGCCTGTTACTCGTCCCAGCTTCTGCCAACCTAGCAGTTCGAAAGCACGTCAAAATGCAAGTAGAAAAATAGGGACCACTCCGGTGGGAAGGTAACAGCGTTCCGTGCGCCTTTGGCATCTAGTCATGCCGGCCACATGACCACGGCGACGTCCTCGGACAAGCGCTGGTTCTTCGGCTATGAAACGGAGATGAGCACCGGCCCCTAGAGTCGGAAACGACTAGCACGCATGTGCAGGGGAACCTTTACCTTTACCTTTTAGAGGTTGCTGGGAGAACAACCTAGAAAGAACTGTCCAGTGATGAATCTAGTGGCCTGGGAACTAAGTCACTGGCTGCGCTTGCATAGCACCAGAGGTTGCTTACAACTACTACTCTATGAAGTTACTACCGTATGTGAAGTTACAACTCTTGAAGCTACTCATTGTTAGAGCATCTGACTGAAAGTATGCAGCTGAGCAAAAGAGTACTCTTAAAAGCACCAGTACTTTGAAAACAGCAGTGGTTCATTCTTGGTAAGTACTTATTGCAATTTTATTTTTAGGCTGCCTGATTTGGTTCAGTGCAATGCTTGTTGTGCAGCTGTTTTTGTGGTCCTCTTTTTAAGTTTGGATATTGTCTTATTTATATGCTGATTGCTAGTTTACATGAACAGATTGCTTGTTTAGAATCTTTAGTTTGTGTTTTTCAGGCCGAAATTAGGTGGGTGACTCAGCCAGTGTGTTCTATTGAACAGCCCCACTATCAGCCCCCCTCTTCCACAAAAAACCCTTCAGGAGAAGGGCAGTATGGATAACTGCTGGATCTGGCAGTGAGGGCTGTGAATCATAAACAAGATGTTTTTGGTGTGTTCCTGCGTAATATTTATTACTGAATTTAATGGGGTTACCAAGGTGGCAGGTTCAGCTGTTTCTGATGATGATGGTTCAACTGGGCAGGGGATTCTGGTCTATGAGGAACTAATTGTCTTAGATAAGGGAAGTTGTTGCAAATCACAATGTGTGGTGTATAGGGTATCTAAAAAGAGAAAACATCTTCTGGTTGAGGTGTCTGTTTAAGAGAGGATACGGAGGTTTTTGAAAGAGATGAGGTGTCTGCTTCATGCTATCGTCAGCACAGAAAAGAAGCTCATGATTAAGATTATCCAGAATGCTAATAAGGATTTTGAGGTTCAGGTTGTTGTGAATGTTGGTACTAATGATCTATCCAAATGAAGATGTGTTTTCTATGCAGAAGGATTCCCAGAGTTTGGGGCAGGAACTTAGCAGTATAGGCTTACTTTTTCGGAGATTTTAGCTGTATATAAGAAGCAAAAAGGGGAAAAAAATCAGCATATACCTCCAAGGTCCCTTCCAACTGTTGTTGTTGTTGTTGTTGTTGTTGTTGTTGTAGTTATAAAACTTTTATTCATAAAACATGAAACTCAGTCAACTGAACACTCAAATTGACTGGCACTAATGGTTGACACAGGCTGCTGCCAGCATCCTAGGTATCAACCAGGTATCTCCTTAAAACATAAGATGTCCTGAGTAGCGCAGTTTTTTGTAGCTTTGCTGGAGTTATTGCAGGAAGCTGCAATTTCTTGATGTATTTTGCAAAGTTTTTGGACATAGTTCCCAGTGCCCCGATGACAATGGGTATCACCGTTATACATTTCATACCCATTGTCATTTTAGCTGTATATAAGAAGCAAAAAGGAAAAGATCAGCATATACCTCCAAGGTCCCTTACAACAACTACTACTTCTTCTTCTTCTTCTTCTTCTTCTTCTTCTTCTTCTTCTTCTTCTTCTTCTTCTTCTTCTTCTTCTTCTTCTTCTTCTTCTTCTTCTTCTTCTTCTTCTTCTTCTTCTATTATTATTATTATTATTATTATTATTATTATTATTATTATTATTATTATTATTTAGAGGAGTTCAATGTGTGGCTGAAGGAGTGGTATAAAACTGACGATTTTAGTTAAGTTAGTCATGATGTTTGCAGTTGGTCTGATGTAAACCTGTATAAGAGATGGTTTCTCTTTTCTTTGCTTTTACTAATGTGCCTCACATAGAAAGTAGTTGCCTATAAGATGGAAGATTTTATCAATGTCCACTGAGCACTGACTCTTGTCAGTTTATACCACCCTTCAAGCTTAAGTTTTATACTCCTCCATTTTAGTAAAATTTGTCCACCTGAAGTCTAAAACTTTACTTTTAGCGTATGTCACATTGGATTTAGATTTAATGTCAAACTAAAGGCATTGGTGATCACTGGAACCTAAGTTTTCCCCCACCTCAACTTCTAGTACCCAATTCCCGTTTGTCAAAGCTAAGTCCAGAATATGGCCCTCTCTTGTTGGACATTTTACTAAATGTTTTAGAGAGGTACCATTTAATGCATCTAATATATTCCTGATCCTGCTTCTAAGTGCAGTTGAAAGATTCCAGTTAATACTGGGCATGTTGAAGTCACCCATGCATCCATCACAGAAAAGGACTGAACTTAGTATTAAATTCAGGGGTTTTCTGGGAAAGGATTGAAACTGAATAATGGGGACATTATTAGAGTTTAATATTAGAGTTAACTGATACAGAACATTTCTGTTCCCAGTAATCTAAAACTAATAGGTCCTGTTCTGTTCAACATGTTTGTAAGTGATTTAATCTTGCTATGTAAGCTTTGTCTTTCTGCTGATGACACAAAGGTGTGTAATAGACTGATGTTCCTGGGGGTATTCATAACATGAAAAATGATTTGGCAATACTGGAAAATTGGTCAAAAATGTGGAAACTGCAATTCAATGTTTCTTAAGGCAATATCATGCACTTAGGGGGAAAAATAATCATCTGGCAGGGTATAGTATTGGGGGTACAGTGTTTGATAGAACAACCAAAGAGAAATATTTAGGTGTGCTCATAGCAGATGACTGCAAAATTAGCAAACAATATGGCCAGGCAGCTCTGATGGTGAAGAGAATTCTGGGATCCATCACTAGAGGAATCACCAACAGGAAAAAGGTGGTCCTAATCCCTCTATATGGGCAGGGGTGTCAAACTGCCGGCCCGTGGGCCAGATGCGTCACGACGAAACCGCGCCCACCCCATTGCCGGCAATGGGGAAAAAGCTCCGATACGTCGCACGACGTCACGTGGCGTCGCGAGTTTGACATGCCTGATATTGGGCTTTAGTTGGACCTCATTTGGAATACTGTGACCAGCTGCTGAATTTCTCTGCCTTGTTTTTTGTTTTGTTTTTTTATTTCATCACCCTTCTCTCTTTTATTAAAATTGTATTTGTTTAATTTTTCTAATGATGGTAGCACCAAGGACATAGTCCACTTTAGATCTGGACACAACTCCCTTGTGGAACTTAATCTACCAGTGGAACATTAATGTCTTAGGAAAGATAGGAAAATTGTGTGTCTCCAGACAGCAATTCTCATCAATCTCAGCCAGTGTATCCAATGATAATAGTTGCTGGGATCTGTAATCCAACATCTGGAAAGCAATACATTTCCCACTCCTATAGTACTCAACATATTGGAATCCAGAATAGCATGGTTCAGAAATTCATATTAAGAAAAATTGCCACTTGACAACTACGTTTGCTTTCTTCCTTCTGAAGTTGCTATAGTTGATGTAATTCTTAGAGAATGTCTCTAAATCCCTGGTCACCATCACATTCCTGTCTAACATTTTATTAAAACGTCTATGCAATCTGGATGGATGGATGGATGGATGGATGGATGGATGGATGGATGGGTGGAAGGGAAGGGAAGGGAAGGGAAGGGAAGGGAAGGAAGGAAGGAAGGAAGGAAGGAAGGAAGGAAGGAAGGAAGGAAGGAAGGAAGGAAGGATTGTAAGAAAGTCTTTTTCATCATTTTTCAGGAAAAAGCTGGCCTGAGATAATATTTATTGCTGTTGAAACAGAAATAGAAATACATTTCCCATATGGGGTTCATTTAGAATCATATTATGATCAGATGTCCTGTTAAGTGGGAGAAAGCACAGATGGAACTCTGATGATGACCTTTCCTCAATATACAGTAACCAAATCTGACAGCTGGTCCTTGTTACTGAATTTATTGTCTCTTATAAGCCACTCGGCAAGGATGAGCCTAATAGCAAAAACCCATTTTTTCACTCTGCTTTATCTCTGCATATATTTTCATTTGTTCAGATACCAAAGAAAATAACAGCAAAACTTCTCCACTTGCTGTTCTCTGGGATTGGTCTTAATTTAACTTTTTGCTAAATGTGAACAGTATTTCTTAGGTCTAAAGAGCTGTAAGGGAAGCACCATTCAATGATTTATGGGGAGTGTTTACTAAGGAATATAGTCTAATTTTTGAAAGCCTTACTGGTTTCACTTGAGTTCTACAGTTTGTTCACCCAACCCACCCATCTGTGGTGTCTCAAACACCAATGGTTCCTGTGGGCTAATCTATCGGTTACTCCACCCATTTGCACTAGCTGATAGCCTGAAGATTTAATCAAATTATTTTTAGAAAATCATTGAGTTCTACACCAATAAAAACTGCTGCCCCTCAGGCTTCTGAAACTAAATTTGAATGCTTCTTTGTCCACTCTGTAAGGGAAAGAAGGGGGCTGTTTTTAGGTATACACATGTTCAGCTTGTGGACCTATGTAGCTTCCAACTCTTTCATGACTGGATTATCAGAGCTAGTCTTGATTGTCTAGACAAGATTGCATGCAAATAATTTCAATGGCTGCTTAGTCTTTAAGGCAAAAATGCCAAGAAACACATGGGAATAATTTATCTGGGCAAAAAGGCTGCCTGTTGCATGAAATATTTTTTTGCCCAAGGAAAAAAATGGAATTTTATTGATTAATGAGGGGTGGACTAAATCTTTCTAATGAAAACAATTGATGCAAAATTTCTGCTTCAGACAGATGACTAGGCAGGTTGGTTCTAATCTGTTAGAAGATTAAGAAATACATATGTGTGATTTGAAGATTTCATTTGGTTAATGAAATCAAATTCAAAAGAAAGAATAACAATCCAATTTGGTCACAGATCACCATGGAGCACACTCCTTTCCTGAGAAAGATGCCAACATCTCAATTTCAGGATGTTTACTAATGGCCACAGGGAAATGAAATTAGCATACCAGTGCATTAATTAGAAAGGGGGGGAGAAGAGTACCTGACTGAATCAAAAGAACAGCAGGTAAAGCTATCCTCATAAAACACAAAGCACCAGAGCACAGATTGTTGGCAACTTATCTAAGAATTCTCCCCAAATTCAAGAAATATGAGTGAATCTCAGATGTAGATTATATTACGGTGATAGTTGAGCCGTTTCTTACTGCTATTAGAAATCACAAAGAGATTAACCCTAAGAAGGAATCAATACCAGTTCCAGCTTTTGGAGAGACGCTAGTGCAGAATTTGTGTTCACACGTACTGTTGTCATTCGTCATTCACTGTCTATGCTGCTGGATCCATGCCACTTTGTCCTGCCCAGAAGGAGAGGGCAAAGTGTGCAAAAATTACAGAGCTGGCATCTTGCTTCCATTTCTGTACCAAAGAAGAATGACATGAGAGTGGGCAATAAGAGGAACTAGAACCAAATTGTTCTTATGTTAAGCATAGTAGGCTGACACTATGTTGTGATTCAGGGTCAGCCTGTGGGTTCGGCAGCTGGGTCGGACGACTCAGAGGAGGAGGGGGGTGTTGAAGACCTTGCTGAGGGGGTTGAAGATCTTGCTGATGATTGCCCTCAGCCAGGCCCCTCCCACTTGGTCACCACGGAGACCCAGCTGTGTGAGCCTGACAGTGTGGATGAAGATGACCCACAGCTGGCCCTGTTCAAGGATGCCCGATGCAGGAGGCAGTCAATTAGGAGTAAACAGAGGAAGGCAATGGGGCTTCTCGGAAGGAGGCAGAGAGAAGCTACGCCCTGAACTCTATATAAGGGGAATGTCTGGGAGGGCTGGTTTGCTGAAGGCAACCGCTTGGATGGTTCATGTTTCTTTAAGCTCCTGTTTCTTGGTTCTGTCTTGTTTGTTTTTGTTGCAATAAATTTGGCAGGCGTAATTCTAGCCTCTTGCCGTTTGTGGAGGGGTTGTCCCTGCCTTTTCTGCAGGGCCAGTAGCAGGCTGGTACAGAACACACTAAAAGATCTCCTGTTAACGCAAATACAAGTGGCAATATAAAGTAACATTTGTGATCAGAAGTGGTTGGTTCAAAGAGTTAACAGATGGGACCTATTTGTATCAGAATTTAATTTCAGAATGTGTTTAACACTGATTCAGTGTGTGAAGGAGTAGTTATTCATTTAGTATGATGGAATATAACGAAGAGATGAAGGGTAAGATGACTCCCTTCCTATATTCATCTCCTGATCTTCCTTTGGCTTCCACACCCAACTGGCTTCATTTTCTACATGCTGTGGATTTTAAGTTCCCCTCTGCCTGATGCTGGATGATAGTTCCAGTGTAAGAATAAAAATTCAGGATGTTGCTTGTCCAGTTCTAGTCAACCACTCAGGTATGCTCCTTGTGTAATGTAAATGGATCTGCGTACACAAGACAGTGATTAATAGGACATAGGAGGCGCTGCATAAAGATTCAGCTTCTTCTCCTCTGGTTCTTTAGCAAAAATCATCTAACACACTATCGGACAGTTTTACATAACAGACACAGGGCAGGCCCATGAAAACTACATATAGAACACTAAAAATAGAATTAAATAAATAAATAAAATGGTATTGTTACAATGCAGTTGCTCTGCCTTTCAAAATAAAACTGGCGCATATTGCCTGTCACAACAATCTTACTCTGCCCAGCCACCCCCAAAATCTTTCTCCTTTTGCCCCCTTTCAATAATTTCCTGCAAGTCTTTAAAAGAATCAGTAATTCTTATTGTGTAGTCTTGGCATACCACCTAGTTAGATAAATACTCAAACAAGTACAAATTATATGTTCATGCTAGTTCATGCTTCAGCTAGATATGTAACTAATTAGATAATGTAATAGCTCAAATAAATAAATACTAACCACTACCACCTCACACAGAGAAAGAACAGAAGACACCAAGAGACTTCGGGTTGTTACTAATCACACAGAGTCTCTGCAACCTAAAATTCTTTTTTGGAAATTATTCCCCATTTAGTTGATAATCTAGTATAAAGTTGTACACTTTATTACAATTGGGAGACAAGCCCAGACAAACTTTGAAGGGAGTATGTTCTCTCTCTGGTATTTATAGGATTACATTGCTTGTATGTTGCAGTTCTTACATTATGACAGAAGTGGACAATTCAATACGTCAATTCTATTTTTTATCCTCCTCCCCAAATACTTAAGATTGTCCTGCCAATTTTCAACTGCAAGATTTTTAGTTTATTTTTATTTTTAATCATATTTATACTCGACATTCCCATTTTTTGATTTACGGTAGTTTTTTTTCCTTATAAACTTATCACTTCTTTTGAAAACACCTTCCTGCAATCCTCAAACTAACAGGAAAAAAAGTAGAAAATTCCAGTCCCATCTTGTAACTCCACTGTCTCATCACAACGAGACTTCAACTGAGCTGAAAGTGTGTTTGTGTGTGTGTTTTTGTGCGCGCCCATGTGTGTGTTAAAATAGAGCTCCCATTTTCGCAACCACAGAAGTTTGCTTAGCTTTGCAAGGAATCCCATGAAATACCCTAATCTTTTCAAAGCTGAATGTTTTTGCTTTCCTTTTATGTGAAGCATTACACAGTTAAATAATAACAGGTTAATTGCAGTTAAGTTATAAAATTCATTGCCACCACATTTCCTTATGATTCAACTGTGCAAACAATTCAACATTTGAGCCAACAGCCTGGAATGTTGATGGGCTCTCTTTTCAGAGCACAGAATAATACTGTAGAGTTGGAAGGGACTTTGGAGGTCCTCTACCATTTTAAATAAACAGTTGTCCAGTCCCTTCTTAAAAGCTTCCAGTGTTGGAGCACCACAATGTCTGAAGGCAAGTTGTTCCACTGGTTGATCTTACTCTCAGGAAATTTCTCCTTAGTTCTAGGTTGCTTCTCTCCTTGATTAGTTTCCATCCATAGGTTCTTGCCTTGCCTTCTGGTGCTTTAGAAAATAGGTTGCCCCTTCTTCTTTGTGGCAGAGGCCTCAAATATTGAAACACTGCTATCATGTCACCCCTAGTCCTTCTTTTCACTAGACTAGATATACCCAATTCCTACAACTGTTCTTCATATGTTTTCATAGATATCTTCAATCTGGGTAGACATTTCTTAGGAATGCTTTAATTTAGATTCTCGTACTATTGAATTAAATTCAATAGCTAAATGAATTTACAGAATATAAGACAGCTTTCTTGAATTTAAGCCAATGATGACTATTAAGAAGGTCACCTGTATTCTTTGACTACCAGATGCTAAGGAACATGATGGAAGGAATTAATTATCCTCATAATCTTCTCCCCGAGAACTTCCCAACTGCTTAAAATGGGACCTTGCTCTAGATCCAGCCAGCCTTTAATCCTACTTATATTCAACTTCAACATTTGCTAGAAATGCATCTCAAAGTATTTTTTTTCCAAAAGGGGTATTCCTGAAAATATTTCTGAATGTTTCCACCTGTCCCACTCTATTATATACTTTCATACAAAATAAATCTGTTGATCTCCTTTTCCAATATTCCTCACCATTCTTATATTAGAGAAATAGACATTTTGTGAATTTTCCTAAACAGTTTTTGGAGTGATCACATGACGGATTAAAAAATTCCAACACTGCTATAAATTTGGAATTAAAATAATACAATAGTAAAAAATAGCCCTTTAAAGCTAATAAAATAATTGACACATTCACGCCCTTTTGTAGGTGGATGGATCCTATATTTGCATTATAAAATGAATCGATAGTTGGTGAAATTAGAAACCTATTTCTGAAAACTGACTGTAATGTGGAGAAATCACATCCTGGCCAACTAATCCCTGATTGCCACATATATTAGATGATGAGAAAGAAACATGCTTTCAGGCTCTTTTCCCCAAAGAGGAAAAAAATAGCATTGATGGGTAGAGAGAGTATTCTATCTTTTGTTGTTCCTTTTTTTCCTTCAAAATGTTGTAGTCTCCCTGTTTTTGCTTGGTCCATGGAATCCCAGAAGATATTACAGGATGCCTTTTAAGATCAGAAATCAGGAATAGCCAGAGAGACTGCAGATTAAAAGAGTAACAGTATGAAATAAACCTCAACCTTAAGGTGTCCTACAACAATGGAGTATGTTCATAAAGATCATCAAAAGAATTTTTAATAAATTCTATAGCACCAATAAGGGAGAATATTTGTAGCTCAGGGTTGAAAAGGGACTCACAGGGCAAGCTACTAGAATGTAAACTGAGAGCAAACCCCACTCCTTTCTAGCACTGATGATGTTACCTAGGTTGGGTAATGAAATGTCTGCAAGAAAACAACCAAGCGCAGAAAGGATCTCTCAAAGTCTATAGCACCTTGAAACTGAAATTGGGGAAGGGGTGCTTTATGTAATGTAAAAGTGCTTGCACAAGAAGGAGGAGGAGGAGGAGGAGGAGGAGAAGAAGAAGAAGAAGAAGAAGAAGAAGAAGAAGAAGAAGAAGAAGAAGAAGAAGAAGAAGAAGAAGAAGAAGAAAAGAAAGAAAGGAAAGAAAGAAAGGAAAGAAAGAAAGAAAGAAAGAAAGAAAGAAAGAAAGAAAGAAAGAAAGAAAGAAAGAAAGAAAGAAAGAAAGAAAGAAAGAAAGAAAGAAGAAAGAAAGAAAGAAAGATGATGCATTGTATTGATCCAGATGCCGATGAATTAGTAGGAAACTCCATTGAACTCAGATCTCTAATCATAATGTTCACCTATTTTCTGGCTTCTAGAGCTGGATCAGAGCCAGTGTTCTCTCTACTGAATGATAATGGCACAGGAATGAATTTCTTTTGTCCTTACAATAATGGGATCATTCTCAGCTCTTCAAAGTTAAGTGCTCCGATGACATCAGCAAACAACTACTGTTTATACCAAAATATAGATTTCCTTTGTGCTTTAGTTAAGTCTTCGGTAAACCATATTTATGTTATTATTGTTTATGTTTTCAGAAGCCAGTGGGAAGGTGGCATTGTTTCTGCTTATTTGGTTTCATGAGTCATGCCCATTGAGGTAGTTATTAAGTCCAAGATGTGGGGAAGAACAGTGAAAAAGGAGTAGCTCCTTCAGAAGACAATATATGCTGGGCTAAGTTTTGAGAATCTATCATTCACATGCTTATCTAAGATTCTTGTTTTGTTCTTCTAAAATGAGCCCACCCAGGAAAGGGATTTTTTTAAATTCACAGTTTGATTTTACACTAGGATTCAATATGCTTATGCAGATAAATGGGATAGGTTTAAATAAGGCCTTGAGATTAGGGTAAGATATGGAATTCTCAAGAACATTTTCACCTAAAGATCTATCTTCTCCAATAGAGGAAATAATGATTGGGGAACATTACAGTTATGAAGAAATGACCAGCGTCATGATACAGAAGCATCCCCTACTACAGAATTTATTAAAGTTCTGTTGATGATCTTTATTAACACACTCCATTGTTGTAGGGGCACCATGAGGTTGAGATTCATTTTATCCTGTTACTCCTTTAGCCTGCAGCCTCCTTCCTGATTTCTAATCTCAAAAGGTGTCCTCTGGGATTCCATGGACCAAGGATAGCCAGGGAGACTACAAAATTTTGGAGAAAGAAATGTACAATAAAAGATAAAATACTCTCTATTCATGGTGATGAATATAATTCTGTATAAAAAAGGTTCTTGCCAAGCTCCCCAAATCAACAGTATGATATTGACTAAAATGAATAGATTCAAGTCATTTTTTATTATTTATTCATTTTTAAAGGTAGAATTATGACTCTGATTCTCCTGGGAAAAAGCACTGTGTAAAACTCAGGGGTTGGAGCATATATGTTTCAGAATCAAACAAGGCTGGAGTACTAGTTAAACTTTTGTGTCTCAGCGCTATTTTTTCCCTTCATCCCAGCCCGGTTAAGCATTCTAATAAGAACCCTGAAGTTTATCATCATATCAAAGCTTCACAACTTGAAAACCAATGCCAAAATCTTCAAAGCAAATAAGATTTCCAAAAATTGAAATCAAATTAGAATGCTTATGGCTTCAAAAGGGAAAAAGAGACTCAGTGTGTGAAGTGGTTTTGTGTGAGGATATAGGGTGACTCTTGACCCACTCATTATTTTCTCAGTCCAACTCATCTTACAATATCTTGGAGTCAAGTGGCTTTAACAAATCCAATAAATAAATACATATCAGAGGAGAAGACCTATCCCACACATCTTGTGTAGGTGACTTCGTGCTCTCAGAATATAAACCAAATAAAGAGACAAATGACTGAGGGAAAATTATTTCAGTTTTAATTTCAGTGAAGTTTAAATGTTAAAGACATTAAATAAGACTTATTTTTGACCTGGACATGTGTGCTATTTGTTTGGAATGTAGTTCCTGAGAAACAGGAATAATAAGAGAGCTTAGAAACAGATCCATAGCCCCTTGTCCTACCACAAATGTTCCTTCGGTATTTTTTCCTCTGTTCAAACATACTCTCCTCTGAGGGCAGAAGCCTGAAATGGACTGAAAATAATTACCCACCATATCTTGCTTGGAAGGGGGAGAGAATCTTTTAGCAATTAATGGAGAATAAGATGTGTGAAGTATTCTGCAACACAAGGATGGATGGTAGTGAGATTGCAAGCATCTCTCTAATTTCATTTCTGACATGATGGAGGGAAAATAAATGCAAAAGGCTAAGGAACGTGGTGTTCTTAAAAAGTCAAAACAGCAGGTTGAACTGCCCATTTTAAAATTTGGAAGTGTGTTAATTTGGGGAAAAAATGTAAATATTAACTGCAGCAGAGGAAAACATCCTTGGAATGCTCAACAGAGTAGAAGGAGTCAACTTCACTATCTACTTAATGTGGATTTGATGTCTGCCCATATCTGTAGGAGAAGAGCAGGCAGAGCTGAGGGGGTGGAGTTAAATGTCTCATCAATTTAGAATCTGTGTGTCGCCACAAAGATCTAAGTTCAGCTCCCCTTGAATTCTGTTGATCCTTATTTGGCATCAGTTTAGTGCTGATCATTATTTGTACAGATTCTGCCATATAGGCTTGAATAAAGCTTCTATGCTGCAACCTTACGAATGGTCCCGATTCTGTGTACCTCTCAACATCTAATATAAGAGCCATTTTGTTCTCCAAATTCAAACTGCCCTGATAGGTCTCCAGAAAGTTGCCTGTCCCTCAGGCAGATCAATTTGCTTTGTATCAGATAAAATCCCAGCTTGTGGTTGGCTCATGCTATCCAACCATGGAAATCCCTTTATTTTATTGTTAATTATACTTAGAGTTAGAGATGTGATGAACTTCCTGTGCAGAAACCATATGCTCTGCTGCAGAGTATCATCTCCCTCTCCTGAGGACTCTGACAGAGACAGTGCCAAAAAGTGACTAATGAGGGCCCCTTTCCAGCACGTTTTCTTTCTTCCTTGATAAATAAACAAGCACCAACCAAATTATTTGGCAAAAAATGCTGTCATTGTTTATTGCCTTTCTGGAAACATTTTCTTGAAAGTGAAATTTACAGTTAACTAGAAAAGCATTTTGGAGGTCAGGATAAATGCTCCCATTCTAACCACAGGCTTGCCAGAATTAACACAACAAGACTTGACTACAAATTGAAAAATAGGCTAAGTATTATTCCAACTCTCAGCACATCTATTTTGACTACATTATAATTTGTGCTTCTACCCAAACATATGCCTTTGAGTCTCCCTCCCTCCATCCCTTGATACTATTCTGTAGACAATGAAAAACACATCTCAAAAATATCAAACATACTGGAAAGAGAGAGGGGGGGAGAGAGAGAGAGAGAGAGAGAATGGGGGGAGGAAGAGGGAGAGAGATCAAACTGTAAATATAAAATGCAAATCAAGAGTTTGGCACGTCAAGGAAAAAGATCTTGGATGTAATTCTAACCCACTGATTAGCAAATATAATTAAAAATTATTAGATTTTGGAGAGGAGGAGATATGTTAGAGATCTTATTGTTCATCAATAGAAATGAGAAGAGGCAGGGAGGGAGGGAGGGAGGGAGGGAAGGAAGGAAAGAAGGAAGGAAGGAAGGAAGGAAGGAAGGAAGGAAGGAAGGAAGGAAGGAAGGAAGGAAGGAAGGAAGGAAGGAGGCATCATCAAGAGGATGGATAAGAAGCAGTTAATAAAAGTCAAAGGAGAAAATTTGGAATAAATGTTACAAGAAACTTTCTAAAGAGTAGAAAGGTGGTTTTATCCATAATTAAATATCAATTAAACCATCAGTAATATGATTCTGGTTCTGTATTTTGCATTAGAAACTGAATTCCGTGCAGTCTTTTTTTTTCTTGCTTTTTTCTTCCAGTGTTAGATTACCTCCCTATTTCTAATGACCTTGCTTGCTACACTAGAGAAAAGGAAGAGGAGAAGGAATAATAATGATAACAATATAAATAATACCATTTCATTGCTTTGAAATCCAGGGATTTTCACTCTTGTTTTCTCTCCAGCTCCTCTAAACACAAACTGAAGTGCAAAGACACCTACCCTTTGGATCTGGATACAGCCTGATTGTTTTCAGTAATCTGAAATAATTTGGAACAGATTTTTATTCAATAGAAACTTCTACTCTGTTTTCCATGAAGCTGCCACTTTGCTTTGGGCCTCCAACACCCATCAAATGTGGATCACATAGCTACTGTGCCCTCCTTCAAAAAATGTCTATTGTCGCTTGCATAAAGTCTCATAGATGGGAGGGGAGGAAGAAGGCATACTGGATCAGCAGGCCATTCTTCAAATCAGACGAATTCCTACAACTCAGATCACTTTCAACAAAGTGAAGCAAAATGATGACCCTCACTAACCATTTACCCCAATCACAGTATCCATGGGCATTCTAGAGCAGGCAGGAGGGAAGGATGGGTAATGTTGTGCATGTCATATTGCTACTCAACTGATGTGTTAGCATTTGCACCACAATGTCATGACTACAATCCCTCTTTAAACTTATTTTTAGTGATGAAACAGTAGAATTAAACATATGAACAAAATAGATACATTTGTAAACAGATGTCACTGAGAAAGGGGTGCTTTCTCCAATCACGCTCTGGGCCTTGAAGGATTAATCTTTCCCCACAATGTAGAAGCCCGATCTACCTTCAAAATGGATAGGGCAGGATCTTCCCATCATCAATGGACACATACTCATTACAAAACATAGATAAACACAAAGAACTTGTCATTTGTGGGGAAATAATTACTTTCTGGATTCTACTGGACTACCACATTCCTAACTCAGGGGAATTGGTGATGCCCAGTAAGAATGTTAAGCACTGGAATTCCATATCCTTGAGATAAAGTATATTCTCTGCTTTGATCTTGCAGAGTCTCTCCACAGGTTTGTTCTACTGTTGTTGAAAATACAGGGGCTGAATCTGGCAAGAATCTCTGTTCTTTCACATAGCTCCATCTTGTAGAATATGTCTGGCAACAGGTATCTCTTGCAACCTACAAATAGATCATGTTAACTGAAATTACCAACATTAAATTTGGAAAGTTTGGCATTAAAAGGAATTGGTTTATTGCTACATATTTCTGACTACACTTCCTTCACGTTGCTTGGGGTAGTCAATAGAGGGTCCCTTACTGAACAATAGCACCAGGATTTTGTTGAGGCCTAATCCTCTATTCCTTCTTTCCCCTACTTGTGAGGCACATTACAAAGAAGGCAGATGGAAAGAACAGAATACAAACATTTCTTTCCATCTGATCAAGATCTAGATGATGAATGCCCAAGGAACATGCAATTTTTTAGAGGTTTCTCAACTAGAGAATGTTGCTGTTCAACTTGGAATGTAGAGAATCACAATTTACTATTTACAACGATATCTGTCAGAAACTGGACAATGAATAAAGAGCAGTGTTATCTCCTATATCATTTTTCTTTGGCCTCTTACAAAGCCACTGAGATGTTCAAGATGTTCACTGGATGTTGGTTGTGATAGACACAGGATTTTCCTCTGGTGTTCGATTAAGCAGTCTAGGACACACAGCTTTCTGTGGTTCTGAATTCACTACCACTAAATTCCATTAAAATGTGATATTGGAGGATGTTTGATATTTGTTTTATGTACCACATTGTAGGTTTTTAATTTCTTTGTTTCTGGCCCATTGGTGTATGGGTTGTTCTATGCCATAGATAGTGTAAGGTTTTTCTACACTTCTAAGAAAATGGGATAAGACCTAAGTAGTAGTGTCTTGAATTAGCAGAATTCCCTGAAAAACTGTAGGTGTGAGAATTATTTTATTTGAAAATTTTTAATGTGCTGCCACTAATTTCTCCAAAATCTTTCCCCATCATTTGAACCAGAGATGTGGGTTTTGTAAATAAATAAATAAATAAATAAATAAATAAATAAATAAATAAATAAATAAATAAATAAATATTCCCGGGAGGGAGGGAGGGAGGGAGGGAGGGAGATCTGCTTTGTAAAGAAGAAAGCTTCCAAGAAACATAAAAAAATGGAATAGTATTTGATTTGAGGAATCAGGAATTTTTAATTGCCTTTGACCTGGAATAGAGCATAGAACTGCACCCCTTCAGCCATTAATATTCTCTCTCTTTCCCTCCCCCTTCTTTCCATTAGAAATCCATTTCTTTCTCAGTCTAGCACACTCTCACACACCAACACTAGGGCAGGCCCAAAAAGTCAGGAGTGCTTTCGCCAGGCCAAAGGTCTCATTTTCGGTCCCCGAATGTCGCCCTTTTCTTCCCCCGGTGTTATTTTCATCTTTTGTATCCACAAGAAATGCATACATTGTGTTTGCCTTTTGTAATCCAGCTCTTAACAAGAATAGCTTTGTCCCGCTCACAATGGGCCATCAACTTCAATGTGCCAATGAGCTCTCAGTAGCCGCTGGACATTATGACTGATTATAATGCCACAACAATCCTTGAAGACTATAAATGTATATTGAAAGGCCGTTGCAGGGAGAGATGTGTGGGGTAGGGAGGGGGACGCTATTGAATGACACAGTACTCATGTAACCCTGTGGGGGAACAGGGGACAAGAAGACTATTGATAGTTGTGCTAATACAAAAAGCCGCATAGACGGAGAGTCATCCAAGCCGGTATGGTGCGGGGATGACCACGGCGTTCCAGTTTTAATGCTGCTTTTGTTTTCTTCTCACTTTGAGGCAGACAAAACCCACCGTTCAATGGACAGAGTTGCTTCTGTTGCCCAGAAAAAGAGACAAATAAATAAGAAAGTTTGTAGACACCCCCAACTGCTATTGCTTTTCTCGCTCTCTGTGGTGCAGGGGAGGGAGGGTGAACTCAGTCTGGAACTGGATTATATTTGAGCTTTGAAAATGCGGATGGGAAATAAATGGCCTTCCATTGGCTGTGAGACTAGCATTGCCATTAGCATAGGGGTTTTCTGTTTGCACGCTTTCCAGGCTTGCTTTGAGAGTCTTGTTTCCTATTAACCAAGAGCCAGAAAACTCTCTACTCTTTCCAAAAGCTTCTGCCTTCTCCAGCTAAAGACATTTCTTTCATCTCTACCAAGATTTTTTTTCCTTGCACAATTTTTCTCTCTTAGCAGTTCTGATTCTCTTTAGTGGAAGAGAGATTGTTTTTGAAATACATTTCAGAGGAGACTTTGGGGACCAGTTGAGGGATGGAGCACAGTGTGTTTGTTCTTATTTCATTTTGAGGTGCCCATGTCTATAGGTGGGCAGGTCTATGTCCATTTTCCGTGGTACTGTCATTTTTCTAGCATGGACATGATGAAAGAAAGATGAAAAAGTGCATTAAAAGTGCCTTGGTGGAGCAGTGGGCTAATGCCTCCTTAAGTAACACCAGCTGCCTGCAATTAGTGCAGGTTCGCATCCCACCAGGCTCAAGGTTGACTCAGCCTTTCATCCTTCCAAGGTAGGTAAAATGAGGACCCATATTGTTGGGGGCAATTAAGCTGACTTTGTAATAATGCCGCTTGGGGTGTGTGTGAAAAAGCCCTAATAAGCAAGCATATACATAGAATGAAGGCTACTGCTAAGCTTGTAAGCCGCCCTGAGTCTTTGGAGAAGGGCGGGTTATAAATGGAATTAAAATAAAATAAATAAAATAAATTAAGTCTGGATCCAAGGAGCATGTCTTGTTATTGATGGTGATTCTATCTATCTGTCTACCTATCTACCTACCTATCTATCTACCAACCAACCTATCTACTCATCTACCTATACATCAATCTATCTATCATCTATCAATCAATCATCTGTCTTAGCATCACATAGACACAATGAGATAGTACAGTGAAATCTCTAAACTTCCAAGATTTTCAGAACTTTTTTAAAAAGCGGAATCCTTCAAAGCCAATGAAAACTTCAATATTTTTGGAAACAGGTAGAGGAATGAAGCAAACAAACTAAAAAAAGAGGAGAATTCACTCTGTATAGTATCATTTGATTGCCGATCCTACTATTTTGACAAATAAATATGTTTCAATGCCCCAGGCTTAAACCTTATGCAACCCAGTCAGGTCTGCATCCAAGGGAAAGTCAAGCTAATATTATATTGACTTCAGGAATGTTTTCTGTTTTCCAGCACTGAAAATGTACTCCAATTTCCTCTAAACTTTCCAGAGGACATCAAAAACAGGAAGTATGAAATGAATGTAGAAAGGAGTAAAAAGGAGAAACTAAATTCCATTTCCCAGATGCGGAGAAAGAGAAAGCCTTTGGTTTATTTACTTTGAGGTGGCATGGTCAAAGGACAGAGGTTATTTTCCAGAGATGTTGAATTTTCTATTTCCTCCCCTGCCTTGATCTCCCCAGGGCTTTCTCTCATTGAGCGATTATGCATTAGCAAACTGTACTTTTATTTAGTAAAGCAAATACTTCAGTCTTCATCTAATGCTACAAAGCTGGACAATCTACTGATCGTTAATCTTGTTTTGAGATTCTCCAGCTTCTTCCTTATCCCCATAGAACTCATTTCCATGGGGTTTGTGCTGTGTTCTCTCCATGCATGATTCATCACAATCAGTAGTGGATATCTACTGTACATTTAGCTGTCCATCCATCTAACCTAACTTCCATTCATGAAATGTGAATTACTGTGTTATAACATGAACATTACTGCCTGCAATTAGTGCAGGTTCGAGTCCCACCAGGCTCAAGGTTGACTCAGCCTTCCATCCTTCCGAGGTAGGTAAAATGAGGACCCAGATTGTTAGGGGCAATAAGCTGACTTTGTAATAATGCCACTTGGGGGGGCAAAAGCCCTAATAAGCAGGCATATACATAGAATGAAGGCTACTGCTAAGCTTGTAAGCCGCCCTGAGTCTTCGGAGAAGGGTGGGATATAAATGCAATTAAATAATAATAATAACATTAACATAACATGATGATGATGGTGATGATGATGATGATGATGATGATGGCAGCTTAGTTTAGAATTTTGAGTCAAAGCCTTCCTCTGGTAAATCAACGTAAGCATCCTGTAAGCCACACAGTTTGTTTATTTTTAAGCCAGAGACTTTAATGTTCTGGGTAATGAACTGTTGCACTGAGCTCATTAAATGTGCAAAAGGTTTCTCTCTCTCGCTTTTTCCAGTTTAGCGGTGTGAACTGAGTTGCTGGTAAATTACCTAAATGAAGTGATAGCATCATGTGGAAATGTCTACACCTTCCAATAAGAATTTATCTGCCTTTATTGCTTGGACATCTATCTGCTTCATAGGTGACTTGGGTAATGAATGACCAGGCATTACTGAATGCACAGGGTCAGATTTTGAAATAAACTGAGGGACATGTATCTAGTTTTACATATACAGTACCTGAAATATGGACATAAATAAAATCAAAGAAGTATAAAGTTTTCTTAACTAACATTAAGAATTTGTACCACTCTTAAGATGATCTAGCTTTTTCAAGTCTGCCCCACTGACCGCTGGAGTAACTACCTAAAACTGAGATGATCTGCCCATTGAAGATCTGGCAGATCTGGTTTGGAGAAAGAGCAAGACATTTCAGTGGATTACCCACAAGTCATGTGTGGCTATTCAGTTCCTAAACTTTTTCATCCAAGAATACGCTTTAAAGCCATGAATATACATAAGAAAATACAGATCAGAGCATGGCATCTTTAAATATTTTAAACCCAGGAAACTATTACTTGCACTCAATCTTTATTGTGTGGGTGACCCAGGGCCACCAGAGGCAAGACAGAAATAAAATGATGTCACAAGACGGTATTATAAGTACAGAGCACAGTAGAGAGAGAGAGGGAGGGAAGAATGTAATCATTGTGGAAACAAAGAACTGATGGAAATAGGCTGGCCCATTCAAAAGAGTGGCCATCCAGCCATTTCATGTATGACCATGAAAAGTCACACAGGAGTTCTAAACACCTTGTTTCTGTTGTTGCTAAATTCTTTGATTATCACATCCTCTCTTTTTTTTTAGAATAAATATTATTTATTAGAAATTCGTTGATTTCTTCTGAGGTTACCTAGGTTAGTCCAAACCTCCTGATGAATAAAACCTGACAGACGTCATCAAGAGCAGGATTTAATTTTCCTTTGGAGCATTTTTTAAGCTAAACATTGAATGTACTCCTTGTATACTGTACAAATACTGGCATTTGTAATATTGCAAGAGTTTTTGCAAAAAGGGAGTGCATGCCACTAAAACGTCTTTTGATTTTGCGTTAGATTCAGATGCAAGAGCAACATTTAAGACTCCTCTAATTTTGTTAGTATTAGCATGTACTTGAAATGGTTTCAACATTTTTTTAAATGTTCTAACCATGTTTCTTAAATTTTTGGGATGCGATTTATCAAAGAAGTGTCTTAAAAATGTTTTAAAATGGTTGATTGTTCATAGGTGACAAGATACATTTACAGAGATGTCCCCTCATTCTGATTTAATAGTCCTTAGTTTGCCATTGCAGTGCAATAATAATTTAAGGATCTGATTATACCTGTGGACTATGTAACCAAAATGGGAGTTTATCAGTAGTTGACGAACTAGAGATTTACTAAGTGTGGGTATAGTAAAAAAGATTAAAAAGACAGAATGATCCCAAGATTTTAATCTAAGATCAATCATATATGTTCATTTTGGGGTATAAACAATTTAATAGAAAGAGTAATCAATGTTATTTTAATATTTTAGGGTTAATGATGTGTTTAAAACTAAACCTCATTTTTTGGTATATATATTTTTTGTTGTTTTCAATTTTTCCTTTTGGGGGCAATATTTTTGTCTCTTGATTTTTTTTTCTTGTATACGATATTAACACAAAAAACTAACATTAACCTGGCTTTGCTCAATTAATAATCCAGTGAGGAGCATCTCTTAAGTGATACCCAGATTTAAGTCCCTTACATGGGCATGAAAATTACTATTTTTCTACTTGGCCTGCATCATAGGGTTGTTGTGAGGATATAATAAGGAGGGGGGAAAAATCAGTGTAGAAGACTCAGGGACTTCAGAGTTGCAGCATTCTTAGGTAATATTCTTGAGAGTCTCACTGCAGAAGTGGGTGGGTCTCAGGTCTATTGAAAGTGGTGGGCTTCAACAGTTTGAAGGTAAAAGAAATCCCTTGGGCATTCTAGATGAGATGAGATACATTGAATAAACAAGCAAACGAACAAATAATTAAATCCACAAGACTTAAGGTACCCTAAATCTCCAGAAATGAAAGGGAAAAAAACCCAACATCATTCATGCTGGAGAAAGGATGACAGTGGGCTGTATATGACTGTGGGCCATATTTTTTTCATCTCTTCTTTAGACTGCAGTGGGGCAGATATAACCAGCCTGCTATCTGTTTTCATCTTTTGCTGCTGATCCTCCTCTTTAATAGGTTGTTTTCCAAAGGTGTCACCCACTGCTGCTTGATCTTAACAGAAGAGTCTGGAAAGAAAAAAAGAAGAAAAGGTGGAAATCCTCATAAACTCCTGAGTCACTCTCTCTTTACTCCTTTCTTTGACAGTTAGGCTTCTCTTGTTGGTGTTAAAAGCCAAGGTGGCACTTACCAGCAAAATGATGGAGGTCAGTGCCATTCCTATACACAGGCTGGAGCTCTCTGTGTCTCACTTGGTTTAGCTCCATTTTGCACATCATTATTGTATTCAGGGAATTAGTGCTCTGAGCAACACCTCTCTAGAGGTTAATTTTGCGTGTCCTGCCAAGGGGAACATATATTCAAATGCAATAGGAGGAAGCTGTCATTGTTCTTCTTGGGCTACGCCTCAGACGCCAATCAGATGAACTCAGCAGAAGCCACCTCATTAGAAAGAAAAGACTAACAGTGACATAAAGGAGGCATTTGCATTCAAGCATAGTTCTCACCACATCACTGAATTGTCTCACTGGTCCTCAACCAATGGTCACCCCTGCTGTTGACTGGTGGAAGGATGAATTTGTCATTCTCTGGCAAAGCTGGTGAGAAAGGAAAGGAAAGTTGATGTTGGCCAGGTGAATGAGAGAGACTACAGTTGGATCAGGCAAGCAGGCCCTGAATTGATTTTATGTCCAGTCCAAGGACTATTGAGGAGGTGTCAGAGTTTAAGGAACAGCCAACTGACCTTGACAATAGATATGACCAGGAAACACCTGGGGAAAAAAAAAGGAAATCGGGGATAATTTCAACTGTTTTAAATTAGGACTGCTTTCTACAAACTTGTACAAACATTAGCAAGGGAAGCACAATCAACTTTTTTAAAAAAAATTAAAAAAAAAATAAAAGGTGAGGAGAAATGTTAAACTGTTGCTATCTGCTTTTATGCAAGATTAGAGATATTTAATATTTAAGAATCAATTAGAAATCTTTTCCCCCTGCCACGTGTCATGATACAGGATTACTTGAACACGTTTTGAGAATGGACCTAGAGAGTAATATATGCTGGAAGAGAATAGATCAGGGGAGTTTTAGCGGGAGGAGTTTAGCACATTGTCACAGGAGACAATGAACATCGGCTGGATTGAGCCAAGTGCTCAGTTATAATAGAGTTGGGTTAGTTTTGGTTTTGAATGATGAACCCACTTGCTATGTGTTGGAACTTTGCACTATTTGTGAAAAAGGGCCATGTATCTTGTTCAATAAATAACCATGATCAATTTTTAATTTTTTTGCTCAGTATTGTCTATATCAGCCTTCCCTTTCTGGTGAAAGAGACTGAGAATCCCAACCCATAGCCAGGCTGGGATAATTTGCTTTATAATGATTTGCAGTGCTTCATGATTTTGAATGAGGATGCTTTTCAACACTTAACAGATCTTAGGAGATAAATATGGAAGAGAGTGTAAATGGTGATGGGAGACTCCTTATATCGTTGGTATTATTGTACTGAATCATGGAGGATTTGATTTCCCAAGGAAGTGCAAAAAATCTAATATTATAGATAAAAATACAGGCACGAGCACACAGAATAGGTCTGTGAATGGGTCAAATAGGTTTCTTTATTGTTCATCATCAGTCTACAAGAATCTCACCAGACTAATTCCCTTCTCTTGGGAAATGGCAGATGCAGACCTAAAGATCTTGTCTCAAACCTTTTCTTTCTCCAATAGACTCTAAACTGGAATGTCTTTTAACCCACCACATCCTCTCCTTCAACCAATAGTTCAAGTCTAACTAGAGATGATCAACATATGCTCTTCAGATACTGCTGAATCTTCCTTCCCATCCTTCTCAACATTGCCCTCCTTGCTGTAGACAAGCAATAAACTTCCGAAAAAGTGAAACTTCAGTTTTGAGTGGTTGGAATATCAGGAACACAGGAAAAGGGTAAGTAAGTCTTCTCTACCACTGTAGCACTGGATTTTCTTGTTGTACTACCATCCGCTTTGCCAATTATATAAACTATGCTGGAGAACAGAAAGGAGGACAAGGAAGAAGTTACCTTCGGGATACAGCAGAACTGATTTTGTCATCAACATCCTCCAGCCACTTGAGGAGAGGTGGCACTTTGAAGGACATTTCTCCTGAGGCAGCAGGAAGAAGTCTAGTCGAACTGGCTGCTGTCCCCAAATTTCCTGTCTCTCAATTATCATTGCCCCAAGACTACACCCGTTCTCTGCCTATGGGTGTCTTTCATCAGTAAACTCCTTGTAAAGGATGTCCTGTGCTGCATAGTCCTCATAGACATTCTGGCGTCTGGAGGACCAAGCATCCTGCTGTGGTCAGAAGTTCTAATACCAATTTAAACATGACAAAAGATAGTATGATCTACATCCCAAGAGTGACACACCATCCATCTGTCAGGGTTGCTTGAATTTGCATTTCTTCAAATGGAACTTGGAAATGGCAGAAAATGTAAACTGCTGTGGTTCTCAGTTTTATTACACATTTTTTTCCCAACATTCTGAGGATTCCTTTGCTATGTAATTTCCCAATCTAGGAAAAAATGTGAGGAGTTCCCTATTAATTTCTTCCCTTGAGAAGCATGCAAATCCAGAATGTGCTGATTTACTGGGGAGAATATTGTATAATTAACAACAAGATAATCACACATGTATTTCCTTCACTTTCTTAGAATCAAGGGGGTAATCTTCTCTCCAAGGAGATGCTTTTAATAGTGATTCCCTTGAAAGATTCATATCCCCTTCCTCAACCTCATTAGTCATAAGAACATATTTACTCTCAGGAAAAAATTTCTTTAATTTCTTTATGAATTTGTTATATTTATATGTCACCTGTCTCAACAACTCTGATCAGAGTTTTAAAGAAGTGGAGGGGTTTTTTTTTGAGAATGGGTAGAGAAATGATAGCATTGGGGTTTCCATGCAGGCAATCTGTATAAGCAAAGCACTAGAAGGTGCACACTGAAAAGTGTTGTGATGTGATCCACTAATTTAGTTCCTAGGTGAGATTGGGATAAAACTTGTCATATCATTAAGGACTGTCATTGCTGATGGTCAGAAGGTGAGAGTATCTCAGCATTCAACAAAGTTTGGAGTGAAATGAGGTAAGAAGCACAGGATGTCATTGTTAACAAATTGTGATTTACCTTCAGGCAACCTGAGGTCATCCAGTTGTTGATGAAGTATTACTCCTATTACTCTTAGCATTTAGCTCAGGGACGGACTCTTGAGAATCAAATCCATGAAATCCTTTGACCGTGCTTCTTTTCTCTGACTGCAGATATCAATCTGCTTGCTTTGTGTTGCTTTCTTGACAACTAGATGTAGATTTGACTACATAAGTTTGTGAAACCTATAATAACTTGCCTACCGGGTTTGAAATTGTGGGAAATAATAATTATATACATTAAAGAGTTTGTTGGGAAAATAGAGCAGAAGATGATAATTCTCAGTTAGACATGTGTATAAATGGTACCTTGCAATATAGGAGTTTCAGCCCTTCAAGGTAGACCAGACTGGGAAACCAAAGTTATGAATGCTAATATTATCTTTGTTATGGCGATAGAATCTTCCAAGTCTAAATGTCCTTAGAAGCTTCCTCTAATTGAATTTCTACCCAGACTTAAATTTCTGTTGTGTTGTTTGTGGATCTTCCTCCTCTTCCTCAAGGTTATTCCTTTTGTCAATTACAAAGAGAGAGGACTTAAGACACCCAACTCTCACATATTCATTCAGAAACAAGAGGTCTGTTAGAAAAGTAATTTTATGCTTTATTTGGGGCTCAGTCATGTTATACACAGTGGCTCAGTGGGTTAGGATGCTGAGCTTGTCAATCAGAAGGTCGGCAGTTTGGCAGGTCGAATCCCGAGTGCCACGGAACAGAGTGAGCGCCTGTTACTCGTCCCAGTTTCTGCCAACCTAGCAGTTCAAAAGCACATAAAAATGCAAGTAGAAAAATAGGGACCACTACGGTGGGAAGGTAACAGCGCTCCGTGCATCTTTGGCATCCAGTCATGCCGGCCACATGACCACGGAGACGTCCTCGGACAAGCGCTGGCTCTTCAGCTTTGAAACGGAGATGAGCACCAGCCCCTAGAGTCGGAAATGACTAGCATGCATGTGCAGGGGAACCTTTTACCTTTTTACCCATGTTATACAGGCTTCTTCATCAAATTGTTCTTCTTTTTGTATCATACTAGAGACATTCTCCTTGTCTATCTCTATGCACAATAAATAGAAATGAATCTTTAGTGAGGATAAGCATGTGAGACATGATTGGAGGAATGAATTATGGTGCTTTATGTGCAAATTCTAAAAACTCCAAAGCTAAAATGGGTTAATTAGAGAGCCTTGAGTCAAAAGAAAATATAGGCATAGGAGACATATCAGAAAACTGATGGCACAATGAAAATCAATGGGACATTGTTATCCCTGACTTCACAATCAATGAAAAGTACAGAATCGGATGAGCTGGAGGGCTTTCCATTATATGACAAAGCATATTTTTAAAATCTATTTTGATAAAAATCTAAAAGGAAGGGCAGGCTAGGAAATTCTAAGGCCTTAAAACAGTTGTTAGGGGTGCATATTCATCCAACCGACCAAGAAGACAAGGTAAACATCTAAAGAAAGCAGAAGCAATAAAAGCAATAAAAGCAACAGAAGTGATAAAAAATGAACAATTATAATAGCCCAATTCCCTTCTGGATTTATTAGTTAACTTATTTGTAATCAGATTAGATTGACACAAAGCAAATTTTGTAGACGCTATCTCTAGGTTACTAATTCAGGTTTCTCCCTTTCTTGTATTCCAAGATTTGTACTAATCATAAAATGTTGTGGCTAGAGAATCAATGGCAAATGATATTTTTTTGCATATGGCTTATGATCTATATCAACACATAGCATATTTAATTAAAATCATTTAGTAATACATTTCCACCAGCACACACAGACATTCTGTAGCAGTTTATTTAGGGAAGGGAAGTGAAATTGTATTGAAAATAACTCATTTTAGATGAAAAACCTGATAGTCCTTATTTTAATTACCCAACTATGCACTTGTGGTTACAGCCTTGGATGACTTCACGAAGAACTGTTAGTTGATACCTTTTAAGTGGGATTCAATTAAATCCCCATAAAATGATCAACGAGAGGAGGGTTGACATGTCTCATCAGTTGAGGCCCCCAAAAGGCGAATTGCCATGTTGAAAGCATCCTACAGGCATGTGCTAATATTTCATGCAAATTATACCGGGTTTCACTCATCACTTGATACATGTAACAGAATTAAAGGTGGCGAAGAATCTGCATGCCAGGAAAATTCATGTGGCACAATTTGGTTACTTGCCTACACATGCATGCACACACACACACACACACACACACACAAAACCCTCCCCACCAACACACCAAAACACATGGAACCTACAGATCAATATAAATCTGGTTCATTTTTATTGACCTATTAGCCGAGTAACATTTCCGACCATTTAGTATCTTGATGGATTTTTATTTTATTTATGAAATACCCGCATGCTTTCATTTGCAACTTTTCTTACCATCCAGGTCATTTGTGCTTTGCTTTTAACATAAGCTCTACAGCTCTGCAGATTTTTGAGAGGGCAACTCATTTCAGAATTCCTGTGAAGAGCCCTTAGAAGTATGTTTCTTTTCTACTATCTCTTTCAAATGATTGTCTTCCTGTTCATTTCCCCCTTTTTCCAGGTGTGAACATATTTACACACTCTCTCTTCTCAAAGTCAGGTGAGAAGACCATGCAATGAAACGGGATGCGTTAAAATATTGTGCATAATTGTGTCTTGTGTAAGCCACAATGGCGATCCATATAGAATCATTCTATCCCCCCCCCAATACTCATACAGCAGGGGGGGAGATTTTTTTTCCCCTACCAAGGCATAAGTATTTGGAAGATCTGGTGCTGTGGGGTCTCTGGGTTTTGCTTGGCAATGTGGCCCTAAGGCTATTTATGTAAATAGGTTATAAATGGAAATAGATTACATGTGTGCATGTGCCTTCAAGTAGTGTTGATTCCCGGTGATTGGTTGGATAAGTTTCCTTAGCAATGTTTCAGAAGTGGTTTGCCTTCTCTCTTTCTTAAGGTTGAGAGAGAATGACTGGTCTAAGGACACCCAGCTGGCTTCTTGCCTAAAGCACCACTACAACTCACAGTCTGCCAAATTCTAGTCTGGTGCCTTAACCACTACACCAAACTGCCTGAATGTTACACATGCTTGCCCAGTTATACCTAAGTAGGTCAGCTAAAAAAGGGATGCGGTGGCTCAGTGGGTTGGGACGCTGAGCTTGTCGATCAGAAGGTCGGCAGTTTAGCGGGTCGAATCCTGAGTGCCACGTAACAGAGTGAGTGCCTGTTACTCGTCCCAGCTTCTGCCAACCTAGCAGTTTGAAAGCACGTAAAAATGCAAGTAGAAAAATAGGGACCACTACGGTGGGAAGGTAACAGTGTTCCGTGCGCCTTTGGCGTCTAGTCATGCTGGCCACATGACCACGGAGACGTCCTCGGACAAGTGCTGGCTCTTCGGCTTTGAAACGGAGATGAGCACCGGCCCCTAGAGTCGGAAACGACTAGCATGCGTGTGCGGGGGAACCTTTACCTTTACCTTAGGTCAGCTAAAGAGTAGCTGAAAAATGTTGGATTTTAGAAATCAGAAAGCAGAAATTTGTAGGCAAACTAGGATGAGGACATTTATATTTCCCACTTTAGCTCTTCTTTGTTTACCTTCTCCTTTTACCTACACCCGCCTGAGGACCTTTTTGAATCTGGTTGCCTCCATCCATCTCTCAGGTTTGGTGCACTTTTTATTTTTTTTCAGAACGTGCATATCGTTGTTGATTCTAAAGTATTAACAACAGCAACAAAAACTCTTACCAAATGCTACTTTCTTCCCAATTTCAGTATTAAAATAGTAAGATCCAAAGCCTTCTTTGAAATTCAACCCTACTTCTTCAACACGGACATCATTTTGCACTTTCCTTCTACCACTCCTCAAAAGTGGTGAATCTCAAAGTCTTATCTTTCTCACTTCCATCTACTTCCATTTACTTCTACATCACCGTCTTGGCAGTTCAAGAAATCCCATGACTTTAATGAACATTTTGGGCTAAGTACTTTGTTGGCACAACAGCCTATTCCTCATTTTCCTGCCAGTTTTCTCTCCTTACTAATGCATTAACTCCATCAGTACATGAAATGAAGCCCTTACCATCTTCTAAACATTGGAAGACCAGGTCAAATGAAAATGTCCAATAGTCAATGTGACCTCAGCAAAAAGGGAAGAATGAAGTGGCAATCCATTTCTATAGCAAAAACAAACAAAATTATTTTCCTGTAATTAAAAGGAATTAGAATAACAAGGAAGCAGTTCTATGGTTCCTGGAATTATATCTGAAATGGAATTCCCATTTCAAAGTTAGAGGGAGAACTCCCATTCTGGAAGAGGAAGCAGATTAGATTTCCAGGTCCCTATTAGGAGTCCAGATCACCTTTTTCTGACCTCAAAAAGCCTTCAAAGAAAGTATGGGAGAAGCAAGTAAGCTGAACGTAGAGATCCATTGGATCTAAATTCCTCCATTACCTACCGTAATGTCTGCAAATCCAAATAGTAAAGGTAAAGGTTTTCCCGCACATGCGTGCTAGTCGTTTCCGACTCTAGGGGCCTGTGCTCATCTCCGTTTCAAAGCCGAAGAGGACATTTTGAAGCACTTGTCCGAGGACGTCTCTGTGGTCATGTGGCCGGCATGACTAGACGCCAAAGGCGCACGGAACACTGTTACCTTCCCACCGGAGTGGTCCCTATTTTTCTACTTGCATTTTTACGTGCTTTCGAACTGCTAGGTTGGCAGCCAAATACCTCTCTCCAAAAGAGTAATGAGGCAGATCAAAAATTATATTCTGCTGCCTTTGCTACCTGAACGGATTGTTTTGTATCATGCGGTGGGCAATGTTTTCTTATTTTGATGTTTTGGATATGAGCTTGAAGGATTTTCTTTTTGTTAAAATATTCTTGTTATTACTTTGTTATATATCATCCGGAATGTACTGGCTGGGACAGGGAAGGTCTCAAGAACTACAGAGGAAGGAAGGAAGGAAGGAAGGAAGGAAGGAAGGAAGGAAGGAAGGAAGGAAGGAAGGAAGGAAGGAAGGAAGGAAGGTTAACTGTATTATCTAGGAAACTACCTTTATGCATTCACTTCCATTTCCACTCTTTTAAACCTGGTTTTAAATGACAGCATTCAACTTTGAAAAATATAATGGAAGCATTGTAAAATAGTTAAGTACTATCCTTTTTGGTGGGAAAGATGGTGAGTACTTATTTTACTTCTATCGTTCCATTGTATTCCTTCCTGGGCTTTTACAAATACTGGAATATTCTGTCATCAAAGGCACTAAGAAGAATATAAGTGTATGTTGCAAAATTTTTCCTAGTAAACACTGTTTTTTGGTACAGTGGTTCTCAACCTGTAGTCCGCAGACCCCTGGGGGGGCAGTGATGTTGTCACAGAGTGTCTGTGAAGGTTAAGAAATGTTATGATTTACATCTTGAGTTAAGTCTTGGTGGTCTGTGGCCATGGTTCATGGCCACAAATGGTTTTTAAAGGGGGTCTATGGTGAAGAAAAGGTTGAGAACCACTATCTTAGAATATTAGAACACAATCAATGATACTGCTAGTTGAAGAATAATTTCCCCCATCCTGATGCTGTTCAGATATTTTGGACATCTGTTCCCATTAGTCTGAAGCAACAGGTTAGGGATTATACAGTTATAGTTCAAAAGCATCTGAAGCTTTTTTAGTATTATTTTTTTAGATTAAAATCATGTGACCTCTTTGTCATAAAAAATAGAGACGCAACTCAGAGCAGTGTCTTTTTTTTTAAACTTTCCCAGGATCACTAGGTTTCATGTATTATGTTGGTATTTATCACAATCACATCCCACTAGAGATATACGAACCTGTCCATTTTGATTCCTCTTCCAGCTTTTCCTTTGCTTCATCCTGTGTCACCTTTCTTTCTTTTTTTTATTGAAAAGTTTTGCAATACATTTTTTAAAAAACATACTCACTCCCCCCCAACCCTCCCCTCCCCTCCCCTCCCCCCTCCCCAACTTCCCAGAGCTGAATACAGGGTATAAACTTACAAACTTAAGCTAAAATATGCTAACAACAAAAATAAAACATTAAATTCTATCGCACTTTAACTCTCCATAAACATAACTATATTACTAACAAATAACTAATAACTAATAATACATTGTATAAAACCACTACTTATTCAAATGCTAAATGAAACTTTTTAGTCCCATATTTATTCTGAATGTATTCGATCCATCTTCTCCATTCCACAATATATCTCTGTTGTGATTGTTCTTTCAAGTATGCTGAAATCTTTGCCATTTCCGCCAAGTTAGAAACTTTCAAAGTCCACTCTTCTATAGTAGGCAGTTCCTCCTTCTTCCAATATTGTGCTACTAAAAGTCTTGCTGTGTCACCTTTCGACTTTTCAAAAACAATGAAAATTTATTTCTCCTCCAGGATGCCTATCTTTAACCTGAAATCTTCCTAAAGTTCATCCTCAGTAAATTGTTGAACAAAAGGAGGGAAGAGGTTAATACAAATTTGCTACTAAAAGTATTTGTTCTTAGTGCTCTCAGAGCTTGGTTGTTTTCTTGCAGATGTTTCATAACCCAAACTAGGTAACACTATCAGTGCTAGATTCAACTATATCCACTGATGATGTTGCATGGTTTGGGTCACGAAACATCTGCAAGAAAACAACCAGAGGGCTCCAAGAACCCCTCATTTCAACCCTGAACTACAAATATTCTCTTTTACAATATGTGGTGTTAGGCCAGCTTCTCCCTGGGACTGATGATAAAGACTAAGGCACACACAGGAAATAGATGATACACCATCTGGAATTAAATCCTGGAAGACTGAAACCTCCCTAATCATCTTTCCATGAAAGAAATATTAAATTATTTTATCTAAACAAAACTATTTGTCTGTAACCCATAACCCTACCTTCGGAAGCTTTGGAAATAAACCCTTCAAAGCTCTGCAAAAATTCCCATCACATTGTAATTGTTAATGTGCCAGAAGCAGGAAATGATTAAACAGTAATCATATCAAGTGTATTTAATTAATTTAGTTTAAATTAAATTAATTGAATGCAGTTTAATTCAATTGAAATGTAAATTGACTCAAATCAAATCAGGTTTAGGTTTTGTTCTGGCCCTCCTTTTTGCACTGGCCCACCTACCTTTTTGGTGTGCCCTCCCCTCCCCCCAGCATTTTACTGTGTGGCCAAGAGTAACTCTGGATGAGAGATAGATGTGTAGCCTAAGGTGCAAGAGATCATTTCATTAAGACATGCAAGGTTCTATTTGCAGATCAGTTTGGAGAAGTGTGACGCTGTGCTTCACAACTTAGGCCCTTCTAATGGGGCACATTTTTCATTTTGCCTTTGCATTTCTTAATTAATAATGAACCCTATCGATTAAGATTTGGAAGAATTGGGTGGGTATCCTGAAAAATTCACAAGCTTTCCTCCTCCTCCTCCTCCTCTTTTCAACAGGACAACATTAGTAATGAATATGTTGGATAAATATAGATTTTTTTTATTTTAAAAATGCTGGGAATGACCTATTATTAGTTGCAGGTATTATAAGAAACACCAACCTATCATTACAATGATAGGCTACTGCTAAGCTTGTAAGCCGCCCTGAGTCTTCGGAAAAGGGCGGGATATAAATGGAATTAAAAACAAATTAAAACAATGGGGTTATACTAAAATTTAGGAAAATATATTACACCTTATACTGACTTTTCTTTAGATTATACAGTTACAATTGTACACTTATGCTAATTGTGTTTTTCAGATTCTACACAACAGTATACTGCAGTTTTTCAGATATAACTGTACTTTTTGATATGGAAGACTGTTGATAATGATAAGAAACATGCAAAAAGCTATGCAACTTCTATAAATAAATAAATAATTCTAAGAAAAAATCGAGTAAATGTAAGATTTTTTTTCAGAAATTAAGGCTCTGAAAGAACAAAGGACCACATTAATAATACTTCACATTTGATCCCTTTATTTGCAACTAAAGGGAGTTGGAACTGACAGGAAAGAACATGCCAGACAAAAAGAAAAAAAAAATAAATGGCCCTAAGCCACAACTTTTAATTTGATATAGATCCATTGAAGCAAAGGTGTGGCATATCAGTCAAGGATCCAGTTTCTTCAATCTAAGTGCCAAGAGAAATTTTCTGATATTTGGAATCATGTTGAGTAGAGAAAAATAAGTAAATGCATATTGCATTGCACTGAATCTAGCCTATAATCATGCCCTATATTCAAGGTTCCATTGCTGTTGTTTTTTCCAAATAAACTATTATAAAAAGTGAAAGAAAATCTACACGAATTCTTTAATAAAACTTGTATAATACTTTTCCTATATAACTACCCTAGATCTTCCTTTCTTTCTTGAATATAGTAGATTTTAAAGCACAGCTCCCCATAAGTAGGGAAGTCTTCAGAGAAATTGGTGTAACCCCTTTAATGTAACCAATATTATTTTTTTCCCTTTTTGAATCTTCCTATTCTTTTCTTCAGATTGGAGCTACTATTCAATCTCTGCTACTATTCAATCTCTGCTACTTCCAGCCAGCTGACCAAAAAAGGACAGTCTTTATTGTAGGTGAATTCACATATTTTCCTTTAGCTGACACCTTATTTTGTGTTTCTGCAATTCTGCATTTAAAATTTATGCAAGCAGGTCTCCTAAATTTTAACTGGAATGGAAGAAAGAATGAGGGTATGTTAAAGATTTCCATCCAAACACTAAATTAATTATGTTTATATGCTAATAAGCAACATCTCTCTTTTCTTCATCAGAACCCTTCTGCTTTCTTTCCCCCATGTATTTGAAGTTATTTAAGTTGATTATTGGTTATGCAAATTCATATTTGATGCAGATCCATAAATTTCATTTGGATAAATGTTTTAAATACTCTATTACGAGGCTTAATCACAGCTGTATCAAAGTCACATTGTTTCTACATTGTTTCTTAGCATACTGGACAGTATAGCTAAATGCCTATGGAGATTCTCAGTCTCCAGGTCATGGTTGAGCCAAAGGTGCTTTTTTAAAAGGCATCTGGATTTTTTGTTTTTCTATCATTTCTCATCCAACTGAAGAAGAACTGAAGAAGCTTCTTGGATGAGAAGTGAAATTTCTTCAAGGAAAAACAAAATCCAGATGCCTTTTGAAAAAGCACCTTTGGGTCATATTGGAGAGGAAGTTTGGGTTGGTCTGGAACAGTGTTCGACTTAGCACGTTCAAATTTACGATGGATATTTCTGGGAATATCCAAGAAATTAATATCCAAGAAATTAAAAGATGCTTGCTCCTGGGGAGGAAAGCCATGGCAAATCTAGACAGCACACTAAAAAGCAGAGATATCACCCTGTCAACAAAAGCGTATAGTCAAGGCTATGGTCTTCTCATTTGCAATGTATGGCAGTGAAAGTTGGACCATAAGAAAGGCTGAGTGCCAAAGAATTGAAGCCTTTGAACTATGGTGCTGGAGAAGACTCCTGCGAATCCCTTGGACTGCAAGGCAATCAAACCGGTCAGTCTTAGAGGAGATCAACCCTGACTGCTCTTTAGAAGGCCAGATCCTGAAGCTAAAACTCAAATACTTTGGCTACCTAATGAGAAGGAAGGACCCACTGGAGAAGAGCCTAATGCTGGGAAAGGGTGAGGGCAAGAGAAGAAGGGGATGACAGAGAATGAGGTGGCTGGATGGAGTCACTGAAGCAGTAGGTGTGAGCTTAAAGGGACTCCAGAAGATGGTAGAGGACAGGAAGGTCTGGAGGAACGTTGTCCATAGGGTCGCAATTGGTTGGACATGACTTCACAGCTAACAACAACATTCCTGGGAATACTTATGATCCAATGCTGACATTCTGACAGCTTGGTCCCCCCCATAGTCAGTTGACTGTATTTCAGGAGATGAGCGACTGACCTTTATTTATGGCTGTTTTTAGCATCCCACGTTTTATCATGATTTTTTTGAAAACCTGCATTTAGTTCTGGTTTTCAAGAGAACCAGTCTATAGGGAACAAAGGTGTGGCCTAACTACTACAACATTCACTTAACAACTGTCAGTAAAGTATCAATCTTCAGGGTTTAGTTCTATAATTTAGTTTTATCATCAGTCCCACATGGAAGCTGTCCTAACCACAAATATTTTAATCAGTAGAAGGTGAATATAATGAGCATTCTGTCAAGGGAATATCCTAAACAAATAACATCAACATGCAAACAAGAAGGAAGACATTTCTTAGCAGATATCCCATTTGGGGACAAAGGAAGATATGTGACTTGAATCACATATTTACCAAACTAAGCTAGTAAGGCTTTAGTGGATTGAGTCAATATACATTTGAATGGGAACATACCATCTTAAATTAATTTCCCAGAGTATCTGTTTTGTGGATCAAGCAACCCATCTAGCTAATTGGTTTAGTCATTTTCCAAATATCCACAGAAGGCATTTGCTGAGGTGTCAACGTATCCCATGAATCAATGCTTCCTGTTCAATAATTTTAGGGAGAAGACAAAACCACTTTGAAAACCTGAGAGTTTGTCAATAAGATGTCTTACTGTTTTTGACAGCATCCATTTTGTTGACTTTGTGGATGAAGAATTCTGACATAATGTATTGTGTCAACTGCGTAGATTAAACTATTGTCCAACCACATGCTAAATTTTACTCTTTCATCATTTCCCCTTTGATTAAGTTGTACTTCCCCCTCCTTTACAAAGCCAACAATCTTTGAAGGTAGGTTCAAGGTCTTAGTGATGGTTTTTAAGTCCTTACATGGCATGGGTCCGGAATACCTCGGGGACCACCTGCTGCCGGCGTCAACTCCCCTCTGCCCTGTGCGTTCCCACAGAGAGGGCCTCCTCAGGGTGCCTCCGGTCAGAGAATGCCGGCTGGTGGCCCCCAGGGGGAGGGCCTTCTCTGTGGGCGCCCCGGCTCTGTGGAATCAACTGCCGGTTGAGCTCCGGATGGCACCGGATCTCCGCTCCTTCCGGCGCGGGTTAAAGACCCACCTATTCGAACAAGCTGGCCTGGCCTGATGGGGAGTTAATTTAGGGTTTTAAATATTTGTATATTTTATTGTTTTATTTTGGGCATTAATTTAATTCTATTTTAACTTTTGTATTTTTGTATTTTTATTATATGCCCTGTTCACCGCCCTGAGTCCTTCGGGAGAAGGGCGGTATAAAAATTTAATAAACTAAACTAAACTAAACTAAAACTGTTTCCTTTACATCTGAAGAACAAAAGTAGAACTATTATTCGAATTCTCTTATATTAAGTTCTCTCATGATTTTAATGGTCGTTGCCAGTGATATATTTATATATATGTTGCAAAGTTTATTCAAATGTCAAATGTTTAAAGCACTTCAAAGCAATGGAAGCTGAGTTCTGGCACAGAAAATAACAATGATGCTGAATGATTCTTCAAAAAAGAAGATCTCTCTTGGGAAAAAACCTTGACCCACTTAATCTTTATAGTGTGCCATTCTTTGGTCAACAAATAGTTTTAACGGAAGACATTCCTGACTTCTTGAAATCTAGTCATAGTTAATCTATACATTGCCTTCAAAGGTGGATTAGCTGGTTCTGTACATCTCAGGTATGTATGAGGGCATGGTTAAAAAAAATGATGACAGCCATGAGGGGGAAACTAGTGAACATGTTATTGGCCAAAAGAGAGCTCTATATCAAATTGTTGCAAGAACATTTAGTAGTAATTTTAGGAAGTTTTCTTTCCTTTTGTACTATGCTTTTTGGAATGTTGTTGGGATGCAAAATGGGTATTTTGAAAAAGTATCAATAGCCTATGATAACTACATAGACAGAGAGATGATAATCTAGCTTTTAAAAATGTTTTCTTTTAAAAACCAAACAGTTTCATTCTGGACCAGTTAATATGTACACTACTCTTACAAACTTTTTCAAATGACTTGGCAATGATTATATTATTCAGCTTGTGAAGTCCAGGGAATAATGTTGATCATTAACATGTGATCCCAAACCTTTGAAGTTTCCTAACTCTGCGAAGACAAATACATTAAACAATTACCAAAATTCTCCAAAAGTGAAACAACAAAGGAAGCCGACTGATGTAACTTCCCCAGGGAATCAAATTTCTCTATCAAAAGAGCCAGCTCTCAAAGTTTTGGCACCAAGATCTGGACACTCAGCTGTCAATTTCTTTTCACATTTATTCTGAGCGAGCACAATCCATCTATCAGTGCTTAAAGAGTTTCCTAACAGTACATTGACCTTGAATGCGGCATATTGATTTTCAGTAACGCTTCACAAATAGGGTCGTTACCAAGTCATCCAGCAGTAGATGTGATTGGGAACAGATTTCTGAAATTCCAATATCATACCCTGCCCCCGCCTCCAATGATGGATCACCCTACTCTCCCCCATCAATCTTTACAAATCTCTAAAAAATGTGACACTTCTAGCAAATGCATCACTTTATGTATTTTATATGTATGCATCGTCTTCTTCAAAACAAGTTTGGGTTTCTGTATTTGTTTACAGTAGCATTTACTTATGAAAACGCTTTGTTCCCTGGCTGAGAGTTGGGAGGGGGTGGACATAGGAAAGGAAATGTAGTGGTATGGATAGTGACAAAGACATGTGAGCACTAAAGGGAATTAATGCTGCAGCTGAGACCGAGCAATAGATAAAATAAAACCAGTCTAGGTTGCATGCTTTCAGAGGTTAAGACTGGATCAATTTAGGTGATTGTTTCTTAGATTGCATTGGACAAATAGACACTCTCATAACAGTGGTTAATAGTAAAATGGCAAAGGAAAAACAAATGGGAATTAACAGATGTTAAACCTAGGGAGGTGATTCATTCATCACTTACACCATTGGCATCTACTGCAAATCTGTAAGATTAGTCCAATATGAAAGGGGCAGGGGGAAACAATGGGGCAAAAATAATAATTCTCATTGAAGCCCTTTATGAGTTGGGTCTAAGGTATTTGAAGAGCTGTCTTGCCCAAGTGGGATTGGCCTGCCCCATGTGGTCCAGAGGAAGGAGCTGATTATGGCCCTTGCCAGCCAAGGAATTTCAGCTAACAGGGTCCAGAAGAAGAGTCTTTTCTGCTGTGGCCCTTGGCCTATGGGACATTCTGCTACTGGAAGTGGGACCTGCCCCCACCTATTCTAGCTTTCTGGAAGGGTCTCAAACTCTGGCTCTAGCTATGCTGAAGGTGGTTGACAAGTTCAGAATGAAGATCATATACCTGTGCTGTCCATCTCCTTGATTATTATTCTCTATTTAACTCTTATTAATTTTAACTGATCTTATGTTTACTTTTTTATCATTTTGTAAGCCTCCCAGAGTCACTCCAGCAATGAAATGGATGGCATATTAAACAAACAAATAAATTTAAATATATGAGCTAGGATGAAAAGATTATTATAATATGTTTCAAATACTGGTGAAATGTAATGGATGTTGGGTTGACAAGGTTGGACAATGAACCATTGGTAGAAATTAGATATTAGAAGGAAGGAGAATAAGGTGTGGGGTCCTTGGTGCACTGTGAACCTGACATTTTATTATCAAACTACATAATGTCTACAAGACAATAATCAAACTCAGCACCAAAGACCTCACAGTTCAACCCTGAGCTACAAATAGTCATCAGAGAATAAAGATGTTGGTGACATTTTCAAGAATGGGTGGTTGATTTCTATGGCTGAGATGGAACATCTCCTCCAGTAATTTGCTGGAGCTTCTCAGGCTATAGTTAAATCCCAGAAGAAGAGATCCTATAGGATTTTTTTAGATCTGCAAATTAGAAAAGTTGTAAGGCGATGGAGAAATGGGCAACAGAAAGAAACACCAGCATACGCCCATACCTCCAGCTGTCTCACGATCGTAAACTAAGAGCAAAGCCATGACTGAAAAAGATATTCTAATAAATTCTCAGCATCTGGAGAGTGAGGCAGGAAAAGAGATATCTCTTTTACAGCAGAAGCACACTTTTAAGAAATTGGAAGGTAGAATTCTGCACCAGATTATAAACAAACAGGCAATGAGACTAGGTGTTCATTGAGTGATTACGTGAATTAGCAAATTACAACTTTCTTCTTATTTCTCTACCAGATGTTCCTAAGAGCCTCCCAAGTAATTACTCTAATTGTTGAGATTCTTTCCTGGGTTTTAGGCACTTTTGCTATTGGGGATTTTCCCCCTTTCAGTCAATTTCTTGGGGGGAAAATGCATCCAAGATGTTATTATTACTCTTAAACTAGCAAATCTTGATTGCCAAAAGCAGTCTATCTCAACCAGATCATCACTGCAAAAATTCAGACAATGACTAATTGGTAGAGAAGAGCTAGAGCACTATTTCTTTTATGTGGTTATCTACTAGTGGTCTGGATGTTTGCAGCTCAGATTAGGTGAGTCTACCTTGCACACCTCTAGTTCACCCTGAAATTGAAGGTTTGTGAGGTATTGAATCTAATTTCGGTAAGAGTCCAAACTGCTGCAGCCTCGCACAGTATTTCTCTGCCAATCTCTCTACAGGTTAACTACATTATCCTGTAAAAATATATAGCTGCATCTGATGTGCCAAAGTGATATTGTTCTTACCTCCTACCACTTACTCTCAACCCTCTTTCATCTCCTTGTATGATTTTTTTTAAAAAAAAAACAGACTTGCATATATGCCAACAGAAGTTAATGTTATTGCTGTTAAACTTTCTATACCTGTACGTGAAGCTGATTAGGCCCTTACATAAGGATGTCTGTGTGTGTGTGTGTGTGTGTGAGAGAGAGAGAGAGAGAGAGAGAGAGAGAGAGAGAGAGAGAGAGAGAGAGAGAGAGAGAGAGTGCTGCACACAAGATCTGGTCTTTCATGTCTGAAAAAAAGCATTTTCCTGAAGCCCGCTTCACTTTCCAAGGTAGAATTGGGTCAAGACTAAACTAGAAAAAAAGGGGAATCATAGAATTTCAACCAGCCTGAAAACCTCAGTCAGCTCCAGTCTTCATATCAATCAAGTGTAATATACATTTAAGTAAATTCTCACTTCAGTGGGAACAATAACCTCTAAACTCTATTAAAGGTGTTATTAACTTCATCTAATTGTCAGTTAACTGTCTGGGCAAACCCACTGGAAAATGATCTGGATCTAATAAATTCATGTTTGATTTCAAGGGAAACCAAAAATATGTGCTGATGTCAGCCTCAAAAGTATTCTGTGAATGGAGAGACAGACTGATCCAAGGAACAAGAAGAGGCAAAGGATGGGAACAGCAGTAGAATTTACCTTCACTGCAGGCATGATGTAACATTTCAGGTTTATAATTCAATCAAGAAAACCACCGGAGGCGATTCCTTTAAAGCCCTTAAAACACCACCTTCAGCCTTCCCACGCACTTTTGAAAATTAAGGTCCCAAGTCAATAAAGGGATGAACATTTCCACAGAGACATAAATATTGACAGGGATTGGTGTGGCTAATCTAATCTTCCCTGGTGTATTTCTCCATCACTTTCCTTCCCTGGGAACTTCTCATCCTTCCTTTATGGAAATGCCATTCATAAACGGTAATTTTGTAAAGACAAAATTGATGCAAGGCTGGTTGGTCCCATGGTTAAACAGATATAAGGCAGATCTGGATTCTCCTTTTTCTTAAATAGCAAAACCTTATTTGAATCAAACTCAGCTTCTGGTGAGGCCTAGGGAGGTTTTCTTAACATAGAATATGAGTATTTTGTTACTTTTTTCCTTTAAGATTTTTTTCCTTCAGTCTAATTTACAGTAGTAATATTCCTGGTATTCATTGGTGGTTACCTTTCGAAGTACTCTTACCTTCCAGGTCCAGATAAGATAAATTGTGTGCTACCATTGCTGAAAAAGGGATGTGGTGGCTCAGTGGGTTAGGATGCTGAGCTTGTCGATCAGAAGGTCAGCAGTTTGACGGGTCGAATCCCGAGTGCCGCGTAACAGAGTGAGCACCTGTTACTCGTCCCAGCTTCTGCCAGCCTACCAGTTCGAAAGCACGTAAAAATGCAAGTAGAAAAATAGGGACCACTACGGTGGGAAGGTAATAGCGTTCCATGCACCTTTGGCGTCTAGTCATGCCGGTCACATGACCACGGAGACTCCTCGGACAAGCGCTGGCTCTTCGGCTTTGAAACAGAGATGAGCACTGGCCCCTAGAGTCGGAAACGACTAGCATGCATGTGCAGGGGAGACTTTACCTTTACCTTTACCATTGCTGAATATTACATTAAACCAGACTTCTGATCTTTATAGCTTGCTAGCAACCTTTTGCTGCTCTGACTTCTTCAGATGTCTCATGGTACAAATCCCAATTTATATGCCTACAAGGCAGCAGATTAAAAAGAGTGATGGTAACTGTTCTTCAGGACAGCCTTCCCAAACTTCATTCTGGGCCTGAAGAAGTATTCTAGAAAACACAAACACTGGCACATATGCCAGTGTATATTTGATTGATCCAAATAAGGATATTAACCAATATTGTTTTCATTTTTCCCATAGACCAAAATAGCTATGATAGTTTTTTAAAAACAAAAAATATATTCCTTATTTGTTTCACACTTCATATCTATCAGCATGAGAAGACCATCCCACATTTACAAGCAGATATTTCAAGGAGGAATTTTCTGGCAGTGAAAACAATCAGTGGAATAACTTGCCTCTTGGAGTTGTGGGTGCTTCATCACTGGAGGTTTTCAAAAATAGACTGGACAACCATTTGACAAGAATGGTTTAAGGTCTTGAGCAGGAGGTTGGACTAGAAGATCCCCAAGGTCCCTTCCAGCCCTATGATTATATGTTTATTTTTCTCAATCCAACTATATGTCAAAAAGACAGCACATAAGCATTGCATGGAAGTAATGCAAGCATAATTTTACTGCCCTTAAAGTGTGAGTATTTCAGGAAGCACATGATATAATCTCAGGTGGGACTATGAAGAAATAGGAAGATCTGTGCACCATTTTATACCTTACTTCACCATGAACTAATAACTATTTCAAATTCAATACTCATTCCCACTTTGGTTTATATAACCAAATACTTTCTAAAAATATCTCCAAATAAACAGTAATACATTGGTTCTTCAGTCTATCAAAAATAAGGCTCATACTACTACATGTTAAGCATAGTGTACTTTGTTTGTTTTTGGGTTGAGTGTGGCATGCTATCCTACCTTTAAGACTTGAAAGACACAAAATGGTTTATGAGCTAGAATTCAGATGGCCATAGCTTATTCAACAAACCATAATCAAATATGATTTAGCGCAATATATGATGCAATCAATTGAGTACCAGGAATCATTGTCTCTGGATGTTGGGATTGTTGAACTGGCAATATGAGTATGAATATGTTGTGTGATAGGACAGAGTTATCATACAACACCCAGAACTGTATTCCAGATGAAAGGTTTCCTGGGGATTACAATTAAGATTCCCCTTCATGGATTACTGCCTTGTCGTGGCGAAGGGGCTTGCGTAATTCAATGAAGCTATGAGCTATGCCGTGCAGGGCCACCCAAGACGGACAGGTCATAGCAGAGAGTTCTGACAAAACGTGATCCACTGGAGAAGGAAATGGCAACCCACTCCAGTATCTTTGCCATGAAAACCCTATGGACAGTACCAAAAGGCAAAACGATATGACGCTGGAAGATGAGCCCCTCAGGTCGGAAGGCGTCCAATATGCTACTGGGGAAGAGCAGAGGGCTAGTACTAGTAGCGCCAGAAAGAATGAAGCGACTGGGCCAAAGCCGAAAGGACGCTCAGCTGTGGATATGACTGGTGGTGAAAGGAAAGTCCGATGCTGTAAAGATTTTTTCTCCATAGGAACCTGGAATGTAAGATCCATGAATCAAGGCAAGCTGGACGTGGTCAAACAAGAGATGACAAGACTGAACATCGACATCTTAGGTATCAGCGAACTAAAATGGACAGGAATGGGTGAATTTAATTCAGATGACCATCAGGTATACTACTGCGGGCAAGAATCCCTCAGAAGAAATGGAGTAGCCTTCATAGTCAATAAAAGAGTAGGAAAAGCAATACTGGGATACAATCCTCAAAATGACAGAATGATCTCAGTTCGAATCCAAGGCAAACCATTCAATATCACAGTAGTCCAAGTCTATGCCCCAACCACCGGTGCTGAAGAGGATGAAATTGACCAGTTCTATGAAGCCCTACAGCACCTTATAGAACTAACACCAAAAATGATGTCCTTATCATCATGGGGGATTGGAATGCTAAAGTAGGAAGCCAAAAGATAACCGGAATAACAGGCAAGTTTGGCCTTGGAGTACAAAATGAAGCAGGGCACAGGCTGATAGAATTTTGTCAAGAGAATACGATGGTCATAGCAAACACTCTTTTCCAACAACCCAAGAGACGGCTCTACACATGGACATCACCAGACGGTCAACACAGAAATCAGATTGACTATATGCTCTGCAGCCAAAGATGGAGAAGCTCTATACAGTCAGTAAAAACAAGACCAGGAGCTGACTGTGGCTCAGACCATGAGCTTCTTGTTGCAAAGTTTAGGCTTAAACTGAAGAAAGTAGGGAAAAGCACTAGGCCACTCAGGTATGAATTGAATCATATCCCTGTTGAATATACAGTAGAGGTGACAAATAGATTTAAGGAATTAGATCTGATAGACAGGGTGCCTGAAGAACTATGGACAGAGGTTCGAAACATTGTACAAGAGGTAGCAACCAAAACCATCCCAAAGAAAAAGAAATGCAAGAAAGCAAAATGGCTGTCTGAGGAAGCTTTGCAAATAGCTGAGGAAAGGAGGGAAGCAAAAGGCAAGGGAGAAAAAGAAAGATATGCCCAATTGAATGCAGAATTCCAGAGAATAGCTAGAAGAGATAAGAATGCCTTCTTAAATGAACAGTGCAAAGAAATAGAAGAAAACAATAGAATAGGGAGGACCAGAGATCTTTTCAAGAAAATTGGAGCGATGAAGGGAACGTTTCATGCAAAAATGGGCATGATAAAGGACCAAAATGGCAGGGACCTAACAGAGGCAGAAGAGATTAAGAAGAGATGGCAAAATTACACAGAAGAACTATACAAGAATGAGCTTAACGTCCCTGATAATCACAAGGTGGTCACTGACCTCGAGCCAGACATCCTAGAATGTGAAGTGAAGTGGGCCTTAGAAAAGCTGAGCAACAACAAAGCTAGTGGAGGTGACAGTATTCCAGCTGAGCTATTCAAAATCTTAAAAGACGATGCAGTAAAAGTGCTACACTCAATTTGCCAGCAAATTTGGAAAACTCAACAGTGGCCACAGGATTGGAAATGATCAGTTTACATTCCAATTCCAAAGAAAGGCAGTGCCAAAGAATGTTCAAACTATCGCACCATTGCACTCATTTCTCATGCTAGTAACGTTATGCTTAAAATCCTACAAGCTAGACTCCAGCAGTATGTGGATCGAGAACTACCAGAAGTACAGGCAGGATTTCGAAGAGGCAGAGGAACTAGAGATCAAATAGCCAACATACGCTGGATCATGGAGAAAGCTAGAGAGTTCCAGAAAAACATCTACTTCTGCTTCATTGACTATGCTAAAGCCTTTGATTGTGTGGATCATAACAAACTGTGGCAAGTTCTTAAAGAGATGGGAGTACCAGAACATCTTATTTGTCTTTTGAGAAACCTATATGCGGGCCAAGAAGCAACAGTGAGAACTGGACACGGAACCACTGATTGGTTCCAAATTTGGAAAGGTGCCCAGCAAGGCTGTATACTGTCGCCTTGCCTATTTAACTTATATGCAGAGCACATCATGAGAAAGGCAGGGCTAGAGGAGTCAAAAGTTGGAATTAAGATTGCTGGAAGAAATATCAACAACCTAAGATATGCAGATGATACCACTCTAATGGCAGAAAGTGAAGAGGAACTGAAGAGTCTCTTGTTGCGGGTGAAGAAGGAGAGTGCAAAAGTTGGGTTGAAACTAAACATTAAGAAAACCAAGATCATGGCATCCGGCCCTCTCAATTCCTGGCAAATAGATGGGGAAGAAATGGAGGTAGTGACAGATTTTATTTTCCTGGGCTCCAAGATCACTGCAGATGGGGACTGTAGTCAAGAAATTAAAAGACGCTTGCTCCTCGGGAGGAAAGCCATGGCAAATCTAGACAGCACACTAAAAAGCTGTCAACAAAAGTGTGTATAGTCTAGGCTATGGTCTTCCCAGTTGCAATGTATGGCAGTGAAAGTTGGACCATAAGAAAGTCTGAGCGCAAAAGAATTGAGGCCTTTGAACTCTGGTGCTGGAGAAGACTCCTGCGAGTCCCTTGGACTGCAAGGCGATCAAACCGGTCAGTCCTAGAGGAGATCAACCCTGACTGCTCTTTAGAAGGCCAGATCCTGAAGCTAAAACTCAAATACTTTGGCCACCTAATGAGGAGGAAGGACTCACTGGAGAAGAGCCTAATGCTGGGAAAGATTGAGGGCAATAGAAGAAGGGGACGACAGAGAATGAGGTGGCTGGATGGAGTCACTGAAGCAGTAGGCGTGAGCTTAAATGGACTCCAGAAGATGGTAGAGGACAGGAAAGCCTGGAGGAACATTGTCCATAGGGTCGCGATGGGTCGGACACGACTTCGCAACTAACAACAACAACAATTAAGATTATGTGGCCTGAAAAATGATCATCTTGATAGCGTTGATGTATCATTATCATCATCATCATCTTCATCATCAGAGTTGGAAGGAACCTTGGCGATCTTCTAGTCAAACCCCCTGCTCAAGCAGGACACCATATACCATTTCAGACAAACGGATGTCCGGTCTCTTCTTAAAAGCCTCCAATGATGGAGCACCCACAACCTCTGAAGGCAAGCCATTCCACTGGTTGATTGTTCTCATTGTCAGGAAATTTCTCCTTAGTTAAAACTGATACAGTCTGTAAAATTTCTGTTCTGCAAATTTTCGGGCAAATTCCCATGGAATTATCTTCCTCCAAGGGAACAGACGGCTCTCTTCTTCTACTATCCTTCAGAAAAAAAAAGCAAAAACTGGTTTATTTCTGTGGAGTTCTTCCATGACGATTAACTTGCCACACCTATGGAGAAAGTCTTAAAGCTGTCAGGATTTTTTAAAGTGAAGGAATCATATTTTTATTATTATTTTCTAATTTTTAATAGAAGATATTACGAGTGGTTGCAAAATGATTGTGAACCATCTGAAGCTATTTTGGAATCTGGTAGTATGCAAAATTTGTAATAAATGAATAGCCAAATTGTGGTCCAATATAAGCTATGTGATAGAAGATACAAAGGGCTAAATCTTTCTAGAGATGTTGGCCTTACATGTGTCTATGATGAAACTAGAACTTCAGTACAGATCTCCCAAACCTTGGATGACACAAATTCCTTCTTTCAATTTGTACCTGCAAATAAGATACTCTGGATGTGGAAGGCATGTTTACCCAAAAGCAGCATGACCACACAGGACTATCTAAATCCATTCTACTCTTTGGAAAGTTACACCCTGTTGTTTGGTGCAAAAGTACTGGTTTTCATCTCAAATGAAACGCTTAGCTGGAAGGTTTAATGTGAAAATTACTATCTATTTTTGCCAGCCGTTAGGAAGAAAACAGTGTTTAGAACACAGATGATGGCTAAATCTCACCTCATCCATTTTTAACAGTTAGGCTCCTTAAGCCACAGGGAGAACTGAAGTAAGACATTAAGTCATCTTTAGAAATTACAGTGCGCCCTGCTTCTTGCACAGACCTTTCTTCCCAAGACTGTGGGAGATTTAATTAATGCATCTGCAATGTTTTCACATGCAAAATACAAGAAAAATAACGTTCTAGCATATGTGTGTTCTACAGATTGTTCAAGAGAGACTTCAATCTGGCCATCCTGGAAATCAACCTGTGCAACAGACCGATTTGGATCTTGGTTTCAATTACTTATAAGGAATTGCATATCTATATCCAGGCCATTCTGGATTTGATTTTGTAACTTAGTATGGGAAGTGAAAGAAGGAAGATTATCGGGAAGGACTGTGTTTATAAAATGGAGACCTCACTCCTAAAAGATAGCCCAGCTATCTGATTCCACACTCTCAACAATGATTTGAGCAACCAAATGCCATGAATTGCAAGTATTTTTTGTAAAGGTGTCCATATTATACTCCTAAAGAGAATCAGGTAGTCTTTGACTTGATTACCACAATTGAGAGCAAAATTTCTATTGCTAAGCATGGCAGTTATTAACAGAGTCATACCCATTTTTTTTAAAAAAAATTTTTTTTGCACTGGTTGTTAAGTAAATCACTGCAATTAAATAAATCACATGGCTGTTAAGCAAATCAAGGTTCCTCCAGTGTCTTTACTTGTTGGAAGCAGTCTGGGAAGGTCGCAAATGATGATCACATGACCCCCCCCCCCCATAAATACATTCTGATTCTCAAGTGACTGAATTTTGATCTTGTGCTCACCCCACAGTGGGATGCTGTGGAAGTTCTAACTGTGAAGTCAAGTCATAGTCACTTTCTTCAATGCCACTGTAACTTTGAATAGTTGCTAAAACAAATGGTTGTAGGTCAAGGACAGCTTCATTTGTAGTTTGGAGATGTGAGGAATATTTAATGTTTGGGGATGTGGGAAGGTTTTCAGGAATCTACTCAAGAGCAGCAGCTTCACTTACCACAGTACCCGTTCTCAGTTTGGGGACATTTCTGTGAGACTTGGACCATAAGGAGGGTCGTGAGCATCGAAAAATTGATGCTTTCAAATTGTGGTTTTGGAGAAGACTCTTGAGAGTCCCTTGGACTGTAAGGAGATCAGATCAGTGAATCATAAAGTAAATCAACCTTGACTGCTCTTTGGAAGGATAGATACTGAAGCTCAAAAACTTTAGCCACCAAATAAGAAGAGAGGACTCATTGGAAGAGACCCTGATGTTGGGAAAGATTGAAGGCAAAAGGAGAAGGGGATGGCAAAGGATGAGATGGTTAGATAGTGTCATGGATGCAATAAAGATGAATTTGAGCAAACTCCAGGAGACAGTGGAGGACGGGAGGGCCTAGAGTGGCTCTGGTCCATGGGGTCATGAAAAGTCAGACATGATTTAGTGACTGAGCAACAAATTAGGTTGATTAGGCCTACAGTTTCATTAACTGTTGACTTCTCAATTGATAGCTTCAACGGGGGAGGGGGGGAGAGGCTATGTTATACAGATGCTGCTGCCACTCCTTCCCCCTAAGCTGTTTATCAAGAAGCAACAGGAAAGAGAAGAAATAACAGGGCCAATGATGGCTCCTGCTTCCATAGGCTTCTCTGATAAAGAAAGAGGAAGAGGTTCCATTTGTACTTTGTACGGTATTTACTTCCAAAACACCAACCCAAACTCTCTGATTTTGCACATTGCTCACTCACAGGGTCTCCTTGAAGAAAAGATTCATGTCTATCAAATGATTAGAGTTAAAATGATTGTTTTAAAATAATTCAGGAAACATCTGAATGTATTTACATACATGATGCTATCTGCCATAAACACAGCTGGAAGCAGAATGCCCATTTAAGGATATTTTTGGAATTTCCGGGTTGATCTAATGGCACAATTATCTGATAAACAGCTTGATTGCAGATTTTCAAAAAGGAGCGTGGATCCATTCAAACTAGGCATTGTTGTTCTTTCAGCTCCAGTACTGAGACCTCCTCACTTCATTTTTGCGTGCAAAGTTTTCTTCACCTCTCTTTGGATTCTGCTGGAAGTTGAAGGTTAGAAGACTTAAGAATAAAATGAAGTTCTGAGTTTTATTGTTAGGTGCCACATCAGCTTTCTGAGAGGCAGGACTTGAGGGATACCATAAATCTTTGGGGCTACATGTAAAGATTTCAGTGGCTGCCATAGGGTTTAAGATGCCAGATCACTAGAACCAAAGAATAGCTATCTTTGTTCTATCTTCTCAACTTGAGTCTGTGCCATGAAGAGTTTGTTGACTCTTACTGATCACATAGATAAATTTCTCCATGTTGGTATATGCCTAACCCCATTTTTCAAAAGTGGGAGCCTTTAATGGGGTTCACCCCTCTTGCGGCTGGTTGTCCTCTTCTTCAATCTTTCACTTGTCCCATCATCATATCCTTCTTCAGAGAGCAAAGCCTCTCATAATTTATTGAAAGTGGGGTAATTTGAACCATGGTTATTTGTGCCTTGACTAGAACTCGGTTTGATTTGTTCAATGATCCATTTCTTTGTTTTCTTGACTGTCCATGATATTTTCAGGGGTCTTATCAATTATACTAACCATAAACTTATGACTATCATAACATCATTGTAGATTTGGCAACTTTACAATACTATATACATATTTTCTTTATATCAATCAAACTTTCTTCACTATTGTGCATATGAGATAGATATTTAGTAACAAAGATGGAGTTTATGTGGACAAATCTTTTATACCTACTAACTATTCACTAATCATGAAACTGTTCTTCAAAGTTAAAGAAGAATATATACAAGTCCTGATATGAGATTCCACAAAAGGTTGAAGAATAAGAAAGTTAAGATCCTAGGCCTAGGGGACTTCTAGATTCAGACAGACAGGCAGGTACTAGCTAATCAACCAGACATCATGGTAGTAGGCAAGGACCAGAAGACAATGGTTGTGATAAATGTACTGGTGCCAAGTGACAGCAACATCAGAAAGAAAGAATAAAAGAAGCTGGAGAAGTTCCAGGGCTTGAAGGAGGAACTGGAGAGGATGTGGAAAGTCAAGTCCAAAGTGGTGGTAGGAGCACTCAGAGCTGTGACTCCTAAGCTGAGAGAGTGCCTCCAACAGATCCTAGGAATGGCTTCAGAGATCTCTGTCCAGAAACGTGTAGTGCTAGTGTTGTGGAAAGTTTTCCACTTTATTAGGAACAGCTAAGAACCTGTGCAGAACCCTCAAACTCTCATGCCCCTGGTAGAGGATCTCAGACTGAGGAAGACACAGACTACTCATAAGGGTGAGAATGGAATTTGTATATATCGGTATCATTGAAGCAATAGATGTAATGTTTCATCTCCTCAAAAACAAAATTAGTGCAAATCTAAATGTATGATTTTGTTTCATCCTTACCTAGATCTTGGGGAAACTGGCAGTACTTTCTATAATAAATTAAATGTTATAACAATACCCATCATCAACCAGCATAATTTTCTTTGTCATAAACCCAACTGTTTCAATTTAGCAGGCTTGTTGATTGAGCAAAACTGCCATTGCTGCCATATTAACCAGAAGAGTTAAACCTAGCTGTTCAGTTTAGAAAAGGATATATTACAAGTTTTCCCCAGAAATTTTAGAGAAACAAGACACTTAATTTTTCAAGCGAGAGCTCTTTTGGAAAGATACCTTCACGTAGGAGTAAAACTACCAGGATAAACCCCAATTTCATATCTTACAGTATATAAAGTTTGAAGGTTTGTGGACAATCTCATCTCTACAGCTGTTTTTACAGATGGAAATGCTGGAATTTCAAGCACAATGCAATCTGCATATGGGATCAAGCTCTGGACTATTGCATTGCATCATACATCTTCCTAACCCAACCCCCCTTCTCGGAGAGGTATGTGCTATCATTAGCTGCTATCTGGAATTGTCAGTAGAGTAATTTGAACTCTGTCTCCCAAGGGCCTACTCCTTTAGTTCCTGCTCTAGGAGTAAGGTGTGTATTGATTAGATATCAGGCTGTAATTGGGCTCCAGTCTCTTGGGCTTGAGATATATGATGGAAATGACAGGAAACAGATACTCTGTTGCTTCTTGTAAATAGTCTGGTTGAACAAAATGGTTTGTAACCTCTTCAGTGCCATAAGCCCTTTATTGCCAAAAGATGATTGCTTTACAGTATTATTTCATTTGATGCCTTTTCTCAGGGCTTGAGAAGGTGAGGGATGTCTGTTCCTACAAAGATGAAATAATTCTGGTTACATCCAAGTGCCATATGGGGGTCCAGAATAATTACAACATGGTTCACAGCTTGGAGTAATTACAGCACTGAGCGAGTCAAAGACATAAAATTAGTATGTCTGCATCTCCCATTGGCATTTGCTGAAGAGTAGGAGAAAATACAGGTAGCTATTGGTGTGATAATAATATTTTGTTAGCCTCCTTATCCAAATCTGGTGTTCCAGAAGAGATTATTCATCATAGGTGTACAGAACGGATCCCACAAACATGATCCCATTTTGATCATGTTAGAAAGGAATTATGCAAAGGACTATCCATCTATCTGCAGAATAATTTTCCCCAAACTGAACAGAATGTTGCAAAATTTGCCATGGTAGGAAAAATAAGGAATGGGTTTGAAATTGTGCCAGATATAGCTGTGGATTGCACAGAAAAATATTCCAGAGAAAATTCAACCAAAAGTGATGTGTGTGAGAGGCAGCTTGGTAGTGGCTTAGACTGATGGCAATGTGGTTCATTCTTAATTTCTCTTTCACCTTCCTCCTGAATGGATTATATGCACTGTGCCATGTGCCACCCTGGGGATACACTTATGCACAAACACACAGAGATGCTGCATGAAGGCACTGAAGAAATTGGACACAGATGCCCTCTATGATCAGCCCTTCATTGTCTAGGGCTTTCAGATGAAAGATGGTAGTATGGTTACCCAACATTTTTGGGTGGGGGCAGAGCTACAAAAACAGAAATTCTTAATCCATTCATTTAAATATAAGATTTATATGGTCACCCATCTTGTAAACTCTAAAGACCTTCGCTCTTTCTGCCGTGATCTGAAAACCTATTTATTTGAATAGGCCGGCTTGGTTTAAGGGTTTGGGGTATTTTTAATTATTTATTGTTAGGGCTTAATTAATTTAATCTTACTTTTAACTTTTGCATGTAATGCTTTTATTGCCCTGTACACCGCCCTGAGTCCTTCGGGAGAAGGGCAGTATAGAAATTCAATTAAATATATAAATAAACTCTAAAGTCCATGGGGTAGAGTGCTCACCAGAACAAGGGCTGATAGAGAAAAGAGACACTTCCTAGGTCACTATCTGATCTGGGTAGAATGGGTAGATCCATGTGTGTGGATAGTAGATTCTGGGAGATCCATGATAGAGCTGTGAGTATAGTTGAGTAGATCCATGGAGAGGTGGTCCCATGACTAAAGCTCTGTTAGGTAGAGCTTTAAAGCTCTCACTTCTTAAAGTTTATCCAGGAAGAAACTGGAAGCCAGTGCAACTCACACAGCAGAGGCATTACCTGGACAAACTGGGGGGAACCCAGCACTGTGTGAGCTGCCATAATCTGGACCATGTATGAATGGTTATATGTCATGGAAATTCCTGAAAAGCTTTTGAGAACCAGATAAGGTGCCCACTGAACCTTAAGATTTGCTTTCAGGATAAAATGTTAAGTGAGAATAAATGGCAAGCTAAGGCTCTATTCACACATTTAGGAGAATATCCTGATCCCCTTCATGCTTAAAACCCTGGATATGTGCACAGATATATAAGCACATGGTAAAAAAATATTCTGCATTGCTTTGAGTGCTCTACATATACATAGTCACATTCCAGACTTCTGAGTGATAAGAGAACTTACATTATTTGAGCCCTAGTCAGTTTTATTTCCCATTCCACTGCAAAATTATCTTTTAGGAGAAAGTTCTCTCCCTATTTTTCTCTTAAATGCTATCAGGAATTTGATAAGCTTTTAACAGTATCACTTGTGAATCATTTGGGGCTTAAAGAACATGATCAATATCCACTAAATCTACCAAGTTTGACTTCCAAATTTTATGCATCTGTAGCTTCCAGATGATCTTCAGACACAATGCAAGAAAATGGATAGCTTGATTTTTCACCACTTTGAAGTGAGAAATGCCCAGAAATAACCTTTTGTGGTCTATACTACCTTCTTTCTGGAGTCACTGGGGTAGTTACCAACAAAGTGCTGCTATCCATGGAATAAAAATTCCTCTAGACAAGGCCTTTCTCCTGGAGATACCCAAGTATGACATCTGCTTAATCAGAGTGTCTCCTGGGGAAGCAACTAAATAGTCAGTGACACTAAATGGCAATGACTGCTACTTAATGGGGACAGTAATTCTGTTTAATGGCAATGTCTTGGGGTGATTTAATACAGCTTGGGGGGCCTTTGTATATCTTTGCATCACGCCACTTCTGTTTGTTTTCTCTTCTGACAACGGTCCTCTATAACTCTACCACCCTGATAGATAGATGTGGGTTGTTCATAAACACTCTCCTTCTCTATCCATTTTCAACCAGTTTTAGAATCCCTTCTGGCATTTCAGTTTAAGGATACTTCATTCAATAAAACTCCATAATTTATCCATTCAAGTAGAGAAGGACAGAGCAGTCAGTTTCTGCTCCAGCTCACTTTTTCTTATGTTTTTTTTTTTAAATTGGTCTGATTTTATATTGATGTGCAACTTTAAAGAAAAGTTTGCCCAATGCACGAAACATGTGTTCTGGAATCTATTTTTTATAATACACATTTTTAAATAAATATAAATATTATCCAATATCCTATTCCCCACAAAACATCCTTTTAACCTAAGCATCAGACAAAGAACTTCACTGCCAAAATGCATAGAAAGGAGAGATCATTCAGTTCTGTTCTGCACATTTACCCCAAAAAATTGCAGCCTGCCATTGTATCAGGAACCACAATAATCAATTTTCTCAAGCATTCTAAACTTCCAAGAGACCAGACTGATTATATGATCAATTATATATAATCATTTTAATCAAACATTGTTCTATTTTTAAAATGACAAAATTCATTCATCTTACTTATAACAGTGATTTTTTTTAGATTATGGTGTTAAACAAATAGAACTTTTTGTATTAAGCTAGTCTTAAAAGCACATTGCAACGAGTTATCTCCATTACCCATTTATTTCACAGTTTAAGCAGGCCATAAGCCCATAGTTAACTCTTCAAATACACAGGATTTACCATGCCCCACCTGCATTGCACAATTCTTAAAAATAGTTTATCAGCCTCCCAAAGGTGGGGGGAGGCTTACTCTATTTTTAAGATAGTTATTTCAGAGAAAAACTCAAGAACTTGGTTGTTATTAGCTAAGGAAGAAGGGGAAAGAGTTTTAAAACAATTTCATATTCCAAATGTTTTCTTGAAGTCCACATTTCACATAATTTTATTATCCAATCATACTGGAATATAAATGGATTTGTAAACAACACTACCAACCATAAAAGGTAAAGGTAAAGGTTCCCCCGCACATGCGTGCTAGTCGTTTCCAACTCTAGGGGCCGGTGCTCATCTCCGTTTCAAAGCCGAAGAGCCAGGCTTGTCCGAGGATGTCTCCGTGGTCATGTGGCTGGCATGACTAGATGCCAAAGGCGCACGGAACGCTGTTACCTTCCCACCGTAGTGGTCCCTATTTTTCTACTTGCCTTTTTACGTGCTTTCGAACTGCTAGGTTGGCAGAAGCTGGGATGAGAAACAGGCGCTCACTCTGTTATGCGGAACTCAGGATTCGACCAACCATAAGTGAGTGTTTTTAAAGGCACATTGGCTCAGTGGCTTAGTAGATGCCAGAGAATGTCTATACTCTGTCAGTTCAAGTTCTACCAGTTCATGATAGAGTGAGCTCCCATCACTTGCCTCAGCTCCTGCCTACGTAGCACTTCAAAAGCTTGCAAAAATGGAAGTAGATAAATAAGTGCCACTTTGGTGGGAACGTAACAGTGTTCCATGTTTCACCATATTCTACACACTGCCACATGACTACGGAATCATCTTCAGACAGCACTGGCACAAATGGCTTACAAATACAGAGATGAACACTGCTCTCTAAAGTTGCTTTGACTAGCAGAGTAAAACCTGCAAGGACACTTTCCCACCGTACAACACATAAGATGCCTAACACATTTTTTGTATAAGTGCGATTTATGTCTACGTAACTCTGATTTGAAAGAGTGAAGTAAGGCAGTGTTATTTGTTTTTGTTTTTGCAAGAAAAGTATTTCTTAGCATAGTGTGTTTCATTGCTTTCTGTATTTCTTAAGTGTGTATTTCTGGCAGAGTTTTTTTTTTCCTAGAGGATGGCAACATCTTAAAAGTTGAACAGTACCCAGAGGACTATCTTCCAGAAGGTTTTTGCTGCCAGGACAAAAAATGCACAACAATTAATTTGAATTAAATTATATTTACATTTAATTCAAAAAATAAATCAAATTAATTAAAAAGAGGGAGCATTGATACTCCCCATGGTATTTAAACATTTTCCCCTTTCATCGTTTTGGAAATGACAGTGCAGTGGCGACTTTTTGGAAGGACTTTGGAGATCAGGAGCAAAGTTTTTCAAGAGCTTTTAAGCTGCCTAGATAAATTTGGACTACCCAATATCAAAATGCTACAATAAATAAGTAAGAAATGAATGAATGAATCAATTAATCAGATCAGAGCTGCATTTGACTCTGGAGTCACAGATTATGTATTTCTGATACACTGAGCAGGAGCTGGATTTGAAAGTCTAGATAGACCTTGCCAACTCGATGATTCTCAAATTCTTTAATTCTGTAATGCTGTGCAGTGACTGGGCATTAGGATACCATTTTTAGCTAAGGACTCTCATACAGGAATTTACAAAGTGAGCAAAATAAAATGAAAATGGTGCAATATTTAATACATTTCTAAACAAGATAACAGGATAAGTTTGCAACCAAGCCAAATTCAAGAAGGCAAGATGAAATTAATTAACAGAGACTGGACAGCCTCCAGAATGTATAAGGTTTCCTGCTAGAGCAGGGGTTTGGACTAGGAGACTCCAAGCTTCCTTCAAACTCTATTATTCTATGTTTTGTGAACACTAAGAAGTCAGGATGGGATTGGTGGATAAATTCTTGGATGATTCATTCCATTTCTTTCTCAAGATTTCTAATAGTTCTCGCCCACAGTTGTCTTCATAATGAAAAATAACTTGTGGCTAACATAAGACAAACAGAGTTGTCTATCATTATAGGATGCAAAAGATTGTTGGAATCAACCTCCACAGTGACCTCTACACAAAATCACTTCCATTCACTCTATTAATTTTGGTCTGTGGGAAACAGCATTTTAATGTCCATTTATCTCAACTAACTGTATATATGTATTCTTAAAAATAATACTTAACCAGTTCCTGTTATAATGAACTCAGCCAATAAATGAACAGCCCCTTCAGTGTTCAGAACTGCACATTCTCCAAATATTCACATTCTCTAAATACCAACTTCTTCCTTATTTTCTCAATTCTTTATTTGTTTACTTTCAAAAACAGCTTTATGACTACCCACACTGAACTGTGAACAAGAGACTTCTCTCTCTCTCTCTCTCTCTCTCTCTTTCTTTCTTTCTTTCTTTCTTTCTTTCTTTCTTTCTTTCTTTCTTTCTTTCTCTTTCTTTCTTTCTTTCTTTCTTTCTTTCTTTTTCTTTCTTTCTTTCTTTCTTTCTTTCTTTCTTTCTTTCTTTCTTTCTTTCTTTCTTTCTTTCTCCTTTTTGTTGTCTTTCCCTTCCCTTCCCTGAAAAATCTTGTAATTTTCTTCTAGATTAAGAAGATAAAAGGTTTGATGAAGCGATTGATTAAATCACCATTTTAGCATTAATGCTAACAGCTTTAGCCTCTATATTTCCACTGGAAAACATAAATGAAAAACCAATGAAGGATTTAGCTGTGTTTCATAATAAAACACAACATGATACTAAAATAGAGGCCCAGAAAATAAACATGCCCCTTTTTATAATAAATTATTTTTTCACTATTTTTGCTGTTTCATAAAACCATTTAAATTTAATGTGGAAGCATAGCTTATAAGCATATTTTATCTGCTACCATTTTTTCATCATTCAATTCAATGTATATGCACTATTTTACAGAATGCTTTAACCTTCGTTCAGTTAGATTGTCTTTCAGATGCACATACTATTCATAGGAAAAAGAGGTTCTAGAACTGAAGCTGGTTCTTTTGAAATCTGTTTCTTTCATTCAGAAATACTTGGAACAAACATTTTGCTTGATGTCCGATACACTTTCTGTTGCATTTTATAACTCATTAGATAAATTAGTCTTTTATTCCTTGATGCTCGCAATATTGTGAGAGCTCCTCTATTTTATTGAGGAACTAGCTAAATTTAGACAACATGCTAAGGCCCAATTTGTTCTGACCATAGTTAAGATCCCACATCACGGCATGAGCTTCTCATTATATAGCAATAGCACTTAGACTTATATACCGCTTCACAGTGCTTTACAGCCCTCTCTAAGCAGTTTACAGAGTCAGCATTTTGCCCCCAACAATTTGAATCCTCATTTTACTGGCCTCGGAAGGATGGAAGGCTGAGTACCGTAAACCTTGAGCCAGTGAGATTCGAATTGCTGAAGTGCTGGCAGCCAGCAGTCAGCAGAAGTAGCCTGCAATACTGCATTCTAAGCACTGCTCCACCATATGGTTTAGAATTTCTTTTCTTTTTATTTCCAACCTTCTCAACGTTTCTAACATTCATCCTGTAATGAAGCAACCCTATGAAGCACAGGACCAAGATTTCTCCAAGATGTAGCAATGATCAGAACTCTAGTTTGTCAATGGTAATCAGCTTCAGTTTGAAAGCTCAGGTTCTGCATTTTTATTTCTCTGACTATATAGCGTTCGTTCGTTCATTCATTCATTCCAGGATTTGTAGTTCAAATGTAAAAATAAACATAAGCTTCAATTTATAGAAGTTGGGATGTAATTCTTAAATGCAACCAATGATACTCTTTCTGAGAAAGTACTGTTATTTCTTCACCAACTTTTTGCCGGCATTCTTTCCACATATCTAGCATCTGCATCCATAACTAGTCCTCATGTTGCAGTTAGAATTAACTGTGAAGTTGGCCTCCTTAATAGCACATGTGCCACAAGCTTCAGAGCTAGAATTTTAAATGGCTTTTCTTTCCTTACCTAATGCTATGAGAGGAGAAGGAACAGGAGGAGGAGGCAAAGGGAAAAGGATGGAGGAAGAAGAAGGAGGAGGAAGGGGGAAGGGGAGGAAGAAGAGGAGGAGGAAGAAGGAGATGATCATCATCCTTGGTGTTCTCTGAGCTTGTTGTTTTCTTGTGGATATTTCATTACACAAACTAGGTAGCATCAACATAAAGTACAACTTTTAGCAGCAATCTCTACCATAGCAAGAAAACCGCCCTGAGTCCTCAGGGAAAGGGCGGTATATAAATGCAATAAAAAATAAATAAGAGGTAAAGGATGCTAGAAGGCCACATAATTTCCCCATGATCTAATCCAACATCCTGTTGGTCACAGTGGCCAACCAGACTATGAGAGGTACAAGGCTATAAATAATATCTTATAGCATTGCTTCTGAATATTCAGAGATGATGTTGTTTCTAAAGCTGGAACTTGCAACGAGTAGCATGACACACACCCATTTAGAGTTCCCTTTCATGCATTCATGCCTGCTCTCCTTGAAATGCTGAGCTGTATTAATTAGTACATGATCCCATTTTCCATATGTATGCCAGTTTTTATATTTCCTTATTTGGATGAGGAAAATTTCCAGAAGGCATATACTGAATATTTAGGATCTATCTCAGAGAAGCTACATGCAATATATGTCTAAAACTTTCCTGGTGGAGCTATGCTGGGCCTCAGAGAGGGCACAGACCTAGAGGGCCTAGCTGGCAAGTGAGCAGAGAAAATTATAGGTCTTTGTGTATCTTCTTGGTTTGGTATGGACATCCTACAATAAAGTTTTGTAATGATACAGTCAGCTTCTGCTTCTACAAGAATCAGACCACTAACAACAGAGAGGGCATGAAAATTAAAATAAAAGGGACAGAGAAGTGAAATCTGCAGCCAAGCTGGTTAGTTGGCTGAATCACTTGATTATACCTCCAAGATCCCAGAAACAGTGTAATTCAGGCTTTGCTTCTTAAAATGTTTGAACTGAAGTCTTTCTTGTAAACGTAACTTAAATGAAGCCATATACACGCAGTTTATTTTAAATATGAAGGACCCATGTGGTAGGACATTGCAATCAATCACAGACATTAAATGATGCCTTTCTCTTTCTTAAAGGAATAGTAGGATTGCTGTATCCTGTCAGCTCCTGTACGTTTATTTTCTTATAGCATTGCTATGAGAGAAAACCTCCTTATTTGCGTTAAGATGACTTTGGTTTTTCTTAGAGCTGAAACTTCTCCATCTATGGAAATTCATCTTTTCCAATCAGGTGTTTTGCAACTGATACAGTTGGCCCACATGGCGTAATTAAGATAAACGTCTCTAATTTGAGAAAATCAGGCTAAGTAGGAAATGTGGTTCACTGTAAACAACTGTACAGTGAGGCTTATTATGCAAGGAATACTAACTTTGCCTATATGCTGGCAAGGACTTAAATGGACAGTGATTCTTAAAGAGTAAGTTCTTGGAGTTGCAATGGAACTTAGATTAAAACTTTGACTTTGTGTAACAGCTATGAAGAAGGCATACATAAGTCTAAGTCTATTGGTATTCCTTTGGGGATCATTAGAAAATAAAAGAAAAATCATCTATGAATAGTGAGATGGAGTGATACACATCTCTAAAATGTAAATCTCTTAAATACAAATTTAAGTTCTAGTCATCATATATTGGCATCTTCTAGCATAGTGGAGAGTAGAGGTCAAAGTGGTCCCAGGAGCACTAAGCTGGGAGAGGGGCTCTAACAGATCCCAAGAACAGCATCAAAGTCCCAGAGGTACTTTTTCAAAAGGCAACTGAACTTTGTTTTTCCTTGTTTTTCCTTCACTTCTCATCCAAGAAGCTTCTTCAGTTCTGACTGAATGGTGGGGAATGGAAGGATTTATATTCCTTGCAGTCATTTGGTTGTTAGTACTCTTTCTGACAGTTCTTAGAATAATCCTTTTATGGGACGACCACTTGTAGATCTTGAAAGATGCATTCTACTTTCAAAATGTTTTTGATCTATGGTAAAGGTAAAGGTAAAGGTTCCCCCGCACACACATGCTAGTCGTTTCCAACTCTAGGGGCCGGTGCTCATCTCCGTTTCAAAGCTAAAGAGCCAGCGCTTGTCCAAGGACATCTCTGTAGTCATGTGGCCGGCATGACTAGACGCCAAAGGAGCATGGAACGCTGTTACCTTCCCACCGGAGTGGTCCCTATTTTTCTGCTTGCATTTTTACGTGCTTTCGAACTGCTAGGTTGGCAGAAGCTGGGACGAGTAACAGGCGCTCACTCTGTCATGCGGCACTCGGGATTCGACCCGCCAAACTGCCGACCTTCTGATCGACAAGCTCAGTGCCCTAACCCACTGAGCCACCGCATCCCTTTGATGTATGGTAGGGTATGCCATATAGCTGGTGCTGGGACATGAATATTTGCCTTCCTTTGTTAAGGCACAATGCTAAAAATTGGGAGATTCAGATTTCTAGTCCTGCCTTGCACATGAAGCCAGCTGGGTGATTTTGAACCAGTCCCCCCCCCCTCTCAAACCCTAAGAAGAAGGAAATTGCAATCCATTTGGGCAAATGAGTGTATAAAATAACTGCAGGGGGTTGCCAAAAATCAGCACTGACTTAAACTTAAAGCTACACACACACACACACACACGCTCACACACAAAACACAAAAGAGCCCACAGCGAGTTCCAGACAAGCGCTATCTGTTTCTGATATTTATTCCTTCAGAGCTGACTGCGGTCCTGATCTTCTGGACCTACCCTTTTGTGAGAAGATCTCAGGAGTCCTCTTCTTCAAAAGTAATTAGCTTAACATGCATCCATGCCAAAATAAGAAGTACTCCTCATTCCTTTTTGGCTTTTAAACGATCACGTTACAAAAGCGAACTTTCTTAATAATCATCAACACTTTTCTTTTAAGAAAAAAGGAATGTGCTATTTGGTTGTGAATAACATCATATAAACAGTTGAGTAATCCTCTCCTATGTAATATGTTATAGTGGAGGTTTCCAAAGAATAATTTATAAATGGTATACTTATTAAGTGCCAAAAGATATGCATGACTGATAGAGGTTAAAATGGTTGTATGCGACTGTAATGGTCAAAATAGATTACAGTTCAGCAAAGAAATAGATATCATTAAGTCTGATTTTCAAAATTTGACATTTCAGGAATCCATCTGGACCCTGAAAAATTTGCCTGTAGCCCCATCTGTCAGCCCAATGAGGTAGACCAAACTGAGAAAAAATGCTATGTAGATCAGTACTGCTACAATAACAGAATTTTACAAATCTCAATGTGCTTATATATCTCTTTCTATATCTCCATGTGTATGAGGTAGAGGCTCGCTGAGTTGTTTTCACAAGTTGGGCAGAAGACCCTCTTATCTGGCCATTGTCTTAATAGAGCCTTTGCCTCCTGTCCTTCAAACCATTGTCTCAGTCCTCTACACACACACACACACACACACACACACACACACACACACACATATATATATATATATATATATATATATATATATATATATATATATATATATATATATATATATATATATATATTTCGCGGGTGTTTGTATGTGGATCTTTGGTCATTCGGGTTTTTTCCTGCGTAGAATTGAAGGTGTAGGAGCAACGTTTCGACGGATGGGATTCCGTTGAAACGTTGCTCCTACACCTTCAATTCTACGTGGGGAAAAACCAGAATGACCAAAGATCCATATATATATGCTCAAGTTTGACTCAGCTTTCCATATACTTCTGAAGTCAGTAAAATGAGGACCCAGATAGTTGGGGGCAATATGCTTACCCTGTAAACTGCTTAGAAAGGGTTGTAAAGCACTATGAAACAGTATATAATAGAATAGAGCTGGAAGGAACCTTGGAAGTCTTCTAGTCCAGCCCCCCACTCAAGCAGGAGAACCTATACAATCTCAGACAAGTGACTATTCAGTCTCTTCTTAAAAACCTCCAGTGATGGAACGCCCACGATTTCTGAAGGCAAGCCATTCCACTGATTAATTGTCCTCACTGTCAGGAAGTTTCTCCTTAGTTCCAGCTTGCTTCTCTCCTTGATTAGTTTCCATCCATTGCTTCTTGTCCTGCCTTCAGCTGCTTTGGAGAATAGCCTTGACTCCTTCTTCTTTGGGGCAGCCCCTCAGATACTGGAATACTGCTATCATTTCTCCCCTGTTTCTTCTTTTCTTTAGACTAGCCAAACCCGTCCTGCAGCCGTTCTTCATAAGTTTTAGTCTCCAGGCCTTGGATCATCTTAGTTGATCTTAGTTATGTAAATCTAAGTGCTATTGCCATTAGTAAAACACAATAGAATATCAAAGTCAAAAAGATCTGTGCTCAACATATGCTCAATGTCTAAGTCAATCTAACAACTGAAGTGCGGTATTATTTATTATTTATATTAAAGGAAAAACCAGCTATTGAAGGTATATGCCCTCAGTTTATAGCTGGTCACAATGTGATTTACAGTTTGACGTGGACCCTGTAGTCACACTGAGGGGAGGATACGATGCCCTATTTATACAGAGAGCCCCAGCAGACATTGTGTGGGGTGCAAATCCATTCAGGATTGTTGATTGCTGAAGTCGTAGTTCAAAGCCTGACACCTTTTTTATGGGGTCATTTATATGTTTTCCTATAACTTGGGCATTCCTATAACTTGGGCATTGACCCATTTAGCTTTACATTGGGAATCAGTGTTAAAGTTGTTAGGCAGTTGTTGTGCAAGTGTCAGTGGGGCTTCCTGGATGGACCCCTCCCATCCTGGACATAAACTGTCTCAACTTCTTCCCTCAAGACGATGCTATAGGGCATTGCGTGCCAAAACAACCAGACACAAAGACTCACTATCACTCTGCTAAATAACTAAGTCCCCAAACACTCTCTATGCCCTGGGATGTCAAACAAACTAGTAGGGCTGTGTTACCTATTATCCTTTTCATCACTTCATCTTCCCTATTACCTATTTCTTTAGCTTCTTATGACTGTAACTTTGTTGTTTGTATCTCATGATTTAGGTTGATTGCCTTTGATTAGTATCCTATTATGATTTATATTGTTTGCTTATTTAGTATCCTATGACCATCACTGAGTTTGTTTCTTATGATTTATGATTATTGTATTTTATGATCATGATCATGATTTATCACTTGTTGCTTGTATGTACACTGAAAGACAAATTCCTTGTTTGTCCAATCCCACTTGACCAATAAAGAATTCTATTCTATTCTATTCTATTCTATTCTATTCTATTCTATTCTATTCTATTCTATTCTATTCTATTCTATTCTATTCTATTCTATTCTATTCTATTCTATTCTATTCTATTCTATTCTATTCTATTCTAATTCTACTCTACTCTACTCTACTCTATTCTATTCTATTCTATTCTATTCTATCATGATTCTATTCTATTCTGTTCTGTTCTGTTCTATTCTATTGTCTTCCTGCTGATAAATGACAACTATCCACAGTTGTCAGCAATTTGTAATCATAATTGGACAGGAAGAGGACATTGTTATCCACATAAGGTGCAATTGTATTAACAGTATTTTTTTATAATTGAAGTATAAATGATATCACATGAAGTTGATTTTAGTTCTAAACTTATCTCCTTTCCTTTGTCCTGACTCTGCTGAATGTCTGAGAATGCCATTTATTTGCCAGATAAAATCCAGAAAAAGTTCTGTCCCATGTCATAATTCATTGTTAATTGAAAGCCTCTTGTGGTTCAATATAGTATATATTACATAGAGATAAGTCCTATACCAATTAAAGGTGGTTTAAAAGTAGAAAAATGGTAATAAAATAAGGGATAAGGATAAAGATAAAATCCAGCATTCCGGTGTAGGAATCACTATTGTTTCTCATAAGTAAAAAATGAGACAACATTATGTATAGATTTCCTTCCTTCCTTCCTTCCTTCCTTCCTTCCTTCCTTCCTTCCTTCCTTCCTTCCTTTTTTTCTCCTTTAATTGTGAGGAAAGGCAATTTGTGCTGTATGTAAATTATTTAATTCCTCAATCTATATGGAGAGCTGGATCACACCCATCCCTCTTATATTTTAAACGTTTCCTTGCACCTACGACCTGTAAGTTAAAATTGTAGCAATTGAATATATATATATATATATTACTGTAAGAATCTGCTAAGCAGAAGAAGCCTCATAACATTTGTTTATCCTATTCATATAGAATTCTATTCATATTCATATTCTAGTAGGTAAGCTGCAGTGTTCTGATGTTGCTTTAAAACAGGATGAATGAAACAGTAAAGAGAAAGGATATGTCCAGGAAAGAGCCACTTGGGAGGACAACAAGGAATACTGAGGAAGGAAGTCAAGGCCAAATTTCTTGGTTACTTCCTAGTATCTAGCAGAGTTTTCATTGTTTATAGGACAAAGGTCTCTTTCCCACAACCCTGCCTTCCTGCTATCCCATTTCTAATGAAATAAAGCTTGCCACTTTCAGATCTGAATATTTTCACTAATTGTAATGACTTATTAGATGAATACCTGATCTGGAGTCAAATAACCTCTTCGTTGTTGGGCATAAGCTGCTATGCAAAACTTATTTGCAAGGAAGTACATCCCATTGAGGGACGTGGTGGCTCAGTGGGTTAGGACGCTGAGCTTGTTGATCAGAAGGTCGGCAGTTTGGCGGGTCGAATCCCGAGTGCTGCGTAGCAGAGTGAGCGCCTGTTACTCGTCCCAGCTTCTGCCAACCTAGCAGTTCGAAAGCACGTAAAAATGCAAGTAGAAAAATAGGGACCACTACGGTGGGAAGGTAACAGCGTTCCGTGCGCCTTTGGCGTCCAGTCATGCCGGCCACATGACCACGGAGACGTCCTCGGACAAGCGCTGGCTCTTCGGCTTTGAAACGGAGATGAGCACCGGCCCCTAGAGTTGGAAACGACTAGCACGTATATGCAGGGGAACCTTTACCTTTTACCTTTACCTTTACATCCCATTGAAATAAACAAAATGTATTTCTGCACTCTTTTCTTTCTTTCTTTCTTTCTTTCTTTCTTTCTTTCTTTCTTTCTTTCTTTCTTTCTTTCTTTTTTTTCTTTCCTTCCTTGAACAAATATCTATTTTCTTTTTCTGTAAAGGAACTTTATAAGAAGAATTTTGCATGAGAAACAAGAAAAATAAGTTTCAGGCATCTTAAACTAGAGACATTTTCTGCCAAAGCTAAGCATTTCAAAATCCCACTGATTTAAAACGAAGGCTTAAAGTAAGTGCAAGTTCCATAAACCACTGATATGGGGAATCAGAGTATTTAACCTGGGCTACATGGATCCTTCTGTTAGCTATGAGGGGGTTGAAAATCTGTGGTTTTGATAATCATCCAAAGAACTATAAATAATCAGGAATGCCATTTGAAGTATTTTGACAACTCAACTGGAGGACATGAAATTGGTGTTTTGAGCTCAGAAGAGAAGAAATAGAAAAGGTCAATCTACATTCAATCTACATGCAATAACAATTATCTGAGTAGGCAAAGGAAGTTATGAGCTATGTTGCATTGTCATTTCATTTTTGCTTTGCTTTGATGGAAAGACTTTCCTCTAGCACAGTTGCCTGTATTAGTCTAGCCATCTTCACCTTTAACATGATCCAATCAATTCTTTGAAAGCATCAGTGATGTAACTCAATCTGAATAAATGTACCTCTAAGAGAAAAACAATGCAGAAGATGAAAAAGAAGACAATTTTGCTTTCTGTTATAAGAAATGTCTTGATCATGATAGACAATTGGAGAGAGATTACTCTTCACTCTCACTCATGCCTCTTTTAAGTTGCTTACTACCATTTGTAGTATTTTTGTCTGCTTGTTCGCTTTTCTGTGTCTTTGAGTCAGGGCTGACTTCTGGTGACTGCCTGGAAAAATCCCTGCAGTTTTCTTGGCAAGATTTTTGAAGTGGTTTGCCATTACCTCCTTCCTAAGGCTGAAAACTGGACATAGAACCACTGATTGGTTCAAAACTGGGAAAGGAGTCTGGCAAGGCTGTATACTGTCACCCTGCCTATTTAACTTATATGCAGAGCACATCATGAGAAAGGCAGGGCTAGATGAATCAAAAGTTGGAGCTAAGATTGCTAGAAGAAATATCAACAACCTAAGTTATGCAGATGATACTACTCTAATGGCAGAAAGTGAAGAAGAACTAAAGAGCCTCTTGTTGCGGGTGAAGAAGGAGAATGCAAAAGTTGGCTTGAAACTTAACATTAAGAAAACCAAGATCATGGCATCCAGCCCTCTCAATTCCTGGCAAATAGATGGGGAAGAAATGGAGGTAGTGACAGATTTTATTTTCTTGGGCTCCAAGATCACTGCAGATGGGGACTGTAGCCAAGAAATTAAAAGATGTTTGCTCCTGGGGAGGAAAGCCATGGCAAATCTAGACAGCACACTAAAAAGCAAAGACATCACCCTGTCAACAAAAGTGCATATAGTCAAGGCTATGGTCTTCCCAGTTGCAATGTATGGCAGTGAAAGTTGGACCATAAGAAAGGCTGAGTGCCAAAGAATTGAGGCCTTTGAACTATGGTGCTGGAGAAGACTCCTGCAAGTCCCTTGGACTGCAAGGTGATCAAACCGGTCAGTCCTACAGGAGATAAACCCTGACTGCTCTTTAGAAGGCCAGATCCTGAAGTTGAAACTCAAATACTTTGGCCACCTAATGAGAAGGAAGGACTCACTGGAGAACAGCCTAACACTGGGAAAGATTGAGGGCAATAGAAGAAGGGGACAACAGAGAATGAGGTGGCTGGATGGAGTCACTGAAGCAGTACGCATGAGCTTAAAGGGACTCCAGAAGATGGTAGAGGACAGGAAGGCCTTGAGGAATGTTGTCCATGAGGTCGTGATGGGTTGGACATGACCTCGCAGCTAACAACAACAACAAGGCTGAAAGAAAATTGCAGGCCTAAGGTCACCCTTTGTGCCTAAGATGGGGTTAGAAACTCATGATCAGCTGGTTTCTAGCCTACCGTAATGCCTTAACCTGTACACCAAATTGACATTCCAAAACATCTTAACCAACATAAATGAAAAATATATTATCACTTTGCTGTAATACATTCTTGCAGCTATTATTCTCACTACAGCATCATGACATAGGAAAAAAAATAAAGATTTGATAGTAGAGGCCACCTTGAAAGTCTTCTAGATCAGGAATACATATAGATGTATCTACCCAAGCTTTCTGAGCTTGGAACTATGCATGATTGTTGTCGTCCAATGGCTGGGAGACCGCCAGGGAATACCAGCCCTTTAGGTTTGATAGCAATGAAAAAGGAAAATGCCAAACCTTTACTGTGCAATTGCCAAGAAAACTATATGGATGTGTCCAATCCTCACCAAGGGTTGAGCAAAACATGAAAATAACTACTTTATTATTTTACATATGTATAACCACAAATTCCTGGGCATACTTCAACTATATGGTTGATATATGCCTTTGAACATTAGAGATGGAGAAAATTCCTGAGAATACTGTGGACAACCAAGAAAACAAACTGGAGGATCGTTGAACAAGCCAATCCAAAGTTCTCACTTGAGGCACAAATGGCCAGGCTCAAATTAGTCTACTTCAGTCATATCCTGTGAAGACTCAGCTCTCTAGAAAAGGGTCTAACGGTGTGAAAGGTGGAAGGAAAGGAAAGAAGAGGATGATCAACACCAAGGAGGAGAAACTCAGTTATAATTGTGATGAGTACAGCATTGGAAGACCTGAAGTTTAAGGACAGATTGTCATGGAAGAAATTTACTTATGTGGTTGCCATGAGTTGAAATGACTTGATGGCATACAATCAACAAATCTATCTAAGTTTGTGTGCTCCAAATGTATGGATCCTGGTCTTTAAAAAAATGGCTGTAACAAGGCATATAGGTTTATAATAGCTGTTCCTTTCTGTTCTTAGGAATTCTCCACAATATGCTGAGACTGAGAAGTTTTCGTGTGCAATTAGGCTAACAAGGCTGCATGCAATGTTTAAGACCTTCTTTCTGAGAGATTTAGAAAATGCAGCTGTTTATCAGATGGAATGAAAATAGAGCCACCACATTTATTTTGCAAATGGATTTGTTCATTTTAATGCTGAAAAACTAAGGCTGGCACATCTCTCTCTCTCTCTCTCTCTCTCTCTCTCTGTCTCTCTCTCTCTCTCTCTCTGTCTCTCTCTCTCTCTGTCTCTCTCTCTCTCTCTCTCTCTCTCTCTCTCTTCTATTTTTTCCCCCAAAAACAACCAGCATACTTTTGAATTAATTTCATCTGTGAAGTGTGTTGCAAGCCTCTGCCATAAAAAAGCAAACCAAAGGGGAAAATGTTAGAAAATAGATATTTAGGCTGTTTAGGGGGTGACACCCATTGTTTCTTGTAAATTTCCACTTCTGCCTCTCTTCTTTTTTAAACATTATTCATTAGCCAGGAGCACTAAGAAAAGACCACAGTAACCATTTGGGCTCTAAACCAAACCCACTGATACAATGGTGGGATGGAGAGAGATCCGTAAGTATCTTTTAGAGGTAAGGTAAAATTATGATGAAGTGTGAAATTTTAGCAAAGATTATTTAGATAGCCAAGTTTAAGACTGCATGCAAATATTCTGGAGATTCTTTTTTTATTTAAAAAGTTTTACAATACATTTTAACTTTAATCCCCCCCTCCCCCACCCCTATCCAACCCTCCCTATCCCTCCCCCCCACTCCCTCCCCCCCCCCCGACTTCCCAGAGCTAAATACAGGGCATAAAATCAAAAAACAAACATAGACACCCTTATGTTATCAACAATAAACTATAAATTCTATCTCTCTCTAGCTCATATAAAATGAATACAAACAATATTAACATTACAAATAAAGTAGAGAAAAAAAAGAGGAAAACAGAAAAAAAGCTTTGCTCAAAATAAATTTTCTTAATCCCAGTCCTTATTCATATTAATTTCAAAAAAAAAAAGAAAAGAAAAAGAAAAAAGAAAACAAAAAAACAAAAAAACTTTCACCTGCTATTTACATTCTCCCACCTTTCTCTAATTTCCAAACAATTTCTCAGTTACACGCCAAAAGCGCCTATCTCTGTTAGTCTTAATAATCTCCAACCAAACTAAACTACAATCAAAAATAGTTCTTGCATGTATCACACCAAATGTCTCACAGTTCCAAATCATCCTTAAATTCAAATAAAAGTTCAAATACAAAGAATATATAAAAAAAAGATTTAGGCAATCTCTAAGACAACTTGTTATTAATTAGGAGCTTACATACCCATTCTTAGTTCAACACATACTTTAAATCCATTACCCTAATATACTTTTCTAGCAAGCAATCTTAAATTGTGTAAAATATTAACAAAAAGAAAAAAAACCTTCTTTCTCCTCTATAATAATTTTACTCCATTGACATTCTAATCTAAAAATTAATCAGCAATCTTAACGCCCCAAAACTTTTGGAGCACCTCTGTCATGACCCCCAAAACTTCTTTTGACCGCTCCTCTCTCACATCTTCACTGTAAGCACGCTTTGGAGATTCCATAACTTTCTGCTGATCTTGCTCTTGCTCTCGTCTCGCTCTTCTTAGGGCGGCACGCGTCCTCTTCTGGCCTCCTGCAGCAACCGATGAAACTGTGACTTGATCCCCTCCAACACCATTGTCCTCTGTCTGTCTATCTGTAACATCTTGAGGCTTTCCCCCACCGTATCCTTTTGCAGCTTCCAAAAATGATAGGGGGGTTGCTTTTAACACATTACTATAAAAATCATGTGCCTGAGCCACAGTAACCAAACGATGTCTTTTACCTTCATACGTCGCCACCACTCCAACTGGAATCTCCCATCTAAACTTAATATCACGTTTCTTAAGTTCCTGTACCAAAAATGCAAAATCTTTTCTTCTCCTTAGGATCTTCGGAGGGATCTCTTTTAAAACCAAAACTTCTTGCTCATCCACTACCAAATTAGTATCATAAGCAGCTTGAATAACTTCATCTCTCGTTATTCTCTTTGTAAAATAGACCACCACATCTCTGGGTAACTTCTTCTGTCTTGCAATCCATGAATTTACACGAAAAACTTTGTCCATATTTCCCTTAATTTCAGATGCTGACTGGCCCAGTACCCCTTCCAGAGCCTCAGAAATCAGCTGCTTTAAATCTTCTTTACCATTCTCCTTTAAACCCCTAATTCTAATAGCATACTGCATCTGATTATACTGAACAAGGCTCAATTCTTCGTCCATTTTATCCCTTATATTTTCATTTTCTAATACCTTTGCTTCTAATATAGAGTTCTTTTGACTGAGATCCTCCACTTTTATATCCAGCTGTAGCACACATTCAGCTACGGATTCAACCTTAGACAAAATGTCCCGCCTCATTGCTCTCAGCTTCTCTTCTATCTTCTTCTCCAATTTCTCCAATTTCTCCTCCATTTTCTCCTCCAGCTTTTTCAACTTTTCATCCATCATATCAGACATCAATTGTACATGCTTTCCAAGAGCGTCTTGTAAATCCTTAAGCGTCAATGCCGGGGGAGATGCAGGAGGAAACAAAGCTTGCAATGAGGTCTCTTGCACCAGGGAAGACCCCACATTCCGAAGAGCTTTAGAAGTTTTAGCCGCCATCTTCCCCCACTTTCACTTATTACTCACTTTCACTTTGAAGCTATAAAATCCATTGAGCTAGAGAGTAAAAATAAAGAGTCCACTTCACCTTGACCTCCTGTATCGCTCTGCCTGCTTCTTGATAATCAAAAGTATTTCCATTTGGCAAGGGTGGTTGCTAACGCCTGGCTCTGCTCCAATAATCCCAGAGCAGAGGCGCTGCGCAGCTCAGAGCAACCCAGGCTTCGGGGGGGCTCATCCTTCAGCCGCCCAAGCTCTCAGCTCAGGCGGCCCCAGAGAGCTCAACCCCTACCTGAGGCCTCACCCCCTCCTCTTCTCCTGAGGAGGGGGCTTCAAATCCATCTAAACAGCTGATCAACGCTGTTTACGATGGAAAAACACAGCTGCGGAGCGGGCAGCCCGAAAACGGCTGTCTTTGGCGTCGCGTCGCCACCGGAAGTCCACAAATATTCTGGAGATTCTTAAATCTGTTACCATATCCCTTTTGAAAAATGCAGAGTAAAAGAAAAACTAACTATGAGGCCAGGATAAAGAAGGAAGACAAAATAATATATGAAATATTTTATTTATATTCTATATAAATTAATGAAGTCCGGCTAATAGGATTACTCATCATGTACGTATGTAATAAAATGTAAGAGTGCAACTTGGAAAGGCTTCCCTCAACACTTTTAGGGATCTCACCTGGACTTAGGGTCTGTATCCTCATCTTTCCAAGTAGACAGCAGCAAAAGCAGCTTAAGCAATTGAATCAGTTAGTTTTTTCCAGACATCTGGAACAACTTCAACCCAAGAGTTCCATAATAAGAGGTGACAAAACCAAGACATCTCTCTGTCATTACTCCCAGGCATTGCTGATCCCTAATAAATCAACAACTTTTAAAAGTTCTTGTTGGGAAGAAAGACTTTACAAAACAATGAGACAGCCAGGGGCAGGTCTTCCTAGCTAGGGAATTTTAGAGAGAAACTGGACAGTCATTTAACATGGTACGAAAGATGGGGTTAGACCACGGGTTCCCAACCAGGGGTGCTTGCACCCCCTGGGATGCAAGACAATATTCCAGGGGGTGCAAAAACTAGGGGTATTAAAATGATTGTGTATATGCATAATTTGTTGCCATTATTTCAAACTTTTGTAAGGGGTGTGAGAATATATCAGAAGCATTATAGGGGTGCGGGGTATAGAAAAGGTTGGGAGCCACTGGGTTAGACAGAGAATAAGGGTCTTTCCAGTTCTCTGAATCTAAGGAATGACCATGCACCCATCCCTTAGTAGCATGCATTTCTTTAAAAAAATAGGTATTTGTCTATGCCAAGATACAATCCCATTTTCCTTTTATTGGAAAGCTCAGAATATTCCACAAGACAGCCTTAAACTATATTGTAAGAACAAATACACCTCTTTGGACAATTGATTAAAAGTTAAAACTATGCCTCCAAAACTCCTCAAAATAACTGATAGGTTAACAAAAAAACCCAGCAACTTTAGTTTGGTAGAAAGACTTCGAAGCCTGATATACTGTATTTATTGTCACAATAGATAAGTCTTTCTTCTATCAGGGGTCTCCAAATTCAGCATGGCAGCTGAGGAATTCTGGGAATTGAAGTCCTCTGATCTTAAAGCTGCCAAGTTTGAAGACCCTTGCTCTATATGATCACTAATCCAAAATCTATAGGCTGTTTCTCAGGTAATGCAATTCCAAATTATTTAGGACCTTATATATTACCAATAAATGTGAGCTGTCCTAGAGATTAGAGACCCTGGGTAATCAAAAGGAGATTCATGACCCAAACTGGAACAACAGTCTAGAGCAGTGTTTCTCAACTTTGGTAGCTTGACGATGGGTGGACATTAACAGCTGGCTGGGGAATTCTGGGAACTGAAGCCCTGACATCTTTAAATTACCAAAATTGAGATGAACTGCTCTAGAGCAGGGGTGTCAAACTCACAATGTCATGACATATCATGACTTTTTCCCCACTGCCGGCAATGGGGTAGGCGTGGTTTTGGTGTGATGCATCCGTCCTGCGGGCCGGCAGTTTGACACCCCTGCTCTAGAGCAAACTTTTTCCATCCAGATTATTCCGAATGTGTTTCCCGGCTGCACTAACTTTGGATTTGTGGAGCTGTAGTCCTAATACATTTGAAGGACCTCAGCCCTGAGCCACTATTGTCCTGCCAACTACATTTTTTCTATGTTTCAGCAGATCCCACTTTTCCCAGAAGGCCTGGAATATAAAAGTGACGTTAAGAACATGAAAGACCTTTGAATAATTAGTGTTTTTCAAAGTGGGTTAGAGCAGACTTAGAGTAATCTGACATGATGTAATCCTAACAAAATTGCAGAAAAGCAGAAAATAAGTATTTATTTGGAGGATTAAAGCATCTCATGTAAGATATTATTAAGCACTGTCATTAACTTAATATACTCTACAAAGAAATAGGAACTCAATATCTTCAGATTTTGAAAGCATAGTTGCTGTGCATGTATAATGCAGACTTTGCTTTCTGTTGACTTAATTATGCTTGAGTGTCAGAGCTGAGAGTCAAGAGTATTATGGGGTGTAGGGAAAACTCACCCCTCCTTTTGCAAAGAATGTTTTGGGTTGTATCTAAATGCACCATTTCAGGCAATGGCGCTGTTTACATTGGAGCATACTTGACAATCTACACATTGATAGTCTACATAATTCAGAAAAGTATTGGTTCAACTAATAGCTACAACCCAAAAGCAGAATAACAGAGTAACACCCACAACTTCTGGAGGCAAGTCATTCCATTGATTAATTGGAACTCTTAACTGGATTAGGACTTTAATCCCAATTGGAATTAATTGGAATTTCTAATTATCAGGAAATTTCTCCTTAGTTCTAGGTTGGTTCTCTCCTTGATTAATTTCTATCCATTACTTCTTGTCCTGCCTCCAGGTGCTTTGAAAAATAGGTTGATCCCTTCTTCTTTTTAGCAGCCTCTTAGATATCATGTCACTCCTAGTCCTTCTTTTCAGTAAGCAAAAGAAAATGAATGGAACTTTTTATTTGATCAGTAGGACTGCCGGTATTAGAAAGAAATGTTGGAAACCAAACAATAAAGACCATGAAAACATAACTAGTCTTAAAATATATTTTATGGGATAAACCATGGTGGTCTAGTTGCCACATACTCTTAAATTGTAGCTAATAATTTGTTCAAATACCAGTAATATGGGCCTCCCCTAAAAAATTTAAACATAATTTTTCTACAGTAGGACTTTTCTGAGATTGTTTATAGAATAACTGTCATTTTATGCTGCCAAAAAACCTTGTTATTAAATAGAAAGTCCAATGGTAATTCCTGTTGGTGCATTGAGGTCCCAACTGTATCCAGACAGAATGTACCATTAATTCTTTTGCAAGATAATTCGGACATTTCATCTTTACTATACTTCATAGCTGTACAAATTCTGGCAACAGATGAAGAGTTCTTACTTCCCTGACCAAAAATCAGCCAAACAAAAGTGACAAAGAAAATGAACATGTAAATAACTGCAGTTATATTTCTAAAAAGAGTATACAGGGAGGAAAATTCTGTTTGAAAAGCCAGCAGCTGGAAAATTTACACATCAAGCAATCCAACACATTGATTTGAATTTTTTCTAAAAAGAATTTGGGCAATTTGTATCAATGGTTACATACATTAGAAGAAGATGCAAGCAAAGTGTCAGCATGTTACAGGATACCACAAACATTACAGACTGCTACTTTTTCTCCCTACATTTTTAAAAAACAAATAAATCCATAGGAGAAACCTGTAAGGATTAGACTATTGCTCTATCAATCCAGACAGAATTTTGAGTAACTTGGGCAGCTTAGCCCCACCCTACTCTATTAAACTGTAGGGTTTAACTAACTTAATGGCTTTGTTCATTCAATGCACATAATTTGACTGAGAATTAACCATTTTCATGGGTTCAGACTATACACTGAATCCCAAATTAAATAGGTTGGGTTGCACCATAACTAAGTCTTTAAAAAGAGCTAAACCAAGCTTAGCATGTTGCAAAAATACAAGCCCTAAGTTATTATCTGCTTTGGCATGTTCCATGAACAGAACCGGAATGGAGAAATTTGGGGTGTTTTAATAAGGACATTTGTCATCACCTTGGAAAGAAATATGGATTTGTTTGTTCAGATTATGTGCAATATTTCAGGATTTCAGTCAAAAACAATAACCCCCAAAATCTATTTATGGTCTTTCCAGTGTTCTTAGCCAAGACAGAGAGCGTGTGCTTTAGAAAACCTTGACTTCTTATTCCAAACACTTCAACCTGTTTTAGTTGTCCCCAGATTAGGAGAAAAGTAGAACAAAATTAGTTCCTTTGGTGCAAAGAAAACAGACTTTAAGCCCACTGTCCTTACCTTGAACTTTGAAGTATCTATATCATACAATAGGAGAAGGAGAGCCAGTTTTTAAAAGCCCAGATTTATCTCTGACCACATAGTCAGGAGGGCAATTTTGTACTGTAAATAAACTCTGTTTTATGTGATATCAGTTTGGGTCAAGGAGAAAGAAGTACCTTTAGACAAAATAGTATCCCTAACAGGAAAACAAGAAATGTGTAGAATCAGTTGCATGTTTGCTGTATCCTGACTGAAATCCCTTAACCATTTGTTATCAAATCTGAATACATATCTTTTTAAGTTTTGGAAATCAGCCCAGAGACTATTTTTCTACAGTTTTCCCAAGGAAGCTAGTTGTAAACTCTTTAATTTTGTTATACCCCGTGTGTTGAAAGGGTTTGGTAGATGTACCGTTTGGGTTGTCAAAACAATAGTCATTTTAGAGTTCTTCACCAATGACCTTTCAAAATTCTGCTGGACAATTTCTGCAAATTTCTCTCAAGAAGGATAAATTCTCCAACCATTTCTCAATGACAATATTCATTGCAGTAACAAGGGCACTGATTCGGGACAAAACTCACAAATGAAGTTTTGGCCCAATATTTCCTATTGTGAAATCATGGAAGCTGTAGTCCACTGCAGAAAGGACAATATCCTAAAAGATGGAACTTTGACATAGTGGAAGTTCATCCTAAGAATTGTGCCAACGCTTCTTTAAATAAGAATTTCAAAGGAAATTGAGGAATAAAATGACAGCCTGGCCAAAGCCATTATTTAAAAAAAAAATTACAAGAAAGTTTACTAAAAAGAAGACATACTTGGATTTGTATTATGTCTCTTCATTTTCTAGACTTATTATCAATGAAGAATAGTCCTACTGTTAAGAAAATGAACTAGCCCTTTTGAGAAATTGGGCCAGCTCATGAATTAAAATAAAACTTTTGCTTGTAGCTCTCCTGACCCTCCATCAACCACCATAGCTGCTTCATTGAATCTAAAGTATACAAGCAGATTATATCAGAAAGGAAGTGTAGTAGAGTTAAAAAAACCCAGTAGTGATGGAGTAAGGTATTGGATGAGTATTGGGAAACGGTATTGGATGATCTTTTTCCACAGTGGTGCCTTCTCTATGTACATCTTCCCTTTGAAGATTAGAATGGCGCCAACCCTATTACTCTTTTAAAAAAGGTAAAGGTAAAGTTTCCCCCGCACATGCGTGCTAGTCGTTTCCGACTCTAGGGGCCGGTGCTCATCTCCGTTTCAAAGCCGAAGAGCCAGCGTTTGTCCGAGGACGTCTCCGTGGTCATGTGGCTGGCATGACTAGACGCCAAAGGTGCACGGAACGCTGTTACCTTCCCACCGTAGTGGTCCCTATTTTTCTACTTGCATTTTTACGTGCTTTCGAACTGCTAGGTTGGCAGAAGCTGGGACGAGTAACAGGTGCTCACTCTGTTACGCGGCACTCGGGATTTGAACCGCCAAACTGCCGACCTTCTGCTCGACAAGCTCAGCGTCCTAACCCACTGAGCCACCGCGTCACTAGACGCCAAAGGCGCACGGAGTGCTGTTACCTTCCCACCGGAGTGGTCCCTATTTTTCTACTTGCTTTTTTACATGCTTTCGAACTAGGTTGGCAGAAGCTGGGATGAGTAACAGGCGCTCACTCTGTTACGCGGCACTCGGGATTTGACCCACCAAACTGCCAATCTTCTGATTGACAAGCTCAGCATCCTAACCCACTGAGCCACCGCGTCCCATTAGTCTTTTATAAGACCTTAAAAACCTGGGGTGCTGAATGTGTTAAGGCCTCATTTCTTAGCTGCATTGCTAGCTGGCCAAGTATCTTGACTACTATACATATTTAATCTGAATATTTTTAGTATTTTAATTGTTTTAAAATGTTTTTAGTATTTTTAATCATACTTTTTTTGAATTGTTAGCTGCCCAAAGTCATTGACTGAGATCTACATCTCAGATGTAGGAATTGAATGAATGAATGAATACTAGATTCAAGGCTATGCAGCTACAGTTAATCAGTGGGAGACTTTGAATCAGGAAAAGAATCACTCACGCTCTACCTAATTGATTGATGTAAGATAAAGGAGAGAGATTCCTGTACAAGCTGCCTTGAGATTCAGGAGAGGGAAAAAAAAGAGCTATACATCCATTAAATAAATGGAGCTATGCTGTGAAAGGGTCCCATGACCTAGAGCAATAAGTCCCCTAGAGACAAAGTCCCACTTGGATGTGCATTCCAGCAATTTTTACCCACAAATGCAATTGTGCAAACAGAGATTATTCACTTATCTCTGTCTTCAGTTTAATGCAACATGATTCACACCGTGCATTTATCTAAGTTTTCCTGTCTCCAGGGCTTTCCTTCAACTGTCTTGAACTCTCAGCATTCAGCTCTTAGTCTTCGTTCCCTTTTACCTTGTGGCGCCACTCTTTTGCCCCACATCTTGTGCAATTTTTCTAACCTCTGGCAAAGGCACAGATGGCACGGAGCAGCTCCTGAGATGTACGCTTGATGAATTTTCTCACAGCGCTGAGAAGGTGGCAACCTTGGCTCGGCTCAGCTGAGATTGTAATAGCTGAATCGTCATATTATTTTTTTTATCCCATTTATATCCCACCCTTCTCCAAAGACTCAGGGTGGCTTACAATCTAAGAAGCACAAATCAATCTATGTATATGCCTGCTTATTAGGGCTTTCGCCCCCCCCCAAGCAGCATTTTTACAAAGTCAGCTTATTGCCCCCAACAATCTGGGTCCTCATTTTACCTACCTGGGAAGGATGGAAGGCTGAGTCAACCTTGAGCCTGGTGGGACTCGAACCTGCACTAATTGCAGGCAGCTGGTGTTACTTAAGGAGGCATTAGCCCACTGCTCCACCAAGGCAATGGTTGTATATGCAATGGTTATACAAGGCCACTGCCAAAGCTCTCCTTGTAATCTGCTGAAGGAAAAATCAGAATTAGGAATAGAAGACCCAAGCAGCTTTTCAGTTTGAAAGACGATCATTTTTCTTAATGTTTACTTCTCTTGTGATCAAAGTTCTAACTACAAATCTTTAGATATTGTTGTTATTATCATGGTTCACCTCACAGTCAGCCAGATGTTTGGACTGGATTTGGCATTTTTAATCTACCTATTGAGTCCTTCCCTAGGACCTAGGATAGGCAGATGTGGATGTTTGATGGTGTTTATTGTAACTGTAAAAGTAATTTACAAAAAACAGCATGATACAAAGCAAGGGAAGTAGATGAAGGAAATCTAAAAATCAGTTGAAACCCCAAATAACCACAAACTGACAGAAAAAAGTCAGAAGAATTTTTAAAAGATTTTTACATACTCTGACTTTCAGATCAAATCAGACATCCATTCTCTGACTTTCTATCAGGTGGGAGTAACAGTCCACTGAGTGTAGGATTGTGAGTGGATTGAAGGTCATCAGTTGGAACCTGGGGTGCCAAGATACCACAGTGAATAAATCAGGCATACAAACAGATGTCTTGGTGGCAAAAAAATCACAGAAGTACATCAAGATGGGAGGTTAGCTTCTTAAATATTGTGGAAAGGGGCAACTCTGATGATCAAATGACCAGGCATTAGAGATTCTAGCTGTAGCTGTACTTACGGGAGCATCTGCTGCCAGCATCAACTTCCCTTCGTCCAGTGCGCTCCCACAGAGAGGGCCTCCTTAGGGTGCCGTCGGTCAAAGAGTGTCGACTGGCGACCCCCAGGGGGAGGGCGTTCTCTGTGGGCACGCCAGACCTTTGGAACCGTTTACCGGTGGAGCTCCGGATGGCTCCCGACCTTTGCTCCTTCCGACGTGACCTAAAAACATATTTATTTGAACAAGCCGGCCTGGTCTGATGGGTTTAGGGGTATTTTAACGTCTTGTATTAATCTATTGAATTGGGCTATTGTATTTAATATTTCTTTTAATTTTTATATATTGTATTTTATTGTATTGCCCTGTACACCGCCCTGAGTCCTTCGGGAGAACGGCGGTATAAAAATTAAATTATTATTATTATTATTATTATTATTATTATTATTATTATTATTATTATTATTATTATTATTATTATTATTATTATTTATTCAAGAGAGATTGACAACTTATGGCCTCCAAGCTACATGAAATCCTCAACCAAATTTCATATGATCCCTGGAATAATTTCAGAAGCTCCTGCATGTGGGATGGCAATAGCCAGAGGAAGCTTTCTGGCATCTTTCAAGGCAGGGACGGAGGGAGAAAAAAGGAATAGAATAGCAAATAGAGAGAAGTAGGGAGGAAGGGGGAACAGCATTGAAACAGGGAGAGAGAAAGGAAAGGGGAGAGAAAAGACACTTTCATATCGTATTATTTTAACTTTCCCATCCCGTCAAATCATCTTTAAGACATCTGTATGATAATCTGTATGAACATCACAAAATGCTGGGAAAACCCAGAATTCTCCATGAGCCAAACCAGTACCCAATAAAGGAGCACAGAAATCAGATTTAAGTTAGTACTTGAGTCCATCTCGGTGAGATGGTCCTGCAGACCAATAGATGCACCGACAGATGTCTGTCTTGTTGTATGTTCTTCTAATGCTGACCAAAACAGTTCAAGGGAACAACAGACTTTCAAAACAACAACATAGTACTGAAGTGGCTCATATGGCTACTTTGGTCTCAAACTAAGAGGACAACAGAATCCCCCAGTTCACCTCCCTTCTTAGTTGCCTCTTAGTGGACCTTGGTATAATTTATCATTGTATTCAGCTGAGTGAAACTTAAGGTCTCAGGAGAACTAAATTGCAGCTCTACAAATTGCTAGCTCACCCTACGACAACTGAATTTTCAGTGCCAGATGGCAAAAAAATATACTGTACTGCAGTGATCACTTACTTGTCCCCTTTCCCATTCATTTTCCTATAATGCACCACACCAAACGCAATTCATTTCTTTTCACAGATTTTTTTTTATTTGTTAAATTTATTGGCTGCCCATCGTACCGCAGGGTAACATTGGCCCCTAACTATTGCATGGGTAATAAAGAATTATCTCTTAATCCTTTCAACAGGCAGAGGAGAAAAATAACACTGAACAAGCTACACTGATAGGACGCCAACACTGTCATCTTTTTATTAGAGGGAAGGAGAATCTCGCTTCCTCCCTCAAAACCTAGATGGGAAAAGAGTAGGTCAGAGAGGAAAAAGGCAAGAAGTGTGCACAATCTGCAGGGGGAAAAGAATACAATGGCATTTTTTTTAGTGGCTTCCAAATAATTTCACTTTTAGAACAGAGCTGCCTATACTAGTCCTTCCTGCCAAAAGCTATTATCTGCCGCTGTGATCAATTGCCAAATTCTAGACAAGGTTGAGACGTGTTGATGTTGATGCAATAATGCAGGAGTTCCTCCTTTTACACGGCTTAAACTAATCTGTCTGCAAAACAGAGTATTTGCAACACATTTGGAAATGAAGCAAGTACCTGGATCCTCTTGCCTGCATGGGAAACGCAAGGCAACTAAGAGACTTTAGGAACATCCTGTAATTTGTGTCCACAGATCCATAAGTAGGAAACTGTCTTTCACAACCTGGTGTCCTTTAACTCTACATTGGACTTCAACTCCTGCAATCTACAACCAGTCTGGCCATCCAAGATCCCTCTGACCTCTTCTCTAAAGACATGACAAAAGAGAATGTTTTGTACCTGCTTCAGAAACACCATTCAGGAGGAAACTATTCTCATCTTGAGCGTCTTGGACTTCTCAGAGCCTGGGAAAAAAAGATGGAAGCTTGTCAAACATTTTAAGTTGGAAACACCTGCGCATTTAGCAGAAAAATGGGGAGCAACAGATAGTTAACAAGAAGATCAAGGAATTCCAACCCTAACAAACTTAGAGATAAAGAAGATGCTAAGGGAAATGTGCTAAGATTTCTAAAACCTAACTCTTTCAGTGACTCTAGTTAATAAGATAATGCGAATCCCACTTCCCTGGCTGTGAGAATGGAGTGGGGGATGGAGAGAGAATTTTAATCAACAGAGCAGCCATGGAGAAAGTCTAAGAAGGGGAAATCACGAGGAATCCTTCCCTCTAGAACATACAGGTCAGGAAGAGTTTATTTGGAATAAATTCCACTTAATTTACTTGTGTTTGAAGACTGCATGAAAGCCAGTTTGATGTAGTGGTTAAAGTACCCAGATAAAAACATGGAGACTGTGAGTTCTAGTTCCACCTTAGGCACAAAGCCAGCTGGGTGACCTTGTACCCAAAAGCAAGGGCAAACCACTTCTGGAATCTTATCAAGATAATTGCAGGGTATTCACATTTGTCCAGGTAATCGCCAGGAGTCAATGCCTTCAGAAATCATGGGGGCTCCATCACTGGAGGTTTTTAAGAAGACACTGGACAGTCACTTGTCCGAGATGGTATAAGTTCTCCTGCTTGAGAAGGGAGCTGGGCTAGAAGACCTCCAAGGTCCCTTCCAGCTCTATCCCATCCCATCCCATCCCATCCCATCCCATCCCATCCCATCCCATCCCATCCCATCCCATCCCATCCCATCCCATCCCATCCCATCCTATCCTATCCTATCCTATCCTATCCTATCCTATCCTATCTCATATCAATAAAAGAGCCCTGAGAACTTTAAGGATAAGACTTGGAAGCAGTATCCTCTTCAGCATTTGATCCTCAGAGGTTGAGTGGGAAGTCACCTCCTTAAACACATCTTGTCAAATGCATAGTCACCCAGGGTGCAATATAGCCAAGTCGTCCAGGTGTGCAAAGCCTACACAGCTACTCTACTCTGTTGCATTTGTAGAACACATTCAATAGCTATATATCAGCCTGCAAAGTATTACTCTTGTTCTTATTTAACATACATTTATAGAAGGACAAAACTAGAGGCAAGTATACTGGATTCCAGATCCTTAAGGCTTCATGAATTCCTAATCAGAGCACCTGCTTTTGCTTCCTTGCTGCTCCAGAGTCATTCAAAGTTCAGAGTTCTTGAACCCATCACATGAACATCCAAAAATAATTTGTGGTGTCCCTGTTGATATTAACATTATGCATAGCTTCAGCTGCACTATCTGCCACCTCCTCCTCCTCCTCCTTCTTCCTATAGATGTTTCAGATTTGTCTTGTTTCTTTATTTGTACATCAATTCTTATTCCCTCCCTTTTTTCCCTCTAGCAAAGACAGAGGCACAAAGAACGCACGTTAACCCCTTGACTGACCTTTCAAGAGATCTGTGGAAATCATTTCCCAACATGTCTGGGCCCACTGAGGTCCCTTCTTGATCAGACAGCTGCACTGTTAGCTCTGGGAACTTTTCTGCCATCTGTATCCATACCAAAAGTGTGAAGAATATACCGGAGGAATCATGAGGGATTTAGCCTTGAAAGTTAATCCTTACCTTCATAAGCAAGACAAACATCTTCTTTGTCTCTTCGAAAGAGGGTGGACACATGAACCATCCAGTCCTTTTTTTTCCTCACTGTCCTACTTTGTCACCTATGGGACCATTTGCTGAGCTTGACCAGTTTAAGATGACTGGAAATCAATTTGATTTGACAGCTTGGGGAAGCAGAGCGGGGTGAAAAAAATGGGGAGGGGGAAACGAGGCTTGATTTACAAGCTGTTGAGCAAGGAAGACTTTCTGAGTCAATGCAGACTGTAGCCTAAGATGAGTTTATTGATTGCCTAATCTAGCTGTGAGCTTTCTTGTTATGACAAATCTTTCTCTTTCTGACTTCTCTGCTGTTTCCGCTCATTTTCCCAGTACAGATGCAAATGGCAGGGGTCAGTGTTAAGGATGTGCAGAACATGTGCCAGTTGTGTGGATCAGCCATCTCATCTTACAAAGAAGGGCTTTTGAGCATGACCTGTGCATGACAAGCTGAGCAAGGTGTTTATTCTTCTCAGAAGGTTAGAAATAGATGGGGACATTTTTAAGGGGTCTCTCTTTCAGATCATCACCTTAGCTAAGTGCTCCTCCATAAATATGTACAGCCCCAAGTGGGCATCCTTTCCAGTACCTAGGCATTTTATCCCAATTGCCCCAAGTCTTGTAAAATTTTCAGAGATTCTCACCATCCATCATCATTATCTTTCAAGAATCTCATGGGGCCACAAAAAATTGAAGTGAAAGTGCACAGTCACTCATGCCCTGGTTATCTCTTGGTTGGATGATTGAAATGTGCTCTACATAGGGTAATCCTTGAAGCTACAACTGGTACAGAACTGGAATATTGGAAGCTACAACTGGTGCAGAACGCAAAGAGTTCTGGACACCCCTCAGGTGGCACATATAATTCTGCAGTTATGTGAGCTGCACTGGTTGCCAGTATAATTCTGGGTCCAGTGTTGGTCATTAGATTTAAAGCCCTTTATGGCATGGGTCAGGGTGTCTGATGACTCATCTCACCCCAATTGGATTGGCCCGTACCATTCAGTCCAGTGGAAGTGGCCTACTTTGGATCCTGTCCTCCAAAGAATTTTGGCTGGCAGGGACCAGGAGAAGAGTCTTTTTTGCTGTGACTCCCACCCTTTGAAATATTATCCTGCTGCAGATGAGATTGACCCCCACACTCCTAGCATTCAGGAAGAGACTTAAAACCTGGCTCTGCTGGCTGGCCTGGGGCCCAATGTGGCACTGTATGCTGTGTAGAGAGAAGATCCCCACCTCCATGTTGCCTGATTTTTAGTTTCTTTAATCTTCTTATAGGGACGTGGTGGCTCAGTGGATTAGGACACTGAACTTGTCGATCAGATGGTCAGCAGTTTGGCGTGTGGAATCCCGAGTGCTGTGTAACAGAGTGAGCGCCTGTTACTCGTCCCAGCTTCTGCCAACCTAGCAGTTCAAAAGCACACAAAAATGCAAGTAGAAAAATAGGGACCACTACGGTGGGAAGGTAACAGCGTTCCGTGAGCCTTTGGCGTCTAGTCATGCCGGCCACATGACCACGGAGACGTCCTCGGAGAAGCGCTGGCTCTTCGGCTTTGAAACAGAGATGAGCACCGGCCCCTAGAGTTGGAAACGACTAGCACCTTTACCTTTACCTTTACCTTAATCTTCTTAATTTTAATTAGTTTGCATTACATTTTTATCATTCTTTAAGCTGCCCAGAGTTGCTATAACAATGAGATAGGTGGCATACAAATATAATAAATGAATAAATTTACGATATAGGACAGTCTTCCAAGATTTGAGGTGTTTCCTTTGTTTTTCTCTTTCCCATGGAAATTTTAATCCATGTGGGTGAGTCATGGATAATGTTTCAAGAGAACCTCAATATCTTGGGGCTTCAGGGTTGCTTACATTACCAATTTTTGGCATAGGACCTCCATTTAAATTTGCTTGCAGAACAGCATTGTAAAAAGAAGTTATGCATGTCACTCAAAGGTCGTATGAGAAAACATAGCCAATCTGAATTGTAGAGGGTGGATCTACACTATTACTCTTTCTCAGATCTGTTTCCTTTGTATTACATACAATTCCAACTTTTCTGTTTCTTTCCTGCTATCCTCCCCTCTTCATTTTATAAGTCTTCATGAGCATATGTGTACTTGCATTTTGCCTCATCTAGCTCAGAAGACCAAAAGAGGTAGACGCTCCTTTGTGGCATTTCATTTAGTTTTAATAGAAATATGGCCTAAAGGTGAATTTTGGAGACATTGCAATTTCTAATCGCTATTGCTATTGTATCATCATGATGGCAATGATGATGTATTTCCAAGCCACATTAAGCTGGCTGCTGTAAATTAATGACTTAACTCTTGGTGAGGAGTGTTACAAATCTTTAGCAAACCTTTGCCCGTGTCAATAATAAAGCAAGTAATTGATTGATTTGCTAACAGTTGCATCGATTAACAATTCTATACTGGAGCAGTTTGATAGATAATACATTCTCTGCTAGATACAAGTTATAAAATAATAATTTAAAAAGTGTGTGGGTGGGGGTGAATGGGGAAGGTAGCCAGCTAGCCTGAATAGTGTTCTTAGTCTCACTGAATCACCAGATGTTTCTAATAACCTGGATTCAAAGCAAGTCCATGGCTCTGATTTGAGGTATCTTAGTTTCTCTCTTTTTAAAGAGCAAGACTCGAACACTTTAATCATTCACACATACTAGAGACCCCTTTGCTGTTGGACAACAAGAGAGACCATGCATGCATACGTCGGTTTGAAAGACTAGGTTTAAGGGCAGTTATGACAAGGTTCAGTAGAAATACTGGCTGGTTTGCTAGCTATGTACATAGCAACTGTTAATGGTTTAATACTACATAACTGTACAAAAAAAGTGTCACATTTTCTCCCAACATACAAGTTGTTCTTGGCTTGCAACCACAGTTGGGACCAGAATTTTGGTTGTTGAGCAAGATGGTTGTTAGGGGGATGCTACAATGCTTGTCTTGATCAAGGATGAGTCATAACTCACTTTTTCAATGCCATTGAAAATGAATGGCTAAATGAATGGCTGTAAGTTGAGAACTACCTGTAAAGGTAAACAAAGTATTAACCACTTGTATTAGCAGTAATAAAGGGACGAGGTGGCTCAGTGGGTTAGAACGCCGAGCTTGTCGATCAGAAGGTCAGCAGTTTGGCGGGTCGAATCCCGAGTGCCGCGTAACAGAGTGAGCGCCTGTTACTCATCCCAGCTTCTGCCAACCTAGCAGTTCGAAAGCACGTAAAAATGCAAGTAGAAAAATAGGGACCACTACAGTGGGAAGGTAACAGTGTTCCGTGCGCCTTTGGCATCTAGTCCTGCCGGCCACATCACCACAGAGACGTCCTCGGACAAACGCTGGCTCTTCGGCTTTGAAACGGAGATGAGCATCGGCCCCTAGAGTCGGAAACGACTAGCACGCATCTGCGGGGGAACCTTTACCTTTACCTATTAGCAGTAATAACAGTAGTAGTATGAGTTCATTGTTCTTTTCTGCCATGCTGTTCCAAACTCTGGAGTCAGTTCTCAGTTCAGTAAGATTCCCTAATTGACATTGAGTAGGATTAGGATTTCTATATCTGGGCTGGAAAAATAAAACCAATTATTATGTGTAGCTGGAACAGAAACTAACCAAAGAGAGAAGCAACCTAGAACTAAAGAGAAATTTCTTAGTGGTGAGACCAATCAACCAATGGAACAGCTTTTCTTCAGAAGCTTTGGTTGCTCCATCACTGGAGGCTTTCAAAAAGAGACTGGACAAACATTTATCTGAAGTGGTATAGGGTCTCCTGCTTGAGCAGGGGGTTGGACTAGAAGACCTCCAAGATCCCTTCCATTTTTCCGTGTTCTATGTTCTATGCTGAGAAACAGAAAACTTTAACTTTCTTCTCTCATCTAGTCATTGGAGTTTGTCTGGCTGAATAACCAAGTGTCTCTTCAAAAAGAAAATTCTTTCTCTTTTTTGACTAAAGAAGGCAAAGATATAAGTCTGGCTGGAGTGGCTGATTGCTGCTTAGAATAAAAGAAGTGCTTCCAAAATGGCTGGCCGGTGGCCATTGCCCACAACATTTAGTTGAGGCTGGTACCACTTTAATTTATTTATTTTTGGCTTTCCAAAAGCTTTTTTACTTTTAGATTTCAAGAGGTCGAGGGTCCATGCAAACAGCTTTAAAATAGCATGAGCCTTTGGTGAAAGAGGGCCGGGGCGCTTGCAAAGTGTGGTCCTGATCCATCTGAGATTTTGAGAAGAACTCAAATGAGCTCTCTATAAGTTGCTTATTAAGAGGTCAACATAATGTATTTTTTCTTTCTCTCTCTCTCTCACTTTCTTTGCTGGCATCAGTCCCAGCTTAAATCAAGCCTGCTTCATCTCATATGGATGTGCAAGGCAAACTCCGCAGATTGAAAACATCTGTATAGGGAGTGAACGAACCACATAGTAGGGATGTCATGCTGCATTTGGCTTCGAACCATCTCCTTTTGTCTGATTTGAGAAAAACAGCACAGATAAATACAGTAGGGGCAGTTTAAACAAAGAGATCTCAGATCAATAATTTCCATTGCACACCCAAAAAAAAACCCCTTCAAGAAAGTAAACCTTAAGAGTCTTGGGTCAGTTACCACTTTGTTCCTGCCTGGACTGCTAATGTTTTAATTGCCTTGAGCATCAGAGGCCTGCTTAGACATTTGGCCCTGGGTTGGTGTGTATGCTTTTGTGTGAGGGGACTTGCAAAAGGGTTAGCCATTTAAAACAATCCAAATATTCCATGTGTATGAATGGCCTCACCATCAGATGGCATCATAGGTGGCATTAACAGAACCACCCTAAACTGTGCATTTTTGTGTTACTATAACAGCAGTCTGTGAACACAAGATATATATAAAAACCAAAGATATATAAAATCAAAGGTCCTAGTATGTTTATTTAACCTAACCCTCAAATTGCTTCCTCCATCTGATATTTTACATTAAAAACACTTTGATTAAACATACACAAACAAAGGAGAATCTGCCATGTTGCAAAACGAAGCAGTAGCCATTAACTGTATTTCCAAGAATGCCTCTTGGGTGCATGAGAGACCTTGCAAGCTTTCTTGGAAACACAAAATTTGAAAATGGAGAATGGCTAAAACTCTGGACTTTGTTTAAGACTGTTTACCACTCGGAGGCAGGAGCAAGGTTGATTCAGCCTTCCATCCTTCCAAGGTTGGTAAAATGGGGAGCCAGATTGTTGTGGGGCAATAGGCTGGCTCTGTAAACTGCTAAGAGAGAGCTGTAAAGCACTGTGAAGCGGTATATAGGTCTAAGTGCTATTGCTATCGAGGACGTTTTTCTTTGAATTGCTGAAATGAGCAGTGAGTTAGACCTGAGTTTTCCAATGGTTCCTTCTAATTCTTTTCTTCAGTGAAATGCAGGAAAGAAAAAGGTCAAGATAAACTGGGTTTATAGGAAAGATGAGAAGAAGGAATAGGGCAGGGGTCTTCCAACTGTGACCATCAGAAATATGAATCAGTTGCCAATCATCTGAATGTAAATCATAAGACTCTGGAGATACTGCAACATTCCAGCTGATCGGTGCTTATTCTGGGCTCAGCAGAAGCGCCAGGATCAGCGCCGAGCTCCAGCTGGAGCCTGGCACTGATCCTGGCACTTCCGCTGAGCCCTGACAGCCCTGCAGCTCCAGCCATCTCTCGCTCAGGCTTGTGCGGTGCTGCCAACGGTTCAGCTCATTCCCCTCACCCGCTACCACTTTTCTAGGATGGTCGCGTACCACCTGCCAGGTGCCAATGTACCCCAGGTGGTACCCGTACCACTGGTTGAAAAGCCCTGGGGGGATAGAGACTGCAAATAGGATGGTCAACATGAATCACACAGTTAGGGCTGCATTTTTTTTTCCTTTAATCTAGATTTGGAGTGGAGATTTATTTGCTTTCAAAGAACTGAGGGAAACCTCTTTTAAACCTTCCACTATCATATTAGTGTGCTTCCCATTTAATAGGCCAAGAAGCCATGGCAATGATGTTGGCTTTCATATAATTAAATATTAGAAGGAGTGACAGAACTTCCAGAAAGATGATTGACAGCCATGCATTTTCCATCCCCTGCTTTAGCTTCATTGCTGGCCCAGATTTGACTATTCAGAAAAAAAAAATCTCTTGCATTCTTTCTCATTGAAGATTCAACCGGTCTACTTCTAAGTCAACCCTTGCAGATATTTAGCATGAAATATCTACATGTATACATCTAAACATGCCTTCCCTTTAGAAAGCCACTGACTCCAGAGGTCAGACTTGGACCACATCTGGAAACACAAATGCCCCTGTGAAAAAAAAAAGGGGGGGGGAATCTGACTAGGGAAATAAAGATGTATGAACCCATCTTGGAACTGTTGGAATCAAAAGCTAGAGATTCAACATGTAATCTCAGCAAATTTGCTGTTCCCCATCATTAAATAATTACTACCCACTTCCAAATGCAGAGACACTACCTCATAGCTGATAGGTCATGGGCAAAAATAATTTAAAAAAAAAGAATTAGGAAGGGTGAAGAGTCTGGGGAGAATTAAAAGCAGGATGATGGGTTATGCTTTGGATTTCTGACCATATAAAGTTCAAGTCTGGTTTTAAGGTCAAGAGAGAAACAAAATGGGTTAACCTCTTGTTCCCTCTGCCAGCCCACGGTGGACAAGATCGGTTGATTCCTGGCTAGCCCTTTAAGGAACATTAACCAGGAGTTTGAACATGAAAATGAAATTGGAATGTTTTCCCCAAGCCTCCTACCATTCGTATTTTGCACGGAAAAATGAAATGCCTGGTTGTAATTAAAGGAGAAGGCACCTTTTCTTGCTGTAATGCTAAAATAAGGGGCAGATGCATGACCATGAATATTTTATCTCCATTTTTATTTTACGCATCTTTTATTATTATTTTTTTAATCTTTATTACAATATTTTTGGAGGAATAAGTATTTTTGCAGGACAAAGTCAACATGTAGGTAACAGACCAAACAGCAATCCAAGCCCAACAAAATCAATGCAAGTGATTCCAATGTAATGTCAACTAGAAGATAGATGTAATATTAATGGAAATAGAAATTCAATCTAACAGAAACAGAAATTAAATAAAAACTAAACCTAGGCTTAAACATGTGGGTGAATAGCCCAGCCTTCACTGAGTAGCCAAAATGGGTCCGATCTGATGGCTTTCTTTGCATGGGCATTTTAAAATTTACTTTCAGTTTGATGGAAATTTTTAGAGGTTATTTTATTAGAAAAAGGGGAAAAATGATGATTGGGTCCATTTATATTAGCTTTCCAGAGGCCTACCCAAAGGCTATTACAGACATTTCAGCATGATTGATTAAATATTGGGGCAAAGTCCTCTTACGTAAGAGGATGCAAATAGCAAAATTGAGTGGTTCTCAAAACATTTTTGAATGAAAGGCCATCAAGAGCCGGAGGTATTGGGGAGTTTTGGAATATAATAAAGATGAAAAAAAACAAAAGGAAAGGATCCCTGGACATCTATTCATAATATTTCATGCTAATAGAAAAATATTTTAGTTCCATTTAGGAATGAAGTACTATTTTCATTGTTTTTTGTTCAGATGTCTCCACTCTTTTCCTTTGACCCCTTTCCTGATTTGATGAAAGCTCACAAAAGAATCTTCCTCCTGATGTCTTCTACTCCTGATTAAACTGAACAAGACTTAATTAGGATTACAACAGATGGCTGGAGAAATGCCTAACTACTGTGAGGGGCGGGGAAACACCTGGGCCAATTTGTCCTGAAGGAGGGTGCCAGAACCCTGTCCCCCATCCAAAGTGTTGTCATTTTTTTTTCATATTAAAGAACAAATAACTCCTGAAAACATTGCCTTTTGTATCACAGGTAATGAGAATGATGAAAATAATGGGTGGTGGGACTTCCTTGATTCTAAGCTTCTTTGCTGTTAAAACACGTCCCCTTTGGTGTAGTGTGTGTCTGCCTGTCTCTCTCTCTCTCTCTCTCTCTCTCTCTCTCTCTCTCTCTCTCTCTCTCTCTCTCTCTCTGTGTGTGTGTGTCTCTGTGTGTGTGTGTGTGTGTGTGTGTGTGTCTGTGTGTCTGTGAAGTAAAGGCCAAGGTGGTCCTAGTACGGGTAGGAGAACTTGAGGAGTTGGGAGAGTGGCTCCAAAAGATCCCAGGAATAACATTAGGACTCTCTGTCCAGAAGAGTCATTGCTAGGAACAGTTAAGATTCTGTGCAGAACCCTCAAACTTCCAGGCCTCTGGTAGAGCACATGAAATTGAGGAAGACACAGACCACCTAAAGGGTGAAAAGTGTGTGTACAGGTATAGGTGAATTTTCAGAATGATATAAGGGCAATAGGTCAGAAGAAGGCTCACTGTCCCAGCAAGTTGCCTAGTTGCTTTGTTAATCAATTAACAGCAGTGCAATGAGAAATGCTGAATTACACACTCTCATCATAAAGTTCCACAGCTGTGATACTAGTGGGAAACGTAACTATTCAATCTACCATTTCAATTCACATCCACATTAATTTGCTTGGTGTAAGGTATCTTCGATTTGCCTTAGAACTTGGATGTGAAGGCGATCTGTCTGCAACATCTATCACCCCACTGATCACCGGGGTTGATTCAACTGATCTTGCTGGCTAAGTAGGTTGTGTTGACGGTTTGAGCAAAGCAACCCTCAAAGATGCTTCTAAGAGCAAAGTGAAACAACTAAATTATCTTTGCTTACTTCTTCTGCAGCCTTCTCCTGTTCTTCAAATACTTAGAAGAGCTTTCAGGGCCAGTGTTGTACATGCTAAGAAGGCTCTTTTTATGCTTAAAGAAAACTATGGGAAGAGTCTTCTGCACAAATCAATCTCTGAATAAAAAAATCTCTTCCAGATTTCACAAGTGAGAGAAGACTCTGCACAAAACATGGAACAGGCGATAAGATGACTTACTTCCTCAAGGCAAAATGCATCTCTGCTTCACTCAGAAAAGGATATTATGTTGATTCCAAGCTCTAAGACCTGAGCTTGTTTGGAGGTTCTAGCAGGGGAGCAGAGCTACTGTATATCCTTGACCAGAGATTGGTACAATCCTTCTATCTAGGATTGTCATTCTCTTCCACCAAGCACATAGCTTTGGAGGGATGCACGTGGAGCAGGGAGGGAGGGAGGAAGGAGACTCCCAAACTAGCAGCATGATCAGTTGAATCAACCCTGATGATCAGTGGGGTGACAGATGTTGTAGCCAGATCGCCCTCACATCCAAGTTCTACGACCAAATTAAAATGAATGTGAATTGAGATGCTAGATTGAATGGTTGATTTCCCACTGGTGTGATGGCTGTGGAACTTCACGAGGAGAACATGGACTTCAGCATTGGTCTTTGCACCACTCTTAGTTGATTAACAAAGTAACTAGGCAATGTGCTGGGGCAGTGAGCCTGCTTCTGACATATTGCCCTTATACCATCCTGAAAATTCATCATCCCTTAATAAAACCTTAAATGTTCTTAAAATCCAGAACCACAAAATAACACATACACACACATCCTCCCTTCCATTCAATAAAACTTAGTAGAAGAATGAAAAAAGAAAGAAATCCATAGCCATTAATTTTAATAGCTATAGCAGCAAACACTAATATTTTATGAGGATTGGAGCTATCAGCTTTTTTTAAAGGTAATATCCAGTTTTACCCTTTTTGTTTTAAAACAAAGATAAATCTGTCACATTACTGTTAGAAGAAAGCCACATCATGGTTAACAGTGCTCTCATTTATGAACAGAGCCATCTCTTGGTTTCCATTTGTCAATATTTTGAAAAGCGAACTCATGATCAGTCTCTTGTTTTTCCTTTCCAAGACAGCTTTCCCAAACACCTTTCTTCTCTTTCAGAAACCATATTTTTTTCCTCTTCAATAGCTATGTCAGTTTTAATACCAATCACTCTTCAGGACTGCAGATTATAGATTGTCTCTATTTAAATGTCAACTTTCACTTCTTAATTCTTTATAACTTTACATTTGAAAGCCCAAGTTACAGGTAGAAACAACAAACAATAGATGCTTCCCATTGCCCTTAACTTTCTTCTTTACTGGGAAGGATGCAGGAGTTTTAACAGAAGAACAGAGTTGAAAGGGACTTTGGAGGTCTCCTAGTAGTCCAACCGCCTGCTCAAGCTTGAGACCCCATACCATTCCAGATACATGGCTGTACGTTGTTGTTGTTGTTAGCTGTGAAGTCGTGTCCGACTCATCGCGACCCTATGGACAACGTTCCTCCAGGCCTTGCTATCCTCTACCATCTTCTGGAGTCCATTTAAGCTCACGCCTACTGCTTCAGTGACTCCATCCAGCCACCTCATTCTCTGTCGACCCCTTCTTCTATTGCCCTCAATCTTTCCCAGCATGAGGCTCTTCTCCAGTGAGTCCTTCCTTCTCATTAGGTGGCCAAAGTATTTGAGTTTCAGCTTCAGGATCTGGCCTTCTAAAGAGCAGTCAGGGTTGATCTCCTCTAGGACTGACCGGTTTGATCGCCTTGCAGTCCGAAGGACTTGCAGGAGTCTTCTCCAGCACCATAGTTCAAAGGCCTCAATTCCTTGGCGCTCAGCCTTTTTTATGGTCCAGCTTTCACTGCGATACATTGCAAAAGTGGCTGTACAGTCTCTTCTTAAAAGCTCAAGCTTGAGACCCCATACCATTCCAGATAAGTGGCTGTACAGTCTCTTCTTAAAAGCCCCTTGTCAGGAATGGTATGGGGGTCTCCTGCTTGTTCAGTGGGTTGGACTAGAAGACTTCTAAAGTCCCTTCCCAAACTGTTATTCTGTTAACACTTTTCCTTTTCTCAGGAAGCAGTCATTAATTTGAAAGATGAAATATTTTTAAGAGTGCAAATGATTGAGTCCACATAAAGATTGCAATATGGATTGGAAAACAGATGCTTGCCAAAAGGGTGTGTGGTCAAATGGGGCTTAAGAATAAGAATGTCATCTCTTCTTCTCACCTCCATTCCATAAGAGGACCAACCTATTCCTCCCTCCCCTACAGGCTTATCAGTGTTAGACAGGCATCAACATGTTGTAAAATGTTCATGTGGATCTTCCCTATGCTGGATAGGGAGGAAAGGAGGGGACTGTGGTAGGAAAGAGGAGGGAAGGAGGGAGGGAAGAAGGAAGAAAGGGAGGGAGGGGATGGGAGGGGACGGGAGGGGAGGGAAGGAAGAAAGGAGAAAAGCTAGCAGAATGCTCTCTCATGTTTGACTTATGAGAAACAGTAGTGCATATATAAAGGAATTGGAAGGAATGAGAAATAGGGAAGGAGTAGATGGATGGACATAAAGAAGGGAAGGGGAGGGAAGGGAAGGGAAGGGAAGGGAAGGGAAGGGAAGGGAAGGGAAGGGAAGAAGTCAACCTCAATCAGATTGAAATTTCAACCTGATTTTGATCATAAGACCAGTCTAAAACATTGATTCAATTCAGATCATTGACTGGATTCATATAATCAAATCTATTCAAGTTACATATTAAATACGCAAATTTGCTTTCAGTTGGTGTATTAGAATGCATCAGCATAGGCACAATAGTGATTTAAATTTGTTCAAATTGAATCAATTCAGATGTGCCATTGTATTCAATCTAGCCATAATCTATTCACAAAGTTGATTCAGTTGAGACATTTGATTGAATCATCTTCAAAATGAATCTGCAGACAAAGAATCTTCTACCACTGCCCCTAAAGATGGGTCAGACTGCTCTGCCTCCTGAACAGATGAAATGGTCCCTGCAGAATTCTTCTTTCTACATCAGACATTCTCAATTGTAGCATCCATTTCTTCCTTCTCTAACATCTTGTTTTAATAACAAATTAATACCCCTCTCCCTGAAGGAAGAACCAAATAGAATGAAAATACTTATTCTGTTGGTGCATCCGCCACACTCTTCTTTGTACACAGGGGAAAGAAGACACTGTTTCTGTATATTCTGGCAGTGTTGTTCTGGAAGTCCTATTTTGCACTTCATCTGGTCTAAATATTAAGCTTATGGTGGGGGGGGAGGAGAGAGGGAACAAGCTAGGAGAAATGTTGCTTTGCATTATGTGTTATGGATGCATGATGTTTATTTAAGAACTCAGTTTTCAGGAACGTTTTCCAGACCTGTGGTTCACCGCAATAGACAGTTGTTGATATTCCAATCCCAAGGGTGTTAGAATATGTTTAGAAATTGCGACACTTTTTAAAAAACAGATGTTCTACATAAAATACACCAAAGGGTTGAGGGGGCAGGGGAAAGAGAGACAGAGAAAGAAAGAGACGGGGGCGGGGGGGGGAAGAGAAAGAGTGAAAGAAGGAGGGGGGGTCAGATGAGCCTGTACACAAATATAACTATCACTTGGCCCACATAGTAAATGGCTAAATCAAGTCAGGAGGTCCCTAATTAGATAAACCTTTTGCATGGGGCTGTATATTCTTATGTTTCATTGCATGGAAATGTTGCAAGAAGAGGTGGAAAGCCCTTAAGTGGAAGTCACAGCAGAAAAAATAAAAAATACCCACAAAGAACCATTTTTAACCTACTATTTATAATTCCAGTATAGATGCTTGCTTGCTGGCTGGCTTGCTGGCTTGCTGGCTTGCTGGCTTGCTGGCTTGCTGGCTTGCTTGCTTGCTTTATTTATTTATTTATTTATAAATCTGCCTTTATTATTTTTACAAATAACTAAGTGGTGAACGCATCTAACACACCTTCCTTCTCCTGTTTTCCCAGTGATAACAACCCTCCCTGTAAGGTAGGTTGGGCTCAGAGAGAGTGACTGGCTCAAGGTCACCCACCTGGCTTTCATAGCTAAGATAGGACTTGAACTCACTATCTCCTAGTGCTTGGCTGAAAGTGACCCAATGGGTTTTCATGGCTAAGGCAGAACTAGAAGTCATAGTCTCCCATTTTTCACTGTTGTTTTTGGAAAGTTATAAATGGGCTAAGGGGTCAAATGATTTGAAATAAGGTTTTGATACGAATTTAAAAGAAACTTTTCTTTGGAAAAATGTTGTTGTTTAGAATTTTATTGAAAAATAAAAATTTAAAATTAAGTATAAGAATACCTTCCCATTGGAAATGCTGTTGACCAGGGGGGAAAAACATGATAAGATGTGACTTTGAATGTTGAGCACTAGAGGGAAGTAGAAAAAAAACTAAACAATTATAATTAAAGAAGAGATCCACTAATATAGAATGGAGTGTACTATTTAAATTTGGGCTGAATTTAAGGATATTTCAGAATAACAAAGAAATTTGTTATTGAAATCTGCTATCACAAAACTGGATTTTAAGGAGATTGTAGAAGAGGCACATGTTTAATGGACAAAACTGATTTGAATGTGAATTTAAAAATGACAGGTTACAAGAATGATACGGATAAAGATGTTACTGTCATGGTTCCAAATAGGGAGACAGATCAAAAAACATTCAGGCATTGTTTTTCTAAAATGTCTATAATAATGAGAATGAAGCATCGGCATCATGGATGGATGCCAGAATCTGAATTCTCCTCCCCTGAACATATCATATCACACACAATTCCCTAATTACATGTCATGAATCATATTCTCCAATTAGTTTAAAATACAAAGTTTCACTTCCCTTCTGAAGTTTGCCATCCCTTATCTTATCAAAACATCCAGGTTAACATCCCCCCCTTTAGTAATTCAAAGCAAAACAGTTAAAGCAAAAGGCTGCAACTTATATTGTCAGAGCAAAAACATCCAATGTTTTCAGCATTGACGGTTACATTGGATATACAAAGGAAACCAGCTGATGTCTTAATATTGAAAAGAGATATACCAATTGTATTTTTATAGAAAACCATAATTTACTGTGCTGAAAGTAAAGTGAAGAATACAAAGTTGATTTATTTAATTAAGTTTAAAACATACATGTTGCTATTTCTTGTGACTCTTAATGGACTTTTGCTGTTTAGGATTAAACAAATTGAACAATTTGTTTATAGATAAGAAATGAAATATGGGAAAAGCTTTTGCTGCAGCATCAGAGAAGTTACTGAAATTGTTTGTACTTATTGTATTGAAGGAGGACTTAATCTCTTTCTATCTCTTTTACCCTTGTTTTGCTATATAATTTTTTATTTTTTTCTCTGCATGTGTTAATTTTTCTTCCTCTTTTTATACTTCTATATTTTTCTTAGTTTGTATCAGGTTTTTATCTTTGTAATTGCAAAGTTTAATAAAACTATTACAAAACAAACAAAAACAAAATATCCTGCATGTTATATCCCTAATTGGCCAGGAAATATTCCTGGGGTTTGAAAATCAGCGCTGTAGTGTTTGCTTTATGTTAGCATGGCTGCCTGGCCCAAGCCATAAAAATGTGCTGGTTGAAAATTCTAAAGACTTAAGGCAAGGAGCTATTCTTTAAGCAACATTGATTTTTCAAGCCAGGAACCATTTCCAAACCAAGAGGGCTTGCGTTTTGCAAAGCATTGATTTTCAAAGCTTCTCATTCTCTCTCCGTCACTCTGCAGTCTCTGCAATAAGCCTAAAGAGTTTGCCTTCTTAGCTTCTCCAAAAACAATTTATTAAGGACACCGGTGATCATATTTATTTTACTGCTAAAGATTTAGAGCATTCAAAAATGCACGGTTTGTTTTTTCTCTCTCTCTCGCTTAGGTGCTTGATTTGTTTAGTTTTGCTTTTGCTTCTGTTTATTGCTTCTGTGGGCAAGTCAGCTGAGCAATAATTCAAATCAATGCTTGCCATTTATCTTGTTCACGAGGAATCCAGAATGCCTGCAGAACCCCACAGAATGTTTCTTAGGCACAAACATTCACTACTGAACAGTTGCAAATGAGGAAAATGGCAAGTGGGATAAGTCACACCCTGCAAGGAATTCTGATTATTGAAATGTCTGTTATAGTATCGAGAGAAATCATATCAGTCGATAGCAAGATAGTACTGTGTATTAAGGGAAATATCAGGATATGGGTAAGGAAACAGGTCCCCCCCCTCTTTGGGGTGGAAACTTACTGAGTGACTTGGAAACATTCATATTCTCTCTCTCTCTCTTTTTTCTGTGCACCCTATCTTAGAGGATTGGTGTGGGGATAAAATGAAGTTTCTCAACAAACAGAGGCATTATCTTTAAAAATGGAGGTACCACTGGGCAGCTGAAGTGGTCAGTATGGTGGTTACTGGCACTAAGCATTACATTCCTTCTTTGTAAATCTAATCCAGATTGGGAGAGCACTTTGCACACTTGAACATTAAGAACATCTTAAAATACCTTCTTAAAAATCTCTTAGTAAAAACCTCCAATGATGGAGCACCCACCATTTCTGAAGGCAAGTCATTCTACCATTCCACATATTTTATGGAACCATGTAATAGATGCATTTAACATCAGGCATCGGTTGTTTTGTACTAGCACAGGCATGCATCAATAAATATCCAAGTATTTCATGGACATTTGGATATTTCACTTTGTATGACCACATCACCTCTAGGCTTCCCATTAAAACACCTGTGTCTTCCATGCAAGCCTAGAAAAAGAAATACTTTGAACCCCATTAAGGAAACAGTCTTTTTGGTATATGATTTATCATGTTATAGCAATGGCACTTAGACTTATATACCACATCACAGTGTTTTATAACCATCTTATTGTATACCCTCCCAACTAATTATAGATTTTTTGAGAATTATTTTGCACTCTAAAATTTATTCTAGGATAAATTTATTTCTAGGATGGTAAAAATTGTACAAGGGTTTCTAGAGGATTCCGTTATCAAGTGTTATGTTTTGTTTTTATTTTTGATTGACATTCTCACTTTCAGATTTTTTCATTCAATGAAATTAGATTAGAGGTTCAGCTAGCACACATGAAGACATGGGATGTGAAACTAGGATAAACATGATGGTAAGAAACCTGTGAGCCAATCATGGATTCTGCTGGAGAGGCAAGGAAATACAAGCAGTGCCACAAGTATGATGCTGTGAATGTGAAGGTTGTTGAAAAGAATGGAAATTCTCTCAAAATGTTCAGTGACATCATGATATGAATAATGTCACTGAGGCTTTTACTGGATCTCTATACATCCAATGTAGAGGTTTCAGACAATAATCTTGGGAGAGAAGTGATTAATGTCAGGCATGAACAACCAGGCCTGCCTGGGTAGAGTTCAAATTAGCTACTTTATTGTTCTTTGCCTATAGTACAAGAATCTCCCCAGACTAGTAGCCTTCACCTGGGAAAACCAGATACAGCTCTAAAACATTCAAGAGTGGTGGCCAGGTCTAGCTCTCTTGTTTTTACATGTAGAGTCCAGACTGATTCCTCTCTTGACCCCTCCTCCCAACCCAAGATGGTTGCTCCCCAACAATTCTGTACATATCTCAGTGTTCAGTTGAAACACTAAAGGATTTCTTGTGTTCTGTGAGACAGTCGTACTAGTCACCATTTCCTCCTAAACCATTTGATTTCATCCCATGAACAAGAAATAAAATCTACCCCATTGCACTATGATATTTCCCATGAATAATTCTTACATTTCAACTCTATTTTTTTAATTCATATTTTTTCATGAGGAGAAGCTAAAGTCACTGCTTTCTACAGGGTCACCAAGAGTTCACCAAATGCTGATAGACTGAGCTCTCTATTATTGCTGCTAAGCGAACTGCTTCCGAGTTTTGCCTGAGCCTTTTATTTAAAGAACCAGCTCTGTATTTGCAAAGCTTTGCCCTGCTGATAATTTGTCTGGGGGGAAAAAAGACAGATTTAATTATATTGACTTGCAAAGTTGGTTATTAGATGGCTTCAATAAGCTCTGGGTTTTGTTTACATAGAAATGTATGGACATAGATAAATATCCCAATAATGCAAGTTTCGTATTAGCAAGCTGAATATCTGCAAGTAGGCTATCCTAGTTAATTATTTAATGTTTGGCCCAATTCATAAGCTGGATCACAAAACATGCATTTAAAACTGGTTAATAAACTGTGAACTTCAATACAGGCCATTAAAATGATAGTAGGACTTGGCTAAGGGGTTGGCAGAAAAAAAACTTCCAGTTATTTGCAAGGATAGGAGGCCCTGTGTGACCATGAACAAGTAATTGTAATTCAGGTATTTGTTTGCCTCCATTTATTTCCATATATATTTATTTATTTTCTATGTAGTATACATAAGTTACAGTCCAGTACATGCTTTTCTTGCAGTGAGCTGTGTTGAAGGTTGGTGCTCTAACACTGAGAGAATGGGATGGCTAAAATCCAAAAACCATCTAGGATAATGCATTTAAAAGTCAAAAATAACAAAAAGTCACAAAATTTCAGTGCAAGGTTTAATATGTTTAGTCAGGAATAAGCCTGGCTAACATCCTTTCTATGGTCCAGGTGAGTATCTTCATTGATAATAGAAATTAGCCATTTTCATAGTTTCTCCAGAACTTTTATCAGTTGGGAAACCTACCCTTACATATATTCTCTCCCCCAAGAGCAATGTCCTAGAATGTTTTAGGTTATACCATAAATCTTGTATATCCATTAAATCAATGCCTACTGGATAATGCTTGTCTCAAGTCAAGTAGGTTGCTGGCTCTCCTCTCTGCTGAGACAACCATCAATTCAATTTGTTGCAGTCACAGACCACACAAACCAAAGAATATTTAATATTTAATTAAATATTTAATATTTAATTAAAATACATTTGTAAAACAATCAAACTAATATAATAAGTGTGATCCAGGATACATTTTCTATAAGTTTATTAAGAAAGAAGGATCAAAATCAGAGAGATTTGATATGACCCAGATAGCATGGAGGAAAATCTTTTCAAGAGGAGTAGTTGTATTAGCTTACTATAGAATGAGCAACTAAAAAGGGAAATAGACAAGTGTCAGGAACAGAACTGGGATGGAGAGAAACTAAAAATGGAGGTTCTCCATGTATTTCCTTCAATGGAAGAGAGGTGATATTGATTCTTCAAGACTTGCAGCAACTCACTAGCAGGGCAGGATCATAGGATCTCTCTTGTGATCTCTTATTGGTCAGCTAGAAATGCCTCTCAGCTGTCAATGATCTGGACACTTCAAGTTGTCAGCAGTGAGGACACTGGCAAGTGTTTTTCCAAGTGTTTGGGAAGATTGGACCAGTGATTCAACGTACAGTGTAGATGTGGATTAATTCAGTCATCAGGTTAAATAATGTTGCTTTTAATAGTTGTGTTACTTGATTATTTAATGGTAGTATTTGATCTTCTTGTATGTGGCCCTAAGATAGACATGTCAAATTCGTGATGTCACATGATGTCGCTCAACTTAGCAGGACAGTTTTGCCATTTCAGGCAATGGAGTGGATGCAGCTTCCACGTGACGTGTCCGGCCCATGGGCTGGCAGTTTGACACCCCTGCCCTAAGAGCTTATACAGTTGTTGTTGTTGTTGTTGTTGTTGTTGTTGTTGTTGTTGTTGTTGTTTCTTCTTCTTCTTCTTTTTCTTTTTCTTCTTCTTCTTCTTCTTCTTCTTCTTCTTCTTCTTCTCCTCCTCCTCCTTCCTCTTCCTCCTCCTCTTCCTTCCTTCTTCCTCCTCCTCCTCCTCCTCCTCCTCCTCCTCCTTCTCCTTCCTCCTCCTCCTCCTCCCTTTCCCCTTCCCTTTCTTTCAAGTTTTAGCAGACATCTCTGGCCACAGTCCTAGGCACAGTTCCTGCAGCATATTTTCATGGAAGGTATGTTCCTAGTAATAACCTCTTAGCTGACATCAACTATTGTGCATAATAGCCACTTTCCTAAGCCATTTGTCTGCAAGCTTCAATGGTCCACAATAAGATTCATTGGCAAACTAATACAGATTAAAATACAACAAATCAGTACAAACATTTTGCAAGCTTCCAACTTGTCCTCTTAACAATTCAGAGAATTCTCTTCAAGGAAGACTACAAATAGCCCACATGGAAGTTGGATTTGAATGGGATTAATCATGTTCGATTTATTTCATGCTTTGCCTTCATTTTCTGGAAATGGCACCAAACAAATTGGGGACCTTTTTTAAAAAAATCATGAAGAGCACCAGACTATGAGGAAAATGTGTCAGACAGGAGACACACCCAATCATGGCTAGAGTTGAAAAAAAAATGTAGTTCTGTTAAACCCCAGGATGCTGTTGGATGCTACTGTAACCATGTAATTAGTGCTTATTCTATATGGGATTTGCTTGTCAGATAGGATCTATCTTAATTACATGCCCATGAAAATGCTTTCTTTGTGTACATTCATGCAAGCAGTTTGTATGTAAAAGAGTTGTGCAATTGTACACCCAGAAAGAGAGAGAGAGAGAAGGAGATGCAAACTGATCTGATTAACATCCCTGAGGGCTGCTGGATAATTTCAACAAGATTGCTATACTAAATCTAGTTTCGGTAAAACTGGTCATTTTATCTTTTCAGATTTGAGAGTTGCATTTGTTCAGACTTTGTAATCATCCCTTTTGCAAGGGCTACAGCTAAGGTTGAGACAAGCTGATAGCAGATGTGATGATTAAAGCATAAGCTTTCCATTTTCCATGTGCAATTTATAAGACGTACACATTCCTACACTTCTCATTGTATCCTAATGATGTCCACCAATCCAGGTTTTGGGGCAATAGAATTCCCCTCCCAATGATCCCATTGCATCCCTACTCTGATGGCATTTTGCAAAATGGTAAAAACAGCCATTTCAGGGATGAATTACAGAATTAAACTGACAAAAACAGAGAAGGTCCCCTTCTGAAACATTTCCCACACCCTCTACCCTTCTGTGGGCTGAGACACCTTTTATATATCAATTGTCCAATCTGTGGCTCTCCCTCCTGTCTCCCAGGGTCCTTCCCACATACCTTTACATCGCATCCCACTATATCTACGTAGAACTGAATTCACAAGAAGTTTTAGTACTGCTCTATACTGCACTGGTAAGACCACACTGGGAATACTATGTCTACTTTTGATCACCACCATACCAAAATGATGTTGAAACTCTGGGGAAAAAAAGTGCAGAGAAGATCAACAAAGATGATTGGGGGACTAGAAGCTAAAGCATACAATGAATGGCTGCAGGAAGTGGGTATATCGACTCTAATCAAGAGAAGGACTAGAGATGAGATGATAGCAGTCTTCTAATATTTGAGGTACTGTCACCTAGAAGAGAGAGCAAATCTATTTTCCAAAACAACTGAGGGCAGGACGAGAAGTTATAGATGGAAGCTTATCAAACAGAGGTCCAACTTAGAATTAAGGAGGAATTTCCTGTCAACGAGAACAATTAATCAGTGGAACAGATTGCCTTCAGAAGTTGTGGGTGCTCCATCATTAGAGGTTTGTAAGAAGAGATTGGACAGGCATTTGTCCAGAATGGTATAGGGTCTCCTACTTGAGCAGAGGGTTGGGCCTGAAGACTTCCAAACTCTCTTTCATTCTGTATTCTGTAAAAAGACATGCCAAGGAACTCAGATTTGCCCTGTTATAAATGAGATAACAATTTCCTGGGAAAAAAAAACAGATTATTATTTTTTTTGGTTTGTAGCTGGAATATAATCCTGCATTCACCTGTATGTTATGATGCCTAAACCTGAGCAATAGCATTTCTTTAGCTGAAAATTCATAAGCCAGTGATACCCATTCTTCAGAACCAACACATAATTTAATTATATATCATTTGGGTTATGGGAACATGATGCTAACTTTGAAGATAATATGGAAATTATGCTACAACCGGAGCGCTAAAGGTGCTAAACAGTCTCTTTAAAAAAATAATAATGTTCTTTTATCTGTACTTCTTTGTTTTCCCTTGATATTCATAACTTTTCTTACATTTGTAGACTTGTTGCAAATAGGAACAAAGCTTGAATAATATGGTATGAGCTGTCTTGGAAACATGAAAGGGAAAAAAAGGAGGAGGGAATGGAGTGGAGATCAAAGTGGGCTGAGCATCTGTTATCATCCATTCTCCATCACTTGGGAAGCAATGTGTGGCTGGAATCCCAACTTCCTATTTAAACTCTAGCTAGTAAGGGATAATATGAATTTTACCTGACTAATTCTACTTCGTTGCAAACCCCCATTTCCCCCAGCAAACTGAATAACAGCATATTACTGACAGAGGAGAATATTTGTAGTTTGTCATTGCACTGTGGGGTCCTTAATCCTCTTGAGCTTAGTGGCTTTCTTGCAGACATTTCATTAGCCAACTAGGTAACATCATCAGTGCTTAAAGGGAATGAGGTTTGCTCTCTGTTTTTATATTGCTAAGCACATTGGTTTGTGCTTAAATTGTAAGCCGCCCTGAGTCTTCGGAGAAGGGCGGGATATAAATGGGATTAAAATAAAAAATAAAAATAAAATACTAGTGGCTTGCCTGTCAGTGTTGGTTGGAGGTGGTTCCTAGATTAGGCTGTGTTTTTTTTTCCTGTTAGCTTGTCTGCGTTGTAGTTCTTTGATTGGGGCATTGTTTACATCATGATTGTTGGTCTAGTATTAATCTCAGTGTTAGTTATCTCTGATTGCTGATGAGGAGGTGTTTTGGCCTTCCTGTTTCCTTTTTGGATTTTTGATTGTCTCTTTTGAATGATATGTTGACGTAGTTTAGCTCTATGTGCCTGGTCATGGTTGATTTGTCTGTGCCAGCCTTTCAGGAACTCTCTAGCGTTTTTAGACTTGGCTTGGATGCTCACAGTTTCCCAGTTGAAACTTTGGTGAGATCTATCCATGGGTTGCACCCTTAAGGAGTTTTCATCATGTCTTCTCTCTGCTAGTTGGTGTTCATGGACACGCTTTGGCAGTCTTCTGACTGTTTGTCTTACATCGTGGCTCTTACAGTCTTTACACTGTATGTTGTAGCTGACTCCTGTTCTTTCTTCAGGAGCTGCTGGGACTTTTACTTGGGATGTCTTGGAGTGATTTAGTATATTCTTTTCTACAGCATGTTCGAATGCATATGCGGTGGTAGAGATGGGGTGGAAGGAGGAGCCACAAATAATCTTCCACTATTTTGGGGGCCTCTCCTTTGCTATTAAACCATTTTCTCTCGCAAATGAATGGTAAATGCTTCATAAACAATTCCACCCATCTGCAAGTGGACCTTGAAACTGGATTATTTTTGTTTGTTTGTTTTTACCCTTCCAAATATTTCTGCTGTTAATGGAGCCAGCTTTTTTTCCTCTCTCTCCCTGCTAGGAAAGAATGTGAAGAATTAGGAAAGCTGGAAGTAAGCAAGACTCTGTGTTTTTAAGATGAGAGCTCTCACGAATCCTGGCATCTAGCCTTCTTGGAACAAACATCTAAACATTGCTTGAGGACCTGAAGTCTTTTTTTTCCAGCCTTGTGGGGTGGTTTGTACATTATCTGGGCAAAGCAATAGGGAACTACCCTTAGTTTCATATTTAGAGGTCACCATTGTTAATATGTATTAGAAGGGTGGATATTTATTTGGGAATAACTTGTTATTTCTAGAAAAACCACAAAGAGTTTATTGCAACAGAAAAACAGTTAACCTTCTTAACACACTAATGAGGACCAAGTCACATTACCACAATTCTTGATTTTAAGAGGCAATTTACATTTTCCACATGTGTACTTTATGGTACTGTGCAAGCAGGATTGTTAAAGTATTGTTTTCAGATCAAGTTTAAATAGAAACAGATTTTGCCTCTGTTCTTAGAGTTTGAGAGATGGCTAACAAATGTTTTCCTTATGCTTTTACTTTGTTTTATACTCTTTAGAAAAACTGTTTTGTGTTCATAAACAGACAACCTCCAGAAAAGCCTTGTTAACTTCCACTCTAATCTAGCTATATGCAAAAGCAACTATGTTTGGTCCACATATCTTTGGTCCACAACTAAGAATGATTACCAATGTATCTACCTATTGTCACAGGTTCTAGAATTCTGAATTCTTGAATTATTTCTGTCCAGCTTCAGTCTTCAGTTGAAGATGGAGTTTGCATTCTCCCGCAGTATCCAATAAATTATATCTTCTATCACTGTAGGAGAAGAACAGGCAGAGCTAGGGGGAGGTGTTAAGCAAGTTATCAGCCTACATTTCCACAAACAGTTGAAGTCCAATCCCTCTTGAATCCTGTTGACCTTTATCTACTGCCAATTTAGCACTGAACATTAGTTGACTAGATTCTTGTATGTAGACTTGAGCAATAAATCTTCTTAATGTATGGTCCTGATCCTTTGTGCTTGACAATATTGTATCACTGTATGATGTATGATTGCAATTGTTTCAACTGAAGAGACTTTGGCAGAACTTATCAATGCCCATGAAGCCAAGGCCTTCAACCAACCATTTGTTATCAAGCCCCTCAGAAATTAGCAATAATTTTCCTACTGGTTTTGTTGGCTAAAGTAGAAAGTCACAAAACATCCTAGGAGATGTAATGGCATTGTCCATGTGTAATAGCATATGGAGATGACTTTGGGAGACAGGGAGAAAGAGCCACAAACACAACAGCTGACAGATAAAAGATAGGTCAGAGAAGGACAGAGGGTGTGAGACTTTCATTTCAGAAGGGACTCTTCCTACTTTTTCAGGAGTAAAAGAAAAGAAGGAGAGAAATACTTTTAGTCTTGAAAGATTCTGTTAATGTAACCTTACCAGAAAGAAAGAATGAGCTGGTTGTTCTTCTTGTCTGGAATGTCTCCAAAGGCTAACAACGGGTTTGGAAAGGTTTGGAAAAAGAGCTAGAAGAGACATTTCATTCCCATAGGTAAATTCATCGGTAAAATTTACAGAATTTTAGATGTTCTAACAGATAGTTGGAAAAATCTGGGCATCAAAGAAATACAGAAAACTAACCTTTTGTTGCTGTCTCATCAACATTTTTGATATCTACATGGGGGGGGGTGTAGAAAGAAAGATATGTGCTTGTACATAGATATAGATACAATATTTCAAGGAGAACTCTGGGCTGTTATTTGGGCCTTATTCTGAAATGTGCATACCTGGTCACCCTAAAAGTAGTTTCAGATCTCCTTCAAGCTGATCACAATTCTTGATATTTTCATGTTTGTGGCCTTTGGGTTTCCTTGGCAATTATACAGACATAGCCTACCATTGCCTTCTTCTTGGAGTTTTTTCAGCTCTCCAATCTAATCCACAACCTATCCAATTTCAGGCCAAACACAGCTGTAAATCTCTTCTCTCTAATGTCTCAGCCCTGTTTCGAAGAACTGCAAAATATTTTAGACCTGATTCTGCTCAATTAGTCACTCAATTGTAGTTAATATAGATATCATACATATTCAGAAAAATCCTATCTATCCATCCATCCATCCATCCATCCATCCATCCATCCATCCATCCATCATGTACCTACCTATCTACCTCTATCTATCTATCTATCTATCTATCTATCTATCTCAGCTTCAGGATTTAAATCCTAAATCTTTTTGTACCACCTTTTCAAGTCAATGGACTTGTGAGTGTTCTTTCCTCAGCCTTGACATTGGAAGACACCTGCTAATGTTTATTCAATAGTTCTGTCTGGTTGCTGCCTTGCCAGCTTCTCCACTTACACTGCCCTAGTTTTCCTTCTTGGTCTCCCATCAAGTCAGGTCTGACCTTACTTAGCATTTTTTAAATCAGTGCGTACTAAAATCTAAAATTTTAAATATGCACTGTTCAGATATCAATGATACAAGAGGGTCTGTGTTGTGTATAGAAGGTCTTGGTCCACTCTCTAACTTCCAAGTTAAGAATGGAAAAACCTGGAGAGCCATATCTATTAATTCAGTCAGAGTTGAACAAGATGAAGAAGATCCAAATAAGACAGCTTTGGTCAGAGTTCCCACCTAAATTAGACAGAAAATGTGACCAGATGAGCTAATTCTGCTTTATTGTAATGCTACATTAACAGAACCTTGCAAGTCTGTATGTAAAAAAAATCTCCCACCATTTCACCAACAACGTGAGAAGCTGAGGAAGTCCCTTATGAGTCTCTTTCTTTGCCCATTATGCAGCTGCAGGCTATGCCCTCTGTTATCTTGTTGTTCCTTAGCCAGCATTTCTTCATTCCCTCTCTCAATCATGAAAGTTTCTTCTTAATTCCAGGTTGCTTCTATCCTTGATTAGTTTATATCCATTGCTTCTTGTCTTGTCTTCCAGTGCTTTGGGAAATAAGTTGACCCCCTCTTCTTTGTGGCAGCCCCAGTATTCAAATACTGGAATACTGCTATCATGTCACTCCTAGTTTTTTCTCTAGACTGGCCATACCCAATTCCTGCAACTGTTCTTCATATGTTTTAGTCTCGAGGTCCTCAATCATCTTAGTTGCTCTTCTTTGCACTTTTTCCAAAGTCTCAATATCTTTTTTGTAATGTGGTAACCAAAACTGGATGCAATATTCCAGGTGTGGTCTTACTATGTGTGTATATAATCTATGTTTTTACTTGTGGTTCTTACTTGTGTGTAGTGTGCACTGTGGACAGCACTTACTTTCATTGTGAGATACACAATGACAATAAAAATTATTCTATTCTATTCTGTTCTGTTCTGTTCTGTTCTATCCTATCCTATCCTATCCTATCCTATCCTATCCTATCCTATCCTATCCTATCCTATCCTATCCTATCCTATCCTATCCTATCCTATCCTATTCTATTCTATTCTATTCTATTCTATTCTATTCTATTCTATTCTATTCTATTCTATTCTATTCTATTCTATGGATTTATCAAGTGGTACTAATACTTCATGTGATTTGATTGTGTGCCTCTGTTTACACAACCAAGTCAGTCACATTTAATATACAATAATCATTGGGATTCTTTCATTAAAACTTCTTAGTTTTTCTCCAATTACTTATCAGAAGTTCCTGGATTCTTGTGTACCTATTTAATTGGTTTCAGTTTAGAATTCCTAGGGAGAAATTTTATGTTCCAAAACGATAACATGATTACCAGAAAGCAGCATGGCTCTATTAAGTTTTATCCAAATACCCTGATCTCGTGTTTTTTGTGTGTTTTTTTAAACTGGGAAGCTGAGCAGCCCAGATGGGAACACCTATTTGATCTTGTCTGATCTTGAAAAAGTTGCTTGGGATCAGATCTATATGAAAAGGGATTATCTTGTCTTTACTGACTATATATAAAACAGCCAGCCTGGGAAATTCAAGTTGTAGAGTTAAGTGAAAATGCTTTTAAAAAGTAAACAACCTCAGATGTCCTTCAAAAGTTATCACATTTAACCTGAAACTTAGGTTATAGTAATTCTTCCTGCAGTTTCCACAACCTTCTCTAAATTGTCCTTGTGTCTTCTCTCTAATGACTAGAGAAGTGCATTGCAGGAGACAAATAGCTCGTCAAAATTCTCTACCAAATTATGTGGCCATGTCCCCTTACTTCTCCTGGCTAAGGAAAAATTCTTCAATAATTTTTCAAGATCTGCTCTGTTGCATTTCCAGAGATGGTAGTCATGGACGTTTCCTTCTGAAGATGTCTTCCTTTGAGATTTAGCTCCAGTGGGGGATAACTCTGCAACAGAACACAGGATCTTCCTAGGAACGTCACACCACTTGTGAAATTTTCTTCCCAAATCTTTCAAAATAATTTAAAAGAATTCTCCCTGATACTTTGAAAGAATTCTAAAGCAGGGCTTTTCAACCTTTTCACCCATTGTACCACTTTTAGGATATGGCAACATCCAAGTACCACCAGTCGCCTAGCAAGGTGTCAAAAACCTGATGACCAAAAAAAAGGAAAAAAATGATGAAGTACAGGTAGTCCTCAACTTACAACAGTTCACTTAGTGACTGTTCAAAGTTACAATGGCACTGAAAAAAGTGCCCCCCCCAAGCCACAGCCGAGCAAGACACCTGCTTGCCTGCCTGGCAGTGCTCTTCCTGCTGTCTGAGGTTTTCATTGTTGTGAGCATTTCTGTTGAGGATTGGCAGCAGGGGTGGGGTGGGGTGTTTGGTTTTTATTCCCCCCGTCTGCTGGGTAGTTGCAGCAGGTTTTGGTCACTTCACAAGACCCTGAGACACTGTGACCGTCATAAATATGAATCAGTTGCCAAGCATCTGAATGTAAATCACAAGACCCTGGAGATGCTGCAACATTCCAGCTGATTGGCGCTTCTTCTGGGATCCGAAGAAGCGCTGATCCTGGTGCTTCCCCTGAGCCCTGAGAGCCCTGCAGCTCCAGCCATCTCTCGCTCAGGCTTGTGCGGTGCTGCTACCGGTTCAGCTCATTCCCCTCCCCTGCTACCACCTTTCTAGGATGGTCACATACCATCTGCCAGGTGCCAATATACCACAGGTGGTACCCGTACTGCTGGTTGAAAAGCCCTGTTCTAAAGCAAGTTATATTTTTTATTACTGAAACTGAATTTTTCTTTTTACCAAAAGTGATTCATTGGAAAAGTTGGTCGTAAAAGAGCATATGCACATATGAAAGTTGAACTGAATACTAGGCGCTACCTAGCAAAATGAAATTCAATGGTGAGAAAAGTAAGGTTTTACCCTTAGGCAAAAAAAACCCAAATGTACGGATATAGAATACAGTAGGTGGAATCTGGCTCAATAGTAAGTAACTGCAAGAGGGATCTTGGAGTCCTAGTGGACAATCATTTTAATATGAGCCAGCAGTGTGCTGCAGCTGCCAAAAAACTGCAATGTAATCCTAGGTTGCATTAACAGAGGGATAGAAGTGTTAGTATCACTTTACAAAGCCTTAGTTTTGAGACTGGAAAGAGAGTGCAGAGAAGAGCAACAAAGATGATTAGGGGACTGGAGGCTAAAACATATCAAGAACAGTTGCAGGAATTGGGTAGGTCTAGTCTTGTGAAAACAAGGACTAGGGGTGACAGGATAGCTGTCTTCCAATATCTAATGGACTGCCACAAAGAAGAGCAGCTCAAACTATTTTCCAAAGCAGTAGAAGGCAAGACAAGAAGCAAAGTAATGGATGGAAGCTAATCAAGGAGAGAAGCCACCTAGAACTAAGGATAGATTTCCTGACAGTGAAAACCATTAACCAGTGGAACAGCTTGCCTCTAGAAGTTGTGGGTTGCTTCATCACTGGAGGTTTTTTAGAAGAGATCGGACAGCCATTTGTCTGAAATTGAATAGAGTCTCCTGATTGAGCAGGGTGTTGGACTAGAAGACTTCCAAGGTCCCTTCCAGCTCTGTTATTCTATTATTCAATTAAACTGAGTTCTTGTTACATAGCCTATGCACAGGAATCTTCTAAACCAGGGGTGTCAAACTCAATTTCATTGAGGGCCGCATCAGCACTGCGGTTGCCCTCAGGGGGCAGGGTGGGTATGGCCAGGGTGGGCGTGGCCTACTGGGTGGGCGTGGCTAGAGTGCGTATGGCCTACTGGGTGGGCGTGGCCTACTGGGTGGGCGTGGTTAGAGTGTGTATGGCCTACTGGGTGGGTGTGGCCAGCTCTACATCGTTCGCATCAGGGGTGCCTATGGGGGCCTTGGCAGGAGTGGGACAGATCTAAGGGTCTCTGGCAGAAGGAGGGTCTCTGGGCCAGGGCCAAGGCAGTGGGGGCCGTTCCCTCACTGTTTCCAGGATGGCTTCACGGGCCACATGAAACCACTTCATGGGCCGGATCCGGCCCCCAGGCCTTGTGTTTGACATGTCTGTTCTAAACTAATGGTTAGCCACCTGCTTGGAGTTTGATAAGGGGCAATGGACTTTAGGGGGTGTTGAATTTAGACCACTTGTGACTATGTATAGATTCTAGGTTGATCCCTCTTTTCAGTCTACCCCAAGATCTGCCACTCCTTCTCCTATGTAGGTGACAAAAATGATCTGTTTTGTATCTGGCACAACATCAGAGAAGAGGTTAATGCGGATATAGCCAAAATGTAAGCATTTCAGGTAAATGCGTAAAATATCTAATGATGGGTCAGTTTAGCCAAGAAATGCCAGTTTTCAATGAATTGCACTCCTGCATAAGTTCAGGAGGTTCCTTTAGACTCAGCACAGAGTGAAAAACAAACAATAAGAAAGATACAAGGAGGATAATGGCCATGCTATTATGCTTTCACTTATTTTTTCCTCATCATCGTTTGGTTAAAAATGGATAAACAGGAGGTGAAACCTTAGCCCCTGAGTGGGAAAAGCCTGCCTGAGTCACAAGAAGTGAGCGAAGATAATCAAGTGTAGCCATCAAGCACACCTCTTCCTCCTCTAATCCAGGAACAAAAACCAGCAACCACAAACCACATTTCAAATATTCACTCTGCTTATTAAAGGACACGCTCGTAGCTCGTAGTTTCTGCCCTGATGGTATCTACTAAATTGTGTGAGGTTTCTAATCGCTAAGTGGATTGTGCTTCAAAGAGCAGAATGATGAAAATAGGCAATATATCACTGTTACTTAGATTATGTAGAGTGGGGCAGGGGAAAAAAAATGAACAAGGAGACCAAAGCAGAGCAGCACAAATGGAAGCAAAACCTTTTTGTGGGTCTTTTTCATCCTGTGCTTTTTCAAGAAGTCAGGTAAGGGCGCCAGCCAGATCATCCCCACAAAAGGGACTTTGCTGGGGGAAGGAAAAGCAATGATGGGACTTGTGTTGCGCATAGAAAGGTGGCAGCAACCTGAAAACAATTCGTTTATTAAATGGTGGGGTCCTTGGTGCTCTCTGAAACTGGGTAGTTTTCTTGCTGATGTTTTGAGTGCTGATGATGTTGTTTAGTTTGGTACTGAAACATCTGCAAGAAAGCCAGCAAGCTCAGAGAACACCAAGGAGTCCATAGTTCAGCCCTGAGGTACAAATATTCTCTTCTATTTATCAAACTTATATGATGTTCTTCTCACTGTTGAAACAGCTCTGGGTGGCTTACAAGAGGATTAAAAGATGAATATAAAAACAATTAAATTGATTAGTAAAAATTAAATTAATTTGAGCCCATGTGTGTACACAGCACGAGAGGCCTTTCTCTGGGCTAACTCCCTACACCAGCACAGATACAGATGAGGAGAGGCAACACAACCAATGCCAATCATATGTGAAAGGCCAATCAGGGAACAATTGCTAATCAGGGAATACCAATTACAGATGATCAGTCAAGGAACTTCTTCAGCACCGCGCAACACCCCATTTTTGAGCCAGGCAATATTGATTTTGCTTATTTATTTATTGTACAAGCAATCTGTGACCTGGGTGAAAAGCTTGACAGAGAACTACATAAAATGCCGTTATCTTTGCCTTTCTTTCTTTACATACCAGTACAAGAGATACATATGTACAATTGTCTCTCTCTTCCCCATTTGATCCTCAATACCCCCAGCTAGTAAGGAGGGTGGATAGGCAATGGCTCCCAATGAATGAAGTATGAATGAGGATTTTCCCCAGTCTCAACCAAAACACTGAGCATTTTACTATGATATTGGCTTTTCTCTGCATTTTACATACTTCAGTCCAAAGTTGGTTAATAAAAAAACAAGCATACACTTTGCAGGAGCACTAGGGTAAAGCCATCTGAAAATAGTTATTCTACTTCTCTGGACTAGCTGAGCATCATTTTTTTTTTTGAAGGTTGAATTAGTTGATTAATTGATCACTCACGAAAAATGTACACTCGTTTTGGAATAAATAAAACAATCTATTTTGATTACTTCCCACAACATGTTATAGGGTTGCTAAAGTCAAAGAAGATTACTGCATTCAGGACTTCTTTGTAACTCCCATTTATTCCTTATTCAGGTGGACAATGAATTTTTTGCAGCTCATTTTTATTTTTCTGAGCTTGTCCAGAAATAGTCCTTCTGGGAGATTCCTGCCTGAGTTTAAAATATTTTTTATTTGGAACAATCAGTAAACAAAACTGACCATCAAAAATAAACAATGTTACCCCAAGATCAAAACCAAGGAATAAAAGGAGGGGGGGCCTACAGAAGAATGTGAACACAAATATCAAACTGAAAGCCTTGATAATGAAGAGATAATGAAATGAGTGCAATGCAGTTTAATAAAACAAATGTCAGCCTTTATAATTTCACTGAAGGAAAATAGCAAAACATATCCATAAAAATACCCGTGCATTTCTGCACAAAGTGGATCTTTGCAGCACTTTAAAGACGAGAAAGGAATTATGATGTTATAAACTGTGATATGAAGTGCAAATATTATTTTTGGATTGGAGAAAATAAACATCTCTCCAGCTGTCCAGGCCAAATTGAGTTCTTGTGGACAGTGCTGGATGCAACAATTGCTTCCATGAACATTTATTGATGCTTGCTTGCTTGCTTACCTTTCATTGAAGGGCTAAAAGCAATGTGCATGAAGCACTCTTTTTCTGACCATGGAGAGGGAGATATCCTTCCTCTGATAACCAACTACAGAGCAGAGAGACCTGGATATTTCTAGTTCCTGGAGAGCTTGGATGAACCACAAAAACCACTAGCAATTGTTATTAACTTGTTACTACTAATGTGATGGGGGGGGCGTTATCACATTTTCAATGAAAGGGTAACAACATTTAATTTCAATGATGTTTAAAGCGTGAGGGAAAACAGATTTTTGCCCTGACCCTGCACATTGCTTTTGGGAGGGCAGCTCATTTGGAGGACGCACTAAAGCAAAGTGTAGTTGTCAGTCCAGTGTAAAAAAAAAAAGTTCATCTCTGTGGTAGAAAGGGCAAATGGTAAAATGTGAACTGAAAGGTCATGATAAGGCATGTGGTTTAGTGTGTGACATTTCTGTGAAAAAGCTGATAAAGGCAAGATAATGGCTAGATAAGATAAGAGAATCATGTTCACCAGAAATTTTTACTGTAATGAATAACATCTCATAGTGTTCCTCTATTTTTGTGGGCGGAGGGCCTCAAGTAACAGGGAAACAGAATTTCACTTCTCTTACCCTTTTGACTTGTTTGGTTTTAGGGTGAATTGATATAGCTACAAAAACTGTATATATCTAATGTTAATCTGCACTGATATAGCCTTCAAATTACAGGAAGCAGTAGTTTTGCTTTGCTCTGCATTGGGCAACCCATTTGGAGAATTGTGTCCGGTTGTGTCCAGGAAAAAGGAAAAAACAATGAGGATGATCATAGAAACAGTCAGGAAATATGGAAGGAACTGCAATATTTAGCCTTGACAAGAGAAGATTGAGGAAGAATAGGATAGCAAATATCTGAAGGGACATCATGCAAGACCTATTCTCTATCTCTCCAGTGTGCAAGTCACAAAATAATGATTTTAAGATTCAGAAGATGCAAATAAGATATCTTCCTAGCAGATAAGTTACCCAGGGACAGGCTGGACTCCTCTTCCTTGGATGTATTCAAGCAGCAGCTACAATACTGTACAAGGATGGAGTGATGTGAAAGTTGGACTCCATGACACCTTCCAACTAACTTATCTATGGTTCTGTGACTGGTAACCACCCTAAAGATTGGAACTGGATTTTTTTCCCCGTTTCTCTATGGAGGCAGCACCTTCAGTTTCCACCTATCTCATCCCTTCCACCTATCTCACCTATCTCATCCCTTGGTGTGTGATATTGTATGGCAGGGGTGTTAATCTGGCAGTCCACAGGCCAGGTGCATCACACGCAAGCCATGCCCACCTCAACTCTGCAAAGGCAAAAAAACATCATGATACATTATGATACGTCATGTGACATGATCGAGTTTGACACCCACGTTGTATGGTGTTGCCAGCAGATCTGAAAGAAACCTCCTAGCATTGGACTAAATTTTTTTGGGCATGGTGTTGCTAAAAAAAAAGGATGGGAGAGGAAAGTGCAGATGTCTATAACAGGAAACCTTGAAAGAAAAGTTTAAGGCTTTGATTATTTCCTCTAAAAGCAGGCGTAATCAGAAAAGTGGAGAAATGCCTTCGAAGCCAAAGTACCACCCCATCCAGCTTACAATTTTGTCCTTAGTGATGCATCAGACAGGATAATTTGACATAGCAAGAAGAGAAGGGAAGGATGTCTTTTTGGTTACAGTTCAAGAATGTAGACTTATATACGTGAATGTTAAATGCAGCTCTAAATAGAACTTGTTCCGAAATCCGTAGGGCTTTAGCTTCAGTGACACACCAAGATCTAACTGCTGACAAGCCACATCTTTATTTGGCCACCACTTTCTCCAAACATTGTTCAAATAAGTTCATGCCCTCAAGCAGTTTTCTACAGAAGGGCAGTGATAGACTGATTTGCTTCAGCATGGTTACTTGTAGGGAAAAAATGTTTGTATTCATAGGCTTCAAAAAACTTCATACTGTGGTTTCATATAACAAGCCATGCTCAAGCAACCAAGCTAACATATGATTATGCCAACTGAATGTGGAAGCATACCACTAAATAGGAAGAATTTATTATCCTGTGACAAAATCCACATGATTAGCATTGGATTGAACAGAAGAGTCATCCCATTGCCTTTGCCATCATCACATGTCCTGCCCAAAGTTGGTGAGAAGCCCATTTGGCCATCTGACTATGGGTATAAGTGGGCTGCATCAACCATAACTAAAGTATATTTCTGCAAATTTAACAAATGCCACTCTTTGAAATAATCCGACCAATCTTAAAGATTGATATTAATCTTACTGTTTATTCCTTAGTGTTCTTTTAAAAGAGGAACTCAGACAAGAATCAGAGTTTCCTCTTCTTGAACGGTCTACCTGTTTTTAAATTTAGGAGGAATGGCATCTTTGCAGTCCACTTTTTCTTGTAGCAAATGATAAGATTCTACATTATAATATGTTTGGGTTTGTAGAGGGCCGGAGAGGTATCAATTTTATCTCCATTTTGCAGGAGTGGGGGTATTGTCAGTAGCGTTATAGGATTTGCAGTTCTAGTTCAGCAGTTGGGACCCTGATTGGAGGACAGTTTCTACTCTCTCCTATTGGTAAGCCACACATCAAGTGAACTCAGAGAAAAATCAGTCTTTTCTCTTTTTGAATTGTCTACCTGTTTCTCATTCTCCTTCTTCAATAGTTCCAAGTCTGGTTTTCTCAGAAAAGTAAGTTTAAAGTAAGCAAACATTAACTCTTCTCTTTAAAAAGAACTAGCAAGCAGGTGGTAACATGTAAGAAGATGGGGGGGGGGAATCAATAGGGCTGTATCTGGGTAATAAAAGTCCTGCCCGTCTACCTCCAGCACATATAAAAAGAGGCAGGGTTGGATGGGACCAAGATAGTCACAAAGAGTATTTTGACACTCCCTTTGTGGAACCTCCTGGATATACAACAAAAGTAGCAAGATCAATGTGTTCCAGTAATTGTAAGTGGGTCTCACGTTTTGTTGGGGAACAGAGAGATATTTGATAGACTGGAATCTGGAGAGATTCAGGCCTAGTAAAAGCATTGGCATATTGTTCTAATAAAACATAGATTAAGCTGGGGGAATTTTTGCCATCCAATGGCATGAAGGCCACCCTTTTAAATGCCATTAAGTTCTTGGATGATTGCATGATCAAGAGTTGCCATTTTTGAGATCTGTTTATAATCTTCAAGCTCACATGTAATATGGATGTGTGGCTTAAATACAAACTATAAGGTGTTTTGCCTTGAGGAAGCCTGTAGCTCAACCTCACTACAATGAAGCACCTTATGGAGGTATCACCTTGATGAAATATTAAGGCAAGGTCGATCTCCCTTGGTTGGTTGCTCTGTGTGGATGTGCTGTGAATGTGTAGAAGCTGCTTTTATCCTGTAAAACAGCTGTTCTGTTCTTCAGGAAGGGGCACCATCTTGTTTTGCAGCATACTTCAAAGGGACACATTGATCCAGGTTCTGATACAGATCCACACAACCCTAACCCTAACATAAGTGAAATATGAACTGCTAAAAAAAAGAGAAAACAATGGGGAAAAAAAACAAGTTCCCTGTTGCTTCTCTTTGAAAGCTCACTGAATATGGCTGTGATTCAGAATACTAGGCTAGTTTGGCTCTTGGCTTTTCTGTAAATCAGGTTAACCCTCTGTGCTTAGCAACTGACAACCAACTAAAGTAGAAAGGATACTTTGAAGTTGAACCAACAAAAATGGAAAGGAAAGACACCACCTACCTCTCCTCTACCCTAACCCTCCCCAAAAAAGGCCTTCTGCCAAGTTAGCTTTAAGTTAACAGACCAAGCTACACCACGGTGGTTAAATGATGTAACATCCCTGGAGAGAAAAGGAAGTGTGTATCTAGGAGTCCAATCAGATTAATCAGATTACCTGACAACTGAGGCTGCTGTAATAGCACTTGGACTGCAAGTTTCTCTGTCTGTGTCTGGTTTTCCCTGTCTAAAAGTGAAGAGACAGAGCAATGGCTCCTGTTTTAATCATTAAAGAAGGGCCTATGGGGGAGGACATGGCAGAAATCTATCCAGCATTGTATTATTATTAGATTTGCAGTAAGCAGATAGCTAATACACATTTCTCACTAGTAATTATTAGGTTCTGGCTGAGGTTTGACAGGGCTAGTTTTTAGCACATGAGTGGAGAAAAACCAGGCTTTGGAAGGAGCGCAGAGATAATATTGCAATATTTCATTTGATCTGAGGCTAATCAAAACTTAGTTGTTCTTCAGAAGCTCAGCTTTCAAAGTTTGCTCAAAAGTTCTACCAAATACATGAGCAAACAATGTATTACAATACAATGCAATGCAATGCAATGCAATGCAATGCAATGCAATGCAATGCAATGCAATGCAATGCAATGCAATGCAATGCAATGCAATGCAATGCAATACAATACAATACAATACATTGTGAGATGAGGAAAGCCCCCAATCTTCCGCCCTTGTACAAAGGGTCAAAACCTGGCTGTTTAGCCTTGCATAGGGAATGCAGGGGCCCACTCAGGGGTTGGTCCCATGAGACACCACCCCCCTCCCCCATGCCTGTATTGACATCTCTTACTCTCCCTAGTTTGGATCTCTACATCTCTTGCAATGTTATAATGTTGCTTTGATTATTCAGTTTTAATATTTTATTGTATTAATTAAATTGTACACCTCACTCTGAGGGAGATGGATGTTTACGAAGTTTTATATATGAAAATGTAATAATATCTCATATCATATCATATCATAAATGCTACAGTACAGTACAATACAATGCAATACACTACACTACACTACAATACAATAAATACAATACAATACAAAATAAAATAAAATAATACACTAAAATATAATCTAAAATAAACTATATACAGTATGTGTGTGTGTATATACACACACACAATACAATATAAAATAAAATAAAAATAAAAAATAATACATTAAAGTATAATTAAAATAAACTGTGTGTGTGTGTGTACACACACACATACACATACACATATGGAAATCTCAGAAGCATGTGGCTGGAAATAAGAAGCTGTAATAGATATAGCCTTCATTAGTTTTGAAAGATCTTTTGACATTCCTTCTTATTACTCTAAGCCTGGAAGGGCATCAGTAATTGCTTTCAGGGAGGGGAAGGGAGGGAAAACCACATTTTTTTAACACACTCATCTGCCTACCTGTATGTGTAACCTTGCTTAAGGAGCAAATGCTCCACACTTGAAAACTATATGAAACGATGGATAGAGAGATTAGCAATGTCAGTTTCATAAAAGGATGCATTCCATTTCATTACCACCTCCGCCTATGGTGTTTGGTTTGGGTTTTTTTTAAAAAAAAATATATGAAAAAGCACAGTAATTGTTCCTTTCCATTCAGCAAATAGAAGGTTGTACCCAAATGTGGGCACTGAATTTTAGGAAGGACATTGAGAAACATGAATGTGTCCTGAGAAGAACAACTAAATGATTAAGGGGCAGGAAGCAACATCTCTGACATTGGGTATATTTTGCCTGGAGGGCAAGACTATAGGAAGACATGATATCTCTTTGGGTTTTCCTCTGCGTCCCCAGGCAATGTCCTTTTCTCCCTTACTGAAGATGAAGAAAACATTTTTTCTCTCATTACGTGAGGAGGCAGCTGTGGCCTATTGGAGGCTACTTTGAGAAGGTGTAGAGGTGATGGAAGGAGACCACAAGGGTGGTTCAAATACTTTTCTCACTAGTTTATTCTCTTCTTAGCAAAGTTGTGCATCTGCCCGAGGAGAGAAACCCCTTATCTCTCAACAGTATCCAAAAGAACCCACCACTTTCGGCTCATCCTTTTGATGAGCATGTGACATCAAGAGCCATATAGAAAAGGGGTGGACCTTGCAATGTAGCTGCTGACACGGATCTGATCTCTTTATCCCTCCATGCAGACCCCACAACGGATGCTTTTTGCCTTTTCTGGCAGGTCTTCACCATGTAGGCTTTATTATTTAATTTAATTTAATTTAATTTAATAATATTTATATACCGCCCTTCTCCCTGAGGACTCAGGGCGGTTCACAGGGCAGAATAAAATACTAAATACAAACGTTAAAACAAGATTAAATAATTGCCCATATTAAAACAGTTGGAATCAAGTTCTAAAACGCCAAGTTAAAATTAAAACACAAGAATAAAAACCCCACCAATCCCCATCAGGCTAGGCCGGCTTGAACAAACAGAAACGTCTTGAGATCGCGACGAAAGGAGCGAAGATCGGGTGCCATCCGGAGCTCTACCGGTAGCTGGTTCCACAGCTCCGGAGCGCCCACAGAGAAGGATCTCCCCCTGGGGACCACCAATCGACATTCTCTGATCGGAGGCACCCTGAGGAGGCCCTCTCTGTGGGAACGCACAGGGCGCAGGGAGCTTGATGCCGGCAGCAGATGTTCCCCAAGGTACTCCGGCCCCATGCCATGAAGGGCTTTAAACACTGTTACCAGTACCTTGAATCTCACCCGGAAGACAACTGGCAACCAATGCAGCTCACGGAGCAGCGGTGTAACGTGGGAGTATCGGGAGACTCCCAACACAACTCTCGCGGCTGCATTCTGTACCAGTTGGAGCTTCCGGGTGGTCCTCAAGGGCAGCCCCATGTAGAGAGCGTTGCAGTAGTCTAGACGAGAGGACACGAGCGCATGAGTGACCGTGCACAAATCATCCCGGCTAAGATAGGGCCGCAACTGGCGCACCAGGCGAACCTGGGCGAAGGCCCCCCTAGTCACAGCTCCTATATGGTCTTCCAGGGTGAGCCGTGAATCTAGGAGGACTCCCAAGTTGCGAGCCCTATCTACGGGGGGTAATAGTTCACCCCCCATAGCCAAAGGTGGAACATCCGAATAAACCCGGGATGAAGGTATGCAAAGCCACTCAGTCTTGTCGGGGTTGAGTTGGAGTCTGTTCCTCCCCATCCAGACCCGAACCGCCTCCAGGCACCGGGACATCACGTTGAGGGCATCACTGGGGTGGTTTGGGGTTGAAAGGAAAAGTTGGGTATCATCAGCGTACTGATGATACCCAACTCCAAAGCCACGAATGATCTCACCCAGCGGTTTCATGTAGATGTTGAACAGGAGAGGCGAGAGGACCGACCCCTGAGGAACTCCACAAATGAGAGACCTCGCGGTCGACCTCTGTCCTCCTGCCAACACCGACTGCGAACGTCCCCGGAGATAGGAGGAGAACCACTGTAAAACTGTGCCTCCCACTCCCAATCCCCTGAGACGCCGCAGCAAGATACCATGGTCGATGGTATCGAAAGCCGCCGAGAGGTCTAATAGGACTAGAACAGAGGAATATCCCCTGTCCCGAGCCCTCCAGAGATCATTCACCAGCGCGACCAATGCCGTCTCCGTGCTGTGCCCGGGCCTGAAACCCGATTGGTACGGGTCTAGATAATCCGCTTCATCCAGGGCCAGAGGGAGCTGATGCGCCACCACACTCTCAACAACCTTCGCAAGAAAGCGAAGGTTGGAGACAGGATGAAAGTTGTTTAATACAGCTGGGTCCAAGGCAGGCTTCTTGAGGAGAGGCCTCACCACCGCCTCTTTCAAGACGGCGGGGAAGCAACCCTCACTCAGAGAAGCCGATATAACTGCCTGGAACCAGCTGCGTGTCCTCTCCCGGGCTGCATAAACCAGCCAGGAAGGGCACGGGTCCAATAAACACGTGGTGGTGCTCAGCCTCCCCATGATCCTGTCCACTTCCTCCGGAGTCACAGAATCAAACTCCTCCCAGATGATATCGACAAGACCGCCAGTGTCCTGATCGTCAGACTCTGCCCAGTCAGAGTCCAGACCGGTCCGAATCCGAGCGATTTTGTCCGACAGATGTTGGTTAAACTCCTCGGCACGACCCTGCAAGGGATCCTCCCTCACCTCCTGATTTAGGAGGGAGCGAGTCACCCTAAACAGGGCGGCCGGGCGATTATCTGCGGACGCGATAAGGGTGGCGAAGTGGTTAGACCTCGCCTCCCTTATCGCAGCGAGATAAGACCTAATGTAGGCTCTTAGTCGCAATCGGTCGGATTCGGATCGGCTGGACCTCCAACCGCTCTCTAGGCCCCGTCTCCGACGCTTCATCTCCCGAAGCTCCGCAGAGAACCATGGAGCTCGACGGGATCTGCACCGGGTCAGGGGCCGCAGGGGTACAATTATGAGGACATGTCCTCAACAAAGAGTTGGGAGCCAGCTGGGCCGTAGGCAAGGAGGATGTGTGGATGAAGCCTCTGAGGTTCTAAATGGGCAGAAGACAGGGTAGAATTTTCCACGGTTGTTTCAGAATATCAGAATAACAAAGTTGGAAGAGACCTTGGTGGTCTTCTAGTCCAATCCCCTGCTCTAGCAGGAGACTCTCTACCATTCAGACAAGTACCTGTTCAATCTGTTCTTAAAAGCCTCCAGTGATGAAGCACCCACAACTTCTAAAGGCAAGCCATTCCACTGGTTAATTGTTGCCATTGTTAGAAAATTCTAGATTGTTTTTATCCTTGATTAGTTTCCATCCATTGTTTCTTGTCTTGCCTTCTTGGGGATATGATAAAAAGAATTTAAATTACAGGGAAGTAGGGTTTGCTGGGCATCAGGAAAATATGTCCTCGTGGTAAACAGATTACATTAGGAAAAAATTTTGGCTGAAGATGTTTAAACAGAAGGTGAATGGAGGTGTTCATTGATGCTGTAGTAGACAATTTCTGCATTGGACAATAGATGACCTCCAAGATTATTTCCAACCTCCAAGGTTGGAGGAATAGATGACCTCCCAGGTTATTTCCAACCCCTTATAAATACAATTATGTATATTTCCCCCCCTTGAACATGCCTTTTAGATATGCATCTAAAATAATCCGGAGAAATGCAAAAATTGCATAGCTATCCAGACAAAGTACGTAGCATCAATAATCAATGGATAAATAAGGAATCAGTTCTCCTCAACAGAATTATGTTTTCTATATTGCATTAAAAGTAATCCCCTAATTCCCCAAAGAAGTAATAAGCAGTAATAAGGTAATATATAAAATAAAGTACAGAATCTTTTCAGCTCCCAAAATATTTCATTTTTTTATTGCACAGCGTTGTATCTTGGGTTTTTGAAAATAAAAAAGGCTAAAAAGAAACAAGTAATGACATCCCTTCCTCCATAGTTGCATAACATTAAGCCATGGATATTCTTGTATAGAAATTTGGCCATATCACTAGGAATTTTTGCATTCCATCTCTGGACAATTTCATTTTAATAATTGCTCTCTTGAGCTAGAGTTATCCATATTACTAAATCAGGCACAGATCCAAGATAGCATATTGTATTAAATGCTTGATTCTTTGCAGATGCCAAAGGAACAAGTGGCAGTAACTTGAGAGGTTTCAGGCTTGAACAAATTCCAGGGACTTTAGGGAATAAAATTCATCAGGACAATTTACGGGGCTGATTCTAGGAGAATGAATCTTACCATTCCAGCAAACTTCCAAATTGCAATCTGGTTCTACAAATTGTATAAAATGCTTGTGCGGGGACCCTTTCTGCCTTGATACTGTTTGACTAATATAATCTGTTTAGCTGAACATCCCTTCTAGGATATTAAAAATGAGGAACAATGTCAGTTATGCTCAGTAATAACACTGATCTCCAAATACTTCTGTATACTGTATATTTTTTATTCTTCTCTCTGTTTCAACGGCCAGTTTTTTAAGGCTCTTCTTTCTAAACACTTCCAGAGAACATCTATCCTTGCTTGCAGAACTCTGAATGGGGTACAAAATTCAAAAAGTTACAGAACAGTGCAACAAAATAACCATAATAGAGCAAATAAACATCACAAACAAAAAGCAAGGGAAATAATTAAAAACAATAAAAAAACATTTTAAAAATGGGCGGGAGATGTTTACTCCATCCCTATTCCATTTCATCTGTGGGAATATAAATTAAATGCTTTCAGAGCAAAGGTTTCAAATCACATGTATGTACCAAAAGAGTCACGTATGACAGAAAATGAATGCCCTTCTTTAAAGCCCCAATTTTAGGGGAAGATATTAAGTAAGCAGGCTCTGCTTTATTTATTTACTTAACTAATGAAGTTAGTTACTCCAACATATGGAAAAATTAAAAATAGATATCAATTCTGAAGACCTGAAGCCTCTAATATTAATCATTTGTACTTTATCATATCCATAACATTTATACCTTCATAATAAGCTTCATTCTGCATTAGTCAGTTTGCTTTCCATTAATTTTGATATGAACCATTTGCTAATATATTAGAAAAGTCACTAGCACTATTAATTTCCTAGATAAATTACTTCTTGTATCTTGAAACTTTAAATGAAATGGGATTCACTAATCCTAATTGGTTTGCCTTCCACTGGAATTATTTCCCATTAGTACAGCCTGTTTCCTCGTTTCATACTTGAACAGAAGAGACTTCTGCTTTGAGCCTTGGGGTAACATCCATGGCTTTATTAATTATCAGGTATTCATTTAAGGGGGTTAATTAAGCACTAACTTTCCATGGACTGCAGTGTAGAAAGGCAGGCAATTGTAGCCCAGAGTCCATCATTTTGCTCCTTTGTGGAAGAAATAAATATTTTCACAGCATTTAACCAATTAAGGAGGCGTTCTCAAACTCTTCTACAAGAAATCTGGCAGTGGGATCCTTTGAGCTTGCTCACTTCCATCTGCAGTTGATTCACACAATCAATTCATATGCTAATGAGCTAATCAAGAGGGAGGTTTTTTTCATCAACACAATGGGACAGCTTCCTTTTATTAAAAAAAAAGCTAACAATTGACAATTACTAATATTATGAGATAATCTGTTGAGAATGGAAGGATAAACCCTCTGTTTGACCTACTGAATGGTTTCCCGGATTAAGTAGACGTTGGATGAGCATTCAATGTCATGCCTTGAGGAACTCATAAGTCTTACAAATAAGTATAGGTAAACAAACAAACAACATTAACATAGGGATAGACTCAAGATCCCGTGACATATCAATATCACTTTGATACCACTTTATAATACTTTGGTAACACAACTTTATAATGCCTTGGAATACTGCATCCCGTTTTGGTTACCATGGGTAAAAAAGATGTTGAAACTTTAGAAAGGGTGCAGAAAAGAGCAACAAAGATGATTAGGGGGCTAGAGGATAAAACATAAAGAGCAGTTGTTGGAATTAGGTATGCCTAGTTTAATGATAGGGACGTGGTGGTGCGGTGGGTTGGGATGCTGAGCTTGTCGATCAGAAGGTCAGCAGTTTGGTGGTTCGAATCCCGAGTGCCGCGTAGCAGAGTGAGCGCCTGTTACTCGTCCCAGCTTCTGCCAACCTAGCAGTTCGAAAGCACGTAAAAATGCAAGTAGAAAAATAGGGACCACTACGGTGGGAAGGTAACAGCGTTCCGTGCGCCTTTGTCATCTAGTCATGCCAGCCACATGACCACAGAGACGTCCTCGGACAAGCGCTGGCTCTTCGGATTTGAAACGGAGATGAGCACCGGCCCCTAGAGTCGGAAATGACTAGCACACATGTGCAGGGGAACCTTTACCTTTACCTAGTTTAATGAAAAGAAGGACATGACAGCAGTATTCCAGTATCTGAGTGGCTGCTATAAAGAAGAGGGGGTCAACCTATTCTCCAAAGCAACTGAAGGCAGGACAAGAAGCTGTGGATGGAAACTAACCAAGGAGAGAAGCGACCTAGAACTAAGGAGAAACTTCTTGACCGTTAGAACAATTAATCAGTGGAATGGCTTGCCTCCAGAAGTTGTGAGTGCTCCAACACTGGAAGTTTTTAAGAAGAGATTGGAAAACTATCTGAAATGATATAGGGTTTCCTGCCTGAGTAGGGAGTTAGACAAGAAGATCTCCAAGGTCCCTTCCAGCTCTGTTATTCTGTATTCTTTGAAAAGAAACCCACGAACAGAAGGGCAGAGAAAGGGGTCTGATGGATTTGACTAATGATCGCTCTGTGTCATAGTCCTACTGATTGAATCCTGCTTTAAAAACAGAGCAAACCTCCAGAAATGTGATGAACTGGTTGGTTGCAGAGACAAAGAACCTGAGGGTTAAGTTTAACTCAGATACAGAGTCATCACAAGGTCCACATTTGCAGAAGATTCTAGATCTAGAACCAGAAGGAAGATTTTCTCAGGAATAAGGGGAAGCCCTTGTCACTGGAGATAGTTGATGGGGTAAGAAATTCTCATTCCCATGCCATCTATTTCCTTGGTTCTAGTTTTTATATAGCTTTTAACATTTTATTTGCTAAAATATTTGGCCTTTGTAAGCCACTCAGAGTCATCTTATTGGGGAGATGGGTAGCATTTTATAAATAAATTGATTGAATGAATGAATGAATGAATGAATGAATGAATGAATGAATGAATGAATGAATGATCTATTCAGGATCCAGTCTTGTTTCCAAATACCCCTTTTGACTAATGAGAGCCAGAGAAGCAGTAAGCAAAAGAAGAGAAGCATTGGAAAAAGCCCTTTTCTGGGGAGAGGAGTTGGGGGCAAATCTATATTGATGGTCTGCTGTCATTAGCAATGTATCAACTTTCTCCTCTTGTTTTTACCTGGTTGAATAATTACAGCAATGACTTGACCTGTTCAGTATCCTGTTCCCAAACAATGGCCGGTCAACTAGTGGTGCCATGAATGGGAGAAGAATAGTGTTTTGTGTTTATTTTTTAAAGCAATCCACCTGATATGTGCTTCTTGGGTTTATATGCAGATTGTTGTTGTTGTCTGGATACTGGAATCCAATTTTTGTTCTCAATTATCCTCTGGATGGTTAAAGTTACTATAAATTGTTTTGTAATTCTCCAGACCATACACAACTTAACTCCCATCATCCTGTGCGCTCCCACAGGGAGGGCCTCCTTAGGGTTCCACCGGTTAGGGAATGCCGGCGGGTGATTCCAAGGGGGAGGGCATTCTCTGTGGGCGCGCCTGCCCTATGGAATGAACTGCCGGTAGAACTTTGGACTGCCCTGGACCTTCGCTCGTTTCACCAGGACCTGAAAACTTGGTTATTTGATCTTTCTGGGCTGGACTGAGGGGATTTTAATTTAATTTTAAATTTTAATTTGTTTTAATTGTGGGCTAGTCTTAATTTAATTCTATTTTAATTGTATTTATTTATATTGTTTTAATTCGCCCTGTAAACCACCCTGAGTCCTTCGGGAATAGGGCGGTATATAAAATCAATTAAATAAATAAATAAATAAATAAATAAATAAATAAATAAATAAATAAATAAATAAATAAATAAATACTTTAAATTATGATGCAATCAAGGAAGAAAACTACTTCCATTCTCCAGATCCCTTACCTGAAAACTGTATATACAGTTTCTAATTTTGATAGAAATTTGACAGGGAAGATTAGTAGCCGCGAAATGGAATCCGTTTTGTGCCCCTCCATTATAACCCATAACTTAGCCAAAAACTTTCATCTATCCGGTTTTCCATTTTGTAGTTTTCTTAAATATGTTTCTTTGAAAATCAGTTCTTCATATAACTTGCTTTTGCAATGAGAAGGATGCATCTAGAAGGAACCAGTATTACTTCACTTGTGTTTCTTGGGGTAAGGAGACAGAGACAGGGGATCACGTGCAGGGAAGAACAGTGATTGAGAGTTACCCCAGTTCTCTGTTGGGCTTACAACCTCTTCATCTGCCCTGTTACTATAATTAGAGACCCCAGGAAACATAAGATCTCTGAATAAGCAAGCCAGCAAGACACATCAGAGAGTATTTTGGCTGCAATCTGACAATTCAAATATGGCCTGGAGATAAAAGCAAGCTGCCAAATGAGCATTTGTGCTAATTGCAACTGGCTGAGTGAATCTTCATTTAGAAACCATGTCTGCAAATGCTGGAGATCACTTGCCCAGCAGGAGAAACCACATCTAAACTTTGTTAGGTGTGGAAAAGACCTTGAGCTGTGGAAATGACCTTTATATGTGAAAAGAAGAAACTGCGTCATCCCTAAAAGAAGGCAATGTCAGAACAAGAAAAAAACAGAAGCGCAAGAAGCTAAAAAAAAAAACAGGATAAAAATCAAATTGCCACACTATTTCAAGAGAGCTGACTGGGGCATGGATTTGCTATTATTTCCCCCCATTTATTTTGGTGGCACATAGTTTTGGTTATGCAATAATGATACTTAAAATTCCATCTACTGCCAAACATGATGCCAAGAAATATTATTTGAAATTTATTTGTACAGCCATAGGCAAATAGATATCCCCTTGCTGGATTCTCCAGGGTCAATATCTGGTACTGTTTGAGGGAAGGCGGGGGGGAACATGCAATTTGGGAAAAGTATACACCATCTATAGTTTCAGACTGATGCTGTATTGGTTGCCCTGACATTCAAGCTTCATCTGAATGATTAAATTAATGAGTTGGAAGACTGGAAAAAGCAGTCATCCAATCAATCAATCAATCAATCCTTCATGATATTAATTCCATTTAAAAGAAAATAAAAATATAACATACAAAATAAAAGGACAAAATTCAGCATCAATACCTAAATACTCAAATATGAATGAACAGACTGAGTTTTAGAAACAGAACAAAATTTGCCCACATTAAAAAAAAACCAGTACACAGTACATTAGTCACTAAATGTGTATCTCTAGGATGTAAACCTCCTTGTTGTTGTTGTTAGCTGCAAAGTCATGTCCAACCCATCGCGAACCTATGGACAATGTTCCTCCAGGACTTCCTGTCCTCTACCATCTTCTGGAGTCCATTTAGGCTCACGCCTACTGCTTCAGTGACTCCATCCAGCCACCTCATTCTCTGTCATCCTCTTCTTCTCTTGCCCTCAACCTTTCCCAGCATTAGGCTCTTCTCCAGTGAGTCATTCCTTCTCATTAGGTGGCCAAAGTATTTGAGTTTTAGCTTCAGGATCTGGCCTTCTAAAGAGAAGTCAGGGTTGATCTCCTCTAGGACTGACCAGTTTGATCACCTTGCAGTCCAAGGGACTCGCAGGAGACTTCTCCAGCACCATAGTTCAAAGGCTTCAATTCTTTGGCGCTCAGCCTTTCTTATGGTCCAACTTTTGCTGTCATACATTGCAACTGGGAAGACCATAGACTATATGCACTTTTGTTGGCAGGGTGATGTCTCTGTTTTTTAGTGTGCTGTCTAGATTTGTCATGGCTTTCCTCCCCAGGAGCAAGCGTCTTTTAATTTCTTGGCTACAGTCCCCACCTGCAGTGTTCTTGGATCTTGAATTACGCAAGTCCCTTCACCACGACAAGGCAGTAATCCATGAAGGGGGTAAACCTCCTAAGAAATATATTTGCCAAAGAAATGTGGGGTGAGGACAGAGCAGTGTTTCTCAAGCTTGGCAGCTTGAAGATGTGTGGCAGGGGTCTTCAAATTTGGCAACTTTAAGGGCTGGCTGAGGAATTCTGGGAGTTGAAGTCCACAAGTCTTAAAGTTGCCAAGTTTGAAGACCCCTGATATATGGATTCAACTCCCATGCTGGCTGGGAAATTCTGGGAGTTGAAGTCCACAAATCTTCAAGCTGCCAAGCTTGAGAAACACTCATTGTATTGATTATGAAAATATAGAGTAGATGAGGAGTATGGGGTGGCTATGTTTTGATTCAAACTCTTTGTTGAAATTATTCATATCCAAAGATTATTATTTAGGAAAATCAGTTCAAAATTATTTAGGAAAATCAGTTCAAGCAAGTGTTTCAGTCCAAAATTTCTAATCCAGAAAATTGGATTTTCCAATCAGCTCCAAAGAAATGGCTTTTCTGGATATCTCAAATCGTTCTGAATCATTATACAAAATAAAATGCATCCAATTTGAATTGACTATGCCATTTGGATCTTCAATTCAGGTCTGAATGTTGGTTTGGAGATTGCATCGGATCACCTTTGAACTTCAAATTAAACTTTACCAAGCTCTCCTGAATCAACCTAATGGTCTGATCTAGTAGCATGGGGAAAGGATCATAGTTCCATAATTGCCTGCTTACTTGTTTAGCGCAGGCAGGTTTAGACAGGAAAAACTAAAGTTCTGCCAAGATAGTATTGTTCAGTTTTTCATTTTTCTTTTGCACTCCAAGAGGAGTAAGTTGTTGACAGACCAACAGATAGCTGGAAATAAGAGGTTCATCAGCCCTGAATCATTAGTCCAAACTGGCTCCATAATTTAGAGAAGAGCATTTTCAAACTCTAGATCTAGCCATTAGTCTAGGACAGGGGTCTTCAAACTTGGCCCTTTTATGACTTGTGGACTTCAACTCCCAGAATTCCTCACCCGATATGCCTGGCTGAGGAAGTCTGGGAGTTGAAGTCCACAAGTCATAAAAGGGCCAAGTTTGAAGACCCCTGGTCTAGTCAATGCAAGACACATCTGAATATCAAAGAAATTAGTCTCTTTTTGCTAGAAAGATTGAAGAGGTAGAATTATACGGTCCATGATGGCTATGACCAGTAGAATTTTGTCTTTGCAAGATTCATATATTGATGTCACAGAAAGTACACCCTTCTTGTCAATGCACTTGGTTTCCCTTTGTGTCCAGTAATATTAACTTAGAGATGCTTCCATTCAAATCTGAATGAGAAAAAAAAAGAAACAACCAAGCAGAACAAAACAACATGGGGGGGAAAAGATCCATAAATAACAGTTGAAAGACCTAGCTCAACTGGATCTGACAAGGGAGGGAAGAGATAAATGGAGTTTAAACCTCTGCCCCTTTCTGTGCTCATGGTTCATGCATACATAACTATCCTTTGGACGGAAATTCCTAATTTCCTTTTGGCAGGAAATAGCGTTCCCGTTTGGATGCCTTCCACAACAAACAAATAGCAGGCATAAGTTGGGATGATAGTAGGAAGCAGAAAAGGTTAATGTAAACTCGAGCCTTTTCACCAAAGTTCCAGTGAGAGATTCTACGCAAGATAGGTAGGTAAGAAAATTTCACAATTCATATACTCACTTGTGGCCGACATCGCAACTAGTTTAACCTTTAAACTAAATGAACTACTTAAAAAAAAAGGGAGAGAGAGAGAATATGTAAGTACCCCAGATCTTCCTAGGAAACCAAGATCTACAACAGCTGCTAACCAGTTTATTTATTTATTATTTATTAATGGGATTTATATCCCGCCCTATCTCCCGAAGGACTCAGGGCGGCTAACAACAAAACATATAATAAGTACAGAAATTAAGATAAAAATTAAATTTAAAATCATCTGTGCAATACATTAAAATTAAAAACTAAAAATAAATTAAAAATTGTAAATATAATTAAAATGCCTGTCAGTCCAGGTCAGCCTGGTGGAACAGGAGTGTTTTGAGGCCGCGGCGAAAGGATTGGAGATCTTGGGCCATCCGAAGCTCAGGGGGGAGCTGATTCCATAGGACTGGCGCTCCCACAGAGAAGGCCCTCCCCCTGGGGGTCACCAGCCGACATTGTCTAGCCGACGGTACCCTGAGGAGGCCTTCTCTGTGTGAGCGTACTGGGCGATGGGAATTCGTTCCCGGCAGCAGATGGTCCTGCAAGTATCCTGGGCCTAAGCCATGTAGGGTTTTAAAGGTAAGTACCAGCACCTTAAATCTCAGCCGGAGGGCAACCTGAATGCTTCACATATACTATACTTTAGGAGAAAAAAGATCCTAAATAATTAACTAGTTCTAAAGATTCGATTCCCCAACAGTCTAGTCTTTAATGCTGGAGCTTGATAACTTCTAGCTATGAAAAGCCCAATCAGTGAAGTCATCTAAACACCCCCTTTAAGTCATTAAAACTGACAGTCCCTATTAATATCTGGGGCACACACTTCACCTTTTGCAACTCTGTCAAATCGCTGGAATCTCTGTCAGATTTTTCAGAGATGTTTGGTTTGAGGCCACCCAGGTAGTTTCATAGCTGAGAATGGTTTAGAGGCTGATTCTTCAACATCTAAGCTGAACATTTCATTTGTACAAATCTGGAAAAGTTAGTGTTTAAATATGCACCTGTATTACTAGAGTTCTCTAAGAACATCAAAGGCAAAAGCTATAAAATTTCCCTGAGTATTTCAAATCACACATGTGTACACCAACCACGTCTCCTTAGGCAAGTACACTTGAATAGACTTGCCTAGACCCAATTACACAGATCTTGATTTATGACGTTTATGACACTAAATCAAAATAATATATTAAAAAGACATACAAAAGCTAGTTTATTTGTAACAGTTAGATACTTTAAAATATGAATTACAGTGGATAAACCTAATATAATGCCATTAAAGTCAATTCCCATGAACTTCTATGGGAAAAAAATTCAAATAGGGGTATACTCATTAAATATTGACTTCTATTTTTTCTGCTTCCTAATTCAGTTTGCCCCATTCCAATATCAATTTGATTTCTTAAAAAAAATAGTAATTAAAAATTGCAGACTTTTTTGTATTTTTCTCCAAATGCATGCATTTTTGTTTCCAATTTTCCCCACTATGCATACTGTAGATTTTCCTTAATATAATGAAAATATGCAATTTGTGGGCAGAATTTCCTCAACAGACATGATTTTTTAAAATAGGTGGTGTTCCATTGCAAAATAAATTTTCTGCATTGTTTTACTCTGAGGATCGGTCCATCGGTTACATTAGCAAGAAAGATCCTTCTTATGTAATTGTAAGAACATAATCCTTTTTTTGATTCAACTGCTGGAAGCATTTAGCAAGTTCAAGAACCTCTATTGGCTAATAGAATTGCTGGTTGACCATTTGAGGCAAAGCCAAGTGTTTCATCATTCAAATGTTTTATTAATTTTTAAGAATTGCAATCTTTAGAGCTTAGTAAACAACATATTGTCTGGGTTCACATCTTTAACATTAACTTCTTCAATATAAATCTATTCAGTACTGCACAATCCAGTATTTTTCCCCTCCTTTCTTCCCCATATTTTTCCCATTTTCCCCTCATTACAAAGTCAAGTGTTTCAATATGGTAATCACCACCTCCATGGCACAAAGTACCTTCCTGAGTGAAATTACAATGGTCTCATAGAACTTCCCCACTACTGTCAGGTGCAAGAAATTAGGAAGCAACATGGTTCAACTGACTACAGATTTAATGCATGCTTACACTGTCTACAAGAATCTGAACTACTAGTTATCAAAGCAAGTTTGTGGTAGATAAGAATCAATGGAATTCAAGATGGGCTGGACTTAGATCTCTGGTGGGTGCAAAGAGACTTGAGACAGATGATGCGTTTGTTCTCCTCCTTCAGGCTCAGCCTGGTCAGAACATTCAACTCTTCTTAGCATTGCTCTTGTTTTGAACATAGCTTAAAAGAATAACAGAATAACAGAATTGGAAGGGACCCTGGAGGCCTTCTAGTCCAATCCCCTGTTGAAGCAGAAAATCATATACCATTTCAGACAAATGGTCATCCGATCTCTTCTTAAAAACCTCCATTGTTAGAGCACCCACAACTTCTGGAGGCAGGTTGTTCCACTGATTATTTCTTCTAACTGTCAGGAAGTTTCTCCCTAGTTCTAAGTTGCTTCTCTCCTTGATTAATTTCCATCCATTGCTTCTTGTCCTGCCCTCAGGTGCTTTGGAGAATATCTTGACTCCCACTTCTTTGTGGCAGCCCCTGAGATATTGGAAAACTGCTATCATATTCCCCCCTCGCCCTTCTCTTCATTAAACTAAAGGTAAAGGTAAAGGTTCCCCTGCACATGCGTGCTAGTCGTTTCTGACTCTAGGTGCTCATCTCCGTTTCAAAGCCGAAGAGCCAGCGCTTGTCCGAGGACGTCTCTGTGGTCATATGGCCGGCATGACTAGATGCCAAAGGCGCACGGAACGCTGTTACCTTCCCACGATAGTGGTCCCTATTTTTCTACTTGCATTTTATGTGCTTTCGAACTGCTAGGTTGGCAGAAGCTGGGATGAGTAACAGGCACTCACTCTGCTACGTGGCACTCAGGATTCGACCCGCCAAACTGCCGACCTTTTGATCGACAAGCTCAGCGTCCTAACCCACTGAGCCAATACCCAATTCCAGCAACCGTTCTTTGTATGTTTTATCTGTCAGTCCCCTAATCATCTTTGTTTCTCTTTTCTGCACTCTTTCTAGATTGTTTCTCTTTTCTGCACTCTTTCTAGATCTTTGGAGACCAAAGCTGGATGCAGTATCCCAACTGTAATGTTACCAAGGCATTACTGTATAAAGTGGTATCAGCACTTCACATGGTCTTAATTCTATCCCTAAGAAAATATTGATCTTGATTCTATACCTGAGAAAAAGGAAAACCTGACCAGGCCACCATTTAACTTGGCGTTATTGTGCCATGATTAGCATTGTATCTGTGCTAATCTGTTGTAACACATTGCACACTATCCTGTGACACCCTAAAGTCATATTCTTTCATAGGCTATTGCAAATCATGAAAGCTTGCACAGCTTTTAATGAACCAAGATTTTTTTATTAATACTATTTTACTTACTCGTAGCTGGATATCATTTTTTTTTTAAAAAAAAATCCATTCTGTCTTGTCCAATTCATGGAGACTGCCTGGACAAGTCCCTGAAGTTTTTTTTGGCAAGGTTTTCAGAGGTGGTTTGTCATTGATACATTCCCAGGGCTGGGAAAAAGTGACTTGCCCTAGGTCATCCAGCTGGTTTGTGACATAGAATAGAATAGAATAGAATAGAATAGAATAGAATAGAATAGAATAGAATAGAATAGAATAGAATAGGTCTCATGGTTTCTAGTCTGATGCCTTAAATCCTACACCAAATCGGTTCTCGGGCATTATTTATTAATACGTTAAAATAGATGAAGGCTGGCAGTTGGACTTCACCTTGAGTGTGAACCAAAGGTTCAACATGAATTTAAGTAAAGGGGATGAAATGAAATTTATCTGTCCCACAATTAAATTTGCTAATAGTTCTAAATGATGAGTTTCCAAATTTAACAACATAATCCCTGAATAGATTTTTTTCTAGATTTAATACTATATGAGGTTTTTTTCTAGATTTAGTATTATGCCTATATTTTGCAGATTTTCCTATTCTTATATGGAAAGAAAGAACATAAAGTTCTGTCTCTTTATCCAGTAAGATTATTCCATCTCTATTTTCTGTTCTTGGTTATATTTTTTAAAGCAAATGTTATATTTGATAATGCCTTTGGCATTTTAACATGCCTTCAGCTGGGAGCCAGGTTTAGGGCCAAGTAAGAATCCCATCAGTAAGCATGTGGCTAACATATAGAATAAATTTATACTGCATTTTTATTCATTGATTTTGAGCCAGAATAACCTTCTTGTAGCAGACGACCAGGTTGAGCCAGAAAGTGGCTCATATCATCAGTTTGAAGTCTCTATACCCCCATAAGAAATCTAAGTCAAGCCCCCCCTTAAAGTCTGTTGACTCTTATCTGGCATCAATTCTCTTGACCATTAATGGAGTTGGTGGGAAGGGAAGGGAAGGGAAGGGAAGGGAAGGGAAGGGAAGGGAAGGGAAGGGAAGGGAAGGGAAGGGAGAAGGCAAGCATTAGGAATTTTGCTATTTGATGCCCGATCACTAGAAAGCAGTGAAGGAACATTTTTAAAATTTTTAAAAAGGAAATCCATTTGTTCACTTCTGAAACAGTGCATAAGAAATATGTGGAGAAGTTAAATCATGGTTTAACGTGGTTTGGAAAGAGGCCATTGGGATACCAGAATACTCCAAGGGGCATCTAGTCTTGGCAACAGCTCTTACAGCAGCACTGTACAATGCTACACTTGGGTGGTAGCATTGCGACATGCAATTGTTGGTAAAATTATGTGCATTTTAGTGCCATGAATTCTTCCTTATCTCATGTGTGTGTCCTCTGTGAAAATGAAGACAATTGAAATAGTAAAATAAAAAAAAATACAATGGAAATGTACCATTGGAAGATTAGAAAGATTAGAAACAGATGCACGTGGAGAAAAATCTGTGTGGTCAGTAAGAATTAACACTGACTTGATGGCACATGATCAATTGATGAAAAATAAAAGAAAGGATCCTTAACAGTTGAAAAAAATATATTAAAAAAGAAACATGAATCATGAGCAAAAGATGAAACACTGCAGGATAGCTAATACAGGAAGAAATGTTTACAGTATTTATGTATGTTTTTCTCATCCTTACTGTAGTATATTTTAGAAGGCCCTCTAAGATGATCAGTCATGGCATCAAGTCATACTGTAACTTCCATGTGGCTTATAAAACTAATCTCAAATTAAAGTCCAAATGAGAGGCTTTTAGGCTACAAAACTTACAAAAATCAGTTCAGTTGGTGATTCACTAGATGTATTCAATGACCTTTTCCCCCCCACAAATGATCTTTTTTTTCCTGAGTTGAATTATTCAGCAAAGCCGCGTTGGAAGCTCAACTCAGTCTGAAGGAGAGGATTTAAACTGTGATGTTATTCATGCATGAGAATTTATCCATTCATTTGTTCCCACCTTGCAAAAATCCTTGTAAGTGTATTTATAAACCTAATTACAGATCTAGTTAAGTTTTTAATCACAGATTTGTATCAAGTATTAATTAACAAAATGGTCTCAGATATATGACTGAGAAATGTATGTGATTGATCTTCATCAGTTACTATAAAGTAAAACGTGGCATACAGGAGGAAATATTGATGCAATTTAGGCCTCTCTTTGATGAAACATTTGTATAGGTTGTTAATAAATTACCGAAAAGAAGCTTAAGAGATACTTGTGAGATAACAAAGATTAAAAATTTAACTAGGGTGTTTTGTATAAATGCAGCCTATCATGAAAGGAAATGCCTTTCTATCGTGTTCTCTATGTGACTTTTCATAATGCGATGGCTTATTCAAGACAGAACATGTATTAACACCTTCAGCTGATTAATGAAGATGACCTTCCTTCTACAGAATTTTAACTCTGCTGAAAATTTTTCATCCATTTAGAAACATGAGTTCAAACAGAAAGCACTGCAATATGAGTTTTCTCCACTGGTGTTCAGGGAATAAGGCTGTGATCAAACAAAGATGACACAAAAGCAAAGACTGGTAGATGTTATCAACAAGACAGGGTTTGACACCCCATGGGATTATCGGGGCAATCGTGCTTCCAGGCCTGAGTCAGCAAAGTCTCTTGAACAGCTCACTGTTCACCGATGCAGCAGTACATTTATACCCACTTGATATAGTGTAGTAGTCCTTCTTTGGAATTATTGGAAAACAGACTCAGAAACATGGCAGAGCATGTCTGTCAAATAGAAATATTTATATTTCCCACAATAGGTGCACATTTTTTATGTATATTGGGAAACCACGCTGCCATATATGGTTCCTTCATGTCTTCAGCAAGTCAAAAATTTATTAATTTACGCCAACTCTTGTGTCTGTAACTAAGCAGTGAAAGAGGGCATTACAGGGGAGCCACTTTTGAACTAAGATGAGGTGGCTCAGTGGGTTAGGATGCTGAGCTTGTCGATCAGAAGGTCAGCAGTTTGGTGGGTCGAATCCCGAGTGCCAGATAAGAGAGTGAGCTCCTGTTTCTCATCCCAGCTTCTGCCAACCTAGCAGTTCGAAAGTACGTAAAAATGCAAGAAGAAAAATAGGGAACACTACAGTGGGAAGGTAACAGCGTTCCGTGCGCCTTTGGCATCTAGTCATGCCGGCCACCTGACCACGGAGACGTCCTTGGACAAGCGCTGGCTCTTCAGCTTTGAAATGGAGATGAGCACCAACCCCTAGAGTCGGAAATGACTAGCACACATGTGTGGGGGAACCTTCACCTTTACCATAAGTGGGCTAACTTACAGAATGTGTCCAAAATCCAGGAGACATGTCTCCTGTGGGATTGAAATTTGGCAAATTTGTGGTCCCTTCAGTGCTGCCATGCTACTGTGTTGCTACTCAGAGGTTCAGTAGCTCTGTCCTGCCGTAGTCCTAGTCCTTAGACTATCTACACCTTCAGCTGCTGGAGACCAGGTAGACCAGTTTTGCCCTAGCCTTCTGGAGGCTGGGTGGATTGGTCCCACCATCAGCTTCTCAGGGGACAGTCAAGCCAGCAGGAACTTGGACATCCTACTCCCACTGCTTTTGACCTTGGCCATTCTGTTAGATAAGGTAATATCTCTGAAATGATCACCAGATGGATCACAGGTTGCCTAGTGAATAGTAAATGCTGGCATAAAGAATTTTGCATATCTCCCTTCTATATGATTTTTACCATCCAGGTTTCTGACAGTTCACAGTTTAGGCTTTTATGCTGAGAAATAACCAATTAATAGACAGTGAGCCAATGCTCATCAATCACAGCATAAGGAGCAGGACTATAATTTCTTTGTAGGACACAAACTGAGAATGCAGAAGGTTCTTGATTCAATCACGGTCATCTCTAATTAAAGGATAAGGCAGTAGATAATGAGAAAGACGTCTGTTGAGGATTTCAAAAAATAGCAATAGCATTTAGACTTATATACCACTCCACGGTGCTTTACAGCACTTTCTGAATGATTTACAAAGTCAGCCTATTGCCCCCAACAATCTGGGGTCCTAATTTTAGTGAACTCAGAAGGATGGAAGGCTGAGTCAACTTTGAGCCCATCAGGATTGAACACTGGGCTATGGGCATTGTTATCCTGCAATACTGCATTCTTTGGGGCAGTCTATTAAACTAGATCAGGAAGAAGCCAATTAAGTAAGTGATGTAAGGCCCACCAGTCAACGAGACAAGATTCTAGATTGAGCCAAATTTAATTTTTCTTTTACCCACTTGAATAAGAAGGTGAAAGTCCAATAGAGATCAACATTTGGTATTCTAATATTCTCTCTAGCTCCTTCAGTTCAGAATTCTGCAGGCCCACTTTGGTTGCCAATGATATAACAAGTTTAATAATTAAACAAACAAACAAAGAGCTTCATGAACGTACATGAGCAGAAGTCACGGCAAATAAAAAGCAGATGATGAGCTGCACACTAGGTAATTAACATAATATTGGCTTGGTTTTTAATCTATTTTTAGCTCATGTGACATTTACAAAGTCACTGATAACTGTCCTTTCCTATTTCTGCCTTGAACGATCCCCACATACTTATTTTTCCCAATTTGGAGGGGGAAAAATTATGCTGTCAAAATACACATTCCTAAATTTATTTTCATTGGCATGTTTGAAAGTAGACATTGATCTATTTTCTTTATCCTAGCAACACCTGAAAAGTGTAAAAAAAAAAAGAAAGAAAAGCTTTAATGAGTACATTAATTTGAAAGGTGAGAATCAGTTGATTCGTCTTAAGAATTATAAAAATAGAATTCCTCAAATGGCCTTAAAATAAGTTTGTTGCTTATTTGCTTAGGCACTGTTTGCTTAGGAATTTAGCTTATTTCTAGTTATGCCATCTTGGAGACTAACAAGTAGTCCTCAACTTATGGCCACATTTGGGCCCAAAATTTCTGTTGCTAAGCAAGAGAGTTAAGTAATTTTTGCCCAGTTTTACAACTTTTCTTGCTACAATTGTTAAGTGAATCACTGCAGTTGGTAACACAGTTCTTCAGTGAGCCTTGCTGCTCCATTGACTTTGCTTGTCAGACAGTTGCTAAAGGTTATCGCATGATCCTGGGACACTGTAAGCGCCATAAATGTGAGTCGGTTGCCAAGAATCCAAATTTTGATCATGTTATTAGGGGGATTTATTTTTATTTATTTTATTTTATTAGATTTATATACCGCCCTTTCCCGAAGGACTCAGGGTGGTTTACAGGTTATTTAAAAACCAAACCAATACAAAATACAAAAGTTAAAAAACAATTTAAAAAGATTAAATTATCCCTAAAAATAAAAACCCCAGTTAAAAATTCTCAGCCTGGGCCGGAGAGCTTGAAGAGCCAGGTCTTCAGGTCCCGGCGGGACGAACAGAGGTCGGGGGCAGTCCTAAGCTCCACGGGCAGCTGGTTCCAAAGTGCAGGCGCACCCACAGAGAAGGCCCTCCCCCTGGGCGTTATCCGCCGGCAATCTTTTACCGGCGGCACCCTAAGAAGACCCTCCCTGTGGGAGCGCACAGGACGAAGAGAACTTGATGCTGCAACACAGGTGTAAGTTCTAGGAGGAGGATTTTTATTTGCACGATGGTGGAAAGATTTCTCAGTATCTACAATGGAAGAGTGGATGGTGAAGATGTTGGAACTTGCTGGCTTTTTTCCGTACATATGAGTTTGATTATTTGAAAAAAATAGTTTATCATAGAGAAAAATGAAACCAATGTTGTAACCTTAGAGAAAGTTCAGTTTAAGTTTATACTTATAACTGTTATAAAACAAAATCAGAAATCATTTATTTTATTTTATTTTTTGCTTTCTGTAATTTTGCCTTGGTTCTCTCCTTTTTCTTCCTGTTCTCTCAATAATTAGTGTTTGTTAGGGTTTTTTTATCTTTTCAGTATTAAAAAAAACCCTAATAAAAAGGTAAAGGTTCCCCCCGCACATGCATGCTAGAGTTTCCGACTCTAGGGGCCGGTGCTCATCTCCGTTTCAAAGCCGAAGAGCCAACGCTTGTCCGAGGACGTCTCCGTGGTCATGTGGCCGGCATGACTAGACGCCAAAGGTGCACGGAACACTGTTACCTTCCCACCGTAGTGGTCCCTATTTTTCTACTTGCATTTTTACGTGCTTTTGAACTGCTAGGTTGGCAGAAGCTGGGACGAGTAACAGGCGCTCACTCTGCTACGCGGCACTCGGGATTCGACCTGCCAAACTGCCGACCTTCTGATCGACAAGCTCAGCATCCTAACCAACTGGGCAGCCTTCTGAGTTAGTGCCCACAATAAACTTTTTCAAATGATGGGGCTTCCTAGATTTTATAACATAGGTGGAAAGTTATTCCTTCAGGTACTGTATAAAGGGCTCATGCCCCTTAGGGATCACAACACCTGTAAATTAATCTAGGTTTCTGTAGTGCCCACTGCCTCTTTGCCAGAATTCCTGCCAGGAATCCTATGAGAGGTTGGGGGATGGGAGGTCTTATAAGCCATTGCTTCACATTAGGAAGAAAACAGTCGTAACTTGAAAAACAATTCTGCATCCTTTTCACAGCCAAGAGAAGGAAGAGGAAGAGGAAGAGGAAGGAAGAGGAGGCAGGACACATTGTAAAAGTGTCCTTGTTTGTTTGTTTGTTTTTTGGAAGCAAAGTTCTGCACTTGGCACTAAGAGGCTGGAATGAAGCCCAATTGTATAAATGCTCTGCTTGGCCTTTCTGCTCCCAGCAATTGCCCCCAACTCTGTTTTCTATTTTTCCTTCAGAGTCCTGTGGCTAAGCAGATGGCCCAATGGCTGGTTAGAACTCCCTTTGGACCCCACCCTTACAGCCAAGACCAAGTCCATCTTTTTTCCCCCCACTCTGTAAGAAAGACTTGCTTCTCCTGCTTGCTAATATAAATAAACTCTGAAGTCAAGTTTGTGCAAACAAAACTAAGTGCCCACTTTTGCCAAAGGCAGAAGAGAAGAACCTCAGAAAAAGGGTTTGACCTGCGTTCTCTCTCTCTCTCTCTCTCTCTCTCTCTCTCTCTCTCTCTCACTCTCTCTCTCTCTCTCTCTCTCTCTCTCTCTCTCTCCCTCTCTCTCTCTCTCTCTCTCTCTCTCTCTCTCTCACACACACACACACACACACACACACACACACAGACACACATTTTAACCTTGAGGGAACGAGGCTATTGTAGATCATTACCCTGTCAGACTTGTTCTGTTTTTTTCTCTTTCTGTTTGCACAGCCTTAAGGTATTGGTGGGTCATGCCCAACACTGCCCCATTTGTCATCTTCATCCTGCTACTGGTTTTAAATAACTTTACCAACTCAGTGAACTGGGGGAGGGGGTGGTTCTCTGCCATTCAAACTCTCATTCTGCTCCTCAGCCAGGACATGGATCCAGCTGGTTTTGCAATGAGCAAGTGTGTATGTGTGAAAGAGACACAGAAAGAAAGAGATTTGTAAATGTGTGTAAGAGTGAGGAGGAGAGAGAGAGAGAGAGAGATTGCAATGAGCAAGTGTGTGTGTGTGTGTGTGTGTGTGTGTGAAAGGGAGGGAAAGAGAGAAGGAGGGAGGTGAATTGTGTTCAACTTAACATTAATACAAAAAAAATTTTTAGGAATGAAAGGACACATTTTGATCTTTGCAGATGATTTTAAATGTGCTCCTCTTTCTTTCCTCCTCCTCCTCCTCCTCCTCCTCCTCCTCCTCCATTCCATAAAAACCATTTCTATTCCAACTCCTCATCTGTCCTTTAGCACTAAGAAAATGAAAAGCAGTCAGAGGAATATCAGATGTGTTTCTTCAAAAGCCTAAAGGGGAAAAGAATTCTTATCATGGAGGGTTTTTTTAAAAAAAAAAAAAGTGTAAAAACAAGAAAGAAATTTCCTTTTTTAAAATTCCCGTTTTATATTGATAAGTGCATTTTCTCCCTTCTATTTCTTTATTTTTCTCATTCCCTCTACTCATCATTCAGTGTCCAGGTGATAGAAGCTAGCTTGTGGAAAGCAGTGCATTGTAATCTATTTTTTTCCCCGCTCTAAACTAACGTTTTCTCCTCAGGAAGATGCCAATATAAAAATAAGATCCAAAATGCAAAATGGCTCTACTTAGTAATTTAAGCAAAGTGAATTTATAAATTGTGTCTAGAATAAGAATTGGGCTTTTCCCCTTTGGCTTATTGGCTTTTCTCTTTGGCATGCCGTCCTGGTGAGTATTGCATAAAGAATGTGGCAAAGAAAGAGTAGTAGAAAATAGGCAAAAAAATAAATGTGACTAACATGATGACTGAAAGAGTTAAACACACTTAACCTGATTTTGGAGTTCCCCCTGAGGTCAGGGGGAACACCATATATTAAATCATAACCAACCAAATGAGTTGGATTTTCATAATTTGTACAAAGCCAACCCTTCCCCCCCCCCGCAAAAAATAATAAAATAATAACCAAGGGTTCTACTAATTAAGCTTAGAATATTTTGAGAAAACATCTACGGCTTTGAGGATCAAAGTCATTGAAAAGCACCAAAATTCATATCAAAGGAAATAAATTGGCTTTTTATGAATGACTAACAAAACTAATTTGATATTTAATTATCAAATAAATGGAAAATAAAGGAGGATCAGAGAGAGAGAGAATGTGTAGATGATGTGTAGAAAAATAGGAAGAGATGCTGGCTAAAAAAACAATTGGAGAAGAGAGGCAGGAATCCACAATTGCTTAATGGTCAGAAAAATAAACTTGGGAGGGTCTGCCCTAAAGGAATAGGCAGTTAAAAGTGATGGCAGGACACTTATACCTCCAGACTTGCAGGATTCTATTAATATAATCTTACAACAAAGTAAAATTAGCTAAATTAGAATTTCCTGTCTGACTTACTTGATTTGCTTATTATTCATGTTTGCCAGTCCTGTCTGCTTTACCTGAGTGGACTGGCATTAATCTTGCACGTCTGAAGGTACAAACTGCCCACCACCACTTTTAACCGTCTGACCCATTAGGTCAGGCCCTTACAAGCTACTGCTAAGCTTGTAAGCCACCCTGAGTCTTCAGAGAAGGGCGGGATATAAATGGAAATAAAATAAAAAATAAAATAAATTCTCAGTTTCTTGCTTTGACCATCAAGCAACTGAGGCCTCCTCCCCAGTGGTTGGAATTCAGCCAGTTTGCACCAATTTTGCAGAACCGGCAGCTATTTTTTTGTTGCCCAAGCCCAGACTGGACTTCTGGAACTGGCATCCACACAGAGAACTGGTGGTTCACATATCTGAATCCCACCACTGCCCTCCCTTTCTTGTCTGATTGGGAAACAATCCCATTCTTCATTCCTCCTGGTCATCCATTATGTATACACACACACACACACACACACACATGCATTCCTTTACACGCACATACATATGCACAATTCTACATAGAAGGACAATAACTTTATATGTTTCATGAACTTTCAAAAAATAATTCTGAGGAATAATGCTTAATTAATTAATTTATTTATATTTAAATTTATATACCGCCCTATTCCCGTAGGACTCAGGGTGGTTTACAGGGAAAATTAAAAGTTAAAATACATCATATACAATTAAAAACAATTAAAACTAAGATTAAATTAATCCCTGAACTTAACTAAAACCCCATTAATTAAATAATTAAAACCCCTCAGTCTGGGCCAGACAACTCAAAAAACCAAGTTTTCAAGTCCCTACGAAATGAGCGAAGGTCGGGGGCAGTCCTAAGCTCCGTGGGAAGCTGGTTCCAAAGGGCTGGCGCGCCCACAGAGAACGCCCTTCCCCTGGGGATAACCCACCGGCATTCCTTAACCAGCGGTACCCTAAGAAGGCCCTCCCTGTGGGAGCGCACAGGACGATGGGAAGTTGATGCCAGCAGCAGGTGTTCCCTTAGAACACAGTACTCTTAAAATAGATTGAAAGTAATGGGGCCTGAATGCAAGAATATAATATTCCAAGACAGAAATTGCACGAGGAATCTGCATTAAGGAAAACCTTATCATGCACTTTCTCATCTTGTTATCTTTCTCTATGGCATTGCTTCCCAACTTGGATTGATTAATAACAATAATTTCACGATTATTATATGGCCATTTTGGTGATATAAAAATACATCCAAAATGGATCAGCAATTTAAAGAAGTCTGTGTTAGGCAGTGCTCTTTGGGAGATTTAAACTTACAGGCAAGGAGGAATATAATTGTTCCTCTGGATTTACCATTAGTTTATGTATCAGCTCTCTTCACATCTTCAGATGAAGCAGGTATAATTGTAGATTTTTCCTTGCTATCTCTCAGAAGCGATTCTGACCAATAGAAAAAAAAACCTCTATCTTCTAATCAATAGGAAACAGAGATGCACGTATGGTTTTGATGGTCCTCTCACAGTATAACCATAGTATTATATGTTTGTTCGCCTGTGCATTGCCAAAAAAATTCCTCCCAGAAGATTTTCCTTTTGTCTCCTCATTGTCGGCTGTCAATACTCTTGGGTGGTGTAGAGGAACCTTGAAAGATTAAATTAAAAATGTAATTAAATTAAAAATGTAAATTTCTACCAATTAAGAATGGCAGGATTGACAGGCAAAGGTAGTTCCCATCCTTTGAGGAGAGACTTTATTCATGGACTATTAAGTCACAGTGCCAGGATAGATCTTTATGACTTATAAATGTGGAGATCTTTATACATAACTAACATGTAAGATGGCGACAAAGATAGAGGCAGATTCTCCCCCATATTATAGTTCATTGGCTCACTTGTTAACTTTAGCTCAAGAAACAGCCACTTCCTCTGATCATTATAATGGTGCCTCTTCGGCTTAATAGCTATTCCTATATAACACTGCAACTACTTAGCTCTAAAAGACCAATTTGTTTTCCCACAGCCTATTCACAAGAGGTAGAGAAATTATCCTTTGTTATTTTCTACTTGGCCTCAGTCAGACTGATGAAGGAGAATTTATGTAAGAAATTATTGCAGAGAAGATCTCATGGAAGAAAAGTAATGTTGTTGCTCTTATTCAGTTATGAGATGGCCAAAAGTAGTGGACAAAGGCTCTTTTTGTCCTACTGAATGATCATCTCAGCCATTGTTCACAGTCCTCTTCAGAATCAGAAGATCAGACTTTTTGAGGGAATTCTTTCTATTGGCTTTTTTCAGTACATGATGCAAGCTGTATTGCTTAAGGTTACTCTTGATATATTGTTGGAGAAATACTCCACCTTATGAAGAAATTGTAAGAAATGTCCCATCCCATGTCTCTATCTAAATATTTTGAATGGTCATTTCTGTTCAATTTAATTTAAAAAGCCCATAGTGGATGAGTTCACTTATTATACAAAACACAAAGTTTGAATGTGGACCATATCATCATTAAGACCTAATGTCCTAATTCTTCTGTTCTTCTACGTTAACTCAATGCAGAAGAAGAGAAACACACATAGAAGTAAAGAATGATAACAGAACCCATTTTCTATAAGCCAACAACTATAATGCCTCCTTTGCCATTGAAACACGCTTTGAATGTGGGCCCAACTACCAACCAATGTTGGCTTCATATGAAGTTTTGTTCAAAAAAAACCCCACATATATTTTCTAATCTTACTTGATATTGACTTAATTATGATTATTCAACATTACAAAACTTATTATAAGATTATAAGACAGAGGCCAAAATGGAGACATCACTTATATGACCAAGGGTTTGCAGAGATTTCCAAGAGCTAATCATAGCACTAAGCAATATTAAACCCTGAAACTAATCACCAATTCAAGTGGTAGTTCTTGAAAAAAAAAATCAGAGTTCTGTTGCAATAGTTCACCAATATTCATGTTTGTTGTTGGCAGTTGGGGGGAAGGTATGATGGTATGTATATATGTTCCCTTTTTATCTAGACATCTCGCAGAAATCTGTCTCCATTCACATACTGACAATTGGGGACTCGCTCGGGAGAGCCTTTGAAAATCTCCTCAGCATAACGATCAGTAGTAAAGTTTGTTACTATGGGAAAGTAAGTGCAACAAGTGTAGCTATTCCAAACGTAAAGAAGGAAATTAAATAAAGTTCTCCTGCCGTGGTCAGGGAGTTGAACTATAAGACCTCCAAGATCCCTTCCAGCCCTATGATTCTATGATTCTTTAGAGATGTTAAGTAAATAATGGTACTTTGCCTTCTCTACGTCTTCACCATATCTAGCTTTTGTCCCCCACTCCCACCAAAACATTACGGATGGTCCTTAGCCACTACAACATTTCCCAAGCCAATCTATGGTAACAGAAAAGAGACTTGTCTAATTCAAATACAGGAGATCATGCCAGGTTGCTATAAAAATATTATAACACTATATAATAAATAGCAAAAATATTTACAAATGACAGATAAGAATCAAGTTTTTCCACTGGGTTCACTAAAACACCTGTTAGGACTGAGGTTTTTCTTTCTCCCCTGCTCAGAGTAAATCATGGACGATTGCAAATACTGAATGGTTATTTCATTCCATCACATCACAACAGAGCTATGTCAACTATTGTACAACAATGTGTGGCGATTACGCTAGAGCAACTTTGACAAAAAAAAGGCTACCTCAGCAAGCTGTCAACTCAATGTTTTGTGCATGTTCTTTTGTGTATGTTTGCTCTAAATTTCATCTCCCCTGTCTGATGCCATAGGCTACAAGTCTGTTACAAAACTCAGGCTCCAGCATGTCAACTGTAATGAAAAGGGGAAGCAGAGAAAATCTTGCTTAAAACTTAAACCACCTGCCATCTTATTTCTGGAAAATGGAAACAAATATTTGTGTTAGTTGAAAAAGCAAGGAGTCCTTTCCCAGCCTGGACAGAAAGCCAGGCAATTAAAGATAGCATTTTGACTGCAGTAATAGGGAATGCTGTGTGTCTGACAGGATAATGGGTGTAGAACAAGGAGGATTTACAGGTAGTCCTTGGCTTATAACCACAATTCAGCCCTAAATTTCTGTTGTTAAGTAAGACATTTGTTGAATGAGTTTTACCCCATTTTACGACGTTTCTGGACACAGTTTTTAAAGCTAGTAATGTGGTTTTTAAATGAATCTGGCTTACCCACTGACTTTGTTTGTTGGAAGGTCAGAAAAGGGGATCACGTGACCCCAGGATACTGCAAATGTCGTAAACATGAGTTAATTGTCAAGCTTCTGAATTTTGATCACATGACCATGGGGATGCTGCAACCATCATAAGCGTGAAAAACGGTCATAAGTCACTTTTTTCAGTGCCGTTGTAACTTCGAACAGTCACTAAACAAACGTGTGAGTGAAGGACTACCTTAAATTGGGATGAACAACGTTTTCAGGTTAGGGACCACCCTTGTTCTTGGGATAGCATGCAGAGGCTGTCCTTTAAAAAAGTGGTTGATACAGAAGAAGGTGGAGATGGGAAAGCAGAACAAAAAGCACATCTAAATTAATTTAATTTGCATTTAAATGTGATTCAAATTGACTCTGATGAATTACACTCTCTTATTAAGATGTAAAAAAAAGTTAAAATCTTCTATGAGTGAGCTCGGTTACTTGTGATACATTAAAGTAGCTTTCATGGGAACAAAATGGATTTTTTTAAAAAAAATCCCAGTGTAGTTTGCCACTCAAAGGTTTTCAGGTGGTCTCTTATCCACCTGTTTTTGAAAGTCCAGCTTTGTTTTTTTTCAGATTGGGCAAAGCAAGCTCTGCACTGCCACCTAGCTGGGTAAAAAGAAGGATGGATGGATGGATGGATGGATGGATGGATAGATGGATGGATGGATGGATGGATGGATATTTATTTATTTTATTTCTTTATTTATTAAATGTCTATGTCACCATCTTCTCTACAAGGTGACTGGGAAGCTTACAAATTATAGAAACAGTTGAAAAATAATTAAAAAGACTAAAACGACCCAACATTAAAGTATTACTAAAAACTGTGCTAAAACCATGCCTACAACAGCCAAGAAACAGGTGGGACGGGGAAAAGATGGATAAACAGACAGACAGCAGAAACAGGGTACAATCAAGTTAAATTATGATTTGGTGCCAACTTTCATTGGTATTTATTTCAATGTCTATGGCATACATGCTCCCTTCTTGTTGTTTTCTATGGGGGGAATAAGATATAAAATTGCTAGGTTATTTCCTAGCAATGGCCTGGTGCTGAAATTCAGCCCAGCAGAACATACAGGCAAGAAAGCGCAGGTTCTAGAATTCCCCCATGTTTCTTTAACGTCTTAGACTACAAGTACACAAAATGGATTACAAACTACAAACTCCATGAGATCTCACAATAGGGACGCGGTGGCTCAATGGGTTAGGACGCTGAGCTTGTCGATCAGAAGGTCGGCAGTTTGGCGGGTTGAATCCCGAGTGCCGCGTAACAGAGTGAGCGCCTGTTACTCATCCCAGCTTCTGCCAACCTAGCAGTTCGAAAGCACATAAAAAGGCAAGTAGAAAAATAGGGACCACTCCGGTGGGAAGGTAACAGCGTTCCGTGCGCCTTTGGCGTCTAGTCATGCCGGCCACATGACCACGGAGACGTCCTCGGACAAGCGCTGGCTCTTTGGCTTTGAAACGGAGATGAGCACCGGCCCCTAGAGTCGGAAATGACTAGCACGCATGTGCGGGGGAACCTTTACCTTTACCTTTACACAAAATGGATTACAAACTACAAACTCCATGAGAACTCACAATTAACCATGCTATCTGGGCATGATGGGAATTTTCCTTTTGGTATTTCATGCCTTGTTGTCCTGCTTTGACTTTCCCCCTTCCCTCCTTGGAATCACCTGAAAGCTCTTTCGCTATAGGAAATCTGGCTGTGAGCCTGAGTGCACCACCAGATCCCAAAGCCTTAGGCGGATTCCATATCGGAAGACTTCCCACTTGAAATGCGAACTTCTTGGCAATGAGGCCTTCTCACCTAAATTTGCTGTCTAATTTGGCCTACAGGAGAAATTGTATGTAGGACTGATCATGCTCAGACAAAAACATCTGGAAGAACTTGGAGAGAACTTGAAAGTTTAGCAGAAAGATTCTTGGGGTTGAGATTGGTACAAGTCCATACATTTGATCCTTGCTGTCTCTGATTCAACAAGAACTATTTCTTTTCTAGCACGTGTTCCTGATAGAAAGCAATGTCCTGGTTTGCCTTTTGTGGCAACATTTTAGTTGTCTTTACAGCAACGGCTTTCTTTTAATCCTAAAATCAGATTTAATGAAACCCAGTGGTAGGATTCTCATACAATACCAAATTGAAAAACCATTCTATAGTTGAATTCCATAACAATGGCCTAGGAATAGAATAGAATAGAATAGAATAGAATAGAATAGAATAGAATAGAATAGAATAGAATAGAATAGAATAGAATAGAATAGAATAGAATAGAATAGAATATTCTTCTAACAATGGCCTAAGACACAGGTCTGCAACCCGCGGCTCCGGAGCCACATGCGGCTCTTTCAGCCGTCTCCTGCAGCTCCCAGTCCTCTGCCATGTGCAGTCCAAAAAAAAAAGTGGGACTAAAAAAATTCAACCAATCAATTCAAATATGCAGGGTAGGTGCATATCTCGCCTTGGCTCCACTCTTCAGTCAAACCTTGTTCTGCGCATGCACACATGTATGCACATGCGCACATGTATGCACATGCGCGCACATTTTTTGCGGCTCCCAGTTTTTCCTTTTGTGAGGGAACCGGTTCTGAGTGGCTCTTTCACTGTTTCAGGTTGCTGACCCCTGGCCTAAGAGAATGGCAGTGTTCCTCACCAGGTGCTGAACCTTAAAAACCCAACAACTTGTCTAACATATAAGAAAACTCAGCCAATGTGTCTGTATATTTCAGATTCAGCTTCCCTTCTTTAGAGATTAATATACTAGCTGCTCTCTCTTGTGTGTATCTGTGCAAAGGTGTAACTACATGGAATTAAATGAGACTTAATTTTAGGTAGGTTATGTAGATTGAAATATCATGGAGGCTCTGCAGCCACCAAAATTCATTTTTACATCTTTCACACCTCCTGCATCAAGTCCTCATCATCCTTTATCCTTCAGCATCTAGGGCAGCGGTTCCCAACCTTTTCTATACCCAGCACCCCTGGAAGGCTTCTGATATATTCTCGCACCCCTTACAAATTATGCATATACATTGTAATTTTGAAACTTCTAAACCCAGGTTTTTGCACACGTTGGGATATCATCTCGCACCCCCAGAGGGGTACAAGCACCCCTGATTGGGAACCCCTGATCTAGATGATGAAACTGAGGGCCAAAAAAATGGGATTTGGGCTGCAATAGAAATGTCCTGCCCCAGTGTAGAAAAAAATTCAGTCTCATTTCTTGAGTGATGGAAGAGGTGGCAGACAACATAATACATGTATACAGTGGTACCTTGGTATTCATTGTTAATTGGTTCTGGGAAGCACAATGAATACCAAAAACAATGAGTACCAAACCATTTTTTCCAATAAGGAACAATATAGTGATGCCACAAGGCAGCTGACACTGGCAACTTCTAGCTTGTGTTCTGAGTAACAAACAAACAATGAGTACCAAATTTTCACATCAAAATATGCTGAGTACCAAATTCGATGAGTTTCAAAGCAGTTGAGTACCAAGGTGCCATTGTATAATAATAAGTGAACATTAATGGACTGTACTCCATTACCTCACCTTCTGTTAAGGGAGTATTGCTGTTGACCATATGTAAACTGCAATTGTTCTGTGCTAAATTTTGGATGTCATGTCTTAAAGTTCTCCAACATTTCTATTGTTCTTTAGCTTACAATGCAATTGTGGCTCACAAACTTCTCAAATAGGATCTAAAATGGAAATGATCGAAGGTTTTTTTTCTATCTCACAACTGCAGTTATGGCAATGAAGAAAGCATAGAAATCAGAACTGCTTTGCACATCTATTTCTCAACTCAAACTATCAGAGCTGTGATTGTTTTGGAAATATTCATAATCAGGAAGGGATAATATCTCAGCTCTTTCTATTTTCTAGCAAACTTTACCCTATACTGAGTTTCTAGATCTAGGTTTTGAAAATCTAGATAGCTTCTATGGTAGATAGCATCAAAGAGATCTTTCTGTAACTCTAGAGTTTTCAACCCAGTTCCTCTACCCTTGCATCAAGATTTTATCTTGTTTTGGGACCAGAGTTATGGGTTACTGTAGTAGACTCATTCATAAAATAGTTCAAGCCAGAGAGAGGGATGCTTAAATATCCACACCCACAAGAAATTAAATATGATAATGATCTACACATATGCATATATTTATCTTGTTTGAAGCTTTGCTCTTGTATATGAAGCTAGGAAATACAATGGTGTAGGCAACAGACATTAAATGTATGAGGATACGAGGTTAGAAGTCTGAGAACAGTATGCTGACTGACCTCATTCAGAGAATGGGGCTATTGTATCTAGAGTACAGAACGTCAGATGACTACTAGATACTAGCCAACATTGTGAAAATTATTCTTACTGCCATCTCATGTCCATCTGAATGTTTGAAGTTCACACGTAGTAGTCCTTTATTCTAAGGAAATTAATATATGTGGAAAACTGCTAAGCTTGTAAGCCACCCTGAATCTTCGGAGAAGGGCGGGATATAAATGGAATTAAAATAAAATAAATAAATAAATAAAATACTTGCCAACCATGTGAAATTCATCAGTAGTTGAAGCTATCTTAAATCACCTTGAAGGTTAGGTTAGACTAGTGTTTCTCAACCTTGGTGACTTAAAATGTGTGGACTTCAACTCCTAAAATTTGGGAGTTGAAGTCCACAAATCTTAAAATGACTAAGGCTGAGAAACATGGGTTACATCAAAGATGATTGATAGCTAAGAAAGGGTTTTTAGCATGGCATTGATAGTGTGGAAATGTTCTCAAGATTGCACTACTGTAGAACAACCATAAAATAACAGGAAAATTACTACCTCACAGATTCCAGCTAGCCTCCTTGTCTTTGCTATCTCAAACAATGGTGCATCAGCTCATTTATGAAAAGTATTTCCTACAAATGAATGAATGTGAAGTTGCATGTTCTTCCTTAGGCTGCTTGATTTTTCTGAATGACAGTGCCCAAATTTCAAATGAACAGGAGGTTGACATACTTTTCTGAATTATCCTTGAGTGTTACTGTTTAAAAAATCTACAGGAGTCACTGATGTGTCTGAATCTGAAGTGGGGAAAGGACTAGTGGATGCGTGTCCTATGACCATGGCTCTGTTTATTGTGATCACTGATAACAGTGACCTGGTCTTCCTCTTTTTAGATCTTGAAGACCATCCATTACAAAATATAGATATGGCTCCCAAATCATGTTCAACCATTGCTTGCTTAGCCAACAGTTTGTGAAGTAAACCACAATTGACTGGAGTCATATATAGCATGTTAGGTCAACATCTAGCCAATTACAATATATGGACTGTGTCCATCCAGATGCCTCACTAATATATGCAATTGAGTGTTCTTTACATTGAGTGGACATGAGCTATTTCAAACAGGGGGCCTTTCTGGTCCTACCTGGAAAAGCTCCAAATTGTATCTATTCCATGTAAATTAAGTCTACCATTGGGCCTCCATTCTGAGTGGCTCTGATCTGTCGTCAGATCTTCAAAACTTGTGTTAACAAGAACTTCACAGAATGCATTCCAAGGGTTTTTCACTATTACACACTCTTGGTGTTGCATCTCCTGTGAGAAAGAGACTGGTATTTACATTGTGAGTAATAGCAGCTTTGGGCCTGTGGCAATGGGAGTGAATTATTAAGGTTATAATTAATCACTGAGCACAGTAAATTCACCTAATGGAACACCTCTTGAGATATCAGTCTTATTCCTGTCTCCAGTCAACTAGCTGGCCAAATGAAAGTTGTGGCCATTTCACACGTTTGCAAGCTATATATATTGAGCAAAAGAGGTATGTTGCATTAACTATAATTGTACTTTATACAACATCACCCAAAACTTCAATTACGAAGAGTTAGCATAGCATAAATATTGTGGGAAGCAAAACATGTTTCAAAAGCAGCCTAATCTAAAAATGCTTCCTACAGGATTTTTACTTGACTTATTAATTTAGAACTAAATTTCAGATTGCTTTTCACCCGTAACGTGTGAGTTACATTAAAAAAAAAAAGATAATGATACATTCAGGTGAGCCTTTTAATTGTGCAATACCCTGTTTTATATGAAAACTTTAACTTTGCAATTTCCCATCTTCTCCAACTTCTTCCATTGTTTTTCTCGCCAGGCGAAGAGTTCCATTAAGGAGGAAAATTTGAAATAGAATCCATCCTTCTGAAGTAACAACTATGTAAGATAGGGGTCTTCAAACTTGGTCCTTTTATGACTTGTGGACTTCAACTCCCAGAATTCTTCAGCCAGCCATGCTGGCTGAGGAATTCTGGGAGTTGAAGTCCACAAGTCATAAAAGGGCCAAGGTTGAAGACCCCCAATGTAAGGGATCCCCATCCAGGCTGAGATGCATGCACATGTGCACCTGCTATTCAGGAATTTGTCCAATTTATACAAGCAGCTGTTCTTTGCCTCCATGGTTCTCAATCAACGGAGAAGCGGGTTCAAACCAACTGTTAATGGTGCTTTGCAGTAAGAGTTGCCTGGTGGGATGGATTGATAGATAGATAGATGGATGGATAGATAGATAGATAGATAGATAGATAGATAGATAGATAGATAGATAGATAGATAGATGATGGACGGACGGACAGACGGACAGACAGATAGATAGATAGATAGATAGATAGATAGATAGATAGATAGATAGATAGATAGATAGATAGACATGGATAAAACCCTCTCCATCAGAAAAAATTAAAAAGGCATCAAGGGTGGTGATGAAAGCAAAAAATACTTTGGATATTTTGTGTGTCTATGTGTGTGTGTGAAAGAGAGAGAGAGAGAGAGATCACAGATTTGATTACTATTAGGGATCATACTTTGTGCTAACCCATAATGTGATTTGCTTGGGCTTAGCATGCTATGCAAACCTACCTGTGTGCTTTTGGAAAGCATGGTTAAGTCAGAGGTGTACACGTAGCCACTGATGTGTATTCAGTGAATCCTAGTTTAAAGATTGTGCTGCTTGTCCAGTAGCAGTGGCAGAGGTCATGACAATCCATGATAGCTTTTCTCTATAAAATTCTGAGTTGCTGGAGAGAATAGTAATTCATTTTTTTGCACTAAATTGTTGCTTTCCCATACTGCTCCTACCCCATTGTCAGCAACAAGCTCAGTGTCCCTTATTTATGTATTTATGTGTTCCATTTATATTCCTGCTTTCCACTAAGAGTTCTTCACAAAAATCTTGTGTGCTAGTTTTGTATACTAAATCTCTCTCCCCAAAGATGAATGCACAACTGCAAAAAGAGGTAAAGATCAGATTAGTGTGGATGGTTAAAAATAAATCTTTCAATTCCTGAGTTACTATTGTGAGAAAATTCATTAGGTCTATTTTTTTAAAAAAAAAATATCTCATTCACACTTTCTAAATCTGTACTTAGATTGGTATTGACCAAATCTGCACTTTTCTGATTTCTGGCATGTCTTTTCCAGTTCATTTAAAAAATGTGTTGAAAAGGATGTACAGTACATTGGAGAAAATAATTAAAAGAGAGTATTTTAGAAAAGTACACAAAAGTCTGCCTTACATGAGAGAAATTCCTGGGAAAAATTAGACACAAAAATGCCTACATTAGCAAACAAAATTCATACATTAAAACTACATTGAAATAAATCTTTCAATTTCTGGATTACTACTGCAAGGAAATTCATTATGTCTATATTTTTTTAAAAAAATCTCATTCACACTTTCTAAAGCTGTACTTAGATTGGTATTGACCAAATCTGCACGTTTCTGTTTTCTGGGATGTGTTTTCCAGTGAAAATGATGTGATTTGGTCTACTTACTTACTTAATATAAAAGCAGGAGAAATAAGCCAAATACCCATCTTTGCATCTGGTAAACCTTTTCTTCAAAAGGTTGACCAAGAGTAGTGTTATCTAGGATCCACTTGCATATTCCTTTTTCCCACACTCCCTAAGCCAATTGCCAAGTCAATTAATCCAGATATAAATAAGAAGCTTTGATAACCTCATTAATATTAATGCATCTTAATACGGTGATATGGTTTTTATTATAACATAATCTTCATTAGAATTTTATTTTGTTTATTTGCATGGTCCTTGACAACAGTTGCATGAATCTTACTCAGTAGGGAGAAAGAAAAGCAACAAAAAAAAAACCTGGAAGAGATACTTTTTTTGATGCAGGCAAGCTTCCGTAAAAGGAATTCAACCAGCTTTATAAATTTAAATTTTAAAAGATTTGGCAACTCTAACTTGGGAGGAAAGAGGACAACACGATCCAAAACTCATTCAGAGAACACATCAAATGCACTCTCCATCAAAGAAAGTTTTTTTATTAACTTTATAACGGCTTGTGATATATATCTGCAACTCAGTCACATTGCCTTCATTTGTTCCTGGATGTGACAAGATACAGCCTGATCTAGCCTGACAAACTGCGAGGAGGCCAATGCTTCATGTATTACGATGACACATTTTAAAAAGAACAGGGAGAAACAGTGACGTACAGTACCAAAAGTAAGAGCATGCACCCAAACATTACACCTAAAAAAAAAAGAAAGAAACAAGGATCTTTGTTCATCAGATGGAGAACAGTGAATGAAGTTTGCCAAAACATTAAGGGATGGAAGTTTGACAATTTTAAGGCAAGAAAAAATAAAAAATAAAAAGGGCTTTGAGATTAAACACAACATCATACCTAAGAACTTAAAGAGTGAAGTTGATTTGATAAAGGATTGCTTTCCTTGTCAAGGGCTTCCAGATAATCTGAGATGCTTTGGATTCTCCTACTAAAGAAAGGGCTAAACTTCCTAAGCAAAACAGAGACAGAGGCTGAAGACAGTTTAACCCTGAGTTAAACAGTCGTCAATGTTACTCTAACAAATGGTATAGAGTAGATGCTTAAGAAGGTCAGAGCATCAAAGTTACCCGCTGGTAGCCAGTAAGCACATGGGATTGCCCACTCTAGTGTCATTCTATTTAAATTACAGTAATTATTTCTGTACAGGCACATTTGGTGGAGAGAATAATAATAATAATAATAATAATAATAATAATAATAATAATAATAATAATAATAATAATAATATTTATTTATTTATTTATTTATTGATGGGATTTATATCCCGCCCTATCTCCTGAAGGACTCAGGGCGGCTCACAATAAAACATATAATAAGTACATAAATCAAGATAAAATGAAAATTGAGAACATCAGTGCAATAAAAAATTAGAGAATTTTAAAATGAATTAAAAATACTAAATATAAATTAATTAAAATGCCTGTCAGTCTAGGTCAGCTTGGTGGAACAGGTGTGTTTTGAGGCCGCGGCGAAAGGATTGGAGGTTTTGGGCTATCCGAAGCTCAGGGGGGAGCTGATTCCATAGGGTTGGTGCTCCCACAGAGAAGGCCCTCCCCCTGGGGGTCGCCAGCCGACATTGCCTAGCTGACGGTACCCTGAGGAGGCCCTCTCTGTGTGAGCGTACTGGACGATGGGAATTTGTCCCCGGCAGCAGATGGTCCCGCAAGTATCCCGGACCCAAGCCATGTAGGGCTTTAAAGGTAAGTACCAGCACCTTAAATCTCACCCGGAGGGCAACTGGTAGCCAATGCAGCTCACGCAGGAGGGGTGTAATATGGGAGTATCGGGAAGCTCCCATCACAACCCGTGCAGCTGCATTCTGCACCAGCTGAAGCCTCCGGGTGGTCTTCAAGGGCAGCCCCATGTAGAGAGCATTACAGTAATCAATACGGGAGGTAACGAGTGCGTGGGTGACTGTACGTAGGGCATCTCGGTCCAAAAAGGGGCGCAATTGGTATATAAGACGAATCTGGGCAAATGCCCCCCTAGCCACGGTTCCAATGTGATCTTCAAAACTGAGTCGTGAATCTAGGAGGACGCCCAGATTGCGTGCTTTATCAATGGGAGGTAACATCTCTCCTCCTATAGTCAGAGATGGAACCTCTTGGACTAAATGAGATGACGGTATGTACAGCCACTCAGTCTTGGCCGGGTTGAGTCGAAGCCTGTTTTCTCCCATCCAAATCTGTACCGCTTCCAGACAACGGGACATCACATCAAGGGCATCACTGGGTTGGTTCGGGGTGGAGATGAATAGCTGGGTATCATCAGCATATTGATGATATTTCACCCCGAAGCTACGGATGATCTCTCCCAGCGGCTTCATATAGATGTTGAACAGGAGGGGCGAGAGCACCGAACCCTGAGGCACTCCACAATTAAGAGGCCTAGGGCTTGACCTCTGCCCTCCTGCCAACACCGTCTGCGAACGGTCCGAGAGGTAGGAGGAGAACCAACGCAGAACGGTGCCTCCCACTCCCAGCCCCTCAAGACGACGCAGTAAGATACCATGGTCGATGGTATCAAAAGCCGCTGATAGATCTAATAGGACCAGGACAGAAGAATAACCTCTATCTCGGGCCCGCCAGAGATCATTCACCAGCGCGACCAATGCCGTCTCCGTGCTGTGCCCCGGTCTGAAACCCGATTGGTACGGATCTAGATATTAATAATAATAATAATAATAATAATAATAATAATAATAATAATAATAATAATAATCCTTTATTGTCAAAGTACAACATGTGTACATTGAGATTAGCTGAGCCGCTCCTCGTGCTCCCTCCCCCCAACACACAGTGACAACAAACCCTCCATCCTACCACACCATGTGAACCAACTACACCACACACCGGTCTCCCAAGTCAATTCTGCCTAAGTTCACAGAGATTATGTCCCATTTAAAAGCCTAACAGCCCACGGATAAAAGCTGTTTTTCATCCCGTTGGTACGGCTGGCTATACTCCTATATCTCCTACCCGATGGTAGGAGAGTAAAGAGATACCGTCCAGGGTGTGAGTTGTCCCTGAGAATTCTCCTCACTCTTCCAAGGCAACGAGCCCTGGCAAGGTCATCTAGTGGTGTCAGGGGACAGCCCACAATGTCTTGTGCTATGCTCACTACCCTCTGTAATACTTTCCTGTCCACGGCTGTCAGGCCAGGATACCAAACCACAATACCATATGAGAGGACGCTCTCTATAGTAGACCACTAAAAGAGGGTCATTAGCCGTTGTTCTACCCTGTTCTTCCGCAAGACCCTAAGAAAGTGAAGCCTCTGTTGGGCCTTTCTAGCCACCTGGGTTGTGTTAACTTTCCAGGTCAGATCTTCACAGAGGTAAACTCCCAGAAATTTAAAGGAGAAAACTCTCTCCACACAGTCCTCCCCGATGTAAAGTGGGGCAGGTTCCTCCTTTTTTCTCTGGTAGTCTTAACACCATCTCTTTTGTCTTACCGATGTTTAGGTGCAAGTTTTTGTTACTACACCATATGGATAGTTTCTGTACGTCTGCCCTGTATGCTGTCTCATCCCCACCTGTAATAAGACCCACCACAGTTGTATCATCTGCAAACTTGATTATTGCAGTGGATGGGTCAGATGATACACAATCATATGTGTATAAAAAGTACAGGTAGGGGCTAAGCACACAGCCTTGTGTTGTGCCGGTGCAAAGCTTCAGGGAGGTGGACAAAGCAGACCTGACCCTTACTGTTTGTAACCGGTCCCTAAGAAAGTCTTGAATCCAATTGCAGATGGCGGGGGAGAATTTCAAGTCAGTCAGCTTCTCGATGAGAATGCTCAGCAAAATGGTGTTGAAAGCCGAGCTGTAGTCAACAAAAAGCATCCTGACATAACTTCCAGGTTTCTTGAGATGACTTGCTACAGAGTGTAAAGCAGTAGCTATGGCATCGTCTGTCGACCTATTTTCCCTGTAGGCAAATTGATGTTTATCGAAGTCCAGTGAGAGGCATGTCCTAAGATGTTGGAGAACCAATCTTTTGAAGCATTTCATGACTACAGATGTTAATGCAATAGGTCTGTAGTCATTCAGGCACTCAAATGCAGTTTTCCTGGGGACTGGGACAATGGTAGCTGCTTTCAAGCATGATGGTACACATGTCGTTTGCAAGGAGATGTTAAAAATCCTTGTCAGGACCCCTGCTAATTGGTCGGCACAATTCCTGACCACTATCCCCAGCACCCCATCTGGGCCTGTGGCTTTGCTGGGATTCACAGCCTTCAATACAGCTCTCACTTGGTGTTCACACAGGGTGAGTGGCAGAGAGTCAGAAGGCCGGCCAGCAGAGGCTACGGGGTCTGGTCTTTTAACCTCGTAGTGGGTGAAGAAGATATTCAGCTCCTCAGCCAATGAGGCATCGGTGTTTGCCATGCTCCTCGTGCTGCCCTTATAGTTGGTTAAGTGCTGCAGTCCCTGCCATACTTGCCTCAGATTGTTATCTGCTAATTGGTTCTCCACTTTTTGTTTGTATTGTTGTTTTGCCATCCTAATGCCTCTTCTGAGATTTGCCCTGGCCTCTCTGTATGCGTCCCTGTCCCCTGCCTTAAAGGCAGAATCCCGGGCTCTCAGGAGTGTTCGTATCTCTGCAGTCATCCAGGGTTTACAGTTCCCGTAAACTCTAATGCACTTATCCGTTGTTACACTATGAGTGCATGTTCTAATATAAGAGAGTACGGCATCTGTATATGAATTTAGATCTTGTTCTTCAAATACACTCCAGTCAGTGGTTTCAAAGAAGTCCTGCAACTGACTGAGAGCACCCACTGGCCAGGTTCTGACCCTTTTTGTGACTGCCTGAGTCCTTTTCCTGAGAGGAACATACTTTGGGCACAACAGGAGTGAAAGATGGTCGGATGTACCCAGGTGGGGAAGAGGGAAAGCTCTGTATGCCTGTTTCAGATCGGAATACACATGGTCCAAAGTGTTCTTCCCTCTGGTGGAAACTTGCACATACTGTACAAACCTAGGGAGAACTGTCTTCAGACAAGCTTGATTGAAGTCCCCAGCCACGACAAGAGCGCCCTCTGGGTGAGTTTGCTGCTGCCTGGTGATGACGACATACAGCTTAGAAAGTGCCATGTTGACATTGGCATCAGGTGGAACATAAACAGCTATAATAATTACCACAGTAATTTCTCTAGGCAGATAGAAAGGCCTACATATAACAGTCATCAGTTCCACATCTCGGGAGCAATACGTGTATACCAATCTGCTGTTAACACACCATTCACAGTGTATATACAGACACAGTCCTCCTCCTTTACTCTTACCGGAGCCTTTATCTCTGTCAGAGCAGTGCATGATTAGGATACAGTGCTTCTTTTAGTGATGCAGAAGTGGCCACTGAAATGCAAAGCCATTGGGGTGAGATATGTCTAGCCTAACAAAGAGAAGGACTAGCAGTCTTCCAATATTTGAGGAACTGACACAGAGAAGAGAGGATTGACTTAATCTACAAAACACCTGAAGGCAGGACAAAAAATAACAGGTGGAGGATCATTAAACAGAGATCCAACCTATAACTAAAGAGAAATTTCTTGATAGTGAACCGGTTTGCTTCCTGAAGTTGTATCTGCTTCATCACTGGAGATTTTCAAGAAGAGATAGGACAGCCATTTGTCCAGAATGGTGTAGGGCAGGGGTAGGCAACTGTGGCTCTTTTATGACTTGTGGATTTCAGCATGGCTGACTCAGGAATTCCGGGAGTTGAAGTCCACGAGTCATAAAAGAGCCAAGGTTGCCTACCCCTGGTGTAGGGTCTTCTGCTTGAACAGGGAGTTAGACCCGAAGGCCTACAAAGTCCCTTCCAACTCTGGATTTGTATTATATGAAGTCATAAATCAGGGGTGTCAAACTTGCAACATCACGTGACGTGTTGCAATGTATTGTGACTTTTTTTCCATTGCCAGCAATGGGCGCAGTTTTACCATGATGCATCCAGACCGCGGGCCAGCAGTTTGACACCCCTGTCATAAATCTTCCCTTTTTTATAACCTGGTGGAATTGAATTTCCAAAGTACAGGAAGAGCCTGGTGTATCAGCTATTCTTAAAATTCAGTTTTAGTCCAGCCTCCAGACTAAGATCAAAGTAGCATGCAATCAAGGCTTCCAGAACATAGAAAAGGAGGTATAGGCAATCTTTGACTTACAACCATTCCTTTAGCAGTTCAAAGTTATGATGGTGCTGAAAAACAAGTAATTTATAACTGATCCTCGCATTTACAACCACTGCAGTATCCCTGCCATCATGTGATCATGATTTGGTCTCTTGGAAACTGGAATGTATTTACAACAACTGAGGCATCCCAGAGTCATATGATCACCATTTGTGAACTTCCCAGCTGGCTTCTCACAAGCAGAATCATGGGGGGAGGCTGAATTCATTTAACAACCACATGATTCACTTAACAGTTGCAGCTAAAAGATTGTAAATAGAGCACAGATGTATGATGACTCGCTTAATGATGCCTCACTTAGCAATGGAAGTTATAGTCCCAATTGTGTTCATAAGGCAAGGACTACCAATATTACTGAATATTTCTCAGCTTCTCATCCAGCTGGGATTTCCACCTAATGTCTCAGTTAGACCTTACATGTGCTTCCCAGTTAGGATCTCACTTATCTCCTAAAGACTGTGGCATTTGCTGTAATTTTTTATTGTCCCATCTTATATCATATGACAGCAGCCAAATCCGCTGGACACTATACTCCACATCTCCCGCGTATGCAAAAAGCATCAATAAATGCTATTATATTCTTGAGTTTAAAAACCAAGTCCCCTTTGACCAGATTCTGAGATCAGTCTCAAATCACCAAGAAATATCAAAATGGAGTTCTTCCATGGCCAGGTTTAATCTTGATGCCACTGAGTTTTCTTAGCCTTGAACTTCACAGCTGGGACAGACAGGAGAGAAGGACTGTTTAGGTTGTAATAAAAAAAATGATTCAGTCATTTCCAGAATCTAAAGCTGGCACATCTGGGCTTTCCCTAGTTCAATAAGCAGAAATTTGCCCCTAGTCCTGTTCTGATGATATCATTATTCTGAAGACTGTACAACAGATACAAGGTGTAATTTTCAAGAAATGTTCCTCCTTAACCTTCCTCCATTGAGTTCACTGAAACTTAGAACAAGATAAGTATATATGCAAATGGAAACCTTAATCTCTTATCATCTCTATCTGCTTTTTCTGTGGTTAATTGCAGAGTGTTCTGATAGCATTGGTCTAGGAAGAGGAGTAAAGAGAAGGAATCATTTTTTATCGTCTAGCTCTCAGCTCTAGCTTCCTTCAGCAATTGATTCATAAATGTAATTTTGTTTTATGGTTTCCTGACTGCACTAATGAAGTATGATTAATCAGGGACCATAATATGAATCCCCTCCTACACGACCTTTATCCATCCTATCCAGTAAATATAATGCAGGCTATTAATTTGGACTACAATGTAATTTGCACAATAATGTTTGTATTATTCTAATGTGATGTGTTTATCATTAAAAATTATGAGATAAAATTAATTCAGCTCTACAATCTATCCCCCTACCCAAATCTGGTCTGACAATAAAAAAGGGGGGGGAAGAGTTGCGAGACATTTTTAAAAATATTTATTTATTTTTTTATTTTCCTAGAGGAGATCAACCCTGACTGCTCTTTAGAAGGCCAGATCCTGAAGTTGAAACGCAAATACTTTGGCCACCTAATGAGAAGGAAGGACTCACTGGAGAAGAGCCTAATGCTGGGAAAGATTGAGGGCAAGAGAAGAAGGGGATGACAGAGAATGAGGTGGCTGGATGGAGTCACTGAAGCAGTAGGTGTGAGCTTAAATGGACTCCAGAAGATGGTAGAGACAGGAAGGCCTGGAGGAACATTGTCCATGGGGTTGCAGTGGGTCGGACATGACTTTGCAATTAACAACAACAACAACAACAACAACAACAACAAAAATAGCAAAAGTTGGGTTGAAACTAAACATTAAGAAAACCAAGATCATGGCATCCGACCCTCTCAATTCCTGGCAAATAGATGGGGAAGAAATGGAGGTAGTGACAGATTTTATTTTCCTGGGCTCCAAGATCACTGCAGATGGGGACTGTAGCCAAGAAATTAAAAGACGCTTGCTCCTGGGGAGGAAAGCCATGGCAAATCTAGACAGCACACTAAAAAGCAGAGCCATCACCCTGTCAACAAAAGTGCGTATAGTCCAGGCTATGGTCTTCCCAGTTGCAATGTATGGCAGAGAAAGTTGGACCATAAAAAAGGCTGAGCGCCAAAGAATTGAGGCCTTTGAACTATGGTGCTGGAGATGACTCCTGCGAGTCCCTTGGACTGCAAGGTGATCAAACCGGTCAGTCCTAGAGGAGATCAGCCCTAACTGCTCTTTAGAAGGCCAGATCCTGAAGTTGAAACTCAAATACTTTGGCCACCTAATGAGAAGGAAGGACTCACTGGAGAAGAGCCTAATGCTGGGAAAGATTGAGGGCAAGAGAAGAAGGGGATGACGGAGAAGGAGGTGGCTGGATGGAGTCACTGAAGCAGTAGGCGTGAGCTTAGATGGACTCCAGAAGATGGTAGAGGACAGGAAGGCCTGGAGGAACGTTGTCCATAGGGTCGCGATGGGTCGGACACGACTTCGCAGCTAACAACAATTTGTTTGTTTGTTTGTTTGTTTGTTTGTTTCCCTTTGAGTCAAACTTGACTGCCTGGACAAATCCACAAGGTTTTCTAAACCACATTGTTTGCATTTCTTTCTTTCTTCAGTGACAGAGTGGGGGTAAACCACCAGCTGAAGGAGAGCGATCCCCTCTAGGGAGAGAAAAGAAACATCCCACTTTAGAGTTTCTTTGGGAAATGAAATGTCTGAGATCAAACCCTCAGGTCTATATCTGCCATTTCCCAATGGAAGGCAGAGATTCTGGCAACATACGTGATCAGTAATAAAGTATCTATGGGGTCCTTGATGCTCTCTGAGCTTTCTTGGACCTATCTATAAATTCGCACCTGAGAGGGGGGAGGGAGGGAGAGAGACTGGCCCAAGATTACCCAATTTGCAAATTTCTTACTTATCTTGGTCAGAAGGAAGCAAAAGAAAACATATAATGCCCCGTTTGATATGCAGAGATGTTTTCCCAGTGAGTTGATCTGGAAATGTCAATTTGCAGTCATTTCCAAATCATTGAGATGCTCAGGTTGAGACTGCTCTTTTGTCTTCATGTAATTTGCAAGCAATGCCATCATGCAGTTTGCTTTTGCTTTTCCCTAGAACAAATTAGACTTGAGCAAGTCTTAGTTGCAGATAAGTTTTTCTCCATCTGTTTTCTTATAAGTGAACACACACACACACACACACACACACACACACACAGTCTTACAGAGTGTGTGAGAGAGGACTGTAAAATAGCTTTTCCTTAATGACTTCGCCAGTGACTCTGGAATTATAACCCACAGTCGGAGTGCCAGAACATGTTGGTTGAGTGCCAAATATGTTTAAGCTTTTCTGTTTAGGGGTTCATGGGGGAGAAACATCTTGGAAGTAACTGCAAGGAACTGATGACTACTAAGGTTAAACAGTCATCATGTTAAATTAAATTCAATTTAGCTTTAATATTTTATTAGAAAGGGGGGGAGCATAAGCACAGAGAACCAAAATCTTTATTTCTTAATTAGTTTCTTTGCTATATTTTCCCATAAATGTGGAAACAGGGGAGGGGCAAGGGGGAATGGAAAATGAGAGATAATTAAAAGAGGGGAGTTTAGAATAAAATGAGTGCCATAATGGGAAGAGAGACCCATGGAATTTATAATAGGGCATTGTCTGCATTGTCCAAGTGCAAACCCATTTAGCAAATCCATGTATCTAGCAGCATCTCATTTATTTGGATAGTAATATCAAACTTGGCTTTCATTATTTCTTATGATAATGTCTGTGTGCAACAGTTTTCACAGGAGAAACTGCATGAACCCCGGAATAACTTACTAACATAAACTCAAATTTTTTAAATCTATAGATTGATTAGAATAGAGGACCAGGATGTTGTAATGAAGACCAGACTAAATGGTTCCATCCTTCAATCCTAAAGAGAGCCCTCCTGCACCCTATTATAGTAAACTTTACTTTTCAGGTCATTTGTCCATCAAACTTCTGCCTCATTGGTTCTGGCTTGTATTATGCTCAAACATAAGTGGTCTTTTGTCTGCTTGATTAGAAGTCTATTCACACAAATGGTTTACAACAGCCACCCTCTGCTTTCTATTGATGTGGCAGTTCCCTCTTCATTCTTTGTTGTCCCTTGTTCAATTCTCAATTCTGTTTTTATTTTCTCTAAATCTCCCAGCCCACAGTGATTCTCATCTGGATAATTTTATCAATCTATTCATCCCATCAAGGAAAGAAGAGGCAAAGGGAAGCCATGGTATTTTTATAATTGATTCAAATAGGCAACTGTCAATTATGGACAATTTCATAGATAAAGGGACTTATTTTCTGTTGTTATCTTGGCAAGTTGCACAGCAAACAGAGCTTCTATACAACAATTTTTTCCCCTAAAATTACTAAGCACATTTCAAGTTTTGCTTCATTAGAATTTGAAAAGGAATTCCCATTGATGGCAGTTTTGGAGAACACATTGCAAACACTATTTCTGGGCTATTCTGAAATGTTATTTCAGGAATTTCCTACTTCCTCCTGGTACAAAATCATTTAATTATATTTCTCTGGGTTTTCTAGAATCTTATTCATTCATGGACAGATGTAAGAATGAATTCATCACAGCCACATTCAACCAAAATGTTGACCATAAAAAGCAAGAAGGATAAAGTCTGCTGTGGCTAGCACTACTGGAGGAACAAGGAGGAACAAAATTCTACTGAAGCAACACATTGGTTTTGGTTGATCTTTTTAAAAAAATAAATAAAAAAGTGATTTTGTTATTTGGCTCTACCAAACATGCTATATTCAGTCCTTAGAAACTCATGGAGCATTGATATTATAATTCATGGAAACAGCACTCCTGCTTATAGACTGAACAGAAGGCTAGGGAAGTTCAACACAGCCTTTTACCCCTTTACTCCTATGTGCAAGACCTACACATGATTACATTGAAAGAAAACCATTAAACTGGATCACAAAATTAGAGTATCATTGCTAAGCTCTGGAAAGCTGACAGCCCAGGTTCGAGACCCAAGGGCTGTACGATGGGGTCAGTTACCTGTCCCAGGTCCTGGCCACCGAGCACTTCAAAAGCATGCAAATGCAAGTAGATAAATAGGTACCACTTCAGTGAGAAGATAACAGTGTTCCATGTACCTCAGTATATAATCAAGTTGGCCACATGACCATGGAAGTGTCTTCAAATAATACTGGCTCCGTCAGCTAAGAAACGGAGCAAAGCACCTAGAGTGAGACACAACTGGACAGGGAAAAACTTTATCTTTACCTTTTGCTAAGCTCAGTGGGTTAGGACGCTGAGCTTGTCGATCAGAAGGTCGGCAGTTTGGCGGGTCAAATCCCGAGTGCCGCATAACAGAGTGAGCGCCTGTTACTCGTCCCAGCTTCTGCCAACCTAGCAGTTCGAAAGCACGTAAAAATGCAAGTAGAAAAATAGGGACCACGACGGTGGGAAGGTAACAGCGTTCCGTGCGCCTTTGGCGTCTAGTCATGCCGGCCACATGACCACGGAGACGAACTCGGACAAGCGCTGGCTCTTCAGCTTTGAAACGGAGATGAGCACCGGCCCCTAGAGTCAGAAACAACTAGCACGCATGTGCGGGGGAACCTTTACCTTTACCTTTAGAGGAATTATATTACTATCCTAAGTTTCTTGAATACAAACTGAATCCACATAGTGCTAAATTATACTGAGGTGCATCTTCTGTCCATTCTATTTATTATCTTTCACAGCCTAGATTTTAAATTATATAATGATTTCCTTCCTTCTTTCCTTGCTTCCTTGCTTCCTTCCTTCCTTCCTTTCCTATTTTTATGAAGTTAGTTACTGTTTGAATAATGAGTGATGAATGTTAAAAATGAGTAACAAAATACACCTTGAGGGTTAACAAACAACTCTTTGGTGGCATGTTTTCCTTGTTCATCCTGTATTTCATTATGTGCAAAATACTTTTTTCTTTTTTTGCAAAAGCAGAAGAGTCAAGAAACTTCCTTCCTCTTCCTTCTAGAATAATTTTAATCCTTAAGATGCTAATTTCATTCTGTTTAGATCTAAAGCTGGTTTTTTAAAACAAAGCTTACTTTAGTGACAACTATTTTTCTTAATAATAGACCACATGTGATATTATTAAATTTTATGTTTTCTCTCTGAGTTTTTGCTATTTCCTCTTACCATGATTAGAATGAACCGATAAATCCATTTCCTCCCTGTGTGAATTTCTCACGGTTTCCATCGTGAATCTGCCCAAAATTCACATTTGAAAATAAAGGCATGTCTGAGTCCATATTTTCACAAATGCACATTCCCAAGCTACTTAGTTAAAGAACTTTCCTCTTTTTTAACCTTAAAATATCTGTATTTAAAAATGCACTTTGGTTTCTTTGCTGATCGTAATGCCCAGAGACATGTGATATCTTAAGGCAGGGGTGTCAAACTCAATTTCATGGAGGGCCGCATCAGCATTGCAGTTGCCCTCAAGGGGCCGGGTGGGTGTTGCCTGGGTGGGCGTGGCCTACTGGGTGGGCGTGGCTAGAGTGCGTATGGCCTACTGGGTGGGCGTGGCCAGCTCTACATCGTTGGCATCAAGGGTGCCTATGGGGGCCTGGGCAGGAGTGGGACAGATCTGAGGGTCTCTGGCAGGAGGAGGGTCTCTGGGCCAGGGCCAAGGCAGTGGGGGCCGTTCCCTCACTGTTTCCAGGATGGTTTCGCGGGCCGCATGAAACCACTTCGCAGGCCGGATCTGGCCCCCGGGCCTTGTGTTTGACATGTCTGTCTTAAGGGGACTTATTCCATATCGCAGCCTATAGGCTAGAGCAGGGGTAGGCAACCTCGGCTCTTTTATGACTCATGGACTTCAACTCCCAGAATTCCTGAGCCAGCATGGCTCACCTTGGAAACCTCTCCCTTTCCCTTCAGCGTGGCTGGCTCAGGAATTCTGGGAGTTGAAGTCCACGAGTCATAAAGCAGCCTAGGCCTAGTCTAGGGGTAGGCAACCTTAGCTCTTTTATGACTCGTGGACTTCAACTCCCAGAATTCCTGAGCCAGCATGGCTCAGCTTGGAAACCTCTCCCTTTCCCTTCAGCGTGGCTGGCAAAGGAATTCTGGGAGTTGAAGTCCACGAGTCATAAAAGAGCCAAGGTTGCCTACCCCTGGTCTAGAGGTATGAATGAGGCCAGTTTACATCAGAATTCATGTAAATTAATTTCCTTAAGGGTGCGTAATGTATGGCTTTACTTAAAAAACAGGTAAGCCAAAGACACAAACGCACCCTGCTTAGAAGGAGACACTCAGTCTTCCAGCTAATCTCCTTCCCCAAGGCTTTAAATAGTGATCACTTCATTTTGTCTTTCTTCTGGTCAACGTTACCCACGCTTTTGATTTGCTATGTAATATTATCATCCATTAAAGTTAAATTGGACCAGGGCTGTCCTGAACTTTAAAGATCAAAGCAGCCAATTTGGTTGCCCCACCTTTGTACCCTAGTTAGTATTAATTAAGATAATTGGGTGGTATTTGAGCTGCTGCATCACTCATGTCTACTTTCTTAAATGATATGGCTTGCAAGACCTAAGATCCAGGTATGGCTTTAGGCAGGTTGTAATGATGGGAAACAGGAAGTACAAGTGGCATGTACTTCCTCTTCTTTCTCCTTCTCCATAACTTTTTAAGTGGAACTTTCACACCTTTCTCTCCAAAGTTGATTCATAAGTTCCTATTCAGGTCTGACCAAACTTGATTAGCCTCTTCAGGGCCTTCCGGTAACTGACCTAGATTACTAAGAGACTAGGATTTTATGGTAAGAAGGAGAGTTTTTTAGAGGCAGGTAGTCATAATAAGCTGTTATAGAAAAGGAGATGATATTAACAAACTACCACCAACACAAATTCGTATATTCAAAATTTGAAGATCTAAGCCAGTTCTAATGTTGGCCTGGCCTATGTCCCTATGTGAAACTGCTTAAGACAATAAGAACATAAGCAGTACTACTTCTGGATTGGATTCCTGATCCATCTTGTCCAGCAGTCTGTTCTTAGAATAGTCAACCAACTGCCCAAAGAAGTCCACTAGTTTCCCACCAGATGGCCTTCAGGTAGTCCCAAAGCATCTTAAAGGCTGATATTCTGCTATGATAAATGTTAGAAGTGAAGACCATTAAAAAGAGAGAGAGAGAGAGAAAATGTATTTCTGGATGAGCAAACATGATTTTCTAAACAAAAATAAGAATATATTTCACCATAACCTTAAGAGATTTGTAAGCAAAGAAGCAATAAGGGAAGCATTATTTGTCTGGAATGTGCTTGCTCCCTGTTCTCACAACCAAGGATCCATGCAATTAGAATAGAGCGTGATCTGTGCAGTATGGTTTCGTTGAATAATCTTGATTTGAATGGCCAACTATGGATGGTAGGATACTTCAGGGATTTTATTTTAAAAGTTTACGGTTCCAGTTCTAGAGTCTCATATCTTCCTTTTTCTTTCCTGAGAAGAGAATGTGGTCTAAGAGATTTCTAAGGTGGTTAGGATTGATAAGCTTTGTGATGGGCAGTCACCAACTTCGATCAGACTGAAGGCAAGTGGAAACCGCTTAAGAATCTCATCTAATTCACAGTAGAACCCAGTATCTCTGCCTAACTTTAAATATTACACCCACTTAAAACCTTAGGAAAATAGGAAAGAAAGTGTCGTGCACTTCTATTTCCTGTTCCTGATTTTGTAGTAATATCTGGAGTGGTGGACAGAAAATCATTTGATCTGCATGTTAATGTGGATATACTTTATTCCTGAAAATGTTATAATCCATTCAGAGAATTCTTGTTCTTGAAACGATGGATGATGATGATGATTGATTGATTGATGATATCCTAGTTATCTAATGCTTTTTCCTAGAGACCAAAGTGATTTTAACACAGTTTTCATTCTAATATCATGGCTATTGACCAAAGCTTTCAAGCTTTCTGGTCCATAACTAGATCTTCAGTATGCTAAACAAGTCTGACATCTTAAAGCAAAGTATAAACTAGAGAACAGTTATGTTGATATTTTTGTATTTGTTTTGCAATATTGATAGACCACTTTAATCAATTAAGACTGAGTACCGAGTAATAAAGCAAGAATAGAATTATCGTTGTTTTATATGTATGTTTTGTATGCTATATGTACTGTTTCTTTAATTAAGTGTTGCATGCTGTCAGTTTCTGGGTGGCTATGCAAATATACATAAAAACCAATAAAAATAAAACAGAAGGATCTTGTAATATGTAACTTTTTTGAGTTTTGTAGCACCATCGAACAAAGAAAAATGCACAGTACAACATATATACTGTATAAATTGCTTTAAAATATGTAAATTAGAAACATGTTTATTAGAGGAAGTAGAAAGGCTTAAGAATGTTCGCAGGCATCTAATAAATTGAAATGAATGCTGAAAAAATAATCCTTAAGTAGGGAGGAAAGATAACCAAACCGAAATTGAAGTTTAGTCTTTTCCTAGAATCAGCTAGAGGTATTTCTAGCTCCTTTACCATCAAGCTGAGCAGAAATTGCCCTGATTACATTTGTATAATTGGTAATCCAAGAAATGGATTCCATTTTATCGTCTACGTTTATTTTTGACCTCAATTCCTTAACTTCTATTGATTTGATTTTTTTTTAATCAACGCTATTTTCCCACAAAAGGTAGAACATTTGCGCAGACAAATTTTCAACTAGTTTACTTGAGTACATTGGACTCAATTAGATTGCTCTGAAGACTTTCCTGGGAGAAATTCCTTAATTTTCCTTAATAATGTACCTGTTGGAGTGAGACTGAAGTTCCAGTTCCTCTGCAATTTTCTTCAAAAGTAATTATAAACTAGCTATGATACACTTTATAATAAACCACAAGACTTAAGTATAGTAAAAAGTTGGGCTTTAGAAAACCAGATTGTCCCAATGAGATTATAGGGCATGACACTGTTTTCACAAAAGAATGCTTCTGGGAAACATCAGCTACTGTTCTCTACAAAGCTTTACCATCTTTTTATTCACTTGAAAAGGTTATATATATTTACAAATTTGCTCCCATGAGTAACTTTTGGTGTGATTTTTATTACACACACACATATTCCTTGACTTATGAACATTCATTTAGTGAACATTCAAAGTTACATCAGCACTGGAAAAAGTGACCTATGAGCATTGCAGCATCCCCACAGTCGTGTGATCAAAATTTGAAGCCTGATTCAGTTAACAACCCTGTTGCTAACTTAGCAACTGTAGTGATTCACTTAACAACTGTGGCAAGAAAGGTAATAAAATGGGGTAAAATTCACTTAACAACTGTCCTGCTTTAACAATAGATTCTAGAAAGACTGCAGAGAAGAGGAACAAAGATGATTAGGGGGCTGGAGGCTAAAACATATGAATAACAGTTGCAAGAATTGGGTATGTCTAGTCTAGCGAAAAGAAGGACTCTGGGTATGGGGGTGTGGGTGTGACATGATAGCAATGTTCCAATATTTGAGGGGCTGCCACAACTCAGAAGGTCGGCAGTTTGGTGGGTCAAATCCCGAGTGCCCACATAGCAGAGTGAGCGCCTGTTACTCGTCCCAGCTTCTGCCAACCTAGTAGTTCGAAAGGACGTAAAAAGGCAAGTAGAAAAATAGGGACCACTCTGGTGGGAAGATAACAGCGTTTCTTTCGCCTTTGGCATCTAGTCATGCCGGCCACATGACCACAGAGACGTCCTCGGACAAGCGCTGGCTCTTCGGCTTTGAAACGGAGATGAGCACCGGCCCCTAGAGTTGGAAACGACTAGCATGCATGTGCGGGGGAAACTTTACCTTTACCTTTTTATAACTCCCAAAACAGAATGGCATAGATTTTGCACTCAATTGTGATCAAGGATACACACACACACGTGTGTGTGTGTCTGTGTGTGTCTGTGTATTGTATGTATGTATGTATTGTACATATATTTCTTCAACCGCAATTGACTGCAAAAATAATATATATATATATATTTTCCTTTTGTCCTTATGACTCTAAAAATGCTATAAGGCTTCCATCTTCCCCCTTTTCCCCCTCTGTGGTAATACTTGGCATTAATGGCTGACATTCTCCAAAATAAACTACAGCTCCTTCAAGTGCACTAAATGGAGCTTGCATCCCAGCCAATCAATCAGATGAGTTAATTAATTCAATTGTGTCCCCTCCCCCCAAAATCAAGCTGTATTTGTATAATTGGGAAGATTTGCATAATTCATTCCAGGAACCCCTTTCCTACAACAGTATGTGAAGAACTGGGGGTTGCAGATTAATCTAATATTCATATTCCAATCATGAATCAGGAGCAATAATCCTTTAGGTCCATCCTTGACAACTTTAAGACTCGTGTATTTCAACTCCCAGGATTCCCCAGCCAAAGTCTTAAAGTTGCCAAAGTTGGACACCCCTGCTTTAGATGAAGACATTTACAAAGTGTGCTTCAAAAAATCTTCTGGAATTTCTCAGCTACAGCGGAGAGAATCCAACATCTTTCTTTGCTATTTCCTTAAGGAATATGTGCCATACTGATTAATGCAGTATTGTCTGAAAAATGCCAAAGACTTCCTATGAGTAATCCAGACATCTATCCACATCTATTTAAATTTGTGATTCTGGAGAGTCTCAACATATTCTAAACAACTCTATCTTTGACTAAGCTTATCAGCAACATCAGTCTGCCTAAAGTATGTATTTCTTTGGAAATCTTCCAAGGAGCCGTTTCTGTTGTGATCTAGTTGATTTCACACCCAACTCTGCTGAAATGAGAGTTCCATCCTTCCTTTAAATGGGTTTCTGAAAGTAATAAAGATATGTTGCTTCCTTTTAAGCTAGCTTGTAATTACACCTTGCAACCATATGTTGACCTGGTTTCTCTCAAGCTTCCTTATGACTAGGGTTTAATTATTTCAATTTCAAGTCGCTCTTTTCATTAATGACTTCTGGCCAATCTGGAGATGTATTTTCTCCATTAAACAAGACAACAATCTTTTCTAATTTAGGTTAACATGCTCAGTTCAGTTAACTCGTGATCTCTTAGTCGTTTCCATAACAATTGCTGCTGTAATTGTCTTCTCAAAGCCATTCACTTTAGGCCATAGTACAAATCTTCCCGATGGGTTACAAAGGTTTGAAGATCAACAACCGAATCGTGGATGCTTATAGAACAGGCAGTTAAGTATTATAGCATCAAATGGATCGTGGATAATTTCAGAGAGGATAATAGCAGAGAAGAAAGTGGAGATATAAACTTTCTTGATCTTGGGGTATCTTGTAGTTGGTATAATCTGCTGAATTAGAGGGAAACCTGAGCCTTTTAAGCAGCTTCATAAGGAATCAAGGTATCTCTAGTCTAAATGCGGTTTACTCTGATTTCATTTCTTTATTTAAACGTTTTTTTTATAGCCACCCATCTCCCAAAAACTGACTCAAATGGCTTTCTATAGTCCTAGGTCATCCTGTGACATCCTGTTACATAACCAGCCCCTCTTCCCTCTAAGGCAGGGATAAACCAGAATCATATTTCAACTATTTCTTTATTTATGACTGTGCTTGCAGCCCAATTTTTCTCTTGAGATGAGAAGGCAGATCATTTTATCAGCTCAACAACAAACCTGTGAGAAAGGTTGAGCTGATGGTGACTGGCCCTGTGACACCTCCCGAGTTCCCTGGCTGAATGAGGAATTGATTCTTGGTTTCTCAACATCTTAATCATGCCACTGAAGCTCCTAAAATAGTTTTGAAGAATGTGCTTTGGCCAGAGAAAGGTTGCCATTTGGCATCAGGGTCTGAATATCCATGTTTTGGACCCTTCCAGCTTCTATTCTATTCTATTCTATTCTATTCTGTTCTGTTCTGTTCTGTTCTGTTCTGTTCTGTTCTGCTTCTGAGCTACCATGCTAGCTTCTTCAACTATTACACATTTTTAATTAAAATACTTGAAAGCTGCGTCTTGCTCACCCCTTTTAGAATTGAGGAACCTTTAGAGTTATGGGAACAGAGAATTGATCCTGGTCCCCCTGAGCTTTCTCTTAGTAATGAATACAGTTGCCTAAATCATTTGCAGAGGACTTCCTGGCAGAAATAACTTCTGTGCATGTGCTGAGGTTCATAGGGTGCAAGAAGGCCAAAAGAAAATTTAGGCTGTGCAGAGTGGTGAGGACAGCAGAAAAAAAATATTGGATGTTCACTTTCTTCTATCTAGCACATAGCATATAGGTCAGGGGTTTCCAACCAGAGGTGCTCACACCCCCTGGGGGTGTGAGACAAATATTCCAGGGGGTGCAAAAACTTGGGTTTTCAAAGTTATACTTTATATGCATAATTTGTTGCCGTTATTTAGAACTTTTGTAAGGGGTACAAGAATATATCAGAAGCATTTTAGGGGTGCGGGAGCTGCTGATATAGGTGATGCTTGACCAGAGTACATAGGATTGTGAGGGACGTTAGACATTCTCTCCATGACCACTTTTCTCTGTTACCTTCTGGGAGAAGGCTTCGAAGTATCCGAAGCAGAACAACTAGATTCTGTAATAGCTTTATACTATATAGCATCAACCTTGTTAACTCTTGTTAACTTTCCGCTATGTATTCAAAATGGACTGTGACTAATATGTGTTTGTATAGCATATGTATATGTGTATGCATGTATGGATGTGTGTGTGTGTGTGTGTGTATGTGTCTCTCTGTGTGTGTGTGTATAATTTCGAGAGCAGGCATCAGAATTTCATTTTTTAAATGTGTGCCAGTGTGTTCACAGAAAAAAGTGACAATAAAGGTTCTTATCTTATGTCACCTTTATCTTATCTAACCCTTAAGGAATTACAGCAGCTTTGATGTTCAAACCAGACAGTCCACTTTGCAAGTACTCTCCAAATGCCTCCCACGCCATTGTTGTGGCTCTAACCATTTAGTCATGTCCAAGACTCTTGACAACTTTATAGGCAAGTGCCCTCCTTGCGTTCCACATTACTAGGTATTTTAACACTAGCTAGCTCTTGTTTCCTCCAGCACTGTTCCAGTTTGACAAGTCTGATTGCCCCTTTTCCCCCTTCATTTCACATAGGGTAGGTTGCCGTTTTTTTTCCTTGGTACAGGAAAACTGCTTTCAGCAGTTTCCTTTTAAATATATTAAATAGTTGCAGCTTACAGGGACACCAGAGAAGTTGGACTTGTTGGACATGTTTCTGTAAGTACATTAAATACCCCGGGGGCCTTCTATAGTCAAGATCCAGCATCTTTTCTTATTATCATGTACTACTGGAGTACAAATAGAGAGTAACATTAGTGAAATGTGTAAAAGGAGGAGGGTGATTTCCTGGTATGCCACTTGGCATTGGGAACTCCTATTCTGAGAGGCACATGTCAGGCTCACTCTGTAAAACTAAACCATGATTATTTCCCGAAGATGATTTTCTCAGACCTCTCTTTAGCAAGACTGAGATGAAAGGATTGGGTTATAAGGACTCCAGCAAGTGAACTACTCCCTGTTTAAAACTGATCTATCATGTGGTCCTTTCAGATGGAAACTTCTTGGCTATTTATCTAACAACTTCCTGTGAAGATGGGTGTGTGTTTTTTCTACAGATAACAGAGAAACGTGCAGCCAACTATTCCCACAATGGTCTCCTAAACCATTATACTTTATCACATTATATATGATTTATTTTCAGATTTTCAGGATGTGTTGGCTCAGTGGGTTAGGACGCTGAGCTTGTCGATCAGATGGTGGGCAGTTTGGTGGGTTGAATCCCGAGTGCCGCGTAACAGAGTGAGCGCCTGTTACTCGTCCCAGCTTCTGCCAACCTAGCAGTTCGAAAGCACGTAAAAATGCAAGTAGAAAAATAGGGACCACTACGGTGGGAAGGTAACAGCGTTCCGTGCGCCTTTGGCGTCTAGTCATGCCGGCCACATGACCATGGTGATGTCCTCGGACAAGCGCTGGCTCTTCGACTTTGAAACGGAGATGAGCACCGGCCCCTAGAGTCGGAAACAACTAGCACGCATGTGCGGGGGAACCTTTACCTTTATGTTCTGATGAAGCACAAGCTTGATTAAAGGATGATGCACTCTTATTAGAGATGGTTATCCACTCCACCAACCATGAAGCTTTGGGAGAAGCATCTCTAAAAATTAGACCTATATATTCCTATTTATGGGTTGCCTCTCAGTCTTTTAGTTAAGATCAAGTGTGTTGTTGTTACTTAATTACTCCTGAGAACAGCTTTCATCTCCTTTTATGGAGGAATGAACAAGTTCTCGCTTTTTTTAGTTTTCCAGATAATATGGATGGTCCAAGTAACGTTGATCAGTCCGGGAAAAGGAGCTGGTTAATGAATCATTATCTGCTTATTTGTTCCAAGTGCTAAGATTTTCAGATGCGATTTCCAAAATGCCCTTATTTACAGCAATAGAGAGCTTCAAGTTAGAAAATGCTCAAAAGTAGTGATTGGAAAGAAATCATCCCTCATGCATTACCACAGCTCAGAATGATGGCGACAACTCTATTCTAACACCCTTCCCTTCCCCCTTCAGTTCAGGTGACTCCAATAGGAGTCTATTTTTTAAAAAAATAGAAGGCATCCCAGATGCCATATTCTGCACTTTTCCTATCTTGTTAAGAGTGTAACATGATTTCCTTGTTATATTTAAATGTGTGGTGATCCAGATATGTATGTACGAGGAACAGCCTGCTTTAATTTCTGCCTCAAAAGCCTCCTTTAATCACATCAATGAATCAAGTGTAATAAACACATGGAATAGAACTTGTAGTTTCTTTAGGAGTCATGCAAAGTTTAAAACAAGGTTTAACCTTGTTCATCTGGAGGAAAAAGGTAATTGGGAGGGAATCAGGAAGGCTTAGAATGCAACTTTCAGTATATTCATTCATTCTTTAAGAGTTTGGGACTCTTCCTCCTGTCTGTTTGCCCATCAAAAGGATATTTCACCAAAAACTCAAAAACTGAGTTGGGAAGAAGAGTTGGATCCAGGTGGGGTCTACAAAGAAAAATATACTAGGAAAATTTTTCCCTGTCTACCTATGAGAGAGGTATCTCCAAATACTGCTGACTGCTCCACTCTAAGCTCCTCCTCCCTCTTGGTCATGTGACCTTGAGTGGAATGTATGTAGCCTATCTTGGAGTTCCCAGATAAATATCCACCAACCCAACACCCTACTTTGTTACCCAGAAGAAAATGCAAAAATATCCTATAACTCCTGGGAATGAAGTGGAAAGAATTCCACAAAACCAAGCTTTGGTGTGCTTTGCTTACCAATTCTAACATGCCTTCCATTTTGTAATTCCGCTTTTATGGGGCAAGAACCAGTGTGGTATTTAGTTAGAGACAAGGAGAGAGTTTATGTTCTTGCAAAAATTCCTCAACTGGCACCTGACCAATGGCTATTCTGGAAGGGCTGGTAGGAGTCACAGGAATTTGGACATCTCCAAGATCACCATCCCTACATTACAGTTATTCACCTAGATTCATATTCCTCTTCAGTGTGATGGAATGTGCAACTGAAGAAAGAGTGGGAGGAAATAGCACATTCCAGAAAGAAGCCCAAACTGAGAGACAGTGCAATCCTGAACTGGATGTGACAGGGAGGAAAAGATTCAGGATATCCACGTCCTAGAATCTCCCAGGGTATATTTATTAATTAGGAGCTTATAGCTTTAGTCTGGCAAGATTCTGTCTATTTGGTGTGAGCTGGAATTGATTGGGTCATCTTTGAATTTAGGCCTCACTTTCACTCATTAAATTCATGGGAAGATTTTCAGCAAGGATAGGGTAGAAAAGTCAAGATGGCAGCCACAATAGTCAGTTCGCAACAAGTTCCTTAGAGTCAGAGTTTTGATTGCAACATCATAGAATCAGAGTGCTGGAAGGGGCATTGGAGGTCTTCTAGTTCAACCCCCACTCAAGGCAGAAGATCTTATGGCATCCTGGACATCAGGATGAACATCATCTTGATTCTTTTGACCTTACCCAATTGAGGGCAGTAGTTTTCAGGGCCAGACATAATCTCCTTGCCTTTGCACTTTTGCAGAGTAGATATTTTGACTATTAATTAATTTAATTAATTAATTTATTAATATTTCTATACTATGAGCACTTGGCCCCGGGGATCCAGGGAGAAAGAAACAGTTCATCCCATACTACTATATTGTTACTTCTCCAAGGATATTTGGAATAATTGTATTTTACTCCTGCTGTGTCAATACCCAGGAAGAACTGATAATTATCATATGAACTTCTTTCTCTCAGGTATAAAACATATCTATCATCTATATGGTAGTTCAATTTTTCGTTGCCCCAGTGGAAATGAGGCAATAGCTGATGCAAATCTGAACACTATAATTTTCTGTTTTTAATTATGCTTTTAAGTAATTTATTAATCATTGATCAAAATAAGATTTGATGGTTTCTCATTCAGGAGGAAAAAATCTAGGTCATTCCAGAAGGCAGGATTAAACCTAGCATCTAGAGGGAAGGGCATTAGGTATCCATTTACTGTTTAGGAGCCAAGCCCAACTCAAAATTCTTTATTTTTATTCAGAATTGAATTGCAATAGAGAGCTCAAGTCTTGCATACATACAGAAAATTTTTGCACAAATGTTCTCATCTTTCCCATGGTCCTTTTGGGAGGTTCCTTCAAGAAAGTAGACAAATGCCATTTTGAGCAGCATAACCTAAATCAGACTGTTTTGCTGTTGTTAACCTTGTTGATGTTGTTCCTGTTATGAAACAGGAACAGAGGAAAGCCAATAACTGATAAAATACATCAGGAAAGGCATATCTTTTAAAAGAAAGTACATTATGTAGCTGAGTTCCAAAGCTCATGAGTTTATAGCCTTCAGATCCTGACTTTTCTAAGGAATAAACTGTCCATGGATTTAGCAATCTGTATTTCTGGCAGCAGCAGTCAGCTCCAATAGTTAAAAATGTCTCAACTAGTTGGAAATCAAGGGATTAACGTCAACTTGGAGGTTTGTGTAAAAAGAATGCGACTAAATAAAGCAGAAAGAACTCAGAACCCTATACTAACTTGTCTATAATTCAAACTCATCTATTACACTCATCTATAATCCTTACTAACTCAGAGTAGCTTACTATGAAACTGATTTCCTACTCTAGTCTACCTAGTGCAGCTAAACATAGAATAAATAGTGGTAGCACAGGGGTCTTCAAACTTGGCCTTTTTATGACTTGTGGACTTCAACTCCCAGAATTCCTCAGCCAGCGTGCCTGGCTGAGGAATTCTGGGAGTTGAATTCCACAAGTCATAAAAGGGCCAAGTTTGAAGAGCCCTGGTAGTAGCAGCTTGAAAGAAAGCTTTCTCTCTGGTATCTTGATTTTGTAGGTACTTAGAATTAGATGTTTTAATATTTTTACTGTTTTAATGCTTTTTAGAGTTTTTTTATTGCTTTTAAAATTATAATATGTCTTGAATTGTGAGCTGTCATTTTGTGAGATGGGTGGCTATAGAAATCAATCAATCAAACAAACAAACAAACAGCAGTCCAATTTTGAGCATGGAATCTTGCATGGAAGGATACTAGCAATTTACAAGAATTATCTGGCCCTGTTTATTTGTAGACCTCCTGCTTCTATTCAAAGGGCCACACTAAATTTCAAGGAAAAGCTCTAGATTTGATAAGAATACAGCTGGTTTTTTTACATGGAAAAATGTTGAAGACTGAAAAACCGACCCTGCAATTTTTTTCATTTAGGTTATCAACCAAGCAGAAAGGATGAGTTGCTTCTAAGGTTCTTTGGGGTAATACAGTTGTCGTTTTACAGTAATTACAGTTTAGTGCTTTGTAATACAAATTATTAAAAATAGCTTCTCCAACCAGACATTCTTTGAAATGGGATGTAGAAGTCATTAAATTTAGGCTTCTCTAGGGCAATGTGACAATTTGATTCAGAGATTCAATAAGAAGGCCATTCCCAAGCCTTTCGACCTCTATGGAAATGTATATTTTTTCTGCACAGAAAAAAATATTGAAATTTAAATACATTTATTCAGATTAATTTAAGTCAACGTAAATTGGCTATTCAAACCAAATTGGGGTGATTTGCATACCCCTGCTGTTCAGCAATTACTGAGCGACAAAGGTTGAACAAGAACCAGCATTCATACGGAATGAGTTAACGAATGGATGTAGATATCTATTTAAAAAAAAACCAAAACCCTAAAACCAGCCTAAATTCACCATATTTTTCAATTACTGATAACCATTACCAAAAAGTGTGAACAAGGGATAGAATATTTTATTTATTATTTATTAAATTTATTTGCCACCCACCTCACATTGGAACAACTCTAGGCGGCTTAAAGCATCGAAACATTAAAACCTTAACAGATTTTGTTGTTGTTAGTTGCGAAGTCGTGTCCGACCCATCGCGACCCTATGGACAATGCTCCTCCAGGCCTTCCTGTCCTCTACCATCTTCTGGAGTCCATTTAAGCTCACGCCTGCTGCTTCAGTGACTCCATCCAGCCACCTCGTTCTCTGTCGTCCCCTTCTTCTCTTGCCCTCCACCTTTCCCAGCATTAGGCTCTTCTCCAGTGAGTCCTTCCTTCTCATTAGGTGGCCAAAGTATTTGAGTTTTAGCTTCAGGATCTGGCCTTCTAAAGAGCAGTCAGGGTTGATCTTCTCTAGGACTGACCGGTTTGATCGCCTTGCAGTCCAAGGGACTCGCAGGAGTCTTCTCCAGCACCATAGTTCAAAGGCCTCAATTCTTTGGCGCTCAGCCTTTCTTATGGTCCAGCTTTCACTGCCATACATTGCAACTGGGAAGACCACAGCCTTGACTATACGCACTTTTGTTGGCAGAGTGATGTCTCTGCTTTTTAGTGTGCTGTCTAGATTTGCCATGGCATGAAAAAAAAGAAAAAAGAAAGAAAGAACAAATCCACCTTTAGCCATGAAAATTCACTTGGTAATTTTGAGGCAGTCCCTCTCTCTCTCAGCTCAGCCTCAGAGAAAAAATTATTACCTAAAAGGAAAACGAGATATAAATCTAAAAGATAAATACAGGTACTCCTCAACTTACAGGCACAACTGAACCCAAAGTTTATGTTGCTAAGCAAGACACTTGTTAGATGAATTATGCCCCATTTTATGACCTTCCTTACCACAGTTGTTACGTGACTCACTATAGTTGTTAAGTCAGTAATTTGGCTGTTGACTGAATATGGCTTCCCCCATTGACTTTGCTTGTCAGAAGTTGTCAAAGGGAGAAATCACATGACCCCAGGACACTGCAACCGTCACAAGTACATGCCAGTTGCCAAGCAATCTGAATTTTGATCATGTGACCCTGGGGAATTTGCAATGGTCATAAGCATGAAAAACGGTCATAATTTGCTTTTTCCAGCGCTGTTGTAACTTCAGTCACTAAACAACCTGTTATGAACAAGGACTGTCTGTACTGTCCAATAAATAGACTGAGAAATACAGATGAATGTGTCCACTCTACAAAACTGGTATCAGATAATTAGCTACCAGTTCTGCCGAAGTGGTGCGAACCGGCTGAATCCCACCACTGAATAAACTGCTTCTTACTTATTTAATGAATTGTGGCAGGGCAGCAGAGCTGGATTTTTAAATAAAACTGAAAAAGTCAAGCTTTATCGTTCATTTGTCAGTATTTATCCTTGACTAAACTGAACTGGAAGTGCTGTAAACTCTGGGAATTTTAGAGAAAGCTGTCCAAATTTTGTGGGCCAAGGCAACTCTTGACTCTTGAGAATTGTAACAGCGGGAGGCTCTTCTCCAGAAAAGTAGCTGATGGAATCAGGATAAAAATTGTTCTTGTTAATTGCATTAACAATTAATTAAAAATTCAACATGATCCTTCTCTGGTTTGCATTGTAATTTAATTACATTTAGAAATCTCTGGGGGCCAAAAAAAATCAAGGTTTTAGGTTGTGTGTGCGTATTGTCTTGGTTATTGTTGTTGTTATTATTGATCAAAATTAATTTTCCAGAACAAATATGCTGAATTCAGTGTTTACAGTGGACAATCATATCTATTCGTCTGGTCCAGGCTACAGCATTCCATTGACTTGAAGCAAACAATATGCAGGCTGAACTCCAAGTGACCGGCTTGTTTCTGCTAATCACTGGCTGATTACTAGCTAATCAGTGTCTTGTTTAGAGCAGAGAAGCCAAAAACACATTGAACTGGGCTGCCTTTGGGAAGCAGGACACATTTTTGCAATTTTCATTAACATGTTGCAATTATACTGAAGCTACACAAAGGAAATAAATGCAAGGCTGAATCAAAGGCAAATTGTAAACCTCGGAGCTGTAAAGGGATTCTGGACATGCATTAGAATGACTATAAATCGCTCTGACTTTTTTTTTCTTCTTCTAAGTATTTGGAATTCCAGACAATCTTAATTGTCCTGAAAGCTGTAATCTCTCGTTCAATTCAAATTTAGTCTTCATATCAATCTCTTCTCCAGATGTTTTGGATTACCCTTCCCATCATCCATGATTATTCTTCATGCAGGCAAAGCATGAAGTCCAGCTGGGTTGGGGAAGGTAAACTGTAGGTGTAAATAAAACAACACATGAACTTGCCAAGAATAACAGTTAACATCTGATTAATTTCTTATTCAGCAACTCCTGAAGTTAGTTGGGTGGTGACATCTCAAATGCAGAATATGCCTCTTCCCTCCTGCTCAGGTTAGAGTGGAACGAATTACTGCTGATACTCTATTATATTTACTGTCAGATTTCACCTTCTTCCCCATTTCTGTTCTTCTCTTTTATCATCCTCATCCTCACCCCAGACCCAGGTTGTCTGCCTTGCCATCTTGTTTTCTTCCTACCATGTGGATATTATTGCTTTAAATTATTTTTATTCTGCATTCTTCCTTGCATCATTTGCACAGCTAATATCAATCAAAATGATGGCTTTCATGGCTATATGTCACTACAGGTAGTCCTCAACGTACGACTGCAATTGAGCCCAAAATTTATGTTGTTAAGTGAGAAATTTGTTAAGTGAGTTTTGCCCCATTTTACGACTTTTTTCACTACATTTGTTTAATGAATCAGTGCAAGTTCTTAAATCAGTAATATGATTGTTAAGTGAATGTGGATTCCCTATTAACTTTGCTTGTCAGAAGTTCACCAAAGGGATCACATGACTCCAGGACACTGCAACTGTTATAAATGTGAGTCAGTTGTCAAAGCATCTGAATGTAAATCAAGTGACCCTGGGGATGCATCAACGGTCATAAGTGTGAAAAATAGTCACAGTGCCATTGTAACTTTGAACAGTGACTAAATAAATTGTTGTAAGTCAAGGACTGCATGTGTTGACTTTCAAAGCTTATGCCATAAGAAACACTATATATTAAAGACCATGAAGCTGTACTTGGACTGTAAATGGCTTTACCTCTGGAACGTAGATTTTATGTGGAGTGCTTGTTAAGATGGAGGGTGGGTTTATTAATATTTTAGGAAGTACATGGTATGCAAATTGTAAAATTCTCACATTCATGATTTGTCTCCAATGATTTTGACTGGCTTTGGTTTTGGTTTCTGACTTTATTTCTCAATTTTCCTGAACGTATGACACAGATACATCAGCATCTAGATCCAGAATACATTTTTGATCTGTCTTTGATTAGGTAGAGAATAGAGTTTCACTGCACTCATTCCCATGTCCAGAGTAAATAAAACAAAAGTAAGTCAGAGCAAAGAGTAAATATGTGCAGGTCATAACATGAACTTGATTTCTAGACTCTAGACCAGGGGTGTCAAACTCGCCATGTCACATGACGTGTCACGACGTATCACAACTTTTTCCACATTGCCGGAGCTGGGGTGGGTGCGGTTTTGGCATAACGCATCCGGCCCCTGGGCCAGCAGTTGACACCCCTACTCTAGACTATAGTATCAAGTTACAAACTCAGGCTTGAAAAGATCTCTGTTTATCTTAGCCACCTTCTTCAAGTCATCTATATCAGTGTCACTTTAAGATGGATGGACTTCAATTCCCAGAATCTGGAAGCTGAGGTCCTCCCACCTTAATGTTGCTTGGAGTGAGAAAGACTGATCTATACAATGGACTAAAATTCAGGTTCATGGAGAGTAAATATTCTAACCTTGACTTCACACTGTCAGGCCATAGAATTGTTTATATAGAGCATGATCTATGCCAAGATCATAAAATGTTCTATGTGCTGCCACTTGACAAAAACAAATTGCTGTGCAAAATATGGGCAATATTAGTGATCCAAATTCTATTAGTTCCCAAATCCATGGAAGTCCATGCACACAGGCTTCTTGTTCTTTGGACTAAATCAACTGGAGTGTCCATGCACATTCCTTGCATATTTCTCTCCTTCTACAAATGTCACGTTTAGTGTAGGATGATTCAGAAGGCAAGGGCAAGCCACACAGTCTATACATTTAGCCTTCACACAGGGAGAAACAACCCAAAAAGGAATTAGACCTAAATCTCAGCCTTGGTGAGTGAGAATTCAGTCAGAATTAGATCTGTGAGTGGATGCCTAATACTTCATTTTGGCCCTAGGCAAGGACAGTAGGGGGAAATAAACATAACAGAGGAAAGAAAAGTGAGATAAGTAGAGAGGAGCTAGAGGAAAAAAGAGCAGGCATCACCCTTTCGCCTCTAGCCAAGATATAGCTTTTCTACAAGTCCCAGAGAATAGGTGGAAGTGACTTAAGGGAACTTGCCTTGACCCTCCATATCTGCACAGACATGGGACTATCAAGAGAATACATACACTATTAGACAATGAGAGTTGACTAAATATTGAATGTCCTGCCAGCTGTTTACAGGTTAGCTTTCTCAAAAACATTCTCCCCAGCCAGGCACAATCCTAACTCTAGTGAATATATCAATTTGCTAAGTACATTTGATTTGTGCTTAGATTGTAAGCCGCCCTGAATCTTCGGAGAAGGGCGGGATATAAATGGGATTAAAATAAAAATAAAAATAAAAAATTTGCATATTGTTCTACCTATTCAATTGCTTCTGCCTAAAAATCTATTTGCAGGACTTCATTAGCTGTTCAGCCCTTTGACTTTTGCTTAAACTATATTTGTGGGGTGTTGTGTCTTCTTTTTTTTTGTGCTAGATTTGTATCTTGTCTTTCATCCTGGAGCTCAAGGTAATAGTTACTTCCTCCTCCTCCTCCTCCTCCTCCTCCTCCTCCTCCTCCCCAACAATCCTATGAGATAGGTTGGGCTGAGAAATAGGGACTAGCCCAGAGTCACCGAGGGAGTTTTGAGGGCTGAGTGGGAACTGAACCTGGACCAGCAACTTAGCAACTGCCCCACACTTTTGCCTTCAGGAGGAAAGTTTATCTGGTCAATTATCAGGAGTTCCTAGGAGTAAGGCAAATCAGATGAGCGTGGAAAGAGGTATACATCTTTTTTTTTTTTTTGCTTTTTTTGTTCAGCTTAGGCAAAACAGATTTTGGGGAAAAAATACATTCCCTTTCTATAAGAGAAATATTGAAGTAAAATACATTCCCTTTCTATAAGAGAAATATTGAAGGGCCCAAATGAAATTGAAGTTAGATTCTAACTGTGAAGTTAGATACCTGCCTGTTTTCCCCCATAGGACAAAAAATGTCTGTTCCTTACTTTCTCCAAAATTTGCAAGACTATTTGGGGGTATTGCCTGCACATTCCACTTAGTGTGGCCCCCAAAGGCAGGGGTCCCAGAGGCAGGGGAGAATCCAGCTCCGTAGAAAAACTATTTACCAGTAGTCCTCAACTTGAAACCATTTGTTTGGTGACCCTATTCCAAGTTACAAAAGTGCTGGAAAAAGTGACTTAATACCTGGTGCTCACACTTATGACCTTTGCAACATCCCCACAGTCATGTGATCAAAATTGGGAGTGCATGGCATGTATTTACAACACTTGCAGCATCCCAGGGTCATGGGTTCACCATTTGTAACCTCGCCAGTTGGCTGCCAACAAGCAAAGTCAATGGGGGAAGCTAGCTTTGCTTAATAACCATGTCACTTAACAACCACAATGATTTGATTCACAATTGCAAAAAAAAAAGATGACAGAGTCAGGCATGACTCACATAAAAACGTAGTAAAGGAAATTCTGGCCTCAATTCCAGTTGTAAATCAGCCTCATTGACTCATTCTGTTTAGATGGCTTCCCATCTCAAACCCTCCTCATCTCAGATCCTGGCTCCTGGACCTTTACACTTCTACTCCAAGCATGCTTTCTTGTTAACCCTTTGCATCAGGGGTCTTCAAACCTGGCCCTTTTGTGACTTGTGGACGTCAACTCCCAGAATTCCTCAGCCAGCGTGCCTGTCTGACGAATTCTGAGAGTTGAAGACCACAAGTCACAAAAGGGCCAAGTTTGAAGACCCCTGCTTTAAAAGGTACCTCCAGACCTGGGCAGATTTCTAGGACCACCCTCAGTGGAATGTGCAGGCAATACCTCCGAATGCAACCAAATAATTTGCCAGATTTTGGAGAAAGTAAGGAACAGACATTTTTTGTCTGATGGTGGAAAACAGGCAGGTATTTAACACCAGAGTTGGAATCTAACTTTAATTCCAGTACCAAAAGGGTAAGGGGCTTTCCCCCTTTCTCCCCTTCCTAAGTGCTAAGTGTTCCTGCGTAGATAACTCCAACCAGAATCAGACACCCATTCCTTAATATACTACAACGAGAGCTTTGAAGGAGAGGCCAACCTTACATAATGAGACTGGGTAGGGTTGAATGGTTCAGCTTCTCTGCTGCCATTTCTGATTGCTCAGGATAAGCCTCCCCAAAACCTCATCACCTACTTTATGCTTTGCATAAAAAAAAGAAGACAGAACGCCACCAAATTCCAGTGCTACAAGAAAGGGCCAGAGATAAGGTGACAACAGGCATTCCACCCTTTGCAATACTCCAAGAACTTCAGAAAGTAGGACTCAAGGTTTCCACCCCTGCTGCCACCACCACCTCCACCATTATGCCATTTGGCCCAACCTTGAAAACCTTATCTCTCAAATCTCACTGTCTGCCATCTTTTTTTGGCACACCTGATGGTTAACCACTGGACTATTACAGGGTATGGAACTTAAACAAGAGATGAGTAAATAGGCAGGGACTTTCGTTCAGTTCTGAGATGAGGAGACTGAATGTCTATGGCGTGAGGATTTGTTTGACGAGAACACCCGCACTCACCCTGGAGCTGCAAATTAAAACAAAGGAGTCAAAAAGCCTCTTTTCCAAATGGCATGTCTTTCCCCAGTCCCCAACCCCAGATCTAAGACATTCACGAAACACACAAATTTGTGATTATCTGCAACTATTATCTAAAATTAACTGTGGTTTCCTAATGAAAAACATTAAAAGAACGATCAGATAAGAATGGGGCCTATGCATAATACTTTTACAGGAAGGAATTAAAAAAAAAGAATAAACTGTCTGATGCTCTAAATGAAACCAATGTGTAGCTCATAATACAATCCCCGGTTGGAGTTCATTTTGCTTTATTGGTAACATATAAAAGGATGTTTTATCATGTCTGTCAATGGTTAGCTGAAGTTAATAAACAGCAGAAAAACACTCTACTCTCTTCATGTTTTAACCACCATCTTTGTAAACAGCATCATCCTTTGGGGATGTTCTTGCAAACACATTCCTAAAACATTTTTGCAGATTCTTAGTGTCCCAAGACTTCTGGGGAGAGGCTGGGAGTGGGTTAGCTGCATGGAGACCAGAATCTTCAATGTAGTATGCAGGTTGTCCTCAATGTACGACCACAATTGAGTCCAAAATTGATGTTGCTAAGTGAGACATTTGTTAAGTGAGTTTTGTCCCACTATATGACCTTTCTTGCCACAGTTGTTAAGTGAATCATGGCAGTTGTTAAATTAAATAGTTAAGTGAATCTGGTTCCCCCATTGACTTTGCTTGTTAAAAGGATGCAAAAGCTGATCACATGACCGCTGGGTACTGTAACTGTCATAAATATGAACCAGTTCCCAAGCATCCACATTTTGATCATGTGACCATGAGGATGCTGCGACGGTTGTCAGGGTTAGAAAAATGGTCATAAGTCGCTTTTTTCAGAGCTGTTGTAACTTGAACGGTCACTAAACAAATTGTTGTTAAGTGTGATTCCTAATGTTAGCAGAGTTGATATTTGGTGGTAAAAGACTTTGCAAATGAAAGTAAATAAAGTAGGACTATGATTGTTAGAAGCTGCATCCAACACCTGCTAAGAATTCTGAGAGTTTTAGTTACGACTTATCTGGAAGGTTCCAAGTTGAGGTAGACTGACCTATTCTGCCACAAAATCAGCAGGAAACAGTTCAGCACTCTTGACGTGTCCCATTAGTATCATTGCCCTGCAAACCAGTTGGATATTATTATTTGCTGCTCCATAGGTAATTGTGACATTTGTTCTGTATGTTTTATTAACACTCTGCCGTGTTAGGTCATCCTGTGTGCCATGCTGTTATTATCATTCATTTCACTCCTTTATTGATTCTAATTATTTTTACACACCTTGGGCACTTTCTGGAAAAAAGGAATAAAGTGTGTTTATTAATAATTATTATTTACATAGAAACAACTGAAATAATAACTGAACAAAGAGACATTGCTGTGCTCAAGACTTTGGAACAGCTTCCCACCCATACCCCAAGCTTGATTTTTGCAAGTAATTTCTCATCTGGAAACTCTCTGTTGTTTAATGGAGGAAAATAACTTCTGAGTTGTTGTATTTTTCTCCTCAAGACATTGTAGAATATGTGTGTGTTCATACACAAAAGTCCTGTGTATTCCTCATCTAAACTGTACTTTAGCATGACCTGGATGTGATTCAGTAAGCAGCCACATCCCAACTTTGGGGATGAAGTGAAGATTTAAAGAAGTTGGATGGTGGAAGACTTGAACTGAGACACAGCAGAGAAAATGGCATTATCAACCAGTAGCACAGGTCAATAATCCTATCATTGCTTGGTGGGCATGCTATACGGGACAGCAATGTTTCCACTTTTTTTATTCATTGTACGTATTTATATGGCCATCCAACTCTTGACTATTTAGTCTTGACTATTGCAACATGATTTACATGGGGCTTCATCCAGAAGCTCCAGTTGCTTCAAAATATAGCAGCCTGCATGGTTTTGTGCAGAGCTCAGTATGCACATGTCTCACCTCTCCTGCGGGGAGCTGCATTGGTTGCCGATTTGCTTCTGGGTGCAGTTCAAGGTGCTGGTTGTCCCCTTTAAAGCCCTTCATGGTTTGTGACCCGGTTATCTGAGGGATCATCTCTCGCTGGTCACCTCTACATAATCACTAGAGCAGGAAAGCAAGGAATGTTGTGGGTCCCGTCTTCTAAGGTGGTACACCTGGCGGGACCTAGAAGAAGGGACTTCTCCATGATGGCTCCCTCCCTTTTGGAAAGCATCCCTTCAGAAATTAGACTGGAACCCTTTGATACTCTATCACCATGGTGGCAAACCTATGGCACGCGTGCCACAGGCAGCACACAGAGCCCTCTCTGTGAGCACGCATGCCATCACCCCAGTCCTATAAACCCTTTTTGCTTTAGGCCTCCGCCGCCGTGTGCAAAAAAAAAAGGTTCAATCAATCAATCAATTTCAACTTCTCATGGGAAAAAAAATATCTTGCAAAGTTAGAATTGATTGATTAAATTTTTTAGTCCCACCCAATCTGCCATTACCACCGCAGCTACGCCAACCCAATGGGCCATGCCCCAAATTGGCCACACCCACCTAATGGGCCATGCCCCCAATTGGCCACACCCACACAATGGGCCATGCCCACCCAATGGGCCATGCCCACCAGGCACCCAATGATACATAAGTGGGTTTGGGGTTGCAGTTTGGGCACTCGGTCTCTAAAAGGTTCACCCTAAAGACTTTGCCAGCAGACTTGAGGAACCCAGAGTGGGATGGAGCCCACCAAAAGACTGTGTGTTGTCACTGCTTCTTATTTTATTTTTTTTCTACAATGTGTTTTATTGCTTTAAGCCACCTAGAGCCACTATGAGCAAGTAGGCCACTATATAAACTTTCTAAATAAATAAACTCACACATGGTGACTCTTGTGCTCTAGCAGGAGAAAGGGCTTTCATAACCATGACTCATAACTAATCTCAGCCATTCCTTTTTCTTTTTTTGCATCCCCTTTCAAACAAATCCTAAATTGTAGCAAATGTCAAGAATGACTTATTTAAATAAATCATATTCATAATCTCCGATACAGAGGTAGCTTATTTCACGCAAGCCATTATTGATGCTAACCAAAACTCAGCAGGCTGGATAAACTATCAAATTCACTGGAGGCAGAAATGGAAGCACTCAATAGATCCGGGTTCTCCTGAATTGCTCCATGCAGCCATATCAAAGAAGAAAGAAGGACAAAATCTTAGAGACACAGCAAAACGTCCTGAATGATGTTTTTGTGTGACATCTGGATGGGTTGACAATGGCTGGTTTCAGAAATCTAGTTACCGTAGGCCTTATTTTTCTTAATCACAATTTGCTTTAAGATGCTTAGATTTTTGCACTACATGTTAAACCATAAAGGGTGAGCCATAGGATACAATGTTCCCATGGAAAATTAAGCTATACTATATGATACTATAATAATGTGTTATGTGACGTATGAATTTCTGGGTAATTTCAACACCTCCCCAATCCACCCTACCATCTGAAAAATATTTCAGATGACAGGAATTGTGAGTGGAGTAACATTTTTCCAAAGACAAGTATAATTCTGGGAAAGTTAAGCTAAATGTTGGCCTTTGACCAATAGCAAAGGTGGTTGGATATAAAAAGATAAAAAGAATCAACATAAGGCTTATCAATATATAGACATAACACCATTGGCTGTAAACTGTTAAAAAAAAGGTCCTGTCATGAAATGTAGATGTTTTTAAATATCTACTGAACTTGGTTTTACCCTGCTTCTCCTGATATGTTCTTAATGCTTCTAATACTTCTTTTTTTAAAAAAAAAAGTTTTAAATTTTCTTTTGATGTTTTAATTGCTTTTATTCAGCCAGTCAGACTGATACACGTTGTTCATCTATGCATTGTTCATCTATGAATTTGTGAGCATGAGGTTCCTTTAAATCTTTTTTGGAGAACAAAAAGTATGCTTCCCCATTCACCCAGCAGAGCTAATCAATGACAGGTGTTATTAAAAGTCCCCCCAGAGCACTGTGGGAAATTAAAATGTACATCCACAGACCTAGCTCCTGGACTGTTTTATACGTTATATTGGAAACCTTTATGTGCCAACCTTTATCAATGATTTCAAGGAGATCTACAAATATTAAAAGCAACTGATTTTCCTGCTGGGGTCCATCATTGAAATACTCTCACCTGGTAAGTTTCCTAAGGCCTTTAACTCTGAGAGCTTCTGAGGTAATAAGGCCATTTGGCTTGGTAGGCAGTTGTTCTCTTCAGATATGGGGATAGTTGGAACAGTTGGCTTGTCTGAAGGAGAGCAAATGATGGACGGCTTTCAAAATAGTTTCTTAACTATTACATACATCACATTAAGCTATAGCTTTCTATGGTTCTGGTTTAGTGTGAAGTATGAAGATAGCTTTTGTGGCTTGCAAGCCACGGTTTATGGTTTAGCATGATATTGAAACAATGTGTCAAATCAACCAGTGCTTCTGTTTTTTTAAAACCTGTTGACCAAATGTTCTTCTGTATGGTTTTCTCTGTTCATCAGTTGTAAATGTGGCCCTTTTCCTTACAAATCTGATGGAAGCCCCCCCCCCCCGCACTTGCACATCTGCCCAACAACTTTAACATCGATTTCTGGTGGAAAAGCCAAATAGGTTGCTAAATGCCCAAACGTATATAAATGACCTCACAAAAATGGTGCCTGGCTTCAAACTACCACATCAGCCATGGACAATCCTGAACAGAATTCGCACCTCACACAGTGTCTGACAGGACTCTCTGTATAAATGGGGCACAGTATCCTCTCCTCGGTGTGACTATGGAGTTCCCACATCAAATTGTAGATCACATCATGACCGGCTGAAAGCTGAGGGCATCTACCGGTCCAGCATCTGATATTTTTTTTAACATAAACAATGCTGCTCTTCAGTGATTGGATGGCCTAAACATTGATATTTGATCTTTTTAAAGATTTATATTTTATTGTGTTCTACTAATCTAGGTGAAATGTTAATATATATTGCTAGTCCATGAACAATATGCCATACGCTAAATAAACAATAAATAAAGACATAAATAAATACATAAGTAAAATACCTTATGAGTGAACAAGGGCCATCATAGGCATTTTCATTTTTCTTTCTTTTTTTTGCAGATGAGTATCCCACCATGATGCCTATCTTTGACCCTTATTGCTGTACTTGAATTAATGAAAAGGTGCTCCCTTCAGACTTGGAGACAGCCCTTGACACCGCAGCAGGTAGGAATTAAACCTGGTTCACTTTAGAAAGGAAGGCTATACTGTTTGAATAATGTTGAAGATAAGAATTTCTTTCTTACATTATCCATTCCTTTCAGACTTGTCATTTAACCAGCCCTTTAAGAAAGTGAAGAAGGTGTGGCTATCAGGTTGTTGTTGTTTACTTTTGCATTCCCATGATACCAACAGTGATGGAAAACTGAATTTATTTATTGCTCAACTGGAACCTAACTCTCCACAGAGCTAATATTTCCTCTTGCAGCATTTTGCATTGGAGGCAGTTTTGGTCTTCCCTCTCTTCACAGCTCTTGAATTTCTCATGGTTTAAAAGGAATGGTGGCTTGACAGCTTTGCAGCTCTCCCTTTTCAGCTTGCAGTTGCCCAGGCTGTGTGAGCAAGGATGCACTTGAGTAGAGATTTGTATTTGAATAGAGAATTGTAGGGATGTGTAGCCTCTCTTGGCAAACCATTTCCGATTCTTGTCATGTCATGTTGGCTGAAGTGAAGGTGATCATGATTTCATTTCAAGCCCCAAATGCAAAAGGGTTGTTCCCATTCTGTTTACTTTTTGCTCCATAAATGCTGGGTTGGCCCTCCCACACCGTGGAGGGGAATGGTCTGATTTGAAGATCATTGTGTTGATCTCAAAAAACAAGAACAGATGCCATAACTTTTTAAGGGTCAACTCAACCAGGGTCACCTTGTGGATTCATGCAGAAAATGTTTTTAGTAAATAGTGCTAAAACCCTAGGTAACCTAGCCAGACATGGAGAGAGATAAGCAAAGGATGGAAAGGTTGATTTTAAAGTACTTGGAGTGTGGTCATTGGAAATGTTAGGAAATAGCTAGAGTAACTACAACTTAGAGTCCCTGAAGCATTTTGTATATCTGATCACATCTTTGTTTTTCATTTTCATAGAACAACTTTTAACTTTTTTTTTAAGTTTCCACTTGAGAAATGTTTTCCCAGCTGTTGGAACTAATTAGCCGACACAAGGAATGGCTTTGTTAAATTTTCCTCTGGATAGGAGCAAAGTGATTTCATCCAATTCTTATTTATTTTTTACACAAATCTGTGCTGCATACAGAGCAGTTTATTTATATTGCTTTATCTCGCACCTGTTTGGATCCTGGCTGTTTTATGATACTTAAGCATTCTGTTTTTTACCAATTGCTTTATCTCCACTGGTCCCTGTATTTGCCATAAATGTTTCTTGTTAGCCGTAGAAGAAATTCCAGTTGCTCTATGGATACAATTAGCAAGGACGTAAAACGCGGTGGCTCAGTGAGTTAGGACACTGAGCTTGTCGATCAGATGGTTGGCAGTTTGGTGGGTTGAATCCTGAGTGCCGCATAACAGAGTGAGCACCTGTTACTCGTCCCAGCTTCTGCCAACCTAGCAGTTCGAAAGCACGTAAAAAGGCAAGTAGAAAAATAGGGACCACTACGGTGGGAAGGTAACAGCGTTCTATGCGCCTTTGGCGTCTAGTCATGCCGGCCACATGACCACGGAGATGTCCTCGGACAAGCGCTGACTCTTCGGCTGTGAAACGGAGATGAGTACCGGCCCCTAGAGTTGGAAACGATTAGCACGCATGTGCGGGGGAACCTTTACCTTTAAAATAATATAATTGTTAGTTACATCCAGCATATTATCACTGAAGATCTATAAAACAGTGTTTCAAAACACTGTAGGGATACTGGAAAGCAGTCATGTGTATGAGGAAATGTTCTTTTGGGGAAAAGGCTTGAATTGGTTTTTTATATTCTTTGTTTCTTTGTTTCTTTCTTTCTTTCTCTCTCTCTCTCTCTCTCTCTCCCTCTCTCTCTTTCTTTCTTTCTTTCTTTCTTTCTCTCTCTCTATCTCTCCCTCTCTCTTTCTTTCTTTCTTTCTTTCTTTCTTTCTTTCTTTCTTTCTTTCTTTCTTTCTTTCTTTCTTTCTTTCTTCCATTGATATCTCAAGTTTAGTTTACCTGGGCAAAAAAAAATGATACAGAATTTCCAGGAACTGAAAAGATGGGCTTTGCAGCAGTCTGTATTATAAATTCTCTCTACAACTAAAAAATGAACATATCAAAGAGAGAAAAAAATGAGTTTGACTTCTGACTTCTGATTTAGCTTTTCATTTGTTCCCATCAGTCTATTATAGTAGTATGACAAATGTTGTTAAGATATTAGGAACCAAAGGAAAGTGCTTCAAAGTTTTTATCATCATCATGGTGGCTTGCCAAGAAGATGATGAAGCTGCTGGACTGATTTTCTGTTTCACTTAATCAGCTCAAAGGGCTGATTTCAGTCTCCAGTTAAGCCACCATTAAATGAAAAAGAGGCATCACCCTTCCATTCAGACCTCTAAAAGTTCTGATCTTCATTTGATTTCACAGTTTGAGCAGCTTGTGGTTGATCTAATGAGCTGCATCATCTGGTGATTCAGACTTAAGACTATCTAACTCATATGACTAAGTTAATTTGCAGTTGGCCTGAGGATCCTGCTCTTCCAGCATTAAGTATTGATAGAGATGTCTGTATTTATGTGTAAGAGACACCCCTGGTCAGATCTGGCACTGTGTGTGATATGCTTGGTTTCTGAATCTCTAATCAATGTTAGCACTGCAATTGAGGCAGTGTCCATGGACAGATGCTTAATTCCCCTTCTCATTAGTACTAATGTTTACCTTCTACAACAGCAGATATTCATTCCTTCTTCCACCTACTGTTCTAAACTTGTAATGCTTAGAATGGACTGTGCATGGATATAACAAGACCCAGAGACATTCTGAACAAATGGGGCTACCTAGCGTCTTCTGTTCTTTGCAAGTGTGGTGCAATGCAGATAGCAACACATACCTGTCCTTTGTGTCCCATCAATGTACACTTAAGGATCTCATGGCAACACAACAGAACACAATGTTGCTAGTTTCTGGGCAAGATCTGTTTAATTTGTGCATATTTTAATCTTCTATCTTATATTTGAAATTTTATGTCATACAATATGCCTGATTTTAATTATGATGCTTCTGACGCAAACAAGCTTTTAAACAAGCAAAAGTTTTTATGAATGGACAAGTACCATAGTAAAGAATGCAATGGCAGTATGGACTGCCAGATATGTTAATGGGCTAATAAGTTGACTTGTTGGCTACTGAATCCCAAAAGGGATAGTCTGAGCCATGGTGGCACAGTGGTTAGAATGCAGTATTGCAGGCTAATTCTGCCCACAGCCAGGAGTTCAAACCTGACTGGATCAAGATTGACTCAGCTTTCCATCCTTTCATGGTCAGTAAAATGCGGACCCAGATTGTTGGAGGCAATAGGGCAACATTTATAAAGTGCTCGGAGAGTAAAGCACTAAGAAGCAATATATAAGTCTAAGTGCTATTGCTATTGATGTTGACAAAAGTTATCTCTGTTGTCTGTGTGATGGGTCCTGATCAAGGATATGCAAATAAATTGAAATAATTTTTCTCTAAATGTCTTTGTTGACTAGTATGTCTATCCTAATGGGGGGGGGAAGGATTAGTGGTGACATGATAGCTGTCTTCCAGTATTTGAGGGGCTGTCAGAAGGAGGAGGGGGTTTGACTTTTTCTCTAAAGAACAGAGGGCGGGACAAGTAGAAGTGGAAGCTTCTTAAAGAGAGATCCAACCTAGAAGCAAGGAGAAATTTCCTGAGAGTAAGAAGAGTTAATCAGTGGAACAGCTTGCTTCCCAACGTTGTGAGTGCTCCATCACTGAAGGTATAGAAGAAAAAAATGGACAGCTATTTGTCCAGGATACAATATGGTCTCCTGCCTTGGCCAGCAGATTGGACTAGAAGACCTTCCAGCCTATGAGTCTATGATTCTATGATTCTAATTTATATAGTCCTTATATAGTCCTTTTTTTAAAAAAAATGACAGTCACCCTATTTCCATAACCCTACTTGTCTACCTGCCACAGCCTATCAACTTCTGATTTTTTGTTTCAGATGTCCAAATCCAGGTTTTGTGGCTAAGGTGAAATGAACACTAGGCAGATTTTTGCTACTGTCATATTTGGGCCACAATGAGGTCCAGTAGAAATATAAGGCATCCTGGTAAATTATTAGTAGAATCCTTTTGCACCCTTAAATTTGATCTTAGGATAAGCTGGAGTAAATGTTATGCAAGTGGATGCCAACAACTAGAGAAAGACTTTCTCCATGTGTTGTGCAATGCTTAGGCTTTGATGTTACTGAAAGGTAGATAAAGGAAATATGCCCATAATGAGTATGTCCTATGACAGAACATATGGAATTGATTGAGTCTGACTTCTCCATTGTTGGCTCTATAGGGAATTTTGTAGAGCCCAAGTAGATATTCTTATCACTCAACATCTGAATGTTTATAGGGGTTACTACCCAACCATATGCATACCTATCTATCACCAACCCTGAAACTATGTGTAATGTAACCAGGCTCTGCAAAATAAGGCTCACGTTGGCCAAAAGCAATTGAACTTGCCTGATTATGGTGTAATAAAGATAAAGGTTCCCCTGCACATGTGTGCTAGTCGTTTCCAACTCTAGGGGCTGGTGCTCATCTCCGTTTCAAAGCCGAAGAGCCAGTGCTTGTCCGAGGACATCTCCGTGGTCATGTGGCCAGCATGATTAGACGCCAAAGGAATGCTGTTACCTTCCCACCGGAGTGGTCCCTATTTTTCTACTTGCATTTTTATGTGCTTTCGAACTGCTAGGTTGGCAGAAGCTGGGATGAGTAACAGTCGCTCACTCTGTTACGCGGCACTCGGGATTCGACCCACCAAACTGCCGACCTTCTGATTGACAAGCTCAGCATCCTAACCCACTGAGCCACCCTGTCCCTTCTGGTGTAATAGATATGGCTTATTCTCAGTCCTAAATTGTGTACTGATTTACCTTTTTATTGCTAAAGGCCTTTGAATGTTAAGTGAAGCTTGTGTACTTTATTGTTTGATTTGTTTTGGGCTGGTTAATGACCACTGTCATGATCACAGTTAAATGATCACTGATTTGATCTGGAGTAAGGTTTTGCTATTATTGCTCAGTTAAAAACTATTCCTAGAAAGTTGTGGGTCTTATCAATGGAAGCTCCCCCCACTTCTCTGTCTCCTGATGTAGTTTAGCAATTTGTTTCTAACATTCCTGCTTCAGCTGTCCATGGAATGTATCACAACAGTCTCTGCTAAGGATCTCATTTACTCTCCAAATAAAAGTTGTGCACAGGGACACAAAATGCTCCAATTCATTGTGCATATCTGAAGTCTCTGCTTTTATCGAGAGCCAGTATACACATCATCAGAATTCTTTTTCTTCCTTTTTTAAATTCACATTCTTCCCAATTCCTTTCTTCAAAGTTGTATGAGCTTTTGACCAAAATTCCTAGTAACTGAATGGCCATTGCAATTTCAAGCATGTTCCTGTTTACTTATGTGTGGTGAAAATATACAGGGTTGTTGTTTTGTTTGTGCTTTGTTTTTGGCAGTGCCCTATGCTGGCTAGAAGTTCTGGAAGTTGTAAAAGATGGCAGCTTAGAGGAAAGCTTAACAGAGTGATTTGAAGGTGCCACATATTATGTAGCTTCACCCAACATGTTAAGACTTAAGCCAGGTTAAACAAACACGATTCCTGTTTTCACACAGCCTATTAGATCCAACAGTCACGCATAGTGCAATGGGCTGCTTCATGCAACATGGTAAGACAATGGCTGCAGGCTCATTTAAAGTTGTTTAGTATGTGGCTGGCTGAGGAATTCTGGGATTTGAAGTCTACAAGTCTTAAAGTTGCCAAGTTTGGAGATCCCTGCTCTAGCTAATTACTGCCAGCAGCAATTCTGAATATTTTTGTTCAAATGAAACACCCAAGATTTTTTTCTTTATCCATTATTATTCCTATTGCCCTTTTTAGAATATGTGGCATTATATAGGCTAAGACAGGACCTGAAAGTCATTAATCTTTGCCACTCTTATTCTTTAATCCTTCTCCCTCTCCTCCTTTAGTTTTGGAAAGCTGCTTTCCAAATAATATTCATTTTAATTGTATGCTGATGATACCCAGCTTAGAGTACTGGAAACTAAAACATTTGAAGAATCATTGCAGGAATTGGGTATGGTTAGTTTAATGAAAAGAAGGACAAAGGGTGACATGAGAACAGTCTTCCAATATCTCAGGGGCTGCCCCAAAGAAGAGGGAGTCAAGCTATTCTCCAAAGCACCAGAAGGCAGGACAAGAAGCAACGGATGGAAACTAGTCAAGGAGAGAAGCAACCTAGAACTAAGGAGAAACTTCCTGACAGTTAGAACAATTAACCAGTGGAACAACCTGCCTCCAGAAGTGGTGAATGCTCCAACACTGGAGGTTTTTAAGAAGAGACTGGACAGCCATTTGCCTGAAATGGTATAGGGTTTCCTGCCTGAGCAGGGGGTTGGACTAGATGACCTCCAAGGTCCCTTCCAACTTTATTATTATTATTATCATCATCATCATCATCATCATCATCATCGACAGACAAGGAGAGATGGAATGATGATGATCCAAGAAGTGATCGGCCCTTTGGATTAATGCTCAGCACATCTGTACACTGTGTAACTGATCCCTGCTACTCCCGTGCAATTCCACAGGGAAACAGCCTGTGATTGCCTTGTAAAGAGAAGAGGATTGCAGCAAAATTCCCAGGTGGGTGGTGGAATGGAGTGGTGCTTCATTTTGGTGGGGGGGGGGTGTAAGACGCCAGGTGTCAATGAAGAGCAACAAAGATGATTGGGGGACTGGAGGCTAAAACATATAGGGAACGGTTGCTGGAATTGGGGATGTCTAGTTTAATGAAGAGAAGAACGAGGGGCGACATGATAGCAGTGTTCCAGTATCTCAGGGGCTGCCCCAAAGAAGAGGGAGTCAAGTTATTCTCCAAAGCACCTGAAGTCAGGACAAGAAGCAACGGATGGAAACTAACCAAGGAGAGAAGCAACCTGGAACTAAGGAGAAACTTCCTGACAGTGAGAACCATTAATCAGTGGAATGACTTGCCTCCAGAAATTGTGGAAGTTTTTAAGAAAACATTGGACAACTATTTTTTCTAAAAATAGTACAGGGTCTCCTGTTTGAGCAGGGACTTGGACTAGAAGACTTCCACAGTCCCTTCCAACTTTGTTATTCTGTTACATATAGTGCAAAAAAAATTAATAAAAACAGATTGCTGCCAAGCATCAGGCTTCAGGTTTGGGCATAAAACATGTTTTCATGGCTATGCAAAAGGCTAGTAGGGTCAGAGCTAATCCACAGGCAGGCACCATGGCAGAATGGTTTAATAATAATAATAAAGTTGGAAGGGACCTTGGAGGCCATCTAGTCCAACCCCCTGCTCAGTCAGGAAACCCCATACCATTTCAGACAAATGGCTGTCCAGTCTCTTCTTGAAAACTTCCAGTGTTGGAGCATTCACAGCTTCTGGAGGCAGGTTGTTCCACCGGTTAATTGTTCTAACTGTCAGGAAGTTTCTCCTTAGTTCCAGGTTGCTTCTCTCCTTGGTTAGTTTCCATCCGTTGTTTCTTGTCCTGCCTTCAGTCGCTTTGGAAAATACCTTAACTCCCTCTTCTTTGTGGCAGCCCCTGAGATACTGGAACACTGCTATCATGTCACCCCTCATCCTTCTCTTTATTAGACTAAACATTCCCAATTCCAGCAACTGTTCCTTATATGTTTTAGCCTCCAGTCCCTGAATCATCTTTGTTGCTGTTCTCTGTACTCTTTCTAGAGTCTCAACATCTTTTTTACATCGTGGTGACCAAAACTGGATGCAGTATTCCAATTACCAAGGCATTGTAAAGTGGTATTAATACTTCCTGTGATCTTGATTCTGTCCCTCTGTTAATGCAGCCTAGCAGTGTTGGTTTTTTTGGCAGCTGCAGCACATGACTGGCTCATATTTAAGTGATTGTCCACTAGGATTCTCTTGTCAGCATTCTTTAGGGCAGACATGTCAAACACAAGACCCGGGGGCCGGATCCGGCCCGCGAAGTGGTTTCATGTGGCCCGCAAAGCCATCCTGGAAACAGTGAGGCTCCTCCAGTGGACCATGCCTTGGCACTTGCCCCAGTCCCATCTCCTTCTGCCAGAGACCCTCAGTTCTGTCCCACTCCTGCCCAGGCCCCCATAGGCACCCTTGATGCAAACTATGTAGAGCTGGCCACACCCACCCAGTAGGCCATATGCACTCTAGCCACGCCCACCCAGTAGGCCACGCCCACCCTGGCCACACCCACCCGGCCCCCTGAGGGCAACTGCAATGCTGATGCGGCCCTCAATGAAATTGAGTTTGACACCCCTGCTTTAGGGAATGGGACCCAAAGCATCCCTCTCCTGTCTGATGGACTCAGATGGGTAGAAATAACCAGGCAGTGACAGTCCTATTTATCACCCAGCTCTTTTGCAGTAGAGAAGGGGTGTCAAACTGCCAGTCCATGGGCCGGACACATCATAGCAAAACCACACCCACCCCATTGCCAGCAATGGGGAAAAAGTCGCCATACATCATGACACGTCATGTGACGTTGTGAGTTTGACACCCCTGCAGTAGAGGGACTAAGGTTGAGATGGTGACTTGCCTAAATCAGTGAAGAAGATTAGCAAAAGATTGGGATTTGAACTTGAAGGTCCAAGCCACAATGCTGAACCAACTGCTATGGAGAAGCATCATAAATTTATTGCAGGGTGTGAAATATCAAACCTCTTGGTAAATAGCTAAAGGACTATAATTGTGTTAAACAAGGGAGAGAACCAGGTTTTAAATCATTCCTACATCCAGGGCTTTTTTTCTCATTGAACGCTCAGAACGGAGTTCCGGCACCTTTTTTGGATGGAACCTTGTAGGGTAGGCAAGGTGGGTTGTATAACATGTGTGAGTTCCGGCACCTTTTTCTTTTACAAAAAAAGCACTGCCTACATCATTAATTCTACTCCATGATTTTGGGCTAACCTTGCTCTCTCAACTTTTCAACCTTCCTGGAAAAGTTGCAGTCAGGATAAAACAGTGAAAATAGTAATCAGTGTCACCCTGGAAGAAGGACAGAATACAAGTGTGCAATATATAAACATCAGTATATTAGTGAAGGGTATACACCCATTCTGGTAAAGGAGGCATAGCCCATCAGCCCTCTTAGCAATTTATTTGCACTGTATTAAAAGGCTGATTTAAGTCCAGCTTGTGGACATGCAACACAAGCAATGTAAAGTTTTGCATCTGGCCCTTGCCTACAGCCGACAATGGAGAGATAAATCATCCCTGTCTTCAGCAGTGCTGACAAACCCATCTCATAACCATTGTCTGCCAACACTGGCAGATTTACAGTCCTGTAACTCAGCCATCTCATTGCTCAACAGTGCTGCATAGACCATACCTCCCCATCTCAGTCCCAAAGAGTTAATTCCTGGCTTGGACTGTAATTCAGTCTATGGAAATGTTCTCTCCCCAAAAAAGCAAATTTCATGAAATGGGGATCCTCCCCTGCCCAGGAGGGAGGTGCAATACACTTGCACAACTTGGAAAGGAATTCCAACCAGCTGCCAAATTCCCAGCTGACCTCATGAATTGATCACATAGCCAAAGAGCCACCCTTTGCTTCCCAGCAGTGACCCTTCCCTCATCCTTCATTTACAAAGCTGTGGGAGAGAATGGGATATGTCTTGTGTTATGGAAATTTGTCCTACAAGATGACTTCAAATTGGGTCATTCATTTACAAAGTCTTGAGCCAGCAAGAGAAAATACAAACAAGTATTTTTGTGACATGGTCAACCAAATGATTTTGGTTGAGAGAGAAGCAACCTAGAACTAAGGAGAAATTTCCTGACATTTAAAACAATTGATCAGTGGAACAACCTGCCTCCAGAAGCTGTGAATGCTCCAACACTGGAAGTTTTTAAGAAGAGACTGGATACCCATTTGTCTGAAACGGTATAGGGTTTCCTGACTGAGCAGGGGGTTGGACTAGATGACCTCCAAAGTCCCCTCCAACTTTATTATTATCATTATTGTTATCATTATTTCTACTTCTGTCCCTCTCTCTTAATTGCATATATTACTATCCTTTCTTTGTTTTTCATTTTTAGCTTTTTTAAGGGACTTTTTAACTTCCAAGATTTTGCCGCACTTCTACCAATGGACTTCTTTCGTGCAAAGATTTCTGATCCATTGTTTAAATTATCTTCAGCCAGTTAGATCTAGTGGTTAAGACACAGGCTAGAAACTTGGAGATTGTGAGTTCTAGTCCTGCCTTATCCATGAAAGCCAGCTGGCTGACCTTGGGTCAGTCATACACACACTCAGCCTAACACACACCACAGGGTTGTTGTTCTGGGGAAAATAAGGAGAAGGAAGTGTGATGGATAGGCTCACCACCTTGAGTTATTTGTAAAAATAAAGGCGGGATACAAATAAATAAGTAATGAATAAAAATAAGAATGTTTTGGCTTTGTGGCAAAATATCAGCCGAGATGAACCATCAGCAGCTTTGGAAAGGAACTTCTTCCACAGAACGGGGTCACCGCTGATCAACACCTGTAATGGAATGTAGTCCATATTCCCAGAAGAAAGATTCCAGAGGCACAAAAGACAATGAAGTTTGTGTGAGAGAGTTAAAATAACTCCTCCCTTAATAGTTCTCAGAGAATATTGGTAATAGGGCAAATAGTCTGCTTTAGTTTGGCAAAATTTCTGTTTATAAGTGAGGAACACTAAAGGAAGCTGCTTAGAAGAAGCTCAGCATATGTTTCTTGGTTTTTGGAGCCTGACAACACCTCATAACTTCAGTAATGGGAGGACCTGCAACCAGGTTCCCTACTTTGAATCTAAATCAACTAGTGGTGATGTTTGGATTCTTGGATGCTTTTCAGGTTGCTTCTTTCTCAGCCCTACCTAGAGATTCTGAGACTGTCGTGCAAAGCATAAGCTGTCACTGAATAGTAGTTCTTCTCTTTTATATTTCTTCTGCTATAGTTTTTACCATAGCATATATCATACATACATACATACATACATACACATATACATATACATACATATACATACACATACATATACATATACACATATACATATACATATACATATACATATACATATACATATACATATACATATACATATACATATATATAATATCATATCATTATAATATTTATTATAAAGGTAAAGGTTCCCCCGCACATGCGTGCTAGTCGTTTCCGACTCTAGGGGCCGGTGCTCATCTCCATTTCAAAGCCGAAGAGCCAGCGCTTGTCCGAGGACGTCTCCGTGGTCATGTGGCCAGCATGTCTAGACGCTGTTACCTTCCCACCGTAGTGGTATTGTAATATATCTAGCTGTCATCATAGAATTTGCCGAACATCTTTCATTTCAAATTGCAAGTAACCTTCGACTTCCAACAGTTCATTTAGTGGCCATTCAAAGTTACAATGGCACTGGAAAAATGACACTTATGACCACTGCAACATCCCCAGGGTCACATGATCAAAATCCAGACAGTAGGCAACTGACTCATACTTAGGACAGTTGCAGTGTTCAGGGTCACGAGATCACCTTTTGTGACCAGCAAAGTCAAATGGGAAAGCGAGTTTCATTTAACAACTGTATTACTAACTTAATTTCAGTGATTCACTTAACAACTGCGGCAAGAAAGGTTGTTAAAATGGAGCAAAACTCACTTAACGAATGCCTTACTTAGCCACAGAACAGAACTTTAGGGTCCAATTCTGATTGTGAGTCGAGGACCACCTATATGTTTCTTTTCGTGCATGGTTGAGGGAGGAGATCAGGTACTTAGGAGCTGAGTAGCCCCAAACCTGTGTATCAACATTTCACCATGTTCCCTTCAAAAAAAAATGAAATTATTTTAGGATTTCAAGTAAGGTAAATCAATGTATCCTCAGCCTCTTGGACTGATCTTTCTTTAACATGAAGAAAAGGAGTAAACAGAATTTCCTAAAGTGTTTGGCTTCCCATCCTTATTCGTAGAATAAATTCCTAAAAGATCTACAACAGGCAATTCAGATGTTTTCCCTTCTTAATGATGTCTCATCTTGCAGAGAAGCTGTTTCTGATATTACTAGGATGATTACAAAGAGGTTGTACTTTAACAGTCTAAGGATCATTAATGGAAGCACCCAGAGAAAAATTGACAAAAGCACCAAGTGCTTTTAATTATTAGCCATGTCTCCTTGTTTTTCATTTTGTAATATTTTCCTGGCTCTTCTCATATTTCCTTTTTTTTTGTTCTCGGGAGCATTTCTTTTTTCCTTCCATCCTTAACTCCAAAATCAGCCAGTCACAACTCTGCTAGAGCGGTGGCATTTATAAATTCTTTTAGTTAAATGTCATATTCAAAACTCCAAAAAAAAAAAATTATTTTAAAATAATTAATTAAAACATCTGCAATGCTGTCAGTAAAACTTCCTGAACACAGTTTTAACTTCAGATAAGATGAGAATGTACTGATCAATCCATCGTAAGTATACGCCTGCTGAATTGGAAATAGAAAAATTTTAAAGTTATATACTTGGAATAGAAATTCTTCAGCCAACAGAGGTGAAAATCATATGCAGCCATCCGTAGTTTTATGTATTGTACTGCAGCCGCAGTAAATCCTACCTGGACTTTAAATTCACAGTATTTAAAGGGATGCCAAAGAATATACAGGTAATCCTAAACTTACGATCGCAATTCAGCCCCAAACCTCTTTTTATAAGTGAGGCAGTTGTTAATCGAGTTTTGCCTCATTTTACAAGCTTTCTTGCCACAATTGCCAAGTGAATCATTGTAGTTGTTTAAGTTAGTAACACCGTTCCTAAGCGAATCCGTCTTCCCCACTGAAGACCGAAGGTCACAAAATGTGATCACATGACCAGGGGACACTGCAGCTGTCACAAATACATGCCAGTTCCCAAGTGTCCAAATTTGGATCACATGACCATTGAGGATGCTGCAATGATCACAATGATCATAAAGGTGAAAAACAGCTATATGTCACTTTTTTTCACTGCCATTGTAACTTTAAACCAGCGGCTCCCAACCTTTTCTATACCCCGCACCCCTAGAATCCTTCTGATGTATTTTTGCACCCCTTACAAAAGTTTGAAATAACGGCAACGAATTATGCACATACAGTATAATTTTGCAAACCTAAGTTTTTGCACCCCATGGAATATTGTCTCGCACCCCTGGTTGGGAACCCCTGCTTTAAACTAAACACAAAATGAAGGGTTTTACATCAAGAACTACCAGTGCTAAAATTTCATCTACAATATGTTTTCATGACATACCTTTGTCAAGGAAATTCCTTCAAGTTCCTAAACCAAACATAAACATTTGATTTTTTAAAAAATATATAAAAGGACCATATTTGTACTATACACACAGACTATTTTAGTGATAATCATTGGTCTAATCCAAAACAGCATGGGGAAAACAGCTACATTCCCTTTACAAAATGCTGCTTCAGTTTTTATTTTTCTGCATATCCCTTGGAAGTTTTGCTGGATTATTTACAATTATTAAGAAATTTGCTTTGGTTGAAATTTCAGTAGTAACTTCTGGAGATATATGTTTATCTGTTTTCTGGATTTTCAAAGGACTTCAACTGTGTTTTTCTGTCACAGTCTTTGATCTAAATCTTTTGTGCCATGACTTTCATATTTCCTCCCCTACGCCATTTTAAAATTATTGCTAATTAAAGATTATGCCCAGGGATATTGGCTGGGTAGATTGATTGATTCAATTTATATGGCCAACCAACTCTCAAATAAGACTCCGGGAAGGCTAACATCAGATTAAAAACAACAAACAGAATGTCAAGTAAATGCAACATGTTGTACCCAAAGCCATTCAAACATTTGCCTAATCACCCCTTTAAAAACAGGCTAACATAACAAGCCTAATACCAAGCGATGAGCCAGATCTTCAGTGCCTTACAAAAGGCCAGTACTGTCAGGGTTATCTATCTGGCTTATTCTGGCTTGTCTCCACTCATAAAAAGCCAGAGGAAGTGAAACACTTCAGATTGTACAGTACATCAGCTATGTCTGTACATCTAATGATAAAACGCACATATGAAATGCTTCAATGTGAGTTTCGACATATTGCAGAACAAGGAAACAATCTTTGCTCTGCATCCGATTCAGAATTTGGTCCAATTCCTTGCTGTTTGCTTCTTTGTGACTTTTCCCCTGTCCTAACATGGCTGTGTCTCACTGGTTGTCATTATTAGTATGACCCAGCTTTAGAGGGCTACTGTGGTGGTAGGTAATCTGAAGGCCCAGGAGGGAAAGACTATTTCCTAGTGGGCAAAGAGGCAGCAGATCTCAGAATTTTTGGTAAGCAGGAAGAGGGTTAAGACTGCCCATCCCTAACAGTTCACAGATAATATCTAAGGTTATGCTGATAGTTGCTTCAATCTGGCAAGATTCTGTCTATAGACAAACAACAATTGGGGAAAAAAAACCACTCAGAAATAACTCTGCCTGAAGGAAGCGGACCTCAGGGCTCAACCTGACAGGTTATTGACAGCTCTGCCACATGCTTGCCCCTGTATGAAGCAATCCATTTAAGGCAAAGTAGAAATTGATCTTCCACTGGTTGTGTCATTGCCACAACATTGCCTCTCCCATTTCAAAAGCCTGTTTTGTTTCCAAGTGCCAGGCAGGAAAAGGGCTGTCAGATGATGGCATATTGGCCACTTGGCCCCTAAAACGGGCAACAAGGCATTGCTTGTTATCCTGTCAAGGACTCCAATGTGAGTCTATGCAAACTGATTTGCAATCAATGGAAAGTGATTACACATTGTTTCCTATCGATTGACACAAGGAAGCCTTGAGAGAATAATGAGCTACAGCTGATGACAATCAAGAACTACTGTCTTATGGCAAGTTTGATTGCACACTCTTCCATGGAGCCAGTGAACGCCTGATACACAACGTACAACATACATACAAACACAAATTATATATTGCTATATGCACACCCCACTTTGCATCTCCTGAGCACTGAAGGGTCCTGGGAGTTAGCATTATAGAGTTTGTTCCTTTTGGATGAGAGAATTAAGAGATCTTGGAAATATCTCTTTCCTTTGCACACAGGCAAGCAAAGAAACTTCTCTGGAAAACAGCAAATCTGCACCTCACTAGATTCCTCCATGTAGGCATTGCATCTTCTACAAGGTTGCACCCCAGCTTAACTAATTTTGTTGTTTTCTACTTGAAATGCCTTTTTTTTATTTCCTGGGTCTAAGACAAGCACCTCTCCGGAGCTGCATATTAAACTTGTACAGACACAGTAGTCTTTGACTTACAACAGATCACTTGGTGACATTCGAGGTTACCACAACATTGGAAAAAAAGTTACTTATGACCGTTTTTCACACTTAGAACCATTGCAACATGCCTGTGGCTATGTGATCAAATTCAGATGCTTAACAACTGACTCATATTTATAATGGTTTGCAGTGTCCCAGAATCATGTGACCATCTTTTGTGAACTTCTGACAAGAAAATCCAGTTTCCCCATTAATTTGCTTAACAACTGTATTACCAATTTAAGTCTGCAGTCATTCACTTAACAACTGTGGCAAGAAAGGCTTGTAAACTGAGGCAAAATCCACTTAACAGCTGTTTTTAGTTAGCAACTGAAATTTTGGACTCAACTGTGGTCATAATTTGAGGAATGCCTATAGTCAGAACTCAATCTAAGAGTGTCCCCCTACATGTGAAGGATTTAAAGTCTACAGCAGTATAGACTGCGGCCTTATGGGAACTGAAATCCACACATCTTAACATTGCCAAGGTTGAGAAATATTGGTCTACTCTACATCATAGGTGCCCAACCTTTTGGGCAACAGGGACTGGTTACGTGGAGAGAGGTTTTTCCATGGAATGGAGGTTGCGTGGTTTTGTGTGCTGCCTGCATCCTGCAGATAGGGCTTTGCTTGTTTGTGTGGCCCAGTTGCTGGCATGCCACAGCCCAGTACTGGTCCATGGACTGGGGGTTGGGGACCCCTGGTCTACAGTATAAAAGACTCTTAAGTTAGAGACATACAATGCAAAGCACTGGTGTTCTAAGTTCAGGCCAGAGCTATGCTGGAAATTAGCGCTTTTCCCCTGTTCACTGCAGGATCAATAAGCAGTCATCCCACCTCCAATTTAAAGGAAAGTGTAAGGCACAGCTCCTCTAGATGCTACTGAGAAGCTGAAATAAGAAAGTAGTTGTGGTATCTGTTAAGTCGTGGGCTCTTGGTTGCAGGAATGATGACACGAGGCTGAATACAGGATAACTCATACTTTTATTCTTGCTGGAACTGTACTGGAACTTGGGCCGCAACCAGCCACAATATATAGTCTAGCCCCTAGGCGGCAGCCAATAGGTTTGAACCCACTCTTGCCACCTGGGGCTAACCAATTGCAGGACCAGAAACGGCTTGTCTAGGTTGCTGGAGAGCCGTTAGCTGCTCCAGCAATGCACGTGGAGTGACATCACAAGCCCAATACATAACAGTATTCATCAATCATAATCATTCCTTCCTTCCAATATCCCAGCCCCACACTTCGCACATATGCACAATTTACATGTGTGTTGTGCCCAGGAAAGGTAGTATTTATACAGTTGGGGACAGATTGTTATTGTACATGAATTGTCTCTGGCACATATTGTAAAGTGAGGATCCCCTTAACTGTGCAGATGTATTGCTCTTGTTTACGTTTCAGGATGTTTCCCTAAATTGGTCATCCCTCCCTTGAATTTCTAATAAAAGGGAATAACTGAACAACAGTTAACTTGAGAGGTGGATTTAGGGATGTTTTTTGAAATAATGCCAGTTATGAGACTTTCAAGTCCATTGATTGCCAGGGCAATAAAAATAATCACGAAGAACGCAAACATGCAATTCCTTAATTAAATTAATACATTAATTTTAATGTAACTTGCAGTGTTCATTAAACAGAGACGCTCAGAAGCATTTCAGAAATTAATCACACGGATTTTTATCAAGTGAAATGAAGAAGCGTCATGGAACAAAGACAAATGTGAAAAAGAAAGAGAAGAACTAAAGAGCAGAGCATCTGTGATTTTTGGATTTGTGCAGAGATCTCAAGCAACATTTAGATAAGGCGATCTCTGCTCTGAATCCCCACTGTGGCTGATTTTTAACAAAGAAAAAGACAACCTATCGAGTTTCTCCTTCAGAAATTTGAATTATATTTTAAAAACATGAAATGTACTTAGTTTCAAGCTTGAGAGCAGGTTATTTGAAAGACCATCTTTTCCTAGTCAAATCAAGCCAACCCACCACTGTGTGGAGGCAGAGAATGACCTACTAAGGAGATCCACCTAGCAGGACCAAGAAGAAAGGCCTTCTCTGTGGTGGCTTCTTCCCTGTGGAACATCTTCCCCACAGAGATAATAATTGATGCTCCCTCTTTGACACTTTTTTCCAAGGCTCTGAAGACCTGGTTTTGCCAATGGACCTGGGCACTGCAGAATGGGATACAGCCCATCAAGTGGTTGATTCGATTGTTGTTGCCGGGGGGGGGGTGTGGCATTGTTATCTACTGTTATCTACTGTTCTTGCATTGGATTTCACTGAGTCACAAAGCAAGTCACTGTTTTCTATATTTCTATATTATCCACTCTTTCCAATTTCCCTTTCTTCTGTTCTGGGATGCATGGAATGGGAACAGATATTGTTTAGAACAGTGTTTTTCTCAACTTTGGCAAGTTTAGGATGGCTGGACTTCAATTCCCAGCAAGGGTAAGTTGGGCTGGCTGGGGACTTCTGGGAGTTGAAGTCCACCCATCTTAAGCTTGCCAAGATTGCGAAGCATTGATCAAGAGAAAAGCTTTTAAACCAACACGTAAAGCTATTTCTCAACATTCTCTGGAAAACCTGGAAAGTTAGATGCATGATGACCACATATTAGATTAAATGTGTGATGGCATTTAATGCATCTGGATTTGTTTATGGTTGTGAAATGTTATAACCATAACAGAATGAGAAAGGAAATTAGGGGGATTCATGCGAGGATTTTAAAAAGGCAACACGGATATCGTCATAACTTATGGTACAATGCAACCCCATTCATATTGTGTATGGATGGGGTGTTCTGTGGTGTAAATGTAAATGCAGACAGACATGCACAAAACAGGCAGATAGATTTTGTACAGAAATCTCTGTAACTGAAAAAAGTTTATGATAACGTGGTTGGAGATTTCAAGCACAACTGCTTAAAAAAGCAAACCACAAGATTCTGTTTCTGTTCTTGAAAAGATGATTCAAGTTATGGATGTCAAGCTACAGTAATGTTCAGTCACACCCACCCCTGTTCTGCAGAGTAATCCATTCATTATGGTTTAAGTATGCATTATGTAACTTGTGTCTTAAGAGGGACATAGTATGGTGAAGATATGTACCAAACTAGGTGCGATGTGAGAAAATGCATTGGCCATTCCATCTTGAATCTATCAGAGCATGCATAAATTTTGAACTCTTCTGAACTCATAATGAGCATCACAAAATGTACTTATAATGTGTCGGATTTATGGGGTGTGTGTATGAGTGTTTGCAATGGAGCTGATGTTGGACAGAAGGGCTCTGGAAGTGCCTGTCATAGTTTTTATTTTATTTTTTTCCTTATAGGCACATGTTTTCCATTGCTCAACTACCATATGTAAGAAGAGCTATGCTTTAAGCTCAGCAATCTTTCTTCTCACATTTTTTTCCCTTGCTCAAGCTGAGTTCTACACCGCAAAAACGTGGTTTCCTTTATAAAAGGGTCATGAGATAGAACCATACAGGCAGTCCTTGACTTACTACAGTTCATTTACTGACCGTTCAAAGTTACAGTGGCCCTGGAAAAAAGGGGGACTTATGGTCATTTTTCACGCATATTGACCATTGCAACATCCCCAATGATTAAAATTACGACACTTGGCAACTGGTTCATATTTATGACGGTTGCAGTGCCTTGGGTCATGTGATTACATTTTGTAACCTTCTGACAAGCAAAGTCACTGAGGAAGCCGGAGTAACCTAACAACAACTGTGTTACTAATTTAAGAACTGCAGTGATTCACTTAGCAACCATGGCAAGAAAGATCATAAATGGGGCAAGTTTCACTTAACAAACGTTTATAGATTCCCAGTTCAACTCTAACTGCTGCAGCAGATATTCTTAGATCTATGCCCAAAATACACCTCAGGTGCTGGGACTGCATTTGTTCTAGTGTTGTCATTGAGTATGTACCCCAAACGTCTGCTCCATACAAGAGCAGAGGAGTAACCTTAGCATTATGTACTCTGATTAATGGGACATGGGACCCTGGATAACTATGATTCTTCAATTTAAGCAATAGATTCAAGCAAGCCTTTGCTCTGAGTGTGTTCCATTGATGATGGCAAGCCCAAGATCCAGTCTTGGAAAACGTTATGCCTAAGTATACAAAGGTGTTAACCTGCTGAATTGGTTGACCATCAAATTGCCAGCTATGTCTCTCATGATGTTTTCCAAACACCACGATTTTTTATTTAGATTTACTGATGGTTAGGGAGTTGTCCTGGCAATAGGAGCTAAACCTTCTTAATAGCCTGCGTAATCCTACTTGTGAATACGATAATAGGATCATATCATCGGCATAGAGTAAGCTGTTACAGTATGTGTTTAGGATCATCAGCATATGTACCATGGGATCCTTCATTAACCCTGGCAGGTCATTAATGTATAGATTAAATAATAATGGCGCCAGGATACACCCTTGTCTTACCCCTTTATTTGTGTGAATCCTGTTAGTCAGAGCCCCATTAACCACATACCACACCTTTAAACAGGTACTTGTGTAAAGGGCTTTAATCAAACCTTTAATCAAAGTCTAGGTTCTATTTTAAGAGATGTCAATTTACTCCACAGTACTTCTCTATTTGTATGTGAGACTGATTGGGGTAGATTGTTGGGGCGATGGTGAAATATAATTTTATCATATTTTATCTATCTACATATTAAATTGCTGCATTTTATCCCAATTTCATTTTAAATTGTCTTTCATTTCATTTTAAACTGTATTTTAACCAATTCCATTTTAAATTGTTTTTTCCTGCATTTTAGTATAACGTGTGTTTGGAACTCTGCACCTTGATATGGCCCATGGGCTAATCAATAAAGTAATTAATTAATTAATTAACATAACAAATGTCTTACTTAGCAACAGAAATTTGATGCTCAATTGTGGTCATAAGTCAAGGACTGTCTGTATTTGGATTTCTGCCTGAAATATTCTTACAGTGAACAGTTGCTTGGGAAGGAACTGAGCAGGGGATTGGACTACATGACCTTAAAGGTCCCTTCCAATATTATTATTATTATTATTATTATTATTATTATTATTATTATTATTATTATTATTATGTGATGTTTTATTGGCAGGAAGCATGTTGTGCATATGAGTCCTTTTGAACATTAGAAAAAGCTCCTATTAGTACTGGTAATCCTCAACTTATAACAGTTCATTTAGCAAGCATTCAAAGTTACCGTTTTTCACACTTACAACTGTTGCAGCATCCCTATGATCACATGATCAAAATTTGGATGCTTGGCAACTGGTTCAACTTTATGGGTCATGTGATCCTCTTTTTCTTATAAACAAAGTTCATGAGGAAGCCAGATTTATTTAACATCTGTGTTACTAACACTGCAGTGATTCACTTGCCGGCTTTGGCAAGAATGGTTGTAAAATGGGGTAAAACTCAATTAACAACTGTCTCGCTTAGAAAATTTTGCCTCAGTTGTTATAATTCAAGGACTACTTGTAATTCCTGATTGCAACACTGAGTATCTTGGATGATGAATGAAGTTCTCTGATATTTGGGAATGGCATGCATTCAGGATAATCATTAACTTCTGAATTATGATGTTTCTTCAGTGATGTTTGATAGTTTTCTGGTTTCCCTCAAAATTTCTCTCTTTCACTTATAAACATTTAAATTAGGAGTGACATATCTGTCACTCCAGTGTGCCATTTGTGGCTCCCTGCACTGCAGGGTTAAAGTTCTGAAACTCAATAGCTATGTAGCCTTGAGTTATTTGTAAGAATAGTAACAGCAGGATACAAAGTAATAAATAAAAATAAATAAAATAACCCATGCAAATATGTCCTGGTTCTGGCATAGAATCAAAATCATACAAAGTATTAGTACCACTTTATAAAACCTTAGTAACACCATGCAGCCAATTTTGGTCACTACATCACAAAAAAGATGTTGATTGTTTGGAAAAAAAATTCAAAGAAGAGCAACTAAGATGATCAAAGGCCTGGAGACTAAAACATACAAATAACGGCTATGGAACTTGGGTTTGGCTAGTCTAAAGAAAAGAAGAAATAGGGGAGACATGATAGCAGCGTTCCAGTATCTGAGGGGCTGCCACAAGGAAGAGGGGGCCAGGTTGTTCACCAAAGCACCAGAGGGAAGGACGAGAAACAATGATTGGAAACTGATCAAAGAGAGAAGCAACCTGGAATTAAGGAAAAACTTCCTGACAGTGTGGACTATCAACCAGTGGAACAGCTTACCCCCAGAAATCATGGGCGCTCCATCACTGGAGATTTTTAAAAAGAGACTAGACAATCACCTGTCTGAGACGATATAGGTTCTCCTGCTTGAGCAGGGGGCTGGACTAGAAGACCTTCAAGGTCCCTTCCAGCTTCTCTTCTCTTCTCTTCTCTTCTCTTCTCTTCTCTTCTCTTCTCTTCTCTTCTCTTCTCTTCTCTTCTCTTCTCTTCTCTTCTATTCTATTCTATTCTATTCTATTCTGTTGACAACTTCAGTCTTGTGGATAGGAAGCAACATGTCTTGGATGTTCCTCACTGAAGCTAAACCAATGCTTAGGAATTTTCCAGCAAAACCCCCCTCTAATAAATTTTCCTTCAACATCATTAGACTTCTCCATCATTATTACTCCACCAGGTCACCTTACAACCATCTGCAGCTGGCAGCAAAACAATGGTTATAAGCCACATACTATCTCAGTTATCCACAGTATCCCAAGATGATATTGTGATTCAGCAAAAGCTAAACGGAATGTAATGGCCCCTGGTTTAGATGAAATCTCACATTTTGTTCTCAAGGAATTGCCTTTCGCTGTTGTTTAACCCACCATCTGCCTCCAAACAAGACAATGGAGCCTTTGAGGATGAGCAGGGAGGATCCATCAGCTCTGTTTTATTTATTTATTTATTTATTTATTTATTAGTTTTTATAAACCGCCCTTCTCCCGAGGGACTCGGGGCGGTGTACAGAGGAAGGGAAGGTATACAGACCGAACAATACTGTAGACAAGGCTATCTCTCCTGTAATAGGAGACTTATTAAATGTGGCACTTTCCAGGTAACATTGTCAAACTACATCATTAGGAATGGCAAAAAAAACCCTCTGTATTCCCCCCCCCCCGGGGTATAGGGGAAAGGGTGTTTGCCGAAGGTTATGATTATAGTGTGTTTTAATATGTAACCTTTTATTGTAAACAACCCTCTCAATGATGTCTGGGTTTTGTTTGTCACAAAGTTATATGTTTGAGCCAAGTTAATAATTGATGGGACTATACTGGTAATTTATTGCACAGGCCACTGAGGTCCAATTTGCTGACTGCTCCTTGCTTTTTATTTGCCTGCTGGTTTGGAAAAAGGAGGTATTCCTCACCTGGTCAGATTGCTTAAGGAATTACCCCAGCTATGCACTGCTGGCGTCAGGGCCAGTAGATGTCCATTTGAATGAAAGAGCCTCACAAAGCTGAGTGAAGCTGGTTCTCATTTTGTGAACAAGTCTGAGTAACCCAGTTTGTTTCTGCCAGTTTTCTCCTTCCTTTTGAAAGAAAGCAGAGGGATGCAGTTAAACCATCATGTTAGAATCAGTTTGGTCTAGTGGAGAAGGCACCAAGATGGAAACTGTGACAGTGACAGTCCCATTTTAGGGATGAAGGCCATCTAGGTGACTCTGTGTCAATCACCAGGAGACACTGAGTTCTAGTTCCATCTAAGGCAGGGGTCTTCAAACTCGGCCCTTTTATGACTCATGGACTTCAACTCCCAGAATTCCTCAGCCAGCATGCCTGGCTGAGAAATTCTGGGAGTTGAAGTCCATGAGTCATAAAAGGGCCGAGTTTGAAGACCTCTGATCTAAGGCATGAAAACTGACTGTGTAACCTTGGGTCAGTACCTCTCTCTCAGTCTAACCCACCTGACAGGGTTGTTGTGGGGAAAATAGGATTAGGTACGTTCATCACCCTGAATTATTTATAAACATAATAAAGATAGGATACAAATGAACAAATACTTCTAGAACCCAAAGTTATCTTCGTGCTTGAGAGCAGAGCCTTATTTTAAAATGTGCTCGCTTCTCATTTATTTATTTATTTGTTTTAAGAAAAGGAAAAATGAGTTGTTATTGTTGTTTTGGAAAAAGGAAAAAAGATCCCTGCAAAGATACCCGTATCCCTTGCTTGTTGTCAGTTCATTTATCTTTCACCATCAGCCGATCCCAAAGCAACAAAAATTATCGGAAGCCAGCCTTCAGAAATTGTTCATCTGTGGATAAAACTACAAAGGCTGGTCAGTTACAACTTGTACTTATGGAAGGGTTCCTGAGCACAAATATTTGAAAAGCAATAAAAAGGAAAGCGGTGATGCTTTTAACTTCCAGGGAAGTAGAGAAAGGGGATCATCTAAACTTCATCCTTTAGTATGGAGAAAAAAAGGAGAAAAAAAATGCCGTGAGAATGGAATACAGCCTTCCACATAGCCTCTGTAATGTCATGGATGGGCAACGAGAATGGACTTCAGCAACTTTTATCTTTCTCACATCAAAAGGTTGTATTGGGAAACGGGTAGAAATACAGGTAGTCCTCGACAACTGAGCTCCTTTGCTAAGCGAGACAGTTGTTAAATGAATTTTGCCCCGTTTTATGACCTTTCTCACCACAGTTGTTAAGTGAATCATGGCAGTTGTTCAGTTAGTATCATGGTTGGCTTCCTCATTGACCTGTCACAAGGTTGCAAAAGATGATCACATGTCCCCTGCAACCTTCATAAATTTGAACCAGTTGCCAAGTGTCTGAATTTTGATCATATGATCATGGGGATGCTACAAAGGTGGTAACTGAAAAACATAAGTCATTTTTTCAATGCTGTTGTAACTTTGAATGGCCACTAAAAAATGAACTGTTCTAACTCGAGGACTCCCTATATTGGGAAATACAAGTTGGATACCCTACATTGAGAAGTGTCTTGTTTTATTTGTTCAGGTATCTTGCTGGTTAAATTTAAATTGATTTTAAAGGAGCAAAAGGTCTTCGAGATAATTGGGCACAAAATTCGGTATTGAGGAAAACCTCTGAAAGAATGACAACACATGCAGATTGTCTAGCATTTCGAGTGAGTTGTTGAAAAGGCATGAAAACCAGTGACATTGCCATGGCCTAGACTTCAGCTGTTATACACATCGCAACTGTTGAATTTCTGTTGTGGATGCTGAATAGGACAAGGTTTGCTACATGGAATGCCAATCCTGTTTGTTTGGTTTTTTAAAAAAAAACTGTCTCCCCAAATTTTTATATCATGAATCAATTTCATTTAGGCGTTTTATTTTATTTATTTTATTTATTTTAATTCCATTTATATCCCGCCCTTCTCCGAAGACTCAGGGCGGCTTACAAGTTTAGCAGTAGACTTCATTCTATGTATATGCCTGCTTATTAGGGCTTTCACACACACCCCAAGCGGCATTATTACAAAGTCAGCTTAATTGCCCCCAACAATCTGGGTCCTCATTTTACCTGGAAGGCTGGATGGAAGGCTGAGTCAACCTTGAGCCTGGTGGGACTCGAACCTGCACTAATTGCAGGCAGCTGGTGTTACTTAAGGAGGCATTAGCCCACTGCTCCACCAAGGCTCTGCTAATTTGTTAATTTCTATAGGAAAAATAAATGTTCTCTAGCAAAATATATTAAGGCACCTGCATGTGCATATTGCTTCCGATTTGGCACACTAGGGAATAACTACTTAGAGGAAAAGGAGGCATTAAGGTATGCACATGTATGTGGCCTCTGTATGTGGGCATTTGCACCCTTGTGGAAACTATTGATTCCGCAACATTTCCTGTCAGCCATTGGACAGGAACAGCCAAAAGGAATCTCTGAAATAGTTTGGGACAATTGTTTTGAGGATGTTTGATTTACTATTCAAGCACAAACAGCTGCCATCGGGGAAGAGGCAGCATGCCAAGCCCGGGGGGGGGGGTAAGAGGGAAGAGCACCAGAAGAGAGCAAAATGTTGTTTATAGGCAGATCTATTAAATGGATTTTGCAATAGATCCACTCTAGATTCCTACTGAGATGGCTTTTTAAATGAGGTTTACATTGCACAAAGCACCCAGCAATTCAGCTTCTGCAAAATACCAGCTAAGATCTTCTGCTCTTCCTAGACAGAAGCACTGAATTGTTTGTTAATGGAGTACTTAAATTGAGGGGAATGGATGAGAGTCTGCATTGGATCATATATGAATGAATGAATCTTTATTGTCAAAGTACAACTATGTATACACTGAGGTTAGCTGAGCCTCCCTTTGTGCTCCCCCCCAACACACAGTGACAACAAACCCTCCATCTTACTACACCATGTGAATGGAGTTGGGATTTTCATTTTTCCATCCATTCGTGGGTGGAATTGAATTATTTTTTTTAAGTTTCCCACAAAGGACAGGTGACACTGCCCACTGCTACATTTTTCAGAACCATTTATGGTATCCGTCAGTATGAGATATAGATGATAGGCTGGTTGGATGGATGGATGGATGGATGAATGGATGATGGAGGCTGCAATGGAGAAAACATTTGAAGAATAATATCAGCTCTGTAAGGCAGAACAAACTTGATACCACCTAGGTCTAGAACTATTTTTATAGTTTCAGTAATAGTTACAGTAACAGAATCTTGCAAGTGTGAATGTGTTTCCTCTCCTCCCTTCATGTGACTAGATGTACCTGTTTGAGGTCTTTTCATAAATCTCGTTCTTGGCATGAGCTCAAGGCATGTTCATCTGATCATTGCCACGGTAACAGACCTTTCCTCTATCTATCCTTCAAAGCCATTCTCTCTACACTCTACACTCCACTTTTTCACTTTTAGGCTTCTCATCTGCTATATACGTACTACAGGTAAGCCTTGACTTACAACTGGACACTTAATGACTAATTAAATTCCTGACAGACCTACCTGGAAGACCAGTCTTATGATCCAGACCTACCACAAAGCCAGACAGAAATTGACCAAGTGTTTGGTTCCAAGGAGAACCTCATGAAGAAATCAGGCCAATGACAACTGGGAACAAGAAAGGTGGGGCAACCCTTCTCTGTTAAATGGAACCAGGGATCATTTTTCCCTTCTTTCTTAAAATTTATTGGCACCTTCCCATAAACATTATACTGTAGAAATATGAGTGTACATCTCCCTTTCTTACATATATACTGTACCTCTTTCATTGGACAGAAGAATAAACAGTTATTCATATGATCTCATTATGATTTTGTGAAATTAAGAGGACAGCCACGCCATGGAAGCTTTCAGCACCTATAGATGACAAACAGCAAGAAGATTTTATAAAAATAGAGGGAGCACAATATAAGAAGGTTTGTTTGAAATCTGATGGGCCTGAGGAAATAGTAAATCATGCCTTGGAGATGGCTTGGACAAATTTTAAAAAAAAATTGCTTGGTTGTTTTCTTGCAGACATTTCATTACCCAAACTAGTAACATCATCATCATCCCTGGCCTTGATGATGTTACCTAGTTTGGATAATGAAACATCTGCAAGAAAACAAACAAGCTCAGAGAGTACCATTTCAACCCTGAGCTACAAATACTCTCCTTTATGGGTAACAAATTGTACATAAGTATTGTTCTTGTTTAAATATAATTTGAAAATCTAGTTAGAAGAGTTACAACAATTAACCAGTGGAACAACCTGCCTCCAGAAGCTGTGAAGGCTCCAACACTGGAAGTTTTAAAGAAGAGACTGGACAACCATTTGTCTGAAATGGTATAGGGTTTCCTGCCTATATTATTATTATTATTATTATTATTATTATTATTATTATTATTATTATTATTATTATTAAACTTTTATTCATAAAACATGAAACTCATTCAACTGAACACTCAAATTGACTGGCACTAATGGTTGACACGAGTTGCTGCCAACATCCTAGGTATCAACCAGGTATCTCCTTAAAATGTAAGATGTTCCGAGTAGCGCAGTTTTTTGTAGCTTTGCTGGAGTTATTGCAGGAAGCTGCAATTTCTTGATGTATTTTGCAACGTTTTTGGACATAGTTCCCAGTGCCCCAATGATAATGGGTATCACTATTACATTTTTCATCCATAATCGCACAGTTTCGATGGCCAGGTCATGGTATTTCGTAATTTTTTCCAGTTCTTTTTCTTCGACTCTGGCATCTACTGGTACAGCGATATCAATCAACTGTACGCTTCGGTTCTCTATGACTACAATATCTGGTGTGTTGTGTTCGAAATGGCGATCTGTCTGTATTCAGAAGTCCCACAAGATCTTCACCCTCTCGTTCTCGACAACTTTTTCCACCCTATGTTCCCACGACTTATTATTATTACTTTCCATTGTTAATTCTATTGAAAAGGCAATGCACTGGAGGGAAAACTTCATAAGAAGCTGGGTGCTTGACATTATATATGGCACATATTGCCTGGTTTGGGAAATGTCAAACCTTTAAACCAAGGTTTCTCAGTCTTGGCAGCTTAAAGATATGTGAACTTCACCTCCCAGAATTCTTCAACCAAACACACAAAAGTTGCCCAGGTTGAGAATTACTACTTTAAGAATTGAAGTGGTATTTTCAGATGTCCTAGAGAAAGAAAAAGACAAGATCAACAGATCAGATCTACTGCCTATCCTATTCTTATTCCAATTCTTGTTACTATATCTATAAATCAACTGCCTCGCTCATGAAAGATGTAATTCATATCTCTTCACACGACTTTTCTTGAAATCAAGATTTTTCTCTGAGGGTTTTTGTGGATCCCAAAGGCTGCCAACTGTAATATACGTGAAATTACAGGCCTATCAGTTTTACTTGGGGATACTGCTAGAGGAAGAAGCATGCTATTTATAAAACAAGAAAACTAAGCTGTAGAGTTTCTTCTCTGGCATTGTGAGATTGACTAGAGGGGATTAAGATCAATTTTCTGATAAAATCCACTTGTGAAATTGACTAGAGAAAAAAGTGGCAAGGGAAATATTGTTGGAAAGGGAATCCCCTCTATTTTTCTCCCCCTTTCTCCAAATAATTGCTTGGGCAGGAAAGACTTCTTTTTTTCCCAAAAGCTACATCAAATGCACAGGACTGAAGGGGCAATGTGCAGAAATGAAGGTACAATACATCAAACCTATATAGGTTTGCTGTGTGTGCTCATCTCCATTTCAAGACAATTGAGCCTTCACTGTCCAAAAATATGTGGCCAGCATGACTCAGGTAATGCTGTTACCTTCCCACTAAAGTGGGATCTATTTATCTACTCGCATCTGAATGCTTGCGAATTGCTAGATTGGCAGGCATTGTGACAAGAATGGGAGCTAACCCCATTGCATGGTGCTCAGGTCTTGAAACTGGCCTGTTGGCTCTTCCAGCCAACAAGCTCAGCATCTTAGCCACTAAGCCACCACGCTGCCCCTCAATCTGGATAGGTTGACCAAAAAAGAGGTCCAACCTAGCAATCCCCATAAATAATAATAGCTGTATTTTCCTAAGAACTTGCATTTAATTATTTAAGAAAATTGATATGGCTACCCAACTCCCTCTCAGTGACTCACTTTGTGACTCAGTGAAACCCAATGCAAGACCAGTAGATAACAATGCCCCTCCCCCAGCAACAACAATCGAATCAACCACTTGATGGACTGTATCCCATTCTGCAGTGCCCAGGTCCATTGGCAAAACCAGGTCTTCAGAGCCTTGGAAAAAAGTGTTAAAGAGGGAGCATCAATTATTATCTCTGTGGGGAAGATGTTCCACAGGGAAGAAGCCACCACAGAGAAGGACTTTCTTCTTGGTCCTGCTAGGTGGGCCTCCTTAGTAGGTCATTCTCTGCCTCCACACAGTGGTGGGTTGGCTTGATGTGACTAGGAAAAGATGATCTTTCAAATAACCTGCTCTCAAGCCACGTAGGGCTTTGATGGTGACAACCAGAACCTTGAACTGGACCATCATTTCATTGCTCAAGTGCAAGGAGACAGAGGATGAAGTCCTATGAATCCAACAGATAGAAACCAACAAAATAACTGTGCTGCTACTTCTCATTTCCAGCACATAATGTTCCATAGTAGTCACCAGGAGACCTTTCTAGCTATCCAAGCAGAGGTGAAAGGATGGCTGTAAATCCTTCAGTGTAATTTGTGGGCTCATAAATGTTTAAATCTTACTTGTGTGTGCAAGTGGAAAACTAATCCATTCTCTCACATCTGAGTCAAATCCATGATGACACTCACACCTTTGTGCTATATTTGCAATGCCAAAGTTTCGGGAAGGCAAGGAAGGGGCATTCGCTTTTTTTAAACAACCAGACTCTTTCCATCAAACAGAGTTATGTTTCCAGCCAAGTTCTCCTTTTGCACTCTACTAAAAAGCCCAGAAAAAAAGAAATAAATTTAGTTGTAAGCATAAATAATGCCAAACATCCAGTCCACAGATACATGTATTCATTTTACCAATCTGCATTTAAAATCAGCCTAGAAAACTATGCTTGGATAGACCAAAAAAAACCCCAAAAAACTTTCAATCATTTCTGTTAAATCTCACATTGGCCATTTTTTGTAAATACACAGACATAGGCAATGGTCCCACTGATGCTTCATTTCCCAATAATGAGAGAAGTGATATTTACAGGAAAGATTTAAATATCTTTTTAGCACCAGACCGTACATTTTTGTACGTTATGGATGGACCCCTTAATGTGTGAATGAATAATGTATCCATCTCATTAAATTTTTACAACATTCTAGATCTAGACTGTCAAATATTTGTTTGCAGTTTGCTTCCTCATTATACTGCCACGTAATTCTCTCTCTCTTTCAGTTCAGCATTGCTTTACTACGAGAGAAGCTTCAGCCTTTGAAATTGTCTAGCCTTGGTTTTGGACTTAAACAGAGTCAGGTCTAGTTAGTATAGGTTTGTTTGTATGTTTATTTGTTTAGATTTGTTTGCCACCCATTTCACTTCAAGGCACCTCTGGGCAGCTTACAATATTAAAAGGAATTAAAGCCATGAAGAATAAATATTTCTAATAACAGTGAAAATTACATTTAAAGAGTTGAGGAGGAAGGGATGTGCACAGAGGGAGATGGGGGTCTTGTCTTAATCCATCACCACCTCCAGCAGATACACCCCCTTTGAGGCTCCAGGCCAACTGGAAGAACCAGGTCTTCAGGCCCTGGTTCAGAAAGGTGGGTGAGGATTTCACCTTGAGAGAAGGGACAGGATGTTGCAAAGGGCAAAAAGGCTCTTCTCCTGAACCCCACCAAAAAATCTTTGACCAATGGGGCCCACAGCATGCCCTTCTGCTGGCATGGATGGGGTGGGCCAGTCTCATTGGGTTGAGATGGGGAAGCTACTGAGAAGTCCCAGGCCTGTAGACTATATACTGTAAGAGTGATGGGATGCTCGTATGAGTCCCACCTCAGACTTTATCTGGGTGAAAGAAGCCTGGATAACCTGACTTCATTGGTCACCCCAAAGGTGGTGTTGTTTGAAGGCATCTCTTGCAATAATTGCCCCTGTCTGTTCAGTTGGTCTCTCCTTGTGGACATAATCCCAAAGCTTCTAGTGAAAAATCCTGTTGTTTTTACTCTTGCCACTGGCCTCATGCTCAAAGCGCATTAGCACAAAGTGGTTATAACAACAAAAAAAATCATAGGAAGTTACAAAATCAGGCTACAGAACCTACATGGAGATGCCAACAGTTGATTTTTATGATTTTCACCATACAATACAATGCAGACTTTCTTCTACTCGGCATGAATACAAAGAGTGAGGTAAGCTTTGCCAAGTGCCCATAGTCGCTGGTTCTAATTACAATTTCCTAAACATTTGTTCTCCTGCTAAATCAATGTTTGTATTGGGTGGGTGTTTTGTTTTTTGGGGGGATTTTCTTTTTAGTACAGTGCACGCTAACTGCTAATTGAGCCAATCTAATTTAGCCCAAAGCAAAATATTTGGGTGATGTGTGTATTCAGTCTGTTGTGTCTTGTTTAACAAATCATGGCTTAAGCTGGCTGGAAATGAAAGTGGGCTAACTACTGAGTTTCTAAAAATTAAGAATTTCAGAACTTAAGCACGAACCCTCCATTGCGCAAAAGGTAGTGTGACACGAACATATTTCTTAGCTAAGGGTAACATTCTGGGAAATGTGATCCCATTTGAATCTCTTCATTCTCACTTTTTTAAAAGCTGATTTCGCATTCTCTTCATTTTTATAACCACTTTAATTGAAAATGTAATAAAAATCCCTCTTAACTGTATGAGAACTCTGCAACTGCTCATCCTTTGAAGTAACATTTGAAAAAAAACAAGGTATTTAGCAAGAATAAGTGACCAGCTACTTTAATTAAAATAACCTCAACACTGAGATAATAAAATGTAGAATTAATATATTGTGCAATAATACACATTAGCTTTTTAGTATATTAAATTAATATATGGTAATAGTACACATGTCATGATTTTATTGATTCGCTTGAAGTAGTAATATTACACAGATACATCAGTATAGTGTCAGACAGGGATCAAGCATTAACTTTTGGGTAGCTTGAGTTTTTTCAAGCATGGGTTCTTTTGAATGATACGATCTGCGCTAAGTTGCATATGTCTGTGAATTTTGTACAGAATACCCATATAATAGCTTTCTCACAATCACTGTTTCTTGACTTGTGCATTTCATGCTATTTCCTCAATATTTGTAACTAAATCTTCTTTTTTAATTACAAAGTGGCCCCGGAAAATTTGGAGAAGCATGAACATTGAGGAATAATTGCATCCCAGTTAGGATCTTTTTTCTTAAAGTATGAATGAAGTTGTTTCATATTAAAATGTTAGGAGATGTTCTCATTCTAAATTGGTAGAACTTTCAAAATAGACATTTCAGATGGGGGAAAAAAAATGTTACGCCCTCCCTAATTGCAAAGAAATACATTGACCCCAGAAACTTTCTTTTGCACCTGGTCTTAAACTTACTGAAAACATTTCCCATTGAGGGGGAGCCTTCTCAAAGATCTTGATGTGGCAATTGAGGTTACGACTTCAGTTATGGGACTTTATCTTGCAGACCAGTTCAGATATAATGACATAACATTTAAACTGTAACTTGGAGAAGAATGAAAAACAAAGATGTGAGGCTTATTAAAGGATTTATATGGATAATAATAATAATAATAATAATAATAATAATAATAATGAGGAGGAGGAGGAGGAGGAGGAGGAGGAGGAGGAGGATGTTGGAAGGGACCTTGGAGGCCATCTAGTCCAACCCCTTGCTCAGGCAGGAAACCCTATACCATTTCAGACAAATGGCTGTCCAGTCTCTTCGTAAAAAACTTCCAGTGTTGGAGCATTCACAGATTCTGGAGACAGGTTGTTCCACTGATGAATTGTTCTAACTGTCAGGAAATTCCTCCTTAGTTCTAGGTTGCTGCTCTCTTTGGTTAGTTTCCATCCATTGATCTTGTCCTGCCTTCAGGTGCTTTGGAGAATAGTTTGACTCTCTCTTCTTTGTGGCAACCCCTCAGATATTGGAACACTGCTATCATGTCACCTCTAGTCCTTCTTTTCATTAAACTACACATACCCAATTCCAGCAACCGTTCCTTATATATGTTAGCCTCCAGTCCCGTAATCATCTTTGTTGCTCTTCTCTATACTCTTTCTAGAGTCTCAAGATCTTTTTTACATCGTGGTGACCAAAACTGGATGCAGAATTCCAAGTGTGGCCTTACCAAGGCTTTATAAAGTGGTATTAGCATTTCACGTGATCGTGATTTAATGAGGACTTGCTGTAAAATATAGATTAAATATTCATGGACTGACTTCTTTTTCCTAATTAGAGGAGCTAGTAATCCCTCAACACATTTGCAGCATTTCAGCATTTAAGGCGGTGGTATGCATCATTTGGAGGCAGGGCTAACCCATCTGGTGGGGTCCAGGAGAAGAGCCCTCTCGGCTATTTCTCCTGCCCTCTGGAAATCTCCCCCCCCCCACAAAATAAGATCAGCTCCTGACCTTCCATAAGAGCTTAAAGACCTGGCTTGGGGTGCCGACAGATGGCTTCATGTTGGGGGGGAGGGTGTTGGTTGATTAACCACAGATCACCCCTTCTCATCATATTCTCTCCCTGCCTCCCCTTTTTTTTTAGCTAGGGCTGATTTTATAGTATTTATAGTTTTGTATTTATATTACAAACTACACAGTTTTATTATTTTATTATATTGTAAACCATACAGAGTGACTGTGTGCAAATGGGCAGTTAATATTTTTTTTACAAATAAACAAATAAATTTGAAGGGCTGTAACTTAGACATAGGACCTTCAGGATGGCTATTCTGGAGTTTTAAAGGAGGGATGAGAAATGAAAAGCTTAGCTGAGCGGGGGTGGGAACCCACATGAATATCAGATAATTGAATTGCAGCCATTTTTGTAGTACAGTTTGTCAGACTTTCACTCACCCCTGTTTTATGGGGAATGGGGCAGAACTCAACATGGATGTGGTCAGGTGGTCAACAAAGGTTTACCATGACCCAAGAGAGTCATTACCTTTTTCTATTGGGTCAATCTAAAAAGTTGGATGAATTGATCAGACTGTGGTTACCAGATAGCATGCTGGACAGACAATCTTGGTTTGCATGTGGGGCTACCAATTAAGGATGTACAAAAATTCAGTTGGAATCAAATCTGATTCCAAATCAAACTGGATTTTAATGGTTGATATGAATTACATTGGTTTTCTCCGTATTGACTGAGACAGGTTCTTCAAATATGTAGCAACATTATCTAATGTTTCATTTGCATAAATTTTCCAAATCAGAGTTGGATCATAAACCTGTATCAGAAATTCATCTTGGATTTTGCCCAATTTTCTTACCCCTACTATGATCAAAAACATGATTATTTCTAAGTATTGATAGTATCTGTGGTGACCCAAAATCTCTACAGGTGACTATATAAAAATCTATTTTTAAGTCCCAAAGGAATTTGGAAATTAAACTGGGAATAAAATTTTTCTATGTGTATTTATGGGTGAGAAAGGAGAAAAATCACATAGCCCTATAACTTTATTTTTTCAAAGCTGACTTCAACATCTAGTTAAATCTACAAGCATCTCTGATTTCCCTTTCTCTTTTATTTTTTCTATTCCCCCCTTTATTTTCTGTACTTTTTTTTTTCAAAATACCCCAGTATCTTTTTTTTGGCACGCTTCCTATTTCCAAGCAGCAGCTGCAAAGAATGAATGGTAAATCAAACACCCTAAAATCTGTTGTTTTAAAACAATGTCGGAGATTTGCCGATTCTCTCCCCCTCTCTCATTTTTGTTATAACCATGGTGTCTCTTCTTTGTACTGCAGCAAAATAACTAATTGGTATAGCAAAAGCCTGACCTTTGTTTTTTGGTGAAAATTAGGGGGTAGGTTAGGGGGTGAAAAGCAGATAATTCCCCGGCAGTTTAGATAAGTAGATATTATAGGCTTCCCATGTTAATTAGTATTAAATATTTTTTTTCAATTACCAGTAGCTTTCATCATCAAACTCTCTTGTAGAAAATGTTGGAGGGTTGTTTTTTTCCTGTTCTTCTTAGCATTTAGAAAGCCCTCCCAAACATTTTTCCATACCTTATTTTTCAAAAGGCTAACTAATGTGGTTACTTCATGCCCAGGCTAGATGGGCATTTAATTTTTTATGACTTTAAATTAAGGTCGGCGGTAACTAAATTCAACCAGGCATTTTTCAGATAACTGCCTTTAAGCCTAGTTTTTTTTTCCCCTCCAAAAGAAAATGTTTTATGAAATTCCTTTTGTGTAAAACCAAAAAAAAATTATCTTTTTTGACTGGAGATTTTGGATTGGTGACTGTTTCATTCCTTTATGGGGTATTTTTTATTGTTTTCTATACTTTCTGGTTCCTCTGGAAGTCAGAAAGTTATAAAAAATAAAAATGTTGGGCAAATCATATTAATGTATCATCTGACCTGGGAAACTAATAAATAAATCCATGTGAGCAGGACAGTGAAGAAAACACTAATTGCTTTTCTTTTTTAAAAAAAATCCAAACATACTAGATCTTCAGAATTCTTAAACTGTTGGTATTATTATTTTTTAAAAAATCTTAGTGTGGGACAAAGGAAAAATGACACCTTTTTTCAAATAGGCAATATTTATATTTTTATTGTTTGAAATCTCACCACATTCAGTTGTGTCTACCACTATATGTTGAAATAGGCTTGCAAATTATAAGCATTTTTCCCTATAGGTTCTCATTTTTAATAATAACATGACAGGCAAACTCAAGAGCTAGCATACCAAATTGTTTTAATTTTCCCATTAACGTTTCTATTCTCTTTAAGGATCCTCCAGCACCAAATTCTCAGCAAATCCCTTTAGCTTTTAAGTTTCTGTTTTAATCTTTACTCCCACAATTTTCTCACACTGAATTATATCTTTCTCCGATACTAAAATAGTGAAGAGAATGAACATCCTTGCTTTGTCCTTGTCCCTTTTTGTATCTCAAAGGGTTTTATTAATTCGCCATTAATAATTATTTCTACAAGATATAAATCAATTGTACACATTTAATGAAAGTCCCTCTAAAATACATATTTTCCAAAACTTTTAACAGGAAAGCTCAATTTAAATGATCAAAGGCCTTCTCTGCATCTATGAAAATCTGTGCAGTTTGTTTTTCATTATGTTGCTCCAAATATTTCAAAATATTCCACATAATTCTAGCCCTTAACTGTCTTCAAGGTAAAAACCCACATTGATTTTCATGAATAAATTCTTGCAAAAATAATTTTGAGCCCTTCAGCCAAAATCATTGTAAACAACTTATACTCATTATTCATTAATGATATCACCCAATAGTTTCTTGTTGAAATCAAATCTTGGCCCTTTGTAGGTATTAATACTACATTAGCTACTCTCCAGCTATACAGCATCTTTTCCCTCTGTAAAACAGAGTTCATTGCATTTTGGAAAGTGTTCATCCTCAGAATCTTTGTAACAACAATCCAGTAAACCAACTGGGTCTATTCAGAGGTGCAGTTTAATAATGTCTGGGTACAGGTTGACCAATTCTTGAAAACACAACTTAGAAGTTCTAGATTAGACAAACCAACATTTTGGTCCTCTTAAAGTACAGATTCATGCACTTACCATCAAAATGGATAATTCATTACACCTATAAAGGTCCCAATTGAGTATCACAGTGATATTAGAATAGGGTTGCCTGCTGTTATGTCTTTATTATTTGTACTCCGCCTTTATTATTTTTTACAAATAACTCAAGACAGCAAACATATCCAACACTTCTTCATCCTCCAATTTTTTCCACAACAATCTTGTGGGATAGGCTGAGAGAGTGTGACTAGCTCAGACTCACCCAGCAGATTTTCATGGCTAAGACCGGACTTAAACTATGATCTCCTGCTTTCTATGTCCCCGTCTGGCAGGCATATCCTTAAATCAAATATTGTTGACTTTTCAAGTATTTTTTTTCCTGAGCAGCTTTTCTCTTAGCACTTTTCTAATAAGCTCTACCTACAAGATAATAGGTTTAACTCTGTAACTTTAATTAGCTGGTCAGTACCCTCCTGCTGACTTGTGATGCTGCCTGAAATTGACAAGACCTTAATAAGTTACATGGAGAATGCTGAAGTTTTTTGCCTCCTAAAGTGCTCCAGCACATTCCTGTGATTGAAAAATCAGTCTTTCTGACCCTGGAAAAAGTAATTGTATATATATATATATACATAGGCCTAGATTCTCTTCTCTTCTCCCCTCCCTTCCCCTCCCTTCCTCATTCCTTTTTTCTCTTCCCTTTTGCAGCTTTTTTACTGGCATTCTTATTGCATACGCCAAAAAGGTTAAACAGTGTGTACTCCTTTCTCCCTGTCTGTCCACCTCTGCAATTGGCCTTGTCCTTATTTATCTTTTTAGTTATCTGGCAATCCTATACTAGAACAGAAGTGGGCAAACCTGTGACCCTCCACGTGTTACTGAATACACCTTCCAGTGTGCTTCACAGAGAGACTAGATGTTGAAGTTCAGCAACATCTAGGGAAGAGTTAACCACACTTGTAGCAGAACTTTCCAGAGGGAGTGGCCCCGTTAAGCCATTTTGCAATACCAAAGGAATATTTGAAAGACTGATATGTCTATTAAGTTTTACGATTCGGAATTCATTTCATCAGATGTCCAGAATCTGGGAACTCCAAAGGATCAACTGCCTGATGCATAATTAAAATAATGGATAGTACAAAGAGAGGGAGACATAAGCATGCTGGAAGGCTTTGCCAAAATAGGAACACTGTAGGGGGTTGGCAGGGAAAAAAATATTCCCCAAATGAGCACAAAGCATTTTTCAGTGACTGCCAAATGTTTGGCGTGGTGATGGAAAATGAGGAAGATAATAGTGTGGAACATCTTGAAAAAAGACAAGAGCAGGTTGGGTTGCAGGAACACAGGAGGCTGCCACATTTTATGGCAAGAAGGTTATGGTAATTTGACCGTTAATGGAGGGGCAATACAATATGAAATGCCTTGAATTTTACTTTTCACCTGTGAATCACAGAGGGGGTGGGTAGGTAATGTCCATCAAAATGCCCATATTAACATTATTTATGAATTGTTGAGAGCGTTAATAAAACACATTCTGTCTTTTCCTGTGACAAGAATGTCATTATAAAATCACAAAAAGAAACCATATAAGCAAAGATAGACAAAGATGTGTCAGATTAGCTTCCCAAGAAGCTGTGTGTGTGTGTGTGTGTGTGTTTTAATAAGTCTCAAGGAAATGTGAGCATCCTCACACTGCTAAGAATGTGACAATTGTCATGCTCTCAGGGAACAAAACCCAGGAAATTCAAAGATAAGGTGGGCCTAAAATCCTTGACTCCAGACATTCTGACCGAATAATTCAAAGATTAGGAGAGAGATGGAAAAAGGGCCGGATGATGCTTGCTCTGACTTTTGAACTTCAAAGGTTAATTTGTGTTCTGCTTCATCCAATAATACCACCAGATGATGAAAACACTAAGTAAAAAAAGGAAGAAACAGTAATGGCTATTGTTTAGGTCTTTTTCTGTTTATAGGGAAACAACAGAGGGGTCCTTCTCACATTTTGACTGTTGACCAGGCACACAGAGTGCAGAAAGGCATGCATTGCTTCATTAGTTTAGTATGTGGCTTAAAAACTATGATCCATGGTTCAACATGATGTGCAAAATCAGGGTCAGCCCACCAAGGGGAGGAGAGGGAGAAGGAGAAAGAGAAGGGATTTTGCCCAAAATATAGTTGCCACATGGAGTGGAGGCATCTTGCCTACTGTGAAATAAAGCAGAGCAGGCCAACATCTCTACATGCTGGAGCAGGCATAGATCAGAAATCAGTGCAATTTTGAACACTGCAAGAAAAGTTGGGCAGAAGTGACCTTTCCCTCCTTCGAGGGCAGGCAGGAAAAAATACCACACATTGCTGTCCCTGAGAAACAGTGGCCCAGCAGTGATCATGGAGAACACTACCTCAACAACTACACGGAGACATCAGTGACATTTTCTTGTCAATCATTAGCTCCTTCCAGCATTTTTTAAACTTTCCACCCAGCATACAATCTTTGAATCCTCATCAATAGTTCTATCCAGGTATTCACCCCATATAATACTAAAACAACAGCTTTCTGCCCTGTAAGGGTTGCCTGGGCTACCTTTCGCTGCTCAGATATAAAGCATGCAGTTAACTGAATACAGAGTTTGGCCCTTCATTAAAAATTCCAAGAAGAGAAAAGAAAGCATCCTGATTATCTGTCGATGCCTTTTGCAGAATCTGGGTTTGATCACGGCACCTCTGCTTTTAAATATTTTAGCTATATAAATCTAACTTGGATTTGTGCAGAAGTTAACAGCTGTTCTGGAGTCATTATGGCCTAACCAACAAATAAATATTTGGACATGCCATTTCTCTCTCTCCCCCTCTCTTCTCTCTCCCTTTTTAATGGCCTATTTCCTGATAGACATTAATGGTTCTTTACAGCATTTTGTGCTCAAGGGCCTTTTCAAAAAGTAGATATTTGACCTGACGGACCTTGGCTGACCATCAGAATCCCATCCGTGCATTCTGAAGCTGTGCACAAACAGAACATCTCTGTGGAAAAAAGGAATTTGCAGGCTCTCGTTCTATCACGTAGCGTCTATCTTCCTTCTTTCCCCACCCTCCTCTCTCTTTTCAGCACGAAACATAACCTCTTCTAAACCAGGTTACACACAAAGAATTTGAATGAAATACTTTTAAAGAGTTTTTTTAAAAAAATAAAAATAAAAATAAAAATGAAAGAAAGAAAGAAAAAAGCATGCACATAGCCTCTGGAGGTAATTCTTGCCAAAATCTCTTGTGTTTTGCAGAGGGGGAGGAAGATCCACCAGAACTACAGTTTGTTTTATATACTATGTTTGTTTGTTTGTTTGTGTGTGTGTGGTGTGGGATGATTCTCTCTCACACACTCATTTACTATGTTTATAACACATTTCTAAGCATGTTTAGTTTGCTTAGATTGCAATCCAATCACATATTCAGGGTAGACTTGTTGGGATTTTTTTGTCTCTCATGTGATCACAAGACTCTTTTTTTTTCAGCACCACCCCATTTCATTCTCATGATAACCCCACAAGGAAAATTAAGTTGAAAAAGAGTTTCCAAACTCAGATTATGCATTAGGCTCTGGGGATTTGGGCATCCCAACTTCTTCATTTACGCAAGGGGATGATATATATTTGGTTCTTTTGTGGTATTAAAGGTATCATCACAGGATGTAAACTGTTCCAATTAAAGCTGCCTTTTGTAATTGACTGATGGGGATTTGTCAATGCCCATAGTTTTCAAGTGGCATTTGATTGCAAGGAGGAAGGGCAAAGAGATCATCAAGCTTTAGAATTTTTATTGAGGTTGCTGTTCATTTTGGACAACATTCTGGACTCCATATAAATGGCTGCCTAGTGCTAAAATAACAGATTTAATCTATCTGAATCCAAAAACTTTAGGAAGTATCTAACTCTGATAGTAACCATAGCTGCTAAATTTAACTGGTATGGAGTGAAGGGCAGTCACACAGAAGTATTATTTCAGTTAGGGCTCACCTATTGGATTAATAGTCTCCTACATATGCCCACAACCGGGAATAAAATTCAAGAAAAGATATATTGTGCATAATGTTCTTTCCAAATCATTGTCAATAGTGATTTTATACCGTCAGTTATCTTCTAAACCGAAATGGAGGGAAAATTGTAATACAGTGTTTGGATCTAGCTTTCGGTCTGTGGAATTGTTTGGAGCACAAAGTCTAGAAAAAAGGTATCAGAGCTAGGTCTTATCAGGGTTAAGATCCTGGCACCTGTTGACATTACCTGCTAACATGCTGACATTGCCTATGATCCCCTTAAGCATACATTGTGGATTCAAAACACAAATCCAAGCTAGTGCCACATCACTTTTTCTCAAGTGCTGACAAAAGTTACCTAGGAGCCAAAACTGACCAGATTCTTCTTGAACCAGAAAAATAGGAATTTGGAGGCCCTTTTCCCTTTAAGCAAATAATCCAATCATTTTAAAAAAAACCTATTTCCTAACTTTTCTTGATGCTCCATATCATTCTGTCATGGAGAACAAGTGGCCATAGGGCAATTCTCTTTAGCTTCCCGTTGGTTGTGTTCAACTTGATATGACACCTCTCTATGAGATGGCATAAGGAATGAGACCTCCTCAGTTCCCTAATTCCTTTGGAAACACCTTCTTGAGAAAAATGTGTATTCAGAATGAAATAAGGGATTTATGAATTGGTGGACATTGACTTATCTAAATAACAGTGCCTGTTGAACCCTTAAATGGCAGACACATTTCACAACAGTTTTCTGTGAATTAAAATCTCATCTCCTGTACTTAGGAGCAGGATGTTTTCTTTGGCAAGTATATAAAAAGTTATGCATGGAAAGATTACAAATTCATTAAGCTACTTTCACACCAGAAGGAGTAAGGAATGTTTTTAGGAGTGATTTTTTTCCCCCAGCAGGCAACAAAAATGGGAAGAGCTACAAATTCTGCAAAGACTCATTGAATAACTCTACAAGGAGATCACAGTTAGATAGATTCTCTCTTGCATTAAGCCATAATAACCTCCAACTATGACTTGTTGAACAAGCCACAGGGACTGGATTCACCCATCATACGAATCCATAGACAAACCCTGTTCTACAAGTGGCAGTGGCTGGAATTCCCACAATATACTAAGCCATGCTTTTCTTAAATAGTCATTGATCCAGACAGAGTTGACCTGGTAGCTCACGTTGTAAATCATGGCTTATAAACAATCCTGCCAATATTTCCTGAACCAGCTGTAATCTTTGCAGAGAACAATTACGGCCTGGTTTGCCAAGCAAACAACAGAACTATTGCCCTGCCATCTCAGAGTTGAATGGCAAAACCTTTCCACAGCACTAAATGCAGAGAAGGTCAGAAGTTCCTCTTTGACTTCTATAAAAGCTTCTAGCTCAGGGATAGCCAGACAGAGACTTCCTTTGCTTCCTTTTTTTTAAATTCTGCATAAGGAAATAACCAAGGGGTGACATGGTTTGTGTGACTGCATCTGTCCTATTTAGAATCCTTCCTTCCTTCCTTCCTTCCTTCCTTCCTTCCTTCCTTCCTTCCTTCCTTCCTTCCTTCCTTCCTTCCTATTGCATTTCTCATTAGGTTAAAGACAAGCTTCTTCCCTGTCACCCACTCCTCCCTTCTTCTGCGCTATCAGCTGGCTAATCTGCCTGCATATTCTGACACACACAGCTGCGAGAGATTGAATCTGTGCCGCTGATAGATGAAACTTGGGATAAGATTACATGGTTTTGAATATCTTGATGACATATTTGTCTGAAAAGTCTTTTAGAGGACAGCCTAATATAAATGCACGGAAATGTTTCTAATGACAAGCATTTGTCTACCCTCCTGTTTGAAAGGCAAGCATTCACATATCATTTGCATTTGTATGTGCAGGCAAACTTTTCAATAAACGCTTCTTCCAAGTGAGCGGAGTTAACTATTTACTCAAAACATGCCCAGCCAATTACCTCCATGGTGTAATTGGCCTTTGCAAGAATTGGCATTTGCTGCACTGAGAGTGGTATAGATAGAGCTGATTAAGTCTGGAAATTGTTAAAACAGTGGTGATACGCTATTTGCTTAACATTGTCCCCCAGATATTTCTGGCATAATTTTGTTTTTATTTGATTTGCTGGAGTACTATCTATTTCTGAGAAGGATGGTACATGCTCATATTTCATCTGAATTTACCATCATTCTGATACACCAGATGTGTTGGCTTTCACTTCTTATTATTCCCAATAGGATGGTCTTTGCTTTTCACTTTCTTTTAAACTCTGATTACCAGGGTTTTACAGAGATCTGAATTCAAAGGGCTAAACTGGATTTGGGGCATAGCATCTGTCTGGAGCACCTTAATCCTAACATATATTTTCCCCAGGATTTCACCGCAGTGGTGAGGCAGTCACTGGAATTCCCAGCAAAGACAAGGCTGTTTTGAGGAGTTCCTGACAAGTACAGATAGCCCTTAACTTACAACTGGTTGTTCAGAGTTACAATGACCTTCTGGCAGTTGTAAAATGTTATGCTCCTCCCCCTGCAATCACCTGACTGCATTTCAGGTATTTGGCAACTGGTTCACATTTACAATTGCAGCATCCCACAGTCAAATACAGTAGAATTGTAATTCACTACATTATTTGCCCGTTTCCAGAAAAGAAAAAAGAAAAACTCTTCTGGAGAATGACTTTGCACTTAATGACTGTGTGATTTGCTTAACAACCACTGTAAAAATGGTCATAAAATCAGATCCAGTCATGTAGGTGCCTCAGCTTAGGACTATATTGACTTACGACCACCATGTCCTATGACCAAGACTCCAATCTCAATTGCAGTTGTAAGTTGAGGGTTACCAATAGGACTCTTTTTTAGAGTTTCAACCCCTTTTTTATTATTTTGGTCACCACAATATTAAAAAAATGTGTTGAGACTATAGAAAGAGTGCAGAGAGGAGAAACAAAGATGTTTAGGGGACTGGAAGATAAAATATATGAAGAATGATTGCTGGATTGAGTATGCCTAGCTTTATTAAAAATAGGACTAGGGGTGTTCCAATATTGAAGGGGCTGCCACAAAGAAGAAGGGTTCCACCTATTCTCCAAAGCACCTGAAGGCAGGACAAGAAGCAATGGATGGAAACTAACCAGAGAGAGAAGCAATGTAGAACTAAGGAGAAATTTCCTGACAGTTAGAACAATTCATCAATGAAATGGCTTGCCTCCGGAATTTGTGGGTGCTCCAACACTGGAAGTTTTAAAAACATGGACAACCATGTTTTCTGAAATAGGATTTCCTGCATGAACAGGGGGTTAGACTAGAAGACCTCCAGTGCCCCTTACAATTCTGTTATCCTGTGTATGCTCAAGTCATACTGGTATTTTTGCCCTCTGAAATCCAGTTTTCTGTACAACTGTACTGAAGACTGCCCAGCCCTATATCTATATTTCTATACTAGACTACTAACTGTTGCTCAGAACAGAAACTTTACTTGAATGTGTCTTGTGCATTGCCTGGTGCATTTAACCTATTGCATTGAATCTGTTGGTCTGTCTAGTAATAGGAACCAATAAGCATAGCCTTTCTCAGCTATTAAGGCTGTCTTTGCACAACATACTTAGCTGAGAAAGCCATGATTGCTAGCATTTGGATCACACTAACCCAGGCATGTCAAACTGCCAGCCCGCGGGCCAGATGCATCATACTGAAACCACGCCCACCCCATTGCCGGCAATGGGGGAAAAGTCACAATACGTCACGTGACGTTGTGAGTTTGACATGTCCGCACTAACTGGAATGAAGGCCATCACTCTGAAGATCACTGAGTCCCTTAATTTTTTGCAACTGGTGTTCTTATGCCAGGAAAGGAATATTAAAAGTTTTATCTTCCCACTGACCAGGCAGATGTCTAGCATTAAAAGCAATTTGTACTTAGGAATTATCTTCTGGGGCTTCCAGGTGTTGATAGCAAACTTTGTAGTGGAGTACATTATGTTTACAAATACTCTGGACTTCCATCTTGTTTCTCTGAAAAATTGACTGCACCAGACAGGGCCATAGCCCTGAAAGCAATGAGATATTTAAACTCACACAAACAACCTGATTTCCCAGGGAGAAGATACTTTAAGTACTGTCAAAGCAACACCCAAGCAACACCAGGGTATTTTATGCTTAGAATGGTTCCTTTCCTAATTTTGAACACACAACTTTCTAGTTGACTCCTAGACCCAATTTGGGCAATCTGTGGCCATCAGACGATCTGTGGCCATCACTCTTCTCAGAGTACCCATGATTACACTATGAAATATGAGTGGCCAATTAATCAAGTGTGGGAGCAAATTAAAAAAAACATCAAAGATTTGACTTGAATCGCCATTTCAATCATTCAATGTGAGTAAAAAATTCAGACTGATTTGGTGCAAGTATCTGCATCCGCCAGTTTCCAAGGCATTGGATTCAATGCACTGAATGAATCAGGTGATTCAGTTTTAAGATTTTCCCCTCTCCATCTCAAACCTTATTTCATCTTTTTATCTTTTTTTTTCATGGCAAACCCTTCCCTGGAACAGATTACCAATGTATCCTAGAAAAACCTTTCCACCCATTAATTATTGCAATTAGGGAATGTAATATTTAGTTAGCTTTTCTCAGCCTAAGAATTGCATGTTACATATTATTGAAAATGACCAGAATGGGTTATCTGAACATCTCAATGGGTCAACCTTTACCTTTCTTATTATACGTTATCCATGTAATTCTGGGAAATCATTGACTTTCTGGCCCTTGACTCTGTCACAGGAGGGAAAAAATTTCTAGCCAAAAAAAAAAGCCAACTCACATTTTTCTATTATCTGGGTGGCAGTGGAAAATGGAATCTTTGCTTTTTTGCCTCTCTTCTAAATCTAAATTGTGATATTTATCTGTGGTGCTAAAACAATATGAAGATTTCTGAGAGGGTGGAAGTATAATCATTTCTTCTGAAGCTTTCATTGCTGTGGCTCAGTTGAGACATTTGAAAGAACACCAACCCAACAATTATTCCTTCTGGTTGTCCTCAGCTTGCTATTTAAGCAGACACTGAACACAAAGATTATGACAACACTCCATAATTGGGTTAATCTTACCCTTGCTCTTACTAAGAGTTATGTCACTATTTCTCTAAATGAGAGTCTTTTTAAGAATTCAGGAGGGTTGCACACTACTACTCACATCATCCCATAGTTGTCTGTCTGTCTGTCTGTCTAATCTGTCTATCTATCGTATCTATCGTATCTATCTATCATCTAGAGCAGGGGTAGGCAACCTTGGCTCTTTTATGACTCGTGGACTTCAACTCCCAGAATTCCTGGCTCAGGAATTCTGGGAGTTGAAGTCGAGTCATAAAAGTGCCAAGGTTGCTTACCCCTGATCTAGAGTATCTGTCTGTCTGTCCATCCGTCCGCCCATCTGTCTATTTTGATTTGGTGTGTGCCGACATGTACGTCTTCAAAGCATGTTCAGTGATGGCAAATTGATGAAATATGCCGGCAATTTTTATTTTACTGTCTCTGACTCTTCCATCATCAGAGTTTCTTAGATTGCCTACATTTCCAGATGTGAAAAAGCTCCCTAGGAAATGAACAAGAGAGAAAAGGGTCTAAAAATATATCTGTATGTTTCCTTTTATTGCATTTCATCCAGTAAAATCAATAGCCCAGGAAAAGGGATGTGTGGGGAGGATACCAGAATATTGATTTTGTTTTATTTATATTTTAGCTTATTAGTTTGACTGCCTTGAATGAAATAATAGATTTTTCCCCCATTATTTATCTGACCCACTTGAGTGCTAAGCTAAATTTCTGATATATTCTACGGGTGGGGCCTGAGTAATTCCCCCCTCCCTCCTTGTTTGCAGGTCTTTTTAATAATTTTATCCCCTGTTCACATGGGAGAATGGCCTATTGGAAACTTTTCTGTCACCCTGTGTCATATTCAATAAAAATGTGTGAATCAAGGTAAAGCCAAATAATTGTGCTCTCTACCTTATTAAGGCACTATTTCTGCTGTCTTTTCTGAAACAGGTTGTTAAAAATTCATTTAAAATAACTCCATCTGTCTTCTCTCACAACTTTCCCTAATGTAAGAAGCTTTTGTACACACTTCGCTATAATGAGCATAATTTTTTTAACTTGCATTTCCTAAAAAAATGTTTTAATGAAATTTTTCCCATTATTCCATCTGCAATAAATTTCTCTCAGAGATGCTTTTTAAATGTAAACATCTCTGACATGAAATCTTTATAATCCGTAAATATTAAGACAGTGGGAGTCGAGCAAAATTTGGAGTTTTGATTCACTTTGGAAAAATGATCCCACCTGATTTGGATGGTCAGATTGAATCAATTAAGTGATTTAAACAAACAAGAAAAGAATGTATTTCAGAATTTATTCTTACCTCTTAAAATTAGTTCCTCTGTAGTTCACATTATCAGGGAGAAAAGGGGACAGAAAAGTCTTAGGATCAGCTATCCAACTACCTTTCCTTTAGAAAATACTCTGGGGATTTTTATTTTTATTATTTTTTTTTGCCTACAGCCCTGAACCTGATCTAACATATTTGTAAAGTTTGATCTAATTTGGTTTCATTTTTGGACAGCTATCCTCTGAAAGTCAAACAGATGGACAAAGTTCTTAAACGCCCTTTTTTTCCTCTTTATTTAATTAAATAGAACAGACTTTTTTTAAAAAAACAGAAAAATAAAGAAAAGGTGTAAAGCAAGATAGATAGATAGATGATAGATAGATACATAGATAGATAGATAGATATAGATATAGATATAGATATAGATATAGATATAGATATAGATATAGATATAGATATAGATATAGATATAGATATAGATATAGATATAGATATAGATATAGATATATAGATATAGATATAGATATAGATATAGATGATATAGATATAGATATAGATATAGATATAGATATAGATATATAGATATATAGATATATAGATATATAGATATATAGATATAGCTATAGACATATAGATATAGATATAGATATAGATATAGATATAGATATAGATATAGATATAGATATAGATATAGATATAGATATAGATATAGATATAGATATAGATATAGATATAGATATAGATATAGATATAGACAGGGCTTTTTTCTCATAGAACGCTCAGAACGGAGTTCCGGCACCTTTTTTGGATGGAACCTTATAGGGTAGGCAAGGTGGGTTGTATGACATGTGTGAGTTCTGGCACCTTTTTCTTTTACAAAAAAAGCACTGGATATAGATATATAATAAGAACCTTTGCATAATTTATTTCCAACATTCTGTTCGGTTGGAAAGTATAAAAAGAAAACACTTCTGTGCATGTTCAGCAGCTGTCCAAGCTATCTAAACTGATTTGCTAGTTGAAGTCAGAAAGGCAGGTCCTAAGAAATCTTCTCTTGTTTGTAGAAAGTGTCTTTCACAGGTAGATTTTTTTTCTTCTTCTTCTTCTGTGCATAGTTAGAGAAAAGAGTTGCTAACTAGACTGGGGCAAAGTCCATTTTGGTATCGCTTAGGAAACAGCCATTGAAATCAGTGATGTATTTCCTTTAGAATCCTAGCATCTATTCAACAAGTCAACAAGCTTCTAAAAGGAGAAGCAACATCTACAGAGGGACAGGTGAGGGGGAGTAAAAAAAAAAAAGAAGATGACGACTATGGTCACATGGTTGAATTCTCACCTGTAATGGAATGTGTAGATGACTTTGGAGAAAGAAGCCTAAGAAACAATCAGAAAAGAGAGGCATGAGCCCCCAGTGGCTTAATGTCAAAGGAAAAAACCTAGGAAGGATTCCACCACCATCACCACCCCCCCGCCGCTGCCACGATTATCAAGCAGGAAGTACTTTCAGACTCGCAAGATACTGTTAATGTAGTTTTACAATACAGTAGAATTATTTTGTCTAGTCATGATTCCTGTCTGCTTAACCTGGCAGGGCTGACATCCATCTTGCAAATCTGAAAGCGCAAAACTTTCCGCCGATCCCTTTTAAGTACAACTCAAAGTACAAAACTTGTAGTGTAACTCCAATGTAATAACCCTAAAATTCTGCTTCCAATTGTGGTCATTAAGTCGAGAATTACCTGTATACACTTGATTGCTTCATAAAAGGCCCTTTGATATCCTTCAGGCAGTTCATAGATACTTTTGACCGGGCTGCACCATTTCAAGATTCAGTTTCAGAAAGGTGCTTCAGAGTAGCTCAGGGCTGTGAATGCAGCCATGCAATCTTGAGAGAAGATACAGCTGCTTTAAAGAGTTGTAGACAAGAGCTAGATTCATGTCTCGCTACACATTTGTATGGTAACCAGATCCAAGATGCTGTGCAAATGATAATTTACTATGGCTTTGGCTTTGCTTAAAAAATATTTTCTAAAATGAAGGATGTTATTGCTGAAACTCAGATTTATCTTTTCTGAAAGTGATTTCTGTTCTGAAGCAAAAATGAAGCAGACCTCCAGGCTTTCCACTTTTGTCTCTAATTACTTCCTTTCTTCATCAGAAGTAGTTAATGAGAGAATTTGCTGTGCTATGTTAGGCTGGAAGGAGGGAGGTTATGAAATATTGTATGGGTGTCTCCCAATTTGTCTTTCTCCTCTCTTTTTTCCCTGAGTACATTTTTAATTATTACATATTGAAAATGACACATCATATAACTTAACATTATTTTAATAGAGATTCATATATCACATTTTGATGCATATTTTGCCCAATTTCTTCCAAACACGTGGAATTGAATTAGACCAATAAAGTTGAACTTGTAAATGGGATGCTTTCTAGGTGAAGAATAATTTATGAGCCAATTCCTTTTTCCACTTATGGTATATAAGAAGATGTGTTCAAGGGTTCCATTTTTCATTCTGAAACCAGTGAATTTTCCATCTCTCTCTCTCTCTCTTTTATATTCCAAAACATTGCAGTTCTATTTAGTTTCTTTAAAATCTGCCAGGTACTATCTGTGAGAGCCAGTTTGATGTAGTGTTTCAGGGTATCAGGCTAGAAAATAGGAGATTGCGAGTTCTAATCGCACCTTAGGTGCAAAGGCAGCTGGGCCAGTCACTCTCTCTCAGTCCTAGGAAGGAGGCAATGGCAAACCACATCTGGAAAACTGCAGGGACTTATCCATTGTTGTCAAGAGTCAACAATGATACACGCACGCACACACACACACACACACACACAGAGAGAGAGAGAGAGAGAGAGAGAGAGAGAGAGAGAGAGAGAGAGCACATCCACTAGATTGGATGATATTGGATGAGGAGACACTATAAAACATGGGCAATCCCTTAAATAACCAGGCTTTAAGCCAAGAAAGGCTATATAGTAGTAAACAGGGATTTGAATTGTACCCAGCAGCCAATCCTTCCTTAAGGAAATAGGAAAGGTTACAATGAACCTATTTTTAAAGAGGCAACCTCTACACATCATAATGTTTGAAGTCCTTCGGTCAATGGGGAAGCCAGATTCATTTAACATCTATGGCAAAAAGGGTTGTAAAATGGGGGGAAACTCATTTAACAACTGCCCTACATAGCAATGGAAAAATTCAGTCTCAATTTTGGTTCTAAATCAAGGAACTCTCTGTAACTGGCTCAGCATTTTAGTTGCCGCAGTCATTATTTATTTATTTAATTGATTTTATATACCGCCCTATTCCCGAAGGACTCAGGGCGGTTTACAGGGCGAGTTAAAACAATACAAATAAGTACACTTTAAAATAGAATTAAATAAGACTAGCCCACAATTAAACAAATTAAAATTAAAATTAAAATTAACAGACTTTTTCCTAACTTTCCACTGGAATGTGCCTTCCTGTAAGGCAGAAAGTTGTTATTTCATCCTGTGAAGCGTGACCTTTATCTGTAAGATACTTCTATTACTCCACTTCCAGTCATATTTTCTTAAGGCTGATCGTCCCCATTCCTCTCAGTTCTTCACAGAATTCACTTCCTTAATCTTTCCTGAGCTACTTTGAGTTTGTTATCGATAGTTTTAAGTGTGATCACTGTGGTACCTAGAACTGGATCAAGGGTTCAAAACATTATTGGGATGGATCCTAATGTGGCAATGTTGTTCTTATTTCCTAAAAACAGGGGAAACACCATGAGATGCTATCTGGAAATGATGAGAATTCTCTAAATCATTTCTTCTGGAGAGCAGGATGTTTGAAGAAGACTAATCAGGGCTGTCTTCTTTGTTTGCAAATATATGAGTAAGATTGCTGCGACTAGGAAGCTGGATTTTAGTGAAGGCACTTACAAGGAACTCAGCAGGATATTCCAACAGCCCTCCATTAAATAGGTTTTAAATGCATTTTTCTTTTCATTTTTTTTCCAACAAGTCAACTTGTGCATTTTAAAAAGAGTAAATAACCAATATCTCAAGTAGCAAGTATTAATGTAATTTTATTCTGGGATCTGTTGTTTTTAATATGTTTGATTTTGCACAACACTCAGCAGTTTTCCCACAAGGTGGCAGATCCCACACAGGTAGTCCTCAACATACAATCATTTCTTTAGCAACCATTCAAACTTACAACAATATTGAAAAAAGTGACTTATACCCAGTCCTTTTGCTTACAAACATCACAGCATCCCCATAGTTACATGATCAAAATTTGGCTGCTTGGCAACCAATATGAATTTACAACAGTTGCAGCTTCCCAGGGTCATATATGATCGCCATTTGCAATCTTTCCGGCTGGATTCCAATAAGCAAAATCAATTATGGAAGATGGATTCATTTAATGCAGGGATCTTCAAACTTGGTCCTTTTAAGACTTGTGGACTTCAACTGCCAGAATTCCTCAGCCAGGCATGCTGGCTGAGGAATTCTGGGAGTTGAAGTCCACAAGTCATAAAAGGACCAAGTTTGAAGACCCCCTGTCTTAATGACTGCACAAATCATTTAACAGCTGCCATGAATCATTTAATTGTCGCAAAAAATGGTCAATTTTATGAACGTCACTTACTTAACAACCACCTTGCAATGAAAATTCTTGTTTCAATTGCCATCATAAGTTGAGGACTACCTGTAAGGCAGAGGGGCATTATTTCTGCTAGTTTGGGAGCTGTGGGCGGCTTTTGGCAGCATGTTGGAGGCAGCAATTCAAAAGGTTGGTTGCAAAACTCAAGAGATTTCAAGGCAAGGGTCTTCAAACTCGGCCCTATTCTGACTTGTGGACTTCAACTCCCAGAATTCCTCAGCCAGGCACGGTGGCTGAGGAATTCTGGGAGTTGAAGTCCACAAGTCATAAAAGGGCCAAGTTTGAAGACCCCCTGTTTTAAGGGATAAAATGGGTGCCTCAGAAACAGCAAGATTTGTTCTTAAATCCATTTAGCTCTATGCACAAAAGAGATAGTCAAATGACAAACCCAAAATGTATTTTCTACACCCCTGCATTACTCTCCATTTGTACTCCCCAAGAGATTCATTTACTTCAAGAAGATTTCAGCAAGGTTTGGCCAGTCTGCTTCTCTTTCTGCCTTAGTTTCTTCCTGATGTGTGGATGTTACTGCCACTTGAATTTAAAAATATGCAGAGAGATTTCTAGCTGTCTTCTAAATCATATTGGGCCTTCTAGGATGGCTTAGCTGCTTTGAGAGGCTCACCGTCGATCCCTACAATTGTACCATCAGAATTCAGTAGCAACTGGCCAGGCATCAGAAGCACAATTTCCTATGTGAAACAAAGGACACCAATCACTTTAGGCTTCCAGTTAAGTCACCCAGTTAAAGTAAAAATGTTCTGCAGATTCATTCCCCCATCCAAAAGTGATGCCGTGATAAAGCACATAACAAAATCTCTGGCCTGCACAGCAGAGCCTCCTTTCATGCATCAACTTGGGTCAACTTCTCAGTAGTCTTCTGCTGGCCCACCCTTATATGTTACTCACATACATTTCCGCAGCGAACCAGCCAACCTCATGGATGCAGTCATGAAAACAATTCCAGAACTCTTCCACCTGGGAGGAAGTGCTATTGACTGTAAAGCTGCCACTTCCCATCCAAAGCTCATGAAGACGATGATCTCCTGATCATTCCATTGTTCCCCAAACAGGTGACCGGGAAGATAAAAGCCTGTGAATCATCCCAGTTGGATCTGGGGAAGAAGAAAAAAAGGAACACCGGGGCCATTAAAACTCGTGTCCTTCTGACCCGAAGATCAGACTCAGGACAACTGCTGGATGTGGAGTTCACTTTGTCAAAGCAACAGAAGGAAAATACACAAGGCTGTTTATTTCCCTTATTAAGGAAGGGACAGCAGTTTGGAGTGTCCTGCCAATACCAAGAATATGGCTTTGCAGGAACTGGGTGTTGATTCCAATTACTCTCCGTGCAGTGAAAGAAATATCCCCCTTTGCCATGAAGCAAAGTTCACCACTACGCCATCAATTCTTTCTGCCTTTCCCCCTTTCATGGAAAATAAACTTGCTATGGAGCTTCTCTTCCCCTCGTGCCCTGCAAATGGGGAGCTCTTTTGGGGGGGGGTTTCATCCTCAAGGGTGAGACTCAATGTTCTGCCTTCTACCATTGTCACTTGCAATGCATAACTTTCTATCTGTGTTCATTGGCCTCCTGGCTTCCTATACTTCCAATCAATTGCAAGGGAAATTCCCGGGGGGGGGGGAATCCTCCTAGCAGCAGCAAAGACCAATAGGTGATAAAAACTATTGAAATGGCAGATATGGTTTTGAGAAGTAAATCCTGACCCTGCACTACGGACACAAGTGCAAAACGAGCAATTTCATAGTTGCCACAAATCTCATCTTGCTTTTTTAGATCCTCCTCCCGCTTGTCCACTTCCTAGGAAACTTTTTCACATTAGGAAATGCAGGGAATCTCAGAAACTGCAGTGATGGAGCAGTCTGTAATAGAAAACTAAAAATTGCCAGCATATTTCACCAACTTGCCATAATAGAACATGGTATTAAAAGACACACACCAAATAAAGATAGACAGATGGTAGATGGAGAGACAGACTTACAAACAGACTGACTTACATACAGAAAACACTGGTGGTCCAGGTAGATAGGTCAGTAGGTACGGAGATAGGACTTGATTGACTGAAAACTCTGGTGGTCCAAATATTGAAAACTATGGTTATTCAAATATCACTGTAGTGGATTGTAGTCTGGATTCCCAGGAGGGTTTGCATTACAGAATATAAAGAGACAAAGAAGCTTAGATATAGTTGTTGGTTGGGAGAAAGAGAATTTTAAGACAGTTCCACCCTAGAAATTCTCTTGAATGATGCAAGTAGGCTCTTTAGTTTGGTAATTTTTTTGTCTGTAGGCAAGGAGCAAGTTCCAATTGGGTAAAGGTTTTGTAAAATTTTACCTTTTTAATATTGTAAACAGTCCAGAGTTATCTTGTGATAAGATGGGTGGTTAATATGAAAGAAATTGTTTAGAAGTAACTTCATATGTGTTTCTTGGCCCACAAACCAAGCCAGCATGGCTAATACAAATTATGTTCTGAACATCATTTGCTACCTTTCGTCATGATGCAGCTTAACTCATGCCATTTGTACAATGACATCATGGTGCACTTGATGTCATCATGGCTTCTACCAGACATTTGTAGTTCTAGGAGTTGTAGTTTAGAAACCCCTGTAGGCTAGTTATGTTGTAAAGCACTATGGAAATTAGGGATAGAAACAAAAACCGTTTCTAAAGAGAAGAAAAAATTGGGGAAGTTGGAAAACAAATTTCAATACAGTGCTGATATTTCTTTTTTAAAAAAAAAATAAAAATCTTACCTGTTCGTGTTATGCTCCTTATATTTAGTTCTAACAGGAAGTAAAACAGGGTGCTGAAATTGCATCTTTGGCTGATAAATCCTTGAGTTTATATGCATTCAGTTGCCTGCTGAAATTTCAGGGCTCTAGCATATGGAAACAAATTACGAAATCTGGTCAATATAGATATACCCAAAGTGAACAACATTGTCTAGAGTGGGGAAAACTTGTGTTAAACAGGATAGGTTTAAAGGCATTTTTCATTTCACTTAACTGCAGATTCCCATTTTCCATTCTTACATTCACACAAGGAGAAGTTCTAATTCTAATTGTTCATAGCATATTTATTTCTGATGTTTACCTGTGATATGTAAGATAAGCTCTTTTGTAATCTACAGTTTATGTATTGTGAATTTATACATTACTTGGGTTCTAAAATTTGGCATTTGTTCCCAAACTTAGCTTTGATCTGAAATTAGCGCTAGATTTGTTATAGATGTTCTGTAGACTGATGTGCAATGAACACTTGCACTTTAATGTAGCATTTACACAAAGGAGTCATTCAGACATTCAAGCATGACTACAAAAGGAAGTGGTCCCTCAGTGGTTGTGCCTGATTTTATTGGTTTTATTTTATTTGATTGATAAGACACACACTCCATCATACTTCTTGGGCAATCCACAGAATAAAAACTGTGTCTTAAAAAAATTCATACACAGAAAATGTTATATAAGAATTGGCAATCAGAGACTATTTGTTACCCATTTCATTCTGATTTGCAGATTTGCTGATTTCCTTGCACAGAATAAAGAAATGTTGCCAATTGCTGAATTTTTCCTCAAACAATACTTCAGGAATATGTCTAAGTCTAACATATTAGCAAGAATATGTTTAGAATCATAATTTCTAGCCCATGTTCAAAAGACAAAATAGCCTTCTTATTGATCCTCTTTTTCTTTCATAGTTCAGAAATACATGCAGGCATTTAGGAATCCTAGCATGACTGAGACAAATCATTCTCTATTTGATTACACTGTGTTCTAGTGATACCTTTTTATTAATGATCCTTTATGTTTTATTTAGAAGGGGGAAAAAACATCCGAGAACACTCATTTCCTAATTTTAAACAGAAAGCAGAGATTCCATAAAAGTAACACAAATTATTCAACAACTGAAATGGCATTTGGTGAGCAGTAAATACATATTCCACAGAATATATAAGCAAAACTCCAGAGTGAAAACAAACCTATTTTAAAACAAAATGTATCCCAACACTAAAACAGGATAACTTTTCTTCACTAACAAAAGATTTAGTTAAGATTAGATGAGGCATCAAACCCCCAAACGTGTATTACATAGAAGCAAAAAGTTAGATTTTTTTCCCCCAAAAATCTAGTGATCATCCCAAGTTTTATAACCCAGGTTTTCCTCAAAAAAGAAGTTATGGGAAATTTTATTTACAAAATTGGAAATGATGTAATGGAAAGAGAGGGAGAGAGAGAAAGGAAATGATGTTTACAATTTATTTTTTTTTGTTTTAGGTAGACGTTTCTGCGCCTGTAAAGGAAATTACAAAACACACAGTTTTCTAACAGCTGGAGATTTATAGGCATAAAAATGATTCAGACTCAGTAAATGCAAGAAATGGGGGGGGGGAAATACAGGATATTTTTCTGATTATGATTCAGTACTGATCCTTTTTTAATATTTGCACTCTACTTTGCCTTACATTTATCTCTGCTATTGACTTGAAAGACAATGGATTGAATTCCACTAACAAGAACATTTCCCAGTACTGCTCAGAACATTTCCACTGAAAGAAAGGAGATGATCTGTTTCAATTGCTCTAGTTCTCTGCACTTAATAGCCCAGTTTTCCTAATCTTCCAATAGAGAGAGGCCTTTGGTGGGGATGACAGCAAACTGCAAAAGCAAGGGAAAAATTAACTATGGTACTGTCCCTTTCCCATCATGAAAAATACTCTGTTAGACTGGAAACTTCATCAAATCCACCTTTCCTTTCTTCATTCCTTCCCTATTCCCTAATCAAAGAATTTACTCATCTGAAACTGACTTCATTTAGGATTTAGTTCTACGTTAGAGAGACCTTTTATGATAATTGGAGGAAGTCTAATCAGAGCACACACTGATTGGTCAGTTTGAATTTCCCTCCCTCAACACCCACTCTACTCTCCACCTTGTGAAATGTTTGTTTAGTGACACACAAGTTGTTTTCAAGCAGCTGGCAAAAAGTAAGCCATGCTTGAAACTCCTGGGATCTGTTTCTAGATATCTTCAGAGATTAAAAAATTTTTGCTTCAGTTTAATTTGCTAAGATTTAGAAACCAGAGATAAGGAACTTCCAGACCATGTAGACTCTTCAGAACTGCTTAGATTTGAGTCACAAACATTAGGCATGTTTGATTTTTATGAATTCCGGTGGGACTTAAGCACAATTGACACCACAGCGAACGGAGGGCATCAGGAAAGAAGATAGAATAGATATTTACCTTGATTTCCATTCAGTTTGAGCCCAATCTGCTAAAATGAAACCAAGCTGCTAATTTACCCAAACAGGAAACAGAATTAGCCACAAAATTAAGAAGTCAAATTTTATGTCCATATGATGCAATCCTTAAAAGAAATTAAGCAGGTGAAATTGCTCGAGGTATTTGCTATCTCTTCTTGTACTGATTCTGAAATTGACCTGGATATTTCTATTTATTAAATAGAAACAGAAAGGTTGACAAGACAAATTAAGTTCATAGACACAGATTAATTCATCTTTTTTTTCTCACTTAGCCACAGTGAGATAAAACTGCCTGGATCTCTCTCTGTCCCTTCCTGCCAGAAGCAAACTAGAATTTATTGGACATATGTTTGCGTTCCACTTAATAAAATAATGCGCCAATATTTTTCAGATCAACTTTGTTAGTAATTCATGAAGGGACTATTTATGTTAATCAGGCAGGAATATGTTTGCAGGCCTAAAGTAGTGCATAAATCTGAATACAAAATATTTAGTTATTAACCAAAATATAAGGTAAAACAAATACTAAATTGCATTCAATAAAAGGCATGTATATGTTGGAACGTGTGTGTGTGTGTGTGTGTGTGTGTGTGTTATATACTCATTTTCAAAGAGGGTTGTTTGGGGTTATCTGCTACTTATTTAAAGAAAAAAAGAATGAATAAATATTGAATTACAAGGACAATTATTCCCATCATAATTCACCTATTTGTAATGACTTCTCGTTATCGCAGGGCTACTTCACAGACATGGATGTGAGGGAGGACTCATTTCCTCAGCAATTTTACCCCTATCAGATTATCTCATCTGATTCTATTATTTCTTTCCCATAAATCTCCTAACAGTGATTTGTTATTTGTGGCCCGGATCTGAAGCACTGTTCAAAGGATTTATCTAGCTTTGTGTCTAAGAGCAGTTGATGTCTTCAGCTTTTGTCACTCCCGGTGTTGGGAAATCAATTTGGTGGCTTTTCATACTTAAATTCAGTGGACACCACTCAGTTCTGCACCATAAAATAAGGCGTTGGATACACAAAAGGTGCGGTAACTGTACTTAATGTGTTGGCCTTGATAGATGAGTTTGTTTAAGTCATAGCAAATGACACTCAAAGTCAATATAACTCACAAGACTTCTACTAGCCCCTTTTGCAAGTCTTCCTTCTGCTTGTTTACTCAGCCAAGCAAGTCACCAAAATACACACTCGAGAGCTGCTTTTTTAAAAAAAAATTTTTTTGCAATGACAGTGGTGTAAGACGAGGGTGCTTCTCTGTACAAAATCCACTGCCCGTGCTTATTGTACGGAATTATGAGCATCTGCATGTGAGCATACATGTATTTTGGAGACTGTTCTGAACTGAAGCTTTCAAAAGCCTCCGTGTTCTCCCAAAGGCCAAATGCTTGAAAAGTACAGAGCACATTAAAGGCAGTTGATTGAATCAGCAAGTCTCTAGTAAATGGAAACAAAAGCCCAAATTGGTGGTGAGCAGGCTGAAGGAATTTAAGCTGTTGGTGCTTTGGTGGTCTGGATACTTCTAATGGACATGAAAATGTGCAGTTGCTACAGAAGAAGTCCAGCCTTACCTGGAAATTGTTCAGATGCTCAAATTGTGAGCAGTTAAATACTACAGGAGAATCCTGCCAAAAGTGAGAGGAACAGAGTAGGGGGGGGAGGAAGACTACTGATTTTAAACCTCTCTCCGTTTGTGCTACATAACAGCCAATATTTGACAGCTCCCTCATCTGTAATAAGTTAATAAGACTAATACGCACCTCCAGTAATTTGTCTTAATACTTTGGAGGTTTGAGCTCAGTCATGTTTATAGCCCTCCACTGCACTGCCATATCTCAGCACAGATTGTGCTAGCCAGATGTGGTTTTGCATTCCCTGTTTTATCCTTCAGAGCTAACTGGGGTGAGAAAAGGGGGGGGGAGTCCTCGTTTTGTACATGTAGCATACTTCAGTGGAAAAGCATCTAATTCAAAGGGACCCCTTCAAGCGTCCATCCCCAAAAGTAACTTCTACTATTTAAAAAGTACACCCCTAATTTGTCCTCACAATTTGAAAATGAAACAATTCTATTGTGCTAGGCTCGGAAGCGCAAGGAGGATGTACGAGACAGGCATGAATGACTGTTTAGGCTGACCAATTCCTGTTGACACCCTCCCTATCATTGTAAATCAAACTGAGCGAGCGCATCATATTCACCTTTTCATAAATTCCATGATTTGAATTTACTCTGGAAACCACTTTTTTTTTGGTGTTTCCAGTAAAGTGTTCTGGTTATCTGCAAGTATGCAGATGCTGCCCAAATCAATGTGTGATGTATCCATCAGCCCAGCTACCTCTTTCAAACTGTTCTTTGTTACCACTTCAGACAGCTTGATCGTATGAATTCTTGCTGTCAGGGCTGAGCATACAAAGTCCTGGGTTGGTTTTTCCCCCCAATTTGAGATTTTGAGACTATTGGCAAGCTCTTCCTAGGAGAGACAAAGTCTTTACAAGCAGATCCTTAACATTAGGCAAAGGCTGTTTCAGTAGGAAATTTGGAGGCGGGGGTGGGGGGGAATTGTTGAAGCCAATGTTCTGGGGTGCAATGTTCAGAAGGCTGGTTTAATATATGACTAAGTGTCAAGAGTCAGGTTTCTGAGAATTACTTTTCAGATAAACAACTTTACAGCACTACACTTAATCTTGCGTACTAAAGACATATCATTTATCACCAAATTACCAGTGACTTCCATTCCTATTGATGCGGTCATGAAGGCAGTTGGAAATCAAGGCTAGAAGTTTTAAAAGATTTTCCTCTTATCTTACTTACTTCGAGAGAAGGAGAATCACAAATACACACAACTTCACAAAGTGTCCAGACTGACAAGAGCAGAGTCCCCTCCGATTCCTACTTTCTAGAAATACACTTGCAGGCCGGGCCCGAAGAGTGGAGAAATTACATGGATAGGAAACGGTGTAAAACACACACACACACACCCCTGTTGTTAGATCCAACCCCAAAATAGACGATCCGGCAAAGCCACGAAAACATCTCCGACGCGAAAGAGTTAATGTCAGACTGCCGTGCCGACGCTAAAGGCTCTTGACTTTTTTTTTTTCTTCCCCCCTTAAACGCGTTTCTAGTATGGACTTTTTTTTCTGTCTAGAAAATTGGAAGCGGTTCAGTATGAAACTGAAGTGGGGCGAAAGGTGGCGCTGTCGAGGTTTAAACGGAACGCGACTAAACTGGATTTTGTTTTAACTCGGTTCTTTTATTTTCGCGATTAATATTTTTTTTTTAAAAAAAAAAAAAAAAGCCCTCGCCGCCGAGAAGCGAGAAAGAGCGCACGCAACGGTTTTAAAATAATTAATTGAACGGGGATCGCCCGTCTTCTGCAAACGAGACCGCGGTGGCGTTAAAACAGAAGTTTGCAAAAAGTTCTTAAGGCTTCCTGCCTCCTCGGTTTTAATTCTCTTCTCTCCACCACCACCACCACCACCACCCCTCATCTCCCGCCCCAAGAAAAAGCCACCTCAACCTTAACGTTTCCTAAAATCCAGGAAACATCTTTCAACGAACCACAGGGAAAAAGTAAAACGATTGCGCTAGGAAGAAGAGCTAGCAATTAAGCCACTTGCCTTAACTTTCCGACCTCTGGCGAAGCTATCGATCGGAGGAGGAGGGCGGGGGAGATCGGGGCTAAAAAAACAACAAAACTTAACTAACTTTGACCCGGAGGACTCGGAAAAGCCCGAGGCGAGCAAAGGCCGAATGCGCGGCTGAAGAGTGCAAAAAAAAACCGGTTCGGAGCTGCGCTCGGAAATAAGACTCCGGATTCGCTCCCTTTAGACCCAAAAGGCTTTATTTTTATTTTATTTTTATTTTAATTCCATTTATATCCCGCCCTTCTCCGAAGACTCGGGGCGGCTTACAAGCTTAGCAGTAGCCTTCATTCTATGTATATGCCTGCTTATTAGGGCTTTCACACACACCCCAAGCGGCATTATTACAAAGTCAGCTTAATTGCCCCCAACAATCTGGGTCCTCATTTTACCTACCTCGGAAGGATGGAAGGCTGAGTCAACCTTGAGCCTGGTGGGATGCGAACCTGCACTAATTGCAGGCAGCTGGTGTTACTTAAGGAGGCATTAGCCCACTGCTCCACCAAGGCTTTAGGTGCGTTTGAAGCACCCTTCCCTTCCTTCCCACCCACCCACCGCCCACCCCACCCCCCGGTCCCTCTAGGGAAAAAAAAAGCTGAACTATGTGCAGATCTATCTTCGTGGTATCTAGAGAGCCGGTTGGGACTCCACTCTTCTGGATCCCCGTAGCAAGAAGACTCTCAAGATGGGATCTATTTCCAGGACATATTAAAACCGAGTTTTTTTTGGGGGGGGGGGAAGGATCTGCAAGCACTCTGCTCGCCGTCCACGCTGCCTGACTTTCTCACACACAGAGAGACTCACACGCTTAGAAGGAAAGGAAGGAGAAGGGAGAGCCGGGAGTTAAAAAAAACAACAACCCAACACACACACACACACACCCCACCGCCCCGAATAGATGTACCCCACATTTGCAAACGCGGTAGACTACACCAATGCATGCCAGCCGTGAACCTCCTTCCAAAACCACAAAAGCCCGAAACGCACGTAGGAAAGTGAGAGACGGCGCGCAGAGCACCCTTACCTATCGTTGATCGCATTCTCTTTCGGAGAGTTTTGAGCGCCTTAAGCAGAAGTATTTTGCGGATTGAATGGCTTTCGGATTCGCGCGCTCTTTTTTCTCCCCTTTCCCCCCACCTCCCCCATCTCTTCTTCCCCCCCCCCCCCGGCCCATGAGTCCGAAACGGCGCTTTCGGTTACGAAAGAGTTAAAAAGTTTTGGTCCCAGCTGACAGTCAGCTGATTGGTTCCTGATTGACAGCTTTGAAAAGTTTCCTTGTTTCTATACTATTATGCTAATGAGGAGCCGGCTCCGCGGCCGCGGATTGGAGTCGCGTCCCGATAGGAGTGTGACGTCAGGCACGCTATAAAAAAAAGCCATGCTTTTAAAACTGTCCTCCCGGTTCATCTCTTTAAAATATTTTTTCATCCGGTCGCTGAAGCTCGGGAGTCTTAGGGGTTATTATTATTATTTTTCCCCCTTATCTTTCTTTCTCCCCGTTCCAGAACTTGGGGAGGAGGGTCCCCGATCCCCGACCCTCTCGCTTTCCAAACGCTCTTCTCCTTTTGGAAAAAAAAATACGATTTAGCGACTTACCTGCTCTTATTTTTTTTTTAAATCGCCAGCCGCGTTCTTTTTCTTTTTTTTCTTTTTTTTTCTTTTCTTTTTTGTCTTTCCTTGGTGCTGAAACTCACTCTTGCCTCTTCGTTTGGACTCCGGCCACGGAAAAGGAGGGAAAGCAAAGAGGGGAAGAAACACCACGAAGTGTTAAAAAAAAAAAGACAGACAGACAGCAAGAAAGCCAAACAACCCTTTTCAAATCAACGAGGAACTGCTAAGTAACCTTTCCCTATAAAACTGCAGAGAGAGAGAGAGAGAGAGCGCAGAGGAGAAAAGGGGAGGGAAAAGAGAGAGAGGAGAGAGAGAGAGAGAGAGAGGAGGGGAGGGAGGGAGGGAGGGAGGGAAGAGAGAAAGAAAAACGAAAGAAAGCCAGGCGGCCGGATGCAAAAGGCGAGCAAATAGCACGAGCGAGGCGGCAGCGAGGCACTGCCGCTCGCGGGTTGCCGGCTGCAGCCGAGCGGCTCTTTGTCAAGGGAGCCATCGAGCCCGGGTGCCAGGCGCTTCTGCTGCTGCTGCCGCTGCTGCTGCTGTTGCTGCCGGCTGATCCCGGCTCGCCCCGGCGCCGGCAGAGCGAGCGAGCGAGCGAGCTGAGGCAGCAGGCGGCGGAGGAGGAGGCGTCGGCGGCGGAGGCGAGGGAGCGGCGCGCAGCTCCGGACGGCAGCTTCTTTCCCGCGGCTTCTGCGAGGCGACCAGCCAACCTGGCTCATCCGTTGGCAAGTCAGAGCAGCCCCCTGGCTCCGGGAGCTCACCCTTTCTGGAGGACGGGCGGCGGCGGCGGTGGCGGCAAAAGGATGGCCTCGGACCTGGCCCTGCACAGCGCCGACCTGCCCACTAGTCCCTTGGCCATGGAATATGTTAATGACTTCGATCTGATGAAGTTCGAGGTGAAAAAGGAGCCGGTGGAGACGGACCGCATCATCAGCCAGTGCGGCCGCTTGATCGCCGGGGGGTCGCTCTCCTCCACCCCGATGAGCACGCCGTGCAGCTCGGTGCCCCCTTCGCCCAGCTTCTCGGCCCCCAGCCCGGGCTCCGGCGGCAGCGACCAAAAGACTCACTTGGAAGACTATTACTGGATGACCGGCTACCCGCAGCAGCTCAACCCGGAGGCCTTGGGCTTCAGCCCGGAAGACGCCGTGGAAGCGCTGATCAACAACAGCCACCACCAGCTCCAGAGCGCGGCGGCCGCGGCGGCCGGCTTCGAAGGCTATGCTAGAGGGCAGCAGCTGGCCGTGGGCGGCGGAGGCGGCGGCGGCGGAGGAGGCGGCGGCGGCGGCGGCGGAGGAGGCGGCGGCGGCGGCGGCTCGGGGGGAACCATGCCGCCGGACGAGATCGGCTCGGCTGCCGCCGTGGTGTCGGCGGTGATCGCGGCGGCGGCGGCGCAGCAGCAGAACGGCGGCGGCGGCGGCGCGCCCCACTACCACCACCACCATCACCACCACCCGGCGGGCCACCACCACCACCACCATCAGCCGCAGCCGCAGCCGCCGGGCAGCGTGCAGTCTTCGGCCAGCAGTACCAGCAGCAGCGGCGGCAGCGGCGGCGGCGGGGTGGGCGGCGGGGGTCTCCACCACCACCACCAGCACCACGGGGGCGGCGGCGGCGGCGGCGGCTTGCACTTCGACGACCGCTTCTCGGACGAGCAGCTGGTGACCATGTCGGTGAGGGAACTCAACCGGCAGCTGCGGGGCGTCAGCAAGGAAGAGGTGATCCGGCTGAAACAGAAACGACGGACCCTGAAAAACCGGGGCTACGCGCAGTCCTGCCGCTTCAAGCGGGTCCAGCAGCGGCACGTCTTGGAATCCGAGAAGAACCAGCTGCTCCAACAAGTGGAACATCTGAAGCAGGAAATCTCCAGGCTGGTCCGGGAGAGGGACGCCTACAAGGAAAAATACGAGAAATTGGTCAGCAGCGGGTTCCGGGAAAACGGATCCAGCAGCGACAATCCCTCTTCTCCAGAATTTTTCATGTGAGTTGTGGTCTTCTCTCCCACCTACCCACCTACCCACCAACCTACCCATCCCGCGATTCTCCGACCCGCGAACCCCCTTCGCCCTGACAGCCCCTTGCCACTCTTCAGAGCACACACGCGAAAACACACACACACACACACACACACACACACACACAGAGCGAGTAGGCACGTGCGCAAAAGTTCCTAAGGCTGGAGGATGGGGGGGGAGGAGGTCGGTCAGTTGGTCCCCATGCTAATTATTGTTAACCTGGGCCATCCAAATAGTACTTGCCACCGTTATCATCAGATTCTGTTTAAAAGAATCAATGCAACTTTTGGTGGTACTTTTTAAGATGGACTGACTCAGAGGGTCAACCTTACAAGGTCCTGACCTTTCCCTCCCTCTCCAGCCATTAGCTTGTGTGTGTGTGCGTGTGTGTGTGTGTTGTGCCTTCAATCCAACTTCCATCAACTCCTCTGAAGTTTGCTCAAACTTCATTTTCTTTAAATTTTCCTCTATCCAAAATACAAAACAAGAATTTTGCCACCCTGAATTCTTTCTGTAGGGTATGAACTTTAGATATAGATAGATACATATTGATATGCCTGTGTTCATATACCTATGAATGCAGGCATATGTCGAGGACATTTTACTGAAATATTTAAAGAACATTTTAGACTTCAGATTGCCGAATTTTCATCTGTTGTTGAACTAAACCTAGAGAATATCAACCTGCCCCAATGGAGCCTTGATCAACTTCTCACGTGTTCATGATGTGATCTTTGGCCTTAAGCTGCCAAACAGTGAACTGAGTCTGCTTTTAGTAACCCATCCTCATCTCATGCATTATTATGCTTACTAGTTTGTCTTGCATCAATTAACTGTATAAATATTTCAAAAGACTATGGGGAGAAAAAAAAGACATTATATTGATAAATGCCCTGCATGCTGGACATGTACGGATTTTTTTTTCCTTTTGCTAGGATATGGACTTTGGAGATATATATATAATGGCATGTCATTCATTCTTTAAGTTGTATTTCTTCACCACTTTTTTGAACTGAAAGCAAAAAAGTGCAACTTTTTGAGTCTTCCTTACCCATTCAAGTTTGCATCTGTTCTGGAAACTGCTTTGAGTGGCCCCCCCTCTCAAACGTCAGACTTCTTTTTAATGAATTGAAAAACATCTCTTCTCGCTCTCTCATGTGTAAAACAAAAACAGCAGAGTGGATTGTGATTACAGTATTACAGGAAAACAAGAACTTTGGAAAGAAGTTTTAAAACTTATGCTAAAAAAATTGCTGCAATTTGTTGGATTTTACATGATATTGTTGCTTAAAGCAGTCTAAAATTTATTTTGGAATGATCTACCTTCTCCCTCCCCCCCCCCTTTTTTTTGTTCCTTTTTGCATTTGGTCATTGTCAAATGTGCAATGCTATAGGATCCTGGTATATAATTTAATTCAAGCTTTTATTGTCTGTTAGTTCAGTTCAAATGTATGCAACAGATAAAGGAATGTTATAGATAATTTGAAAAAAGTTAGGTCTGTTTAGAAGTAGGTCTCTCTTTTTTTAAATGGTGCACTAAATTGTTCACTGTTGTGATGTTAAAAGGAGTAGAATATAAAGTGGGACATTTTTTTAAAAAAAGTAGCTTATGCAGCATGTGATTGCAACTTAACTATAAGTTGGGTATGTGTAGATCTTGCTATGCCACCAACTGTATTTGGAAACCAAAGTATTAAAAGGGGAGTATCCCTGTTTATATTAATAGGGTTATTTTGTGTTCAAAATGTAACATTGGGGTTTTTTTGGGAGGGGATTTAAATATTAGGGACTGAATTGCACTAAGATATAACCTGAAGCAAAATATAAACCATTGCAAACTTGTCTAGGATGCTAATACCATTTACAAAGATGGCATTACTGCTCAGTTTTTTTAAATAATGCAGATTTTTTTACAGTTGTATTGTGGTGCAGAACTGGATTTTCTGTAACTTCACAAATTCACAAAGTTTTAAAGGCATTAATCAGCAAATTTTATTGTCAGGGACTGATACTCCTGTCTTTTAAAAAAAATGGAAAGTAAATACCACAATAAATATAAAAAAATCTTGTCAGTTATTTTTCCCCTCGACATATTTTGCTGTGCAAAATTGTTTTATATCTTAAGTTACCAACTAATCATGTGTGATGTTCCTTATGTGTTTTCCTTTCATTTTTCATTTCTATGGTTATATCAAAAAGGAGGAATATTCTACTATAATAAACTGCATTTTTGATTCTGTACCGAGTTTCATTAGTTTATAGCTTTGAAGTATCTATTTAATCATAGTATCTTGGGGGACAGATGTTTAGATAAGTTAATCTGAGCAGATAATTTAAATAAGTGTGAGCTGAGAATTGATAAGGTAAAATATAACTGCTCTCTAAAAAAAACCTACCGTATTTCATTTTCTCCCAAACAGATGAAAAGGAAAGACTTCTTAATTTGTCAGTGTTAACTCTTCCAAGTTTTGTAATTATTTTAAAGGGGCCCTATGAGTTTCTTGCTAATTATTATTTCAATAATAATAATAATAATAATAATAATAATAATAATAATAATAATAATAATAATAATAATCTCATTCAAACACAACAAGCCCCCTCACTTCTCCCAATAGTTCAGCTGCTTTTTGAAGGAATGAAAGTAAAGAATTTTGCAGCCAGGACGTTATGTCCACTATATAGACATATTGTAAGAATTACTAGTTATAACTGATTTGTTTTAGATTGAAGCTACAAGGGCAGATGATTAAAGTTGTAACTATTCAAAGAATCGTGAAACAAATTCTACGAATCTCAAATTTGTGAAGAGAGAATCATAATTTCCCTTGCATAATTACACATGCACACACACACACCCATGGTAAACCTCCTTTGAAACAGGTTCCTATTCTTCCCTCTTCCCTGAAATCCTTAACTTGTAGCAAGGTAAGGCCTATGAGGACTGGCTGCTTAAAAGTCAAAACTTCCATCAGGCTACCATAGGCTGACCTTTCTTAATTTTAGCTTTAGCTGTTTCAGTTCTTTTTTTCTTTTTTTACAAAAAGAAAGTATTAATCTCATTTATGTATGGGACATTCTGCTAGCCAGATTTTGTCCCACTTATTTTTTTTTCCCTCAGAGGAAGGGAGACTTTAAAAAAAAGCAGTGCATGTATACAATATTTTTTTTAAAAAAAACACACAAAACCTTATTTTCAAGGAGAAAACGAACCGATTGGGACTCTTTTGCTTTTTCTTTCTCTAATTTTGCTTTAATCTATGAAATGATTAAGGCAGCAACATTCCTATAACTTGACTATAATACCATTTTATACAAGGAGAGAAGTAAATTCCCTTTCTAGATCCCCCCAAAAAAACAAGTCAGGAGAAGGGAGAGAGAGAGAGAGAGAGAGAAACAAATTTCTTCTTAGGGATGTAGTTTTAAGACTTTTGCATCTTACTAGTGAAAAGCGGGCAGGTCAAAAAAAAAACAACAACAACCAACCAGACCCTGTTTTAAATTTACAGCTCCATTTCTAGAGGTTGCAAGATGCTGCTCTGAAGGCTGTCAAAGGGACAAGGTCAAAGGTCATTAAAGCTCTGAAACAAAGCAATGCCCCCAGTCTGGTACAAAGGTGGGCAAAGGCATCTCATTTCTCATTCTTTTTTGCTTTGACTTTATCTCTGTCTGCACAGGAAGCTAGCCTGCAGCCAACCCAGCTGAAAGAGAACCAGCAGCTAGTCCTCTTTTAGCTCTAACCCATGTTTATGGGATTGGGAAACGAGAAAGGGGTCGTAGAGGTTCAGAGGAGCCCCCACCCCTGCCCCCCCTGCCTTTGACAGTCTGGGCCACATTCTTCCTGCTCGGTAATAGGCATGTCCTTTAGAACTTGACCTTCCAATGTAATTCGGGCATAGTTTCCTTTCAACATTCTCCAGACAGGTTAATATGTAATCAGTGGGTAAACGGCCTGCCATTGGCCAAATCCGAAAGTGATCGTCTTATATAAAGATAGTAGGGCTTTCTCCTTCCTTGTATCTCCCTTCCTCTTCCCCTACTTCATAAGTTTACACTTTTCCAAAATTGCTCTGGTGTTTTGTTTTTGTTTTTTGCTTAGCGGTTGCTGCTTGCTCTGAGTTTTTCTCTTTCTCTCCCCCTCCCCCCCCACCCAAGATGAGCAAGCAGAGAAACGAACCTCTGCTCTGCATCGAGCCCAGCCTTTGCTAAGGTTCACTTTGCATAAAAATCATGGTCAATATCCAAAGGTTGCCCCCCCTCCCCTTCTTCAGAAACCCTGCCTGCTTAGCATAGTAGTGCAAAGAAAGAGCTGGGTGTCTTTCTGCAGAAGAGTGCCCAGCTTTGTTTTGCTTAACCTATACTACGAAGCTGCTTCTGAATATCAAGCTGGCCTCAGAGGCGTCTATTCCAATTTCTAGCCGCCAGTTTCTCCCGAAAATGACCCAAAAGAAAAGAAAAGAAAGTCAAGCAAGCAAATAGAAAAGTGCGCTTGCTTTGTCATTTGGCCTCGAATGGGCAACCTTGAGCACAGGGCAAAGTTTTCAAGGAGAAAGGAGAAAGGAAGGAAAGATCTCACCCAGTTCCTTCCTCTCACGAGAAGAGAGAGAAAGAACTTTCCTTTCTCCCTCTCTCTCTCTCTCTCTCTCTCTCTCTCTCTCTCTCTCTCTCCCCTTTTTTTAAATGCAGATTTGTAATGGAGGGCTTGGTTCCCGTTTCTAAAATAGGAGAGGTTTTTTAGATTCTGCTGACTCTCTGGCACCGGGAGTTAGGCTTGGGCTGGCAGGATAAGGCTGCTAGTGCAAAAGTGTAACCCAAACCTCTGCAGGTACCTCAAGAAGGTGAAGGAGAGGGGAGTTCTGATTGGGGAAGGTCATAAAAATAGGCCCTCTAGCCCTTCCCCAGTTCACGCTGCTTTCCCCAGAATCCAGCAGCTAAAAAAATCAACTCAATTTTGCAAGTAGAATGCCATAGCCTTTGATGATGTTCTGTTGCCAGTACCATCCTCTCCCTGCATGGAACAGTGAGTGGCCTCCACCCATTATTATTTTTTTCCCTCCAGTGCCTGACACTGCTCTCTGGCCAGAAGGACTCATTCCAGCCTGATCCTTTCCTTGCAGGTTTGTTCAGCAGTCCTCTTCTCCAAGTTCCAGGGCCCTAGAAACAAAGCTCAAAAGGCAGATTGAGATTAATCTCTCTGCTTTGCCCTTATCATCGAAGGCTTTTTTGCTAACCACATCCTGCACCATGCAAGTTTTTTATGACTTGGATTGGACGCGTGCATGCACAGGCATGCGCCTCTTTCTACAGGCCTGTCCCCACGGCTGAACTGCAGGAAGATCCCCCCCCCCAATCCTTGACTGGATAGGAAAAATGAGCTGGCCTGAAATTTACCCTCCTGGTTTCCTGTCTCCTTTGCTCCTCTTCCCAGCCTCAGCAGCTGACACACTCTTTACTTGAGGCTGCTTTGCTGCTTGTAGAAAGTGCAACCGGAAAACTGGTTGAACTAAGGATGAGCCTGCCTCCCCCATCAGCAGAGGAAGAGATGAAGGCAACTCAACCCAGGAGGGAACAGAGGTCACCAGGGTGTGTAGAGGGTTAGTGCCGGTGGGGAAAAGCACAGCATCTAAATTTGTGTGTGCTCCTATATTATAATAAATATGTATAGCATATATTTGTGTATAGTGTAGTGTAGTGTAGTGTAGTGTGTGTGTATACACACACATACATATACATACATAATATATACATACATATAGGCATTTATAGACACTACATGCATACGTATATATGTAAATTCAAAATGTTGTGACTGACAAATTTTGTCAGTCACAAAATTTTGAATTTACAGTGTTCACAGTAGTGACGTCTGCCTGCAAAAGTTGCTCCTAGACTGGAGCAAAAACACAGAACAGACTGCTTTATATTTGGTAGACCGGGTGCTCCACCCAACACATATACATACATATACATATACATATACATATACACATACACATACACATACACATACACATACACATACACATACACATACACATACACATACACATACATACACACACACACACACACACACAAATATGAAGAGCAGACCAATTCTTCTTGGCTGACATCCTATGGTTTTCAAACATTTGTGGGAATTATTTCTGAACCAATGGATGTTCAGTTTGGGGGTACCGAGAAGCTTCTTCCCCTTTGTCCTTCCCATCTGAATTATGTGTTTTTAACCACCCGGGTGCTCCTAGACATTTTTACTCAGAGGTAAGCCACACAGCACTGTGTATCAAATGCTGGTTTTCATAAGGTAGTGGGAGAGAGGGGGGAGGAGGAGGAGGAGGAGGAGGATTCAGACTTCTCCTCAGTTCCCCTCCAGAATGTTCTCCTTTCCTACTAACTTTTATTTTTGTTTTTACAACTCAACCTGTGTTACCAAATAAGGACCATATCTGCATTTTGTCTTTATTTTATTTTATTTTTTTTCCCAAAAGAACTTAAGTACTTATCCTCTTTTCCCAGAGTTCTTTTCTTATTTCCAACTCTCCCTGGCTTCATTTATAACTGTGGGGCAGACTTCTAATTCCATCTTCAAATTCACCTTTTCTTCTCTGCTTCTGCAAGGCCCCTTCACCAACTTCCTTGGGACTTCTGGCCCCAGGCCCTCTTCCCCTTTGCCTTGCTCCTTCCTTTGACATACCCAAGAATTAGTCATCCCCGTGTGCAAGGACTGGAGACTCTTGCTTGTCTTCCAGTATCCTTTCTATCAGATCTAGCCCACCGGCCACATTCTCTGGTTGTAGCCAATAAGGCGCACAGATAAGATTATGCACAGCAAAAGTGTACAGTATTGACTCACACTCATGTAAAAGCCTGCTCTTGTAAGAAAGGAAAGGAAAGGAGGCAAAAGGAAATCCTTTATATTTCTCAGAATGGCCTGGGGACAGTTAGAAAGTTGTATGAGCTTTGCTCAAATGATTGGCTTTCATTTGAAAGGGCCACGCTCATTTTTAAGGCATTTTTCCCAGCCAAGGGAAAAAAAGGTTTTCCAAAGTCCACATTTCTCCCCAAAGCAGAACGGTCTTTGAGAGGATGGCCACAGAGAGGGACGCCCCCCCCCCCGAAGCAACTGGCCTCACCCCTGCTGTGCCAAGAACATCTCTGTCAGCATCCTCTTCCTCCCCAATACGGAGAAAAGCCACACCACCGCCGAGGAAAGCAGGACTTCGGAGCTGAACTTGCCACGTTCAGTCCTCCCTCTTCGGGGCAAAGAGCCTGCTCAACGCTCCTGGTTCGACTACCCAGCCTGTGGTGTGGTCTACTCCGAAGGGCGATGTTAAGCAAGCTCCTTAACGCGTCGCCTTCAGAGCGTTTTAAGTTTTGGGCGTGGGGCGGTTCACACCGCTTGGCGCACACGGTCTGGGGCGTCCCGGGCTTCAAAGTCCGCGCAAGGGTGAGATTTGTTTTCCTTCTCCTGTTTAGGATCGGAGGATCTCGCTTCCCTTAATCACACGGGCAGATCTTTCACCCATCGCAGGGAGACTCTACCCACGCATCCTCACCAGAGCGTGAAGCGAAGCGAGTAGGAGGCGTATGAATTGGGCATGAGAAAAATCGAAGCTCGGGTGTCCGTTCAGCTACGATCCACCGGCCTTGGATGCCTTTCTGCGTTAAGAAAAAGAACTGGAAAGGGGGGGGGAATCTCCCTCTGTTTATTTATTTAGATTCCTTACCCCACCTTTCTTCTAGAAATTCAGGCTAGTTCTCCCTTCGGCAGATTCTTTTCAAACCAACCCTGTGGGGTAGGATAAGTTGGGCAGTCACCCAAGAAGCCTGGCTGGCTGAAGGTGGATCTGAATCTAGGTTTTCCTGGACATTGTCCAACATCTGAATCATTGAACTTTGAATCAGAGACTATATGGCCTTCGCTCACACAACACTCGGAACCCCAAACCAGCCACGCGCATTTTAGTCCACCCGGTTGTACAAAGCTAGACCGTGTGGTCAGTTTATGCTTCTGGGTGGTTTATGGACGGACCCCTTACAAATGAGCTTAGCACGGAGTTCCTGTTCCTTAATGCACCTTCACCCGAAAAACAGCCGCGTTCCGAAGCAAACCATCACCCCCACCTCCCCACCTCCCCAACCCCCGGCGCCACAACGTCCCTTTTCCAGAACACCCTCAACGCAGGGCTGACATAAATGTGATCCGAATGCTAGTCAGGACCCTCATTGATGACTCTTCAAGCATGATCCAGTGAATGGGTTCACACGAGATGCTTAGCCTAAAACAAACGACCCACGGGAGAGCTTCGGCGCTCTGTTGGAACCGGACCTTTGAAAACAGCCCAGTTCCCAATTTATCGGAACCTCCTCCCTAACTTGGAGATGGCGCTTTCCCGTCTTCTCTTCGCTTTTGTGGGCGGCGGGGGGTTGGGGGGAAGACTCCCCCCCTTTTTTTTTTCATCTCGTGCCCTCTTCTGCCAAGTCGAATTTATGCGCGGACATCAAACTTTCGGCTCTTGGCACGGTCCTCCCGCAAATGTCCAACAGCGCCCGGGGTGCGCTTAATAACGCACAAAGTCGGCGGGCGGAGAGGGTGGTGGTGGTGGTGGTGGTGGGGTGTGTATGTGTGTGTGTGTGTGAGACGAGAGAGAGAGAGAGAGAGAGAGAGAGAGAGAGAGAGAGAGAGAGAGAGAGATCCCGCTAAACTGTTCAGGTCGATTCCGACGCTGCAACGTCCGATCGACCGTTAAATAGGCTCAGGGGCAGAGTATGGAGGTGCGAAAGACGCGGACAGCCCCCCCCCCAGCCTCTGCGACTCCGTTTCTCCCTCAGGCCAGGTGAAAAAGTGGGAGCCCATCTATTTGCATGCATTTGCTCCGGTCAAAGAGGGGAGAGGGGACTAGGCTGAGCACTAAGCAAGCGCTAAAACAGGCTAGGATTGGGGCTTGGAGCGTTGGCCGGTAGAGGTTCCGCCGGAGCAAGCTTGTGTGAGTTCCAGCCCGGCTTCCTTTCCCAGGCGCTGCGTAGAAAAAGGGGCGTTTAGCGCGAGAATCTCAACCTCTCTGCCTCTTAACGCCAACGCAGTTATACCACGCGCGTTGCTCCGCCAGCAATTTCAGCAGAACTAAGCCGATTTCAAGATCTGGTTGGTGTGGGACGTTGCCTAGGATTGGGCATCTTCTTGGCCACGAGGAACGTTGCATAGGATCGCTTGGCGCGCACTGCGTTCGATCTGATCCATTCCCACTCCCCAGGGCTAGTTATATTTAAAATGGAGCAACAGTAAATTTCGCTAGGAGATAAATCTCTCTCCATTTACCCCGCGTATGAAAGCCAGCTAGTTAGTTCATTAGTTGTCAGGGATAAGCCCTCCTGGCTAAAGCGAGACTTGCCTCTAAAGTAAGCGCGTTGACCTAACCTCACGGGCCAATTCGGGGAAAGTTACTTTCCAGAGAAGGTCCACTAAACTTCTGGACTTCAAAATCTTTTCATATCTATTTCGCACATGTCCAGTTATCTCTAGAATTACCCGTTAATTCTCAGGCAAGTTACACTAAGCGTAAAGGGCCTGATCCGAAGTCTATTGGAAAACTCAGTGAAAGTTGCTTTACAACAGGTGCGTTCAGGATTGGAATGCAGCCTCTGGACACGCGACAAAAGCGCATTCTGGTTATAATACCAGAAACTTACACTCTCTTCTTATAAGGTCTGTTCCCCCCCCCTCTCTCCCTGTGTGTGTGTGTCTGTGTGTGTCTGTGTGTGTGTGTCCTGAGCAGCCAAGTCTTCTCCACCTCCAGATGTTTGGAAGTTTTAGGCCGGCTTGTCACATGTTGAGAACTACACGCTCTGGACTCGGAGCCAGCTGCAAATCCTGAAGGTAAAATTTGGGGATGCACAGAGCAGCAACGGCCTGGAAAAAGCGGGCAAGGCGCCTCGGCCGAAAAGCTTTGCTTGAAAAGACACAAAGTGCCTTTGTGTTTTCTCCATCGCTGAGCGTGTTTGTGCACACATATGTATGTAGCTAAGGCGTGCCTTTCCTTCAGCTGACATTTTAAAGAGCGAGAAAATGAAATGGCATTAAACATTGGTGTCAGATTTTCCATCCAAATTTTTCATGGTGAAGTATCACCTCCCAGCAAAATACGAACAAGGCAAAATTTGATCCCCCTTGACCGCTCTTCCCCCCCCCCCCCCCGCCAGCGGCTAGATAGAAATGTCTGATTTGAGAAGGCAGATTTTTCTACTTGGGTGGGATCCTCATCCCAGATAAAAGGACAAAATTGATCTCGATGAACATATTAAAAATATTCCATGATTTACTCGCTTCTCCCAGGGTGGTTTGAATTGGAGGATCTTCCTCGGAGGCGGCAAAGCCGAGCGAAGAAAAACGTACAAAATATCCAAATTTTCTAGTTTCTCCAGATGCGCTCAAGGACCGTCTTGAGAGCGAGGCAATAAAACTCTATAAAGGGGGCTCGTCCTAAATTAGACCTCGCCAAACGGATCTTCTGCAGGGGTTTGGGGAATGCCACTCCCACAGTTCCCAGCCGGTATGGTCTCCCTGGTAAGGATGATGGTACTTGTAGTTCATTTGGAGAGCGTCCGATTTTGGAAAGGCCGAACTTATAGGTTTTCGGAGCTTCCCTTTCCCAACACCACTAACCTAAAGCGGGCAAGAAGGGCGTGCAGATCAGGGCCTCTATGCAAAAAAAAAAAAAAAAAACCCCAAAAAAAACACGAGGGATAAGAGACCCCAATCCTTAATCAAACCAAAGCTCGGCTTCAGGATCGCGTTTCGCTTCTGCTTTTGGCCAGAGGAGGATCCAAAACAACCCACCGAAGGGGGAAGAGCCCCCTTCCCCGTCCGCTTCTCCACAGTCGGCATTCAGTGTAATGGCTGCACCGCAGAGGATCGCGCGGCCGGTGCCGCACGCCACCAACCCTCCCTTCCGACTCGTTAGCCGCCCTACCCCTTGCTAATCTTTGGGGGGGGGGGGAAACCAGGGGTGCCACTGGCAGGCAGACGCGAGGAAGGGGGCTGGCAAGGAAGACTGGAGGCGAACTGCAAAGGTCCGCGCAGCGGGCGGATCTTAGGGGCTCCTTCTTTGCAGACGCGCTGAGCGCAAAGCAGCCACCCGCATTGCAGCCCCGACTTTCTTTGGAATTGTTTTACGGCTCCGCTGAAAGTTTGTTGGGTTTAGGGAACCGCGACCCTGGATAAAACCCGGAGCAGCCATGCGGCTCTGGAGTTCCGCGAGAAAGCAGAAAAGTTAAGTCGGAGACCGGCTAGTTTATCCGCAGCGCCATTCTGGAGCGAAAGGGCGGGGAGGGCACGGGTTGAAGCAGATTCAGGGCGTTTTTTCACCCGCCGCGGGGGGGGAGGGGCTTGCCTAGAGATGCCCACACACACACACACACACACACACACACACACACACACATCCAGCCGCGAAATACACTTCCTCTGCTTTTAAACTTGTTTTGAGGCTGCAGAGCAGAGTTGAACTTCCTGAAATAAATCCTTAACAGTACGATCGCAATTTCGGGAAACTTGAGACAGACCCTTAAGAGGCTGAAAAGAATTGGGGTATTCTTAGGAACAAGACCCATCCATCCCGTGTGTGTGTGTGTTTGTGTGTGTGTGTGTGATTTCCTTATGCATGCATGTATGAATTCAGATAAACAGGCTGATGACCTGAATGGCCTGGGTGATTGAGAATCGCCATAGGCAAAGAGGTTAATGGATCTACATATCTGGTATTTTTTTGTTTCCTCTGTACCGATTTTTAACATGTTTGTAAAAAAAACCCGAGGATATTGCTCCTCCTCCTCTGGATTTTTACACCCGTCAAATGAATTTTGATGGATGTGAATTAGCATAAATAAACTTAAATGAGTGGCAGGGGAATAATGTGGTCACTGTTCACAGTTGGTGCTAATCTGTGTTTCTTTAATGCTCCCTTTTTGATTCAGCCCCAGCAGGTTAAGTTCACACAACTTCCTGTGCTGTGTACCGCGTGGTTTATTATAAGACTGGCCCTTGATCGCCAAGCCAAATGTAAACAAGCAAAGCACATGAAAGTTTCCGTGTTACAGAAGACGGTGAATTATATTTGTTAAAAGGGGAGAGCTGTAGTCTAATCCTCACTGAGTCCAGAAATTAGTTGAATTGTTCTTAAGTTAGTTTCTACAATTTAGGGACCTAAACCAAACAGCTTTTCAACACAACTGTTACTTGGGTTGACAATTACAAAAAAAGAGGAAACAGAACTGTGTGTCCCTTTTGAAGCTCTGTTGAGTATATTCCTCCCAATAATAGCAAAGTCTCTTTAAAGTTTAAGACAAGCTCAACTCCTGCTGACTATTCAATTTTTGTTAGGGACAATATAATGGCTTTGCCCTGCCTAGCCTAGCCTATAGCTCTGAAGATTCCATGGAGTACTAACCAGGAAAAACCTGGTTAACACTGGCCAAGTGAGGTCCTCTTCTCTACCCAACTAGTAATCAGCAAAATGAAACCAGTTAGTAGAGGAACTCATGAAGGAAGGCAAATATGTATCCCAGGATAAAGTTGCAGGATCTAATCTGGGCTGGTCACCAGGATCAGAGGTATAGTCTTTTGAGTTTTTGGACTCATTCTGGAGCTCTTTCTCAGGGAACTTCATTCTCAATTCTGTCCAGAGAAACGTTCCCTGATGGATGGACTCCGCCACAAGTCCAAAAGCTCAGAAGACTAAACCTCTGGTCCCAGTGACCAATCCAGTTTGGATCCTGCAGTAGAGTAAAGAGGGCAGCTCCTTCTAAAGGAAGGAATTCCTGTGCTGCAGGAAGCATAGGAAATCCTTCCTTTAGTAGTAGGACAGGAGTTCGATGCTGACCAACTCAAGATTGACTCAACCTTCCATCCTTTCAAAGTTGGTAAAATGAGGACCCAGATTGTTGCGGGCAATATGTTGATTCTGTAAACCACTTGGAGAGTGCTGTAAAGCACCTTGAAGTGGTATATATGTCGAAGTCAGACATATCAAACTCCTGAGGTCATGAGATACGTCGCACAACGTATCGGAACTTTTTCCCCATTGCCAGCAATGGGGTGGGCACAGTTTCCTTGTGACGCATCCAGCCCATGGGCTGGCAGTCTGACACCTCTGGTCTAAGTGCTATTGCTAGTCATGACTTGGTTAGACCCGATCCACTAAGGGTTCTATCTTTTAATACTGGGCTGAAGGCTGGAAGGAAGTTTAACTATCCTTGCAGGTGCTTACAGTTAATTGTTTCTGATTAAAACCCAAGACCTATCAATAAGTCCTGGTGTAAGTTTATTTTTTCTATCTGAGATAGTAGTCTGTTTAATATGGTTCTGTAGGCCAGATAAAGAAACCCAATGCCATCTAGGTCAGGGCTATTTTTTATAGTAATAGCTCTAGTAACAGAATCATGCAAGTCTGGATGTGCTTCCCCCTCCCTCTATCTTCAAGTGAACTAGGAAAGAATGCTTCTGAGATCTTTTTCACAAGTTATGTTCTTGGCCTGGGCTTAATCCCCACTTATCTGAACATTGCTTTGATGGCATCTCTTCATCCTATCCTTCAAGGCCATTCTTATTCCCTCTATAATTTCTAAGGCCTGTAAGAGAAGAAGAGGCAGAACCTTGGAGCAGAGTCAAGAGAGGATGCAGCCTAGAATTGCTATTTTCCCACAGATGGTTTAAGTCCAACTCCTCTTGAATTCTGTTGACTCTTATCTAGGACCAAATTAGTGCTGACTCTCATTGACTAGATTCTTGTGTACAGGTTTCAGCAATACATCTTAACTGAAACTTAACATAGAGTCCTGATGCCTTTATGCTAATAAGGCCAAAATTAACTCTTCCAATAACAAATTTTGTCCCCTGTTTTTTTACATGTTCAAAGATTAGCAAACAAATTTATTTTTGCAGCTACAACCTCTTGGTTGTATTACCAGCCATTGTAAATGTACAAGCCTTTGATTTAATGGATTTAATTTACCAGACTTTGGATAGAGAGATCCAATTTATTCAGGTAGTCCTTCATTCATTTGGTGATTGTTCAAAATTACAACAGCACTGAAAGTGAATTATGACCATTTTTCCTACTTACAACTGTTGTAGCATCCCCATGGCCACATGATCAAAATTCAGACGATTGGCCATTGGCTCATATTTATGACAGTTGCAGTTCCCAGGATCATGTGATCACCTTTGGCAATCTTCTGAACAGCAAAGTCGATGAGGAACCCAGATTCACTTTATACTCATTTTACTAATTTAACAACTGCAGTGATTCACGTAACAACTGTGGCAAGCAAGATGGTAAAGTGTGCAGAATTCAGTTAACAACATATCACTTACCAACATCTCATATTTTGGGCTCAATTGTGGTCATACGTTGAGGATTTCCTTACCTGTGTCCACACCAAAATGCTAGACAAAATCCAATGTATCTGAAATTGTCCAGGCAATTTATGTCAATTGTAATAATTACACAATCTGTATATCATTATACAAATAATGTGCATTGATGCAGAGGATGAAAATTTGGATTTAATAGATATGCTTTCCCCCAAACAGACCATTACCTTAAGGTTTTACAGCATATCACAAAAATGGAACTGTGAAGTAAGTAGTTCATTAACTGAATATTCACAATAGACAATTTAAGCCGAGTTTCAGTAGCGCCTGTATTCTCTGTTAGTGGAAGAATTGCTCCGGATTCTGTGTTTGTGGAAGTGACTTGGCCCTAAATTTCATCTTGGCAATTCGAGATACTATTTCATTGGCACAAAAGGATACAGTTTCACTCTGAACCATCAAGTAACATATTGTAATTTAGAAATAAAAAGGGTGAAATGAATGTTACAATTCATTGTAAAATCTTTTTTTTTAGTGAGAATATGAAACACAAGAAATAACATCTGTTAAACTACAGCATTTGTGACATGCCAGATTGAAGTTTCTGCACACTTTCCTGGCTTTTCTGATCATATGCTTATGTAACAATGCTGTGAAATTGGTAAGAGACACTGGAGAGAAAAGGAAAAATCAGTCGTGTTCAATTAATAAATCTGCTTTTTCTAAGGTTGAGTTGAGGTGGCTCTTTCTGGACTCCTGTTTATTAATGCCCAACCATTGAATAATTTTAACTGAATTGTTGAAGTTGGCTGCGCGTGCAGGAATAAGCATTAGAGTGTGGTGGTGGTAAAGCTGGAATAGGAATAATATCCTCTTGATACTCCAAAGATAATAAAAGGATGCTGACTTCAATGTATGGGATGCTCCTCACACAATGGTGGTAAGAAGTGAATACCTATCACTTCCAAATAAATGCATCCATAATACACTGGATTTACCAGTTAGCATCAAAGCAAAGGTCATCCTTGGGGGGGGGGGAATGACACCCAAGGCCTGAAAGAATCATCTGCTTTAAAAGATCCTGAGCCAAATGCAAGAGATCACATTTAAGGAGACCGTATCGCCAAACTGCATTTCTTAAAATGAAAAAATAAAGCAGGCAGACAAAAAACAGTCCTGGAGATTCTCATTAGTCATTCAGATATTTTAAACCAGGAAGTTTTGCTGTTTAAGAGAGGTCTGTATATAGAAATGCACGGATAGGTTGTTGTTATTTTTTAAAAAAGGAGAGAATCAATCTTCATGCGCTGAATAAAAACTCGGTAATTAGATCTAACAGTACAGTTTGGGTTTTAATTTTTTTTTAAAAAAAAATAAATAAATTCAGAGATGCTCTCCAGAAGTAGATTTTTCTCATTCTGCTCTTATACACTGCGCAAATTGGATTTATTTACAGCTAGGTCAGCTTACAGCAGTTTCGTGACTGAGTTCATTGGGAAACGTTAAATAGATGCTGATTTCAGCTGCAATCCCTGGTTTCTTTGCAGAACAGCAGTTTTGGCTGGAAGGAGATTATTTGGGAGTAAAACAGGTTATGCAGTGTGGGTTTTAAAGGAGTGCATTAGCTTTATCCCATCTCTGGTTTGCTTCACAAATCCTTGTAAACTCTATCAGGAGGTCATTCTGTACATCTCCCCCACCCCAGCCTGGTTTTCTCACTAAATCAAGGGGGTATGCATAGAATGGCTCTTGGTTTTCTTGTTCTTTCTCTCCTTTACATCAGCGTAGCTTATTCTTTGCAAAAGATAATAAGCTTCATTTTATGGCCCGTGGATTAAAGTGTATACCTGCTTCCCTTCTCCCTTGCTCATTTTTTTGGCAGCGGTGGGGGGGGGGGGCGGGATGTTCCGCAAAATGTGGTCAAAAAAGTCAAAACAGTGGCTGCACACCCAGCCAAGTAGAATGCCAATCCCTCCATTGTGGCCTTCTCGACTTATTTATACCTGCAGATAATCCCTGTTTTTTAAAATAAATGTTGCTTCTTTTTTAATCTCCAATCAAAGATCTTTATTACAGCCTTCGGCCAGCCTTTACAATTAAAAACAGTACGGTAAAAAAAGAGAAACGGTTTAACGTAGCCATTTTGTTATTGGGAAAGGAGAAAAGTAATAATAGGCCATACAAGCACAGATCTAATTAGACGTTTTGCATAACTTTTGTGTCACTTGGTAAAGATATTTCGCCACCTGATATGACCCTTAAAAAAACAATAAACCTAAAATTTATCTGTGTGGCCTTCGTGTTTGAAAACGATTGGGGTGATATTTTATTTTGCTTGTTTTTTTTCTGTCTCAAACTTTCCAAAGCAATGCTTCCATTCATCTTTATTTTTTATCTTTATTTCAGAGAGAAATCTGTAGGTTTTGACAGTTTATGTAAAGAATGTCCAAATCTTTGTTAATTAAAACACAATGAACGGGGGTACCATTCCTGTGTTTTGTTTTGTTTTGTTTTGTTTTGTTTTGTTTAATAGTAGCCTTTTCCAACCTGGTGTTTGGCAAAAATAAATGAGAGACTCCTAATTCCTATCCAGTTGGGCTGGTACCTGGGGATGATGGAATTCAGTTGGAGAATTGAGATGGACAGCTATAGAAATGGAATAAATAAAATAAATGAAAAGTTCCTTTTCAATGCGAGGTTGTGTATGCGTGACTTAAAACCGTGGCTCCCTCCCTCCCTCTCTGAAACACAGATTCAGAAATCCAAATTTGCAAGGCTGAATATATTTGCCATTAAGGAAGTCCCACTGGAAGAATGAAGTTTGCTACTGAATAAAATGATTGCCCTGCAGCTGAGTTCTGCTGAGTGTAAAATAACCAAGTTTAGTTTTGATTCTTTTTAAATGAATCAGGATTTATTTTTTATTAAACAATAATCAGGATTGATTTTTCTTTTATATGCATCTTTTTATTTTATTTATTATGATGATGTCTGGATAATCTATACTGAAAGTTACAATCTAAGACTGGTGAAAACCTAATAATTCAAGTCCTAACTAAGGACCTAAGAATGATTAACGCAGCATCTAAGAATATAGCCAGTTTTAAGCTGGATTTATTTTGGGTAAAATTAGGATGTTCAGGTCTGAAAAATTATTGTTCATTTTAAATTATTATTATTTCAATCTATTTTTTACAAAATTAGGTATCCAAGAGAATCAACTACAACGGTGATGTGAGACTTTCCTGTTGCCTGGAGCCTGATAAGGTATACTTTTATATTTTTGTTACAAACCTCTACTTATTAGTATTATTTCTCAGGGGGGGGGGGTGTAGCAGTGGGGGAAGGGAAGCTCTTTGTGTTTTTTCTGTACTTTAATGCAATCAATTTGCTGGTTTCTCAGAGATGCCCTAAAAAAAAGAAATCCTGTTACATCTGCAAGCTTCTACAAATGTTGTATGTGACACAGTTCCTATAAAATCAGGGGTGTCAAACTCAATTTCATTGAGGGCCGCATCAGCATTGCGGTTGCCCTCAGGGGGCCGGGTGGGTATGGCCAGGGTGGGCGTGGCCTACTGGGTGGGCGTGGCTAGAGTGCATATGGCCTACTGGGTGGGCGTGGCCAGCTCTACATTGTTCGCATCAAGGGTGCCTATGGGGGCCTGGGCAGGAGTGGGACAGATCTGAGGGTCTCTGGCAGAAGGAGGGTCTCTGGGCCAGGGCCAAGGCAGTGGGGGCTGTTCCCTCACTGTTTCCAGGATGGCTTCGCGGGCCGCATGAAACCACTTCGCGGGCTGGATCTGGCCCCCCGGGCCTTGTGTTTGACATGTCTGCTATAAATAAATAAAAAGTAAGGATGGCATACATACACACATGTATAGACACGTTACCTTTCAGAATTAACTCTGGGAATAATGTGAAATTTAATTTTATTTATTTAACCATATATGTCAACTCCCATGGCCCGTATGATGTTGCAGCAAAAGCAATACTGCACCAAGACCCAGAACGGCAGCAAAATGCAGGAAGAGTAACTATAAGTAATCCTCAACTTACCATCATTTGTTTGGTGACTTTGGAGTTACAACGGCACTGAAAAAAGTAACTTATGAGCAATTTTTACCCTTACGACTGTTGCAGCATCCCCATGGGTCACGTGATCAAAATTCAGGCACTTGGCAACTGGCATGTACTTATGATGGTTGCAGCATCCCGGGATCATGTGATCACCATTCATAATCTTCCCACCTGGCTTTTGACAAGCAAAGTCAACGGGGGAAGCCAGAGTTCGCTTAACGGTTGTCCGCTTAAGAACTGCAGCATTTCGCTTAAAAACAGTGGCCAAAAGTTCATAGAATGCAGCTTAAGAACCGCCTTGCTTAACGATGGAAATGTTGGACTCAGTTATGGTCGTAAGTTGAGAACTATCTGTAGGAAGGTGGCCCAGGATCAATCCAAACCAGAGGCATGGTGGAATCATTATTAGGTTGTTCCTAATTGTTCTGTCCCAGCCTACATACTTCTTTGTTACTTCACAAAGACAAACCCCTCTTTTAACAAGTAGGCTGGAAAACCAACCCCTTTTATTTGCGTTACAGACCTGATAATTGTCCCAAAAGCAAAAGCAACAGAACACATTCAAAAGCAAAACGGAGCACCAGTCAAACAGGAAATAGTTCACAGGCAAAGCAAAAAAAACATAATCCCTTGAAACTGGAGTCCTTTGCAAACGGTTGCCTTCAGCAAACAGCCCTGCCCACACATTCTCTTTTTGTTATGCATCCCCAAGGCGTGGCTTCTCAATGCCTTCTCCTCCTCCCTTTGAGCCACCCCATTGCCTCCCTCTGTCCTACTCATGTAGCCTGTCTGCATTTAAGAGCGTCTATAATGTCCTCCAGCTGTGCATCCTCCAAGTCCGATTCAGCTTCCCAGCACAGCTGGTTCTCAGCCTGAGCACGAGTGTAAGGGTCAGCCTCTTCATCAGTTTGTAAGTCCTGGGGCTCATCAGAGCCTTCCTCTGACTCTGATGGCTCCCCAGGCCCCTCCTCCTCCTCCTCCTCCTCTGATTCCCTGGACTCAGCTGCAGGGATCACAGGCTGGCACGGAATCACAACACTAATTCTGTTCAATAGCTGGGTTGCTCAGTTTACTGCTGTGCCCTATATTGAAATGAAGGTTGGTGTTTTCTCTCTCCTTCTGTTCCCCCCTTTCCGTGGTAGGAAGTAATTCCAGAATCCAGCTTGCTGGCTGTTGGTACTCAGGAAGAAGCACACATGCATTCTTTAGTCCTTTATTTTTTTTTACTATTCATTTTATTTCTGTTATTTATTCATTCATTTCTGTTATTTAGTCCCTCGGGAAAAAGGCGGTATATAAATCTAAACAAACAAACAAACAAACAAACAAACAAACAAACAAACAAGTTTTAGACTTGTTCACTGTTTTTAACTGGGCATGGGTTTAATCTTTTTTTTAATTTTTGTATTGTCTTTTTTATATATGCCCTGTGAACCGCCCTGAGTCCCCACCAAGGAGAAGGGCGGTATATAAATTAAATAAAACTAAACTAAACTAAATAAATAAATAAATAAATAAATAAATAAATAAATAAATAAATTAATTAATTAATTAATTAATTCAGGGTGTTTTTTTAATCCCACCTTTATTTGCATCCTATATGTGATATATACTGCCTATCCTATATTTTAGTCATGAAATCTTTTCTAAGGTTTAATGGGGGGGGGGTTGTCTACATGCGATATTTTGATTGTGCTTGTCTTTCTGCTTCCCCAGATAATGTTCGGCTTCTCTTGCTTTGGCCTACTTGGGAAGGAAGTCTAATACAGTGCCTTTCCTCCTGATTCATAGAGCTTGGTCAAAGGGCAGCATCCAGTCACTGGGATATTCCTGTTGCAGATTTAACGGGTTGAAGAAAGAAAGAGCTACTTGCATTCTAGGTTATGCCTAGGGCAGGGGTAGGCAACCTTGGCTCTTTTATGACTCGTGGACTTCAACTCCCAGAATTCCTGAGCCAGCCATGCTGATGAGAAAGGGAGGTTTCCATGCTGAGCCATGGTTTCCATGCTGGCTCAGGAATTCTGGGAGTTGAAGTCCACGAGTCATAAAAGAGCCAAGGTTGCCTACCCCTGGCCTAGGTATTAACTAAGTGGCTTACTAACTTTATACTGTACCCTCAAGATACAGTTGGGAAGGCAGCCAATATTCCCAACATCATCATCCCTCAGCTCCTTTTCTCCCTTTCTCTTATTTGTATTTTGCTTTGGGATGACTATACAAGGAAGCTGTCTGACTAAGTGTTATCCCCAAAGTGCTTTTTCCAGAGGCAACTGGACTTCCTTTGTTTTTCCTTGAAGAAGTTTCGCTTTTTAACCAAGAAGCTTCTTCAGTTCTCCAAAACTGAAGAAGCTTCTTGGATGAGAATCGAAACGTCTTCAAGAAAAAGCAAAGCAAGTCCAGGTGCCTCTGGAAAAAGCACCTTTCGGACAACCATGACCTGGATGACTGAGAAACTCCACGGAGACAAAGTATTACATACATGTGAAGCAATATGTAAGGGAGATAATTATTTGAAAGGATAATAGAGAGCATCAATATGGAGAGAGAGAGAGAGAGAGAGAGAGAGAGAGAGAGAGAGGGATGACCTCCAGATATATATTTGAATGATTGCAACCTTAATTGTGAGCTGAACCCTCCCCCCTCTGCCCCACCGCCGTTTTACCCATGTGTATTGTGTATTCAAGAGTTGCTGTTTCTACCAATACAGAGATGTATGTATAGTATTGAATTTTTGTGGATTTATGCTAGCAAAAGAAAAGCAGAGAGAGAGAGAGAGAGAGAGGAACTTTGCATGCAAGGAACATTTATTTCTCAAGGGTATTTTTGATCCCCAGATCAATCAGCTCTTAGCCTGTGGAACCTATGGTGTTAGTCTGTCTGTCTGTATGCTCTACCCAAGACTGAAAATCAGATGGAGTATTGTTGTTGCTGTTACATCTTCCTCTTCCTCTTCTAGAAGGAAAAATCTGGCAGGCCCAGTGTGAAAACACACAGGGAGAGAAACAGAGAGTTCTCTTTCTCCATCTCCTCCACTATATGATTTTACTTGAATTTTTACATTCTGTTTTCTGTTTTTTTAAAAAAATAAATAGTTATGTGGCTTGCTGGGCTGCTGGTTATTAGATTGTTGGTACTCAGGAAGAAACACACATGCATACTTTAGTACAGTGATGGCGAACATTTTAGAGACCGAATGCCCAAACTGTAACCCAAAACCCACTTATGTATGGTCAGGTGCCAGGTGGGCATGGCCCATTGGGTGGGCGTGGCTGCGGTGGTAACAGCCGACTGGGTGGAACTAAAAAGTTCAATCAATCAATTCCAACTTTGCAAGATCTTCTTTTTCCCGTGAGAAGTTGAAATTAATTGATTGATTGAGCTTATTTTTTTTTGCACACTGCAGTGGAGGCCTAAAGTGAAAAGGTTTTATAAAACCCAGCTTGAAGGCCCAGGAGTGGGGCGATGGCACATGTGCCCACAGAGAGGGCTCTGCATGCCACCTGTGGCACACGTGCCATAGGTTCGCCATCACGGCTTTAGAACTTTATTCTTTATTTTTATTTCTGTTATTTATTTAGTATGTTTTTTATGTTTAGTATCCTATATGTGATATAAATATCCTATATCTTAATTGTTAAATCTTTTCTAATGTTTAATGATGGGGGTCAGAAGGAACTAGATGCATATCTTTAAAATTATAGAGTCTATAGTTCCTCCCAGAACTACTGAATTTGCTAACTTTCCCCTTCATCTTTGCTATAGTACCTTCTCTGTGCCATTCAAAAAGATCCACATAAGCCTGTAAATGTTTAAAAACGTTGCATTCATTTTTTTTAATGCAAGCAGCCTAAAGTGCTCTCACCCAGCTGATCTCACCCAATTTCAAAACACTAAGCAAGATCAGACTGATTGGTACTTGGAAAGGAGACCACTAGGAAATTCCAGAATCATTACCAAGACTGAGAAATCAAAAAAGGACATTCCAGAGGAAGATAATAGTGTGCCTCTTCTTCATTATCCTAGACCAGTGGTGGCGAACCTTTTAGAGACCGAGTGCCCAAACTGCAACCCAAAACCCACTTATGTATCGTCGGGTGCTGGGTGGGCATGGCCCATTGGTTGGGCATAGCTGCGGTGGTAACGGCAGACTGGGTGGGACTAAAAAAGTTCAATCAATCAATTCCAACTTTGTGAGATCTTATTTTTTCCCCGCAAGTTGAAATTGATTGATTGGACCTTTTTTTTTTGCACATGGCGGCGGAGGCCTAAAGCGAAAAGGTTTTATAAAACATAGCTGAAGGTCTAGGATTTGGGTGACCGTGCACGTGCCCACAGAGAGGGCTCTGCGTGCCACCTGTGTCACGCGTCCCATAGGCTCACCACCGCAGTCCTAGACAAAGAGGAGAGGAGAGGAGAGGAGAGGAGAGGAGAGGAGAGGAGAGGAGAGGAGATGGGATTTCCATTGCTTTCTGCCAGATTCCCCCAGGAAACTCAATGGGGAAATTGGCAGGTAATCAGAAGTCACTCCTGCTCCCACGGCTTCCTCCCCCCCCCCACCACCTGTGGTTTTTCTGTTTCTACATTTAAGTAAGGAAATATCTCAGAAATGATGACCCAACAGGGCACACGGGTTGTCTAGTCAAATGTATAAGCATTGAATCTGGGAGTGCAGAAGATCTTATTTATGCACTGACTGATCTTTTTTCTACCCCTCACATTATATTATTTATTGTTTTTCCTCACCCAAATCCATACATTTCTCTAATGTTTTAGAAAGGGAGGAGTCCTTAGCACTAAGACCTACCATCCTAAAGTTTCCCTCGTGAAAGGAACCCTTTTGAAGACAAGGGGCCAAGGCATTTTGCTTCCTCCTTTGAGAGCAGATTTAGCAATTGCTGACCGGCAAGCGTTGCCAAAGAGGTTCCAGCAAAGAAAATCATGTAACTTGGAAACAAACAGATATTGGACCTGGGACGTGTTAATGAACGTGCACAGAAAGGTTCAAATTGTGCTGACCCTTATGGTAATGTTTCATATAAGGTTATTGTTGGGAGAGAAATCAAATTTCAGCCTCGAATCTGATTGACAGGTGGAAACAGGGGAGAGACACATCAGGTCAGGTGGGGAATTTAAGAAAGAGAACGACAAGTGGGGGAAGTTTCAATCTAATATTAGGAATAATAAACCGAGATATGAAAACTCCAGTTCTTATACTCCTGGGGCTTTCGTAGGTAAAATTCCCCATCTTGAACTTCTCCAACCAAAATGACTTTTTAAAAAGAAGGGAATTTTTAGATCGCGTAGCTGATACTTTAGATTTTTTTTGGGGGGGTGAGGGGGAAAGGATCAATTTCAGCCGTTATTAGTGTGATGTGATAAAAGATGAAGAAAGTAATAAAAAAATAGATTTGTTTTCTTTTACTTTGAAAATATTGGCACAAAACCAGTCATCCATGTTTTACAGGACAGGGCTACATCAAACATAATAATGAATTGTCACGTGGGTTGCAATGTCGGGAAAAGAGTAGAGCAATGCGAGTATTCAGTTTTGAGATTTTGAGTTAAAGATGATACTGAATTTCTAAATTAAGGATTAAAATTGAAAGGATGACTTAAATTATTATCAGATACAGGTAGCTTTTAACTTAGGGGAGACATGATAGCAGTATCTGAGGGCTGCCACAAGGCAGAGGGAGCCAGGATGTTCACCAAAAGCACCAGAGGGAAGGACGAGAAACAATGGTTGGAAACTGATCAAAGAGAGAAGCAACCTGGAATTAAGGAGAAACTTCCTGACAGTGAGGACAATCAACCAGTGGAACAGCTTGCCACTAGAAATCGTGGGTGCCCCATCACTGGAGGTCTTTAAGAAAAGACTAGACAATCACCTGTCCGAGATGGTGTAGTTTCTCCTGCTCGAGCAGGGGGCTGGACTAGATGACCTCCAGGGTACCTTCCAGCTCTATTCTATTCTATCTATGGCCATTTCTTTAAAAACTGTTTGAAGTTACAATGGCCCTAAAAAAAAAGTGACTTACAACCAATCCTTTTACTTTCTGCTGTCGTGTTCCCTTGGACACGTGATCAAAATTTGGACATTTGGCAACCAGCAACATCCTGGGGTGATGTGATCATCCTTTATGATCTTCCCAGTTGGCTTCTCATAAACAAAGTCAATGGGGAAGCCAGGTTCACTTAATGACACTGTGGATTCCCTTAACAATAGCAGTGATTCGCTTAACAACATGCCAAAAAGTTCATAAAGCCAGACATGACAATGACTGAGTTGCTTAATAATGGAAGTTCTGTCTCAAGTTGTGATCATAAGTCAAGGACTATCTATATGTTGAAATGAATACAGTGTGATCAGACCAATCTGTGTATCTCTCTTACATTCATGGACACACATGTTGTTAATCCATAATGCAATAACTTTGCCCAAACAAGACAGTTGTATATCTCGGTACATTTGACTCAGAACAACACTTTAGATCAAACCTGGGTTGGAGTCTCATAAGTTAGTAAATACAATATGCATTCTGTTCTCTCCACCTCGTTCCTATCTTTGATGTATATATATACTGGGTTGCAATAAAAGTTACAACGTTATCTTTCTTGGTTTTATTTTGATCAATTAGACACACAATTATATTGTTCAGATTAATCACTATTTCTGGTTTTCTATTTAATCTTAGCTTGTAAATGGTATATGAAGAGTAGGAAAAGGTTACAGTAGGTAACTAAATTGTCACCTAACATCTGGATTTCTTTTCTGAATAAACACTAATGCATAGTTTATCTTATAAATCCAAACGAGTTAATCACAGAGAACCTGCAGTGTACGAATTGGTAAAATCTGTTCAGGTTCATTCTCTTATCTTCACACTTAAATGACCTTGTAACTTTTAATATGTAATAAGGGTAATTTTTAACCAACTTGATTAATGCTTAGATTCTTGGAAGAAGAAAAAACTTACAAGGAAGATTGTGTAAAAGTTGTGATAGATGAAAAGCGAGGACACTGCCAGTTATGGAGGGAAAACATTATTTAATTGCACTTCAAACATGGGGGAATAATTTTTAGAATGTGTTGTAATCTGTTTTCTTTTAAAGAGGTTCTGGTGCCTGATTTTTAAAATGCACAGATCTCCTTCCAAGATAAAAATAATCATGGCAAAATATATTATTTTAAAATAAAAAGATTGAGAATTCTTTACTTCATGCATTTATAGCTCTGTTTGTAAACTTCAGTTATTTTCCAAGTGTAGAGTGCTATGAACAAGGCAAGTCTGCATAAAAATATTGTGTTTAGGTATATAGCTGTGCAAATTCAGTAATTGTCTTTTAGATAGTTGTTGGGACACTTTAATATGATGATCAAAGATCCAAGCCAGTTTGTTTCCCTGCCTTCTGCAGTGGGCCTAGAGTCGAACCCAACAGAGGTAAAAATTTAATTCATTTGGGCTTAATAAGGCCCAGACTTACTCATCATTTCATGAGGATAAATCAAGAAAAACAATCTAAATTCCTGCAGTTCTCCTCGATCCCGCTTGTTGTTTCTTGGAATTAGATTTTAAAAAATATTCAGAATTGGGAATCATCAACATCTTACGTATGATATCCCCCACATCTTGCAAAATATCAGGGCTCTCACATCAAATTTGATGAGAGTTAAGGGAGGTCATTGATAACTCATGAGAGAGAGAGAGAGACGGTGACCCTGTTTAATTAAAAATAAATCTTGTGGTGTTTTTGCCATTATGAGAGGCCAAGAAGAGGTGTCCGAATTTGGAAAAGTTGCTGATGTGACATCCAAGACCAGGATTACAGCTGAATTTGCAATTTAAGCCAAGGTTTGTAAGTCAGTAATAAAGTATAGATTAAGGCTAGTTTCTGCTTCTGACCTATTTGCACAGAGCTAACCTCCTTAACTGGGTCGAGATGCTTTATCAAGGTTTTCAGGGCCCAACAGTTTTCCTTTGAGTTCTTAAAAGAATATGAAGCTTGTAAGCAGCCTTTTTGTACAAGTTCCATAGTAAATCTTTCAAAATTAAACTCCTGTCGTTCCTTATCCAGAAAATGAAATGACACCCATGTCCAGAGAACAGGTGGTCTTCTCAGTTGTACTCCTGGCTCAACCTGGACAAACAACAGCTCTGATTTCATCAGTAATAAACTCAGTTTTCTACGCAGAAGGCTTTTAAATCAACATGACCTCTCTCTTTCTCTATATAACATTTACTCTAACTTTAGGCAATGAGTTACTCCAACTGACACAGGTAGGAAGGTAGTATCACTGCAGATGAGCTGTGATTGGCTTTGAGTGGTCAGCCTGCTCAAAGGAAACACTAACTCGGTGATGCCTTTCAGAGATATTCAAAGAACGAAGTTAAAACACTCTGACATCCCAAAGTCTCATAGTGAAAGGAGTTGTGCAAGGAAACCCCAGTTGTTTCTGTGATATTCTGTTCCTAGTAACAAAGAGAAGGACTAGGGGTGACAGGATAGCAGTCTTTCAATATTTGAGGGCTGTCAGAAGAGGTGTGTGTGTGTGTGTGTGTGTGTGTGTTCAACCTGTCCTCCGAAGCATCTGAGGGTAGGACAAGAAGTAACGAAGGGAAACGTATGAAGGAGAGATCCAATCTAGACCTAATTAGAAATTTCCTGACAGTGAGAACAATTAACAAAATTAACAGCTTGCCTTTAGTAATGGGTGCTCCATTACTAAAGCTTTTCAAGAAGAGACTGGACAGCCACTTGTCCAGAATGGTATAAGGACTCCTGCTCGAGCTGGTTGTTGATCTAGAACAGGGGTGTCAAACTGCCGGCCCATGGGCCGGATACGTCATGTGGAAGCTGCACCTACCCCATTGCCGGCAATGAAAAAACTGTCCCGATATGTCGCACGACATCATGTGACATCATGAGTTTGACATGTCTGATCTAGAAGATCTCCAAGTTACTACTGTGTTGTTCTGCATTTTTGGGTGTGTTAGTGGGACAAGATTGTATGCCAGATATAGGCTTGTCCATCACAGTGAGCCTCATTCTAGGATGTAGGATTAGAACACAATTTTGGATATAGAGTAATATACATGTCAGTGTTAAAATCCTCCCCCCCCCCAAGTTTGAGGCAGAAGATTTAAAACTCTCAGTAGCATCAAATCGTTTGTCAAAAGTTGAGTGTAAATTTGAATGAAAGTTCTACGCCCTTGAAAACACTTTCCTCTTGGTACGCACTGAACTCGTTGGCCAATGTTGACAGAGGTCAGGCTGTCTTTATCATTTTTTCCCTTTTCTTTTTTGAGCCAAACAGAAAAAAGAATCAATTTCTGTTGCAATATCCATTCCTAAAGTACAAGCTGTTTTCATAAAGTCATAGAATCCTAAATGGGAACAGGCTGTTGCAGTTATCAAATCCATAGCTTGGCATGCTTCAGGAATCCCCATTAAAGCTTTTTGCCTAACTTCTTTTATGAAGTTATACAGCAAGGTGTCGGATTGGTTTTAAGATAGTTTCCCTAGTCTTCACCTGAGAATCTGCTCTCTTTTTTTTACTTAAGGCCAAAGCAATGAGGACAAGTTCTAGCCTTCTCCTGTATGATGTCCTTTGAGATGATGACAAACTGATGCCTTTGAACTGTGGTGCTGGTGTAATTACTGTATATACTGTGGACAGACAGAGTAACTAACAGAGAGGTGTTAAATTGTATAATATGAGACACATCACTAGACGTTAACATCATAAGACCACATCTGACTTGCTTTGGCCATGTCATGTGTGCAAATTGAATGGAGAAGGCAATGATGCTAGGAATGGTTAGTGGACAAAGAAGAAGGGGCAAGCAAAGAACACGCGGGCTCGATGACCTGAAATCTGATGCAAAGTTGAACATAACAACAGTTGAAAGAAGCTGTGCTTGAAAGGGTAGCCTGGAGAGCACTTGCCTATAAATTTGCAGGCTATGCTCAGACTGAGGAATCCTATTATGGGCTAGCTACATAGCCTGTTCGTGTAATGTGTGAAGCAATGGCTGGGCTTCTCACCATGGCTGAATTGTAAACTTTCTACTTGAACCAAATGTAGTACCTTGGGCAGACCAATCAGAAAGTACTGTCCTATCAGTCCCACACCTCAGCTTCTCTTCTTCAGTCTAAGCATACCCAATTCCTTCTCCTCAGATTAGTCTCAGACACCCCCCACCCCCACCCAAGAACATTCTTGTTGCCTTCCTCTGAACTCAGTCCAGCTTGCAATTGTGGTATGAGTGTATTTGCCATACCATCCAATTGACTTGCCCTGGGGTGGATATTTTCAACTGTGCTGGCTATTTGTCAAGAGGGTGAGAACCTAGATCTGCAGCCTGATTTGTTCAGTTTCTCTTAAGACTCCTCCAAACATGCTGGCTGGGGAATCCTGGGAGTTGAAGTCCATACATCTTTAAGTTGCTGAGGCTGAAAAACACTGCTCCAAAACTTAGCCCAGCTTTTATAAAGAAAGGCAAAGACACAATGATAGGAAATGCTCCTGAACAACATAGCCCTTGACCACTGCCACTTCTCTGAAGAATTACAGAAAGCCCTTGACTTACAACCACAATTGGGACCAGAATGTCTGTTACTAAAACAAGGTGGTGGTTAAGCGAGCTTGTGAGTTTCACAAGCATGGTTGTTAAGTAAAGCGCTGCAGTTGTGAAGTGAATTGCATGGTTGTTCAGCGAATCCAGCTTCTGTCATTGGCTTTGCTTGTTGGAAGTGGCTGAGTAAGTCACAAATGGCAATCGCATGACCCTGGGACCCTGAGCCATTGTAAATACATGCCGGTTGCCAAGTGCCCAAACTTTGATAATCTGTCAGGGGCAAGAAGTCAGTTTAAAAGTACTACAAGTTTATTTCATGCTACATATACAGTACACAGGAGTCTGAACTAGTAACGGTCAAGGCAAATTGGTGCCACAAGCCCCCCTGAAGTCAATTGACTTTGAGGGGGGGCTTGTGGGGGCATAGAGACTCCAAAGGGTTGATCTGTTTGACCCCGCCCTTGGGCTTAGCCTGGCTGTCTCCTACATCATCTGACCATAGGGATCGGCAGTGATAGAAGTCTGAAGACTAGTTGCAAGTCCAGGTTTTCAGTGCTCTGGTAACTTTGAATGATCACTAAATTAATGGTTGTAGTCAAGAACTATCTGCTCTAAAAATATTGAAACATGTGCAGAGACACACGTACAGGAAATGCATCTCTGAACCACGAATTGTGAATTTCCAGGAGAAATTCAGCTGATCGTCACTAAAGGCAGCTGCCACTTTCACGAAATGACTTGAGGTGGAAGACTTTCTTTGCAGATATTAGAAGCTAATTAAGAGTTGGCAAGAGCACCCTGCAGCTTAATTGCCAGTCGGCTGGGGAAAAATGGAGGGGAGTTTTTTTTCTCTCTTCCACCGTGAAAGATCATCATTTTTTCTAAAATACAGCAAAACGCTGCATTTCTTTCATTCCAGATGCATGTAGTTACGGTCCTGTTTTTAAGCCACGGCTCTTGCAAGGCAGAAGGGATAGTCTCTTCCCTCAAGGTTGCAATCTAAAATCGGACAAGGGAAAAGGAAAAAGAGGTGGAGAGGGCAAAGGAAAGCAAGCACACTTGTTTGCTGATGTTATCTAGATTTTACTATAGGCATGCCGGGTTACTCAGAAATGATTGGTTAATTTTTCTAACTGCAATAGCTACAGCCTAATGGGAAAATGATCTACCAGTCACTGGGCTGTCAGTTAACCTAGGGGCTGTGTTCCTTGCTCTTCCCTTGCTACAGCTGGTTGGGAATGGTTGCTAGATGACAGGGTTAGAAGTAGGCAAGCTTTGTGGTTTCAGGGTTGTGTGTGTGTGTGTGTGCTCAAGCAGGAGACCCTATACCTTTCAGACAAGTGACTGTCCAGTCTCTTCTTAAAAATCTCAAGTGATGGAGCACCCATAACCGCTGAAGGCCAGCTGCTCCACTGGTTAATTGTCTTCTCTGTTAGGAAGTTTCTCCTTAGTTCCAGGTTGCTTCTCTCCTTGATTAGTTTCCACCCGTTGCTTCTTGTCTTGCCTTCAGGTGCTTTGGAGAATAGGGACCCCCTCCTCTTTCTGGCAGCACCTCAAATACCAGAATACTGCTATCATGTCATGTAACCAAATATATATATATTTCCTGTTTCAGCCTAACCCAAGGCCATCCGCAGGCTGTAGTCACAACAGTGACAGCTCATATTTGTGTAAATATATATTCATATTTATATATTCATATAGATAGATAGATAGATAGATAGATAGATAGATAGATAGATAGATATAGATATATAGATATATAGATATATAGATATGAAAAAGTGATTGGCCCAAGGTCACCCAGCTGGCTTTCATCCCAAGGCAGGACTAGAACTCATCATCTCTTGGTTTCTAGCCTTGTGTCCTAAACTCGAGAACACACTGGGTCTCCTTTTTTGTACTAGTAGATGTGCTTATTATGTGAACAATGCTAGATTTGGGCATATTACAGCATCTTGTTTTACCTTCTTAAATAAAGACAAAAATATATATGCATTTATTGCATAGGCACTACCATTCACATGTGAAGCCTTGTGGTGGCAAGAGTCATCCTTTTATATATTTACAAAGTTTTGTATTGTTATAAAGTTTGTGTTGATCTTGTGAAGACACCCCCCCCCACAAGTTGTTTATTTAGATTACAAAATTTACAATGCATTTGTTTCAGATTTTAGCTGTGTTTATTTTCCACACACTGTACCTACAGCTACTGTATACATTTAATACATCAATGTTAGTATACTAGTATTACTAGTAGTAATAATAATAATTATGATGATCCCAATTTCTGGTGCAATTTCTGGTCTTGGTGGTGCAAGAATTAGAATATATTTATTTTGCATATTTGTGTATGTATGTATGTATATATATAGCTTACATGTATACACAAACGTATTTCCACATACAAAAATAAGTGAAACAGACTCACATACATTCTGCTTTTTCTGTTGAAGGAAGCCTTCAAATGTTTCAGATGCTCAGATTTTAAGAAGAGGCTGCTGTGTTTACATAATTTGTGGGAATCATGAGAGCCAATTCTAATATACAGATTTGCTGTCAAGTGTCTCTCTATGGAAGAGAAGTAGGGGGGAAAAATCCTGTATTTTTTTTTGATACGTTTGAATTTCAGAATTAATAAACCTGCTACTGTAATCTCTGCCACTCCTTAAAATTATGCAGTGTTTAAATAAGAGGGTTTTTTTTAAAAAATGTAATGTTTGATTAGCTCAAGTCCCACTTTTGTAGAATACTACCAAAGATAAGGATAAAAAAAATGAAGATATTTTGCTGTGTTCAGATGTAACCCTAACCCTTTTGCAATCAAAATCAGAATGAATTCGTACAGATTTATATTCAGTCTCAAATTTAGCATTCATGGATTAAATCTCTTTATGGAGAGCTTCAAATCCTCTCCCAGAAAGATTCTCAGTTCTCTTTTTGCTTAGAATTCTCTTCCCTCCCCAAGGCAGTCCATTTAGAAAGGAATGTTTATGAGAAGCCCGTCCGATGGCATTTTTACAGGTGTTTCAACCCAAAGGTGAAATATAAAGGCATGCCTTCCCCACACAGAGCTGTTGCTACATGAAAAAGTTCTTCCCTTGTTAGCTTGATAAATAATTTTACTGGCTAGAATCTGCTGGATTTTTATGTCGGCTGTCTGTTTTTACTCACTGCAATAAATTCCAGCACTTGGTGGGCTCAGAAACTCAAAAAAATATATATATAGCAGCTTCTCTTTTGAGTGAGTTGTTGCTGAAAATATTCTGCGTTGTTGCTGTTTTTTCATTTTTAGCTCACCACTTAAGTTGAGGTTTGTATAGAGGAGGTGGGAATGGTGCATTAGAATCAAGTGCTTTGGATTGCCGATGGCTGGAAAAATACAGTCATCTTGAAAAGTTCTAAATCTGCAAAAAGTGAGATTCCCCCCAGATAGAATTCTAACAATTCAAGGTAGAGATTCTAAGTTTGCAGAAAATATCTGCCGCATTGGCCAAAAGGATGCCTTTTTTATGAGCGCACCAAGGATCTCAAATACTATGTTATAATTCTGTTATCTTAGCAAATGTTGTGGTGTACAATATAGACACGCCTCAACTATATATGCCTGTGGAAGAAGGAGTGTTATATAGGTTTGCTGCTTTGAGTTACTTATAAACTAATAAAGGTGGGGGGGGGAAACTAAGGGATAAATGTTTAAAGCATTAGACAATACTTCCAAAATTTTGCCTGTGAACACAGAACAGAACAGAATAATAGAGCTGGAAGGGACCTTGGAGGTCGTCTAGTCCAACCCCCTGTTCAAACAGGAGACCCTACAGCATTTCAGACAAGTGGCTGCCCAGTCTCTTCTTACAAGCCTCCAGTGATGAAGTATCTATTACTTCTGAAGGCAACTTCTGTTCCACTGGTTGTTCTCATAGTCAGGAAGTTCTAGGTTGCTTCTCTCTTTGATCCGTTTCCATTCATTGTTCTTGTCCTGCCTTCAGGGGCTTTGGAGAATAGGTTGACCATCTCTTTTTTGTGGCAGCCCTCAAATATTGGAACTCTGCTATCATGTCTCCCCTAGTTCATAATAATAATAATAATAATAATAATAATAATAATAATTATTATTATTATTATTATTATTATTATTATTATTATTATTATTATTATTATTATTATTATTTGGAAGGGACCTTGGAGGTCATCTAGTCCAACCCCCTGCTAAGGCAGGAAACCCTATACCATTTCAGGCAAATGGCTGTCCAGTCTCTTCTTAAAAACCTCCAGTGTTGGAGCATTCACCACCTCTGGAGGCAGGTTGTTCCACTGGTTAGTTGTTCTACCTGTCAGGAAGTTTCTCCTTAGTTCTAGGTTGCTTCTCTCCTTGACTAGTTTCCATCCGTTACTTCTTACCTTGCCTTCAGGTGCTTTGGAGAATAGCTTGACTCCCTCTTCTTTGTGGCAGCCCCTGAGATACTGGAACACTGCTATCATGTCATCCCTCACCCTTCTCTTCGTTAAACTACACATACCCAATTCCAGCAACCGTTCCCTATATGTTTTAGCCTCCAGTCCCCCAATCATCTTTGTTGCTCTTCTCTGTACCCTTTCTAGAGTCTCGACATCTTTTTTACATCTTCTTTTCTTTAAGCTAGACATACCCAATTCCTGCAACCTTTTTTCATATATTTTAGCCTCCAGCCCCGCCCCCCCCACACACACCCTGTGTGCCTGGCTGAGGAATTCTGGGAGTTGAAGTCCACAAGTCATAAAAGGGCCAGGTCTGAAGACCCTTGTCCTAATGTCTCTCATTCTTCGTGGTTTACCTTATTTTCTTCCTTGCTTGCCAAAGGTTTATGTTTTTTCTTTCCTTTTTTCTTTGTTGTATGCCAGGTTCCTGTGCTTATCTTTTTTACAAATAACCCTTTTTTTCCAGCTAAGCTTCTTAACTTTTTTTCCCCCAATTAGGGATGGGGAAAACATGTCGCTATTTGCTAATTCTCTGTTGATCACAGCACTGTTAAAGGCACACTGGCAGAGGATGGTTGTAAATTAGCAATCCTGTAAACTTTCATTTGTTTTCAAGATAGCCCATTACGCACCAGTCTACAAACCACACATGTGTCATTTAACTGACAAGACAGTTTCCTTTTTATCATTAGTTTACCTTGCTCATACCTGGGGGGGGAGGGGGAAACAGCGATTCCTGTGTTTATAAAAAGATAGACTTTACCAATCAAATAAGGACAGTGATAAATCAGAATGAGATTCCAAGAAGTAGGAGTTCTGGTTTGCAATTTTGGAAGGCCCAAATAAATATAATATGCTCACCTAAGCAATAGCCAACTTTATTAAATAAGACGTTTAGGGGCCTCAAATCCAAACTGCATTTCTATACTAAAACCTTTTTTTTTTTTTACAGAATAGCTTTTTGGAAGTTAGGCCAAGGACACTAAGTAGCAAGTGGTCAATATTCTAAATGTTTCCTAAATAGCTTGGTGCTGTATATTGACAGCAGGAATGAGAATGTCTGATAAAAGGACAAGAGATATGATCAGATATATGCACAAGTAAATATAGTTTGCATAGATATAAACACAAATCAGGGATGTCTGTAGGAGGTCAAAAAGATGGCAACCCCCACAAAAAAGAAGCAGAACTTCTGTCTCAGAGGTACTGATGTCATCTTGGGTTTGTGAGCACACACTGATATAAATGCATATCCATATATATTACTTGTATGCAGTGCTTTTTTGTAAAAGAAAAGGGTGCCAGAACTCACACATGTCATACAACCCACCTTGCCTACCCTACAAGGTTCCATTCAAAAAAGGTGCCGGAACTCCGTTCTGAGCGTTCTATGAGAAAAAAAGCCCTGCTTGTATGTGTACACACACACACACACACACACAGAGAGAGAGAGAGAGAGAGAGAGAGAGAGAGAGAGAGAGAGAGAGAGAGAACTGCAAAGAACAAGAACAGTTTTCTGGTTGATCACTCCATTTTTGCAGGTAGTCCTGAACTTATGGCTAATTGCTCAGTTGGTGATCATTGAAAATTACAACAGATATATTCCCCAGGGCTACTTACAACCTGGATTTAATGTTACAATAGCTGATCACATTTTGGATGCTGTTTATGGCCGTTTAGAGCACCCTGCACCACAATTTATAATGTTTTTAGGCGGAAACCAATATATATTTCTGGTTTCTGTCGGGGGGGGGGGAAGTGCATTGTGGAGAATGCATTGACTTAACAATTGTACCATTCGCTTTACAGATGTAGCATTCACTTTACAACCATGGTGTTTGCTTAATGTCCACCACAGAAAGGTGGTAAACTCAGACATGGTCATGTGATGACCTGTTTAATGACCAGCACAATTTACAATCAAAATTCCAGCTCAGTTATGGTAATAAATCTAGGACTAGCTATTTGTATTTTCATCAAGAAATTGCCTTCAGGGGCCATAGAAACTAAGAGAATAACTAAGCAGAGACTGCCAGATGTGCTATTAATGCTCATATTTAACTCAAAAGTGAGAAAATGCATCATAGTAATTCAGTAACTTATTGCACCATGTGAGAAGAATGTTCTTGGACTCAACTTAGATTAGGAGGAACCCAAAGAGGCTGCATGCAACAAACTATGGTTTTTGCCAGTGCTTTGTATATTTTGATACGGATATGTGGAAATGCATAGCTAGTACAAAGCAATGAATTTAATATACAAATATATCTATGACTGAAAGGGATGCAAAGATTACTGTTATAGGAATGTTTGACTCTATTAAGTAGGCAGGCAGTCCCTTGCAATCTGATGCTCTTTGAAAACTTTGGATAGCAGCAAATCCCAGCAGAGGAGATTGTATTCCTATTGCATACCCAACCAAAACAAACACCACTGTGGCTTAATGAGATGAACTTGTTCACATAACATGCTGAGACTCAATTGAGCTTGTTTGGAACCCTGGTTATTCTTTTGAGTTGTACAAATGCGTAGTCTTTGTCACTATTTGGTTACTTCCTGGAGTTGGGGAAGATCAGCTCCTTCAGGGGTCTTCAAATTTGGCCCTTTTTTGACTTGTGGACTTCAACTCCCAGAATTCTTCAGCCAGCGATGCTGAAACAAACTGAACCTTCAACCCAACTAAAATCCAGAGGCTGCTTTCATATAACATACTGGGTCCAAACCCATCAGCTATATTATGGCACTGGCTTGATCAATGGGATATACTAAGGCTGAATTCCCACAACACCATCACAGTCTTCCCAGCCCATTTAGGATTGACATTATCTGTTATGCAAAAACAGCATTTTCCCTCTTGGGAGAATCACACTTCTCTAGGTCTTTTTGCACTTGGAGATTAGACATTAGAAAACTGAAGAATCCCTGTTAAAGTCAGAACTCTGGGTGTGAGTTTCATTCCTATCAGGGCTAGAAATTTGGTTTTGTTTCTCAAAGAAATAGAATAGACCACCTGATTATAATGAAGGGGGAAAATATTGTCCTTTTTTGAAAGCAATTCATTTGCTTTCTTGGATGATTAATGAATTAAAGATAGAGTATATTTATTTTATAGCCTGATTATCTTTGTGCAATAAATCTAAACACTAGTATCTGCCAATACTGAAAAACTAGCCCATTTTTCCTCTTTTTAAAAAGCCCTACAAGCTAAGCTGGACTTCTTATCTCTCCAGTTTTTAAGAAAATAAGATATATTTTTGGCATCATATTACCAGGCTTCTTGAAATCCAAACCAAAAAGGAAATAAATTATTTGGAGAACTAGCAGAAAACGGTTATACAGAAGTTTTTACTTTTGCTCCGTTTGCAAAAGGAAGCTGACGATTGAAATCCTGTGGAAATAAGCAACAATAGAATGTGCGTATGTGTATTTATACACACACGCACACACAGACCTGAAGGAAATCAGGTGGAGCGAATAGGTTTATGCTCTACTTGAGTTCCTCCAATATATTTATTCTCCACTTGATTTCTTTCAATTTTTTAAAACCTTTAACGTGGGATTGGCTAAGGAAGAATGAGGTCTGTTTGAATGTTTCCTACAGTTGTGCAGTGTATTGGAGTTGATGTTGTGGTGGCACAAATTTCCAATGTCTTTTTGCAAGGAGATTTCATGCCATTCAATGGAATTGTGTGGAACATTGTGTGAATAATTGCAATTACAGACAGAAGGAAAGTGGATTAGAGTGCAAAACGCTTGATCATTATTAAACATTTCAGTTCCAGGAGACTTTATCTGTGAAATTTGTTCAGCTTCCTAGGTTAGCCTAGACTAAACTTTGGGGTTTCTTGGATAACCCTGTGGTTGTCAACTGTCCCATTCAATCACCTAGCAAAGAAAACCATGACAGTGGTTTTTAACCAAGACTGAAAATCATCGCCTCCTCCTCTCAAAGTTGGTTAGCTACAATCCTCCATTGAGGATAAATAAAATCTTTCTTGAGTCAAGCTGAATTCAAGGTCTGCTCAGATGTGCTGAAGTTGGTTTTTTGGCAACAATGTAGAGGTGGGTTACCATTGCTTTCTTAGAAGATATCTGTGCTGGTGGTATTCACTGTGGTATTTAGCAGGCTCAGCTTTAAGATCAAACAAGGTGGATCTGGTACGATCACCTTCCAAGAGGCCAGAGACCAACAGAAGAATCCCTATCTGGACACTGGAAACTTGGTTTTCTGAAACACAATTCATAAGAAGGCTGTCTTTATAGTTTTGGTATAAATACCTTCCTCACCCTATTTTACCCCAAACTACAACCCTGTGAGGTGGCCTGGGCTGAGAGAGAGTGACTGCCTTAAAGTGTCCCACTGGCTTTCATGGCTAAAGTGGGACTTGAACTCATGGTCTCCTGCTGTCTAGCCTGGTGCCTTAACCACTAGACTTTCTCTCTCTTAATACTCGCTATACTCTGGGGAGTGGGATAAGGGGCATTCATAAAAGTTTTAGTTCTGTAACATTAAGAACTTGAGGTCATACATTTGGAAGCCGCCCAGTTTAGAGAAGTCTTCCCTAAACCATAATATGATTTGTTTAGTTTGGCTTGTTGTGCGCTAGGTGAACTCTGCCAGGGTAATTTATTTTTTTTTAAAAAAAATCAAGGTTAAACCATGGCTTAGCAGGAGGCATGAATCAGTTCCATATCTTCCACTTTAATCAACCCACAAGCATATCCATACTAGCATTCTCTGCCAGTTATGAAATTAGTGAAGTGCGGTTTTCCAGGAAACTTTGAATTGTAATTTTTGGAAGGAGGTGGCTGTGAAAAATCAGGATGATTTGTATGTGTTAAATTTTTTTAGGCCATTTTCAAAGGAGGGTTTAGGAGGAATGCTTTCTGATTAACGTTGTGAATGAAATTTGGAAAGAATACTGGTTGAAAACAAACTGCCACGGTTGTCCAAATTACGAATAGAAACACTCTTCTGGAAAAAATTAAGCAGTGGGACACCTTCCAGAAAAAGATCTTTGGGTTGAGAGATTTCCTGCACTGTTTGCCTCTTGGTGTGTGCATTAAAACTAGTTGTGACACGCATATATTGAATTAGCCTGATCAAGATTTCCAGATGTTCCATAACCCTATCGTGTTTATGGCACTGATTAGCCCCTTTTAATTGTATAGGTAGTCCTTGACATATAGCCATTTATTTACTGGCCATTCAAACTTACAATGGCACTGAAACAAGTGTTTTATGACTATTTTCCCCACTTACGACCATTGCAGCAGCCTCAGGGTCACATGATCAAAATTCAGACGCTTAGCAACTGGGTCAGCTTGAAGTATTCCACGGTCATGTGATCACCTTTAGCGACCTTCTGACAAGCAAAGTCAAGGAGGAAGCCATATTACTAAGTTAACAACGGACATGATTCGTTTAACAACCGTGGAAAGAAAGGGGCAAAACTCACTTAACAACTGACTCAGTTAGCAACAGAAATTTTGGGCTCGTAAGTTGAAGATTACCTGTATGTACTTTCCAGAGCTCATCATGAACTGGGTTTATGTCAACACATAAGCTCTCCTGCTGAATAGGATGGGATAGGATAGGATAGGATAGGATAGGATAGGATAGGATAGGATAGGATAGGATAGAATAGGATAGGATAGGATAGAATAGGACAGGACAGAATAGAATAGGAATAGAACCTTGAAGGTCTTCTAGTCCAGCCCCCTGGTCAAGCAGGAGAACCTATACCATCTCAGACAGGTGAATGTCTAGCATCTTCTTAAAAATCTCCAGTGACAGAGCACCCATGATTTCTGGAGGCAAGCTGTTCCACTGGTTGATTGTTTCTCACTGTCAGGAAGTTTCTCCTTAATTCCAGGTTGCTTCTCTCTTTGATCAATTTCCAACCATTGTTTCTCCTCCTTCCATCTGGTGCTCAGGTGAACAACCTGACCCCCTCTTCCTTGTGGCAGCCCCTCAGATCCTGGAACACTGCTATCATGCCTCCCCTATTTCTTCTTTTCTTTAGACTAGCCAAACTGAAGTCCCGTAGCTGTTCTTCGTATGTTTAGGCATTCTTTTACAAATCCAAATTCATAGGAAAAACTACATCTTTTAGCAGATGATTGTTACACCCATAACTAGCATTGCTTTTTGAGTTTCACAGACACTACATATTGGCAAGCACCCCTAAATTTTGCTACGGTATGTTTTGCATCTTTTATCCATCTGCACCCTGTTATCTACTGATTTAAAAACTAAGAAGGAGAGGCCTTTTTGGATAATGCTCTATGTTAGCTTTATAATATATCTCATTGATTTCAAGTTGAGAAATGTTAGTCTGTATACCCCAGTCTGAATGGTTCCTTTATAGCATGGAGTTGTGTTCTTGAATTCTCTGCCCCCCAGTGGTGTTTATTTTATTTATTTATTTTATTTTAATTCCATTTATATCCCACCCTTCTCCGAAGACTCAGGGTGGCTTACAAGCTTAGCAGTAGCCTTCATTCTATGTATATGCCTGCTTATTAGGGCTTTCACACCACCCCCCAAGCGGCATTATTACAAAGTCAGCTTATTGCCCCCAACAATCTGGGTCCTCATTTTACCTACCTCTGAAGGATGGAAGGCTGAGTAAACCTTGAGCCTGGTGGGACTCGAACCTGCACTAATTGCAGGCAGCTGGTGTTACTTAAGGAGGCATTAGCCCACTGCTCCACCAAGGCTCTGTTAGTAACCAGTCATTTGGATCATTTTAAAGAGTGAACCAATTCATGGAGAATTAGGATATCGGTAGCTATTAGCCTTGATGGTCATCTACAGCTTCCTGTATTACCAAAAAAATTAGCCGAAATAACAGGTGTTGAAGAGTATCAGCAGAAGAAGACAATTGCTCTGTTATCCATGCCTGTAACTTTCATGAATGAGCTTAACTGGACATTGAGATATGGAGTGACAGATTCTATGGGTCCTTGGAGTATATAATAGGCAGTCTTTGTATCACACCTACTGTATTCATTTATTTACATGTCCAGTAGAGTAATGATGAGTCCATCAGCTACTCAGTGACTGAACTTTTCCAGCCCTTTAGAAAGGAGATTATGATGAAGGAAAAGACAGTATTTGCAACTCAAGCTAAGAAAAATCTAGTGTCTCTGTGTGCTTTAAAGGTTTTTTTCCCCCCTCTCCTCTCAATAGTAACTGCAGAGAAAAAGCAGGCAATTTCCTTATTTTTAAACATGTTCTCTTGGATTTAAATTTCTGGACTGCTTGTCTCTTGGCTGTTTTTCTCCTTCAAGCTGTGTTAAGCCATTAAGATTCAAAGGATAAGTGTTTCTTTTTCTTTTTTTTCAAATATGAATTATTTCTTTCAGAAATGACACTATTTGGCACAATCAAGCACCGTAGAAAAAGAAGTAAAATCACTACAGATTCTTTAGACAGCTTTCAAGAGGCAGTTGTATTCATTTCTTCAGAATTTTGAAATGCAATTGATTGGGCTTTTATTTTCCAGTAGAAAACCATGTCTATATTCAGATAGACATATTTGAAAGTAATGCTTTTGGTTCTTAAATAGCACCCTGCTTAACATCCTGATTCAGTCTTCCCACCATTTTAATTAGGGTTCAGCTACTCATTCTCATTAGAAACTACATTATAGCTAATTTCTTTATGGTGTCAAATCAATGAAATAATAGTGAGATTCTCTCTCTCTCTCTCTCTCTCTCTCTCTCTCTCTCTCTCTCTCTCCCTCTCTCTCTCTCTCTCTCTCTCTCTCTCTCTCTCTGTCACACACACACACACACACACACACACACACACACACACACACAGTGTTTTTTCAGCCAGCTTCCTTAATTTGGGGTATAGATTCTAATGTACACTTCCCTGTAACAGCTATAAGGGAAAAACTAAGACAGATGTCACTTTTCATTAATAGATCATTATCATCAACCCTTAGGTCTGCAGACCTAACATTACATTGCTGTCACCTCCAATATCTCTTTCATGAGAGCAGGTATGGATGATTTACATGACACAAAACAAGGGCTTAATTTCTCAAATTTGAAATGCTTTCATTATAAGCTGATCAGAGGTGTCAAATGAGTTATAGCAAAGAACTGTACATGGTTCGTTGCTATCATTGAAGATCCATCTTTCCCAACTGGAGGTCTCCACTGGGCAACTACTTGTACACAGGTGCTTCTTCCTGATTCCAGTCATGTGGGACAGATCATGATCAATAGAGTTGAAAGAGATCTGAGAGGTCATCTATTCCAACTCCTTCCTTAGAGAGAATCTCTGACCAGCCAGCCTCTGCTTGAAACCTTTAAGAGTCGTTAGAATGAGTATTGCAGATTAACTCTGCTCACTGCCTGAAGTTCGATCCTGACCGGCTCAAGGTTGACTCAGCCTTCCTCCTTCCGAGGTCAGTAAAATGAGGACCCAGATGTGTGGAGCCAATATGCTGACTCATTCTGGGGCAATTTCTAAGGCCTTGAGTTATGCATCTCAGCTTGTTTGAATTTCAGGTGGCTGTTATGCCCTAGATGAAATTTGCTGGTCCAGATATCCCATAATTGACTTTTGGATCTATTTCAGATATTGGTCCTGTTAGCTTCTTCTGTATGCATATACAAATAAAAATGCAATAGGCAAAGCAGCCTTTACATTGAGGGTTTGTATGTTTACATGAGTAACAAAACTGGGGGTTGTCTTGAAAATATGTTGAGATCAAAGAAAATGCAGACATTTCCCTATAGAATCTTGTCAATGGTGAACCAAACTGGTTATCCATTTCTCATATGACTAATGCAGGGATCTTCAAACTTGGCAACTTTAAGACTTGTAGACTTCAACTTGCAGAATTCCTCAGCCAGCCCTGGCTGACTGAGTAATTCTGGGAGTTGGAAGTCCACAAGTCTTAAAGTTGCCAAGTTTAAAGACCCCTGGACTAATGTCTCACCCTATTTCTTCTAAACTATCAACTGTCCAATCAACCACATGTCGCTGAAATACCTAAAGGAAAGGAAAATGATAAGCCCATCGCTGGCTTCAGATTTTCATGCACTGCTAGCTCTTAGTTAGAGGAATGTACCTTATTTAGATTGATTTAAAAGATCATTTAAAAACTACTGTGAGTTCCGAAGGCAGTTGTCAGACTGCTAACTATGATTAGGGATCACAACTAGGGCCCTCACAAGAAGGTATTTGCTTCACATTTTAACACAAAATTGACTAATTTGCCGATGCCCGGATATATAGATGAAGTGGAATGTGCTTGAATGCCGAACCACATTTTTTTTCTCTGAATCTTATCATGCAGTCTACAACTTCAAAAGTTCATATGTCATGATGTAGAGATAACTGCCCTGCACTAGCAAAAATTGCTTGAAAAAGTACTTGCGTTTGGAAAAGGATGTCAAAGTTGATAGGTTAAAAAAAAAGCATCTCAAAATGTAGGCATATTTTATGCAAACCTAAAAAAAAGGTTCAGTCTTTTTTTGCTGCATCCTCCCAAATGATGAAAAAAGATAATGTTCTCAATACTTCATTATCTTTCTTTTGATTATCATCATGTTTTCAACCATACCCTTGAATCTGCCTACCTGGAAAGCTAAGGTAGTGCATAGGAGCATCCAGGAAGAGATCAGGCAAGAGAGCTTGCCAGCTCCCTAAAAAATAATCTGGTCCTCCAAAAATTGTAGACTGCAGTCTGATTAAAAAAAATGTTATTGCAGATTAGGTCATCATTTTGCCATTTCACATATAACACTGGTTTTTTTCCCCCTTGGTTTGATGGGTTTCTTTCTTTATCTTACCTGAAGTGACCTTTTCTGGGCACTCTTGGGGGGAAAAAATTAAAAAGCCAGCAAGTTTTAAAAAACTTTTTGAAATATATAGAAATATATAGTTATGAATGTGTGATAACGTTAATTAACACTTTTGGAGAAATACATTTTTTTGCCATTGTTTTTCATCTGTGCTTTCAAGGAGAGAGAGAGAGAGAAAGAGAGAGAGAGAGAGACAGAGAGAGAGAGAGAGAGAGAGAGAGAGAGAGAGAGAGAGAGAGAGAGAGAGAGAGAGATGTGGGGAGAAAGGTATACATCAAAATAATGTAATTCTGAATGGAAAGGATACTGTTGTGTTTGAGTGTGAATGAACACAATGGAACCACTTCCACCAAACGTACATATTGACACAGACTTCCTGTTAAACTCTATTGTGTATGGTTGTAACGTTAGTCAAAATGAAATGTCAGTTTACATTTTTAAAATAAGCACGTATATAAATAAATAAATACCCCAAAACTCAGTATTCTCCCACCCAAAAAAATCAATGTGGCCATCTTAGATGATGTTTTGGTGGTATTTCCATTGACTGCACAGATCAGAAAAGAGGGCTGAGAAAATATATGCAGACCCCTCACATCTTAGACATTAACTGTTTAAACCTCTCCGCTTAGGACACCGCTGTAGGGCATTGCATGCCAAAACAACTAGACACAAAGATAGTGTTTTTTGTCTTCTCTTGTGCCATCACTCTGCTGAACACCTAATGACCACCTCATAAGACCTGCCTTATGGTCTAACTATATTTATCCATGTTGTATGGCTGTAGTATTATTATTATCCTTCCCATCTTCTTTACTACCCCTTCCTATTGTTGTCATTATTATGATTATTATTACTCTGTTGTTTTGCACGTAAACTGAGAGCTTATGCACTGGAGACAAGTTCCTTGTGTGTCCAATCACACTTGGCCAATAAAGTGTTCTATTCTACTCTAAATGATGGTGTTCTTTTGAAGCTTTTATTTTTTTAAAAAAAAATTATGGAGTCATCTAATAGCCCCAAAGGTTGCTTATCATAGAATTCTTTCTGCATGGATTTCCTGGGAAGAAAATGGGCAATGGAGTACTGGATATGTTTATATATCTCTAAATTTGTTGGAGATTTCTTGATTCTCTTGCTGATTACAATTTGACAGGGAGGTGACTGTTCATTTCCTTGGTTATGGAAGAATCTGCAGATGCTTTGTGTATGTAACCTTTTGGACTAAGTATGAAAAATGGTCATAGTTCACTTTTTACAGTGCTGTTGTAAATTGGAACAGTCAGTATACAAATTGTTGTAAGTTGAGGACTACATGTGATAAGTTTTGAAAAGTATTGGGGGGAAGGGTAATTAATTTGCAAGTTCAGAAACAAAGGAAGTTGGGCTCATTGCTGAGGCAGTGAATCAAAGTACTGCTACCTGAAAGATAAGAATTGAAGTAATTGGTGGATCTGGGAATCAGTCCAAAAATGGCTAGTGCCAAGGAGAGTTTTTTTTTCTTCCAATAACTTCAGTGGACTTTGAATTAGGCCTTGATTTCTGAGTCATTGCCGCTGGGAAGGAGGGGACTGTGCTGCAGTCTAGCGGACTTACGTTGGAGGTGAGCCATGATCTGTCTTTTACACAACAGTTCCATGTGCAAAGCCTGCCTCCCAGCTGTTTGTCTTCGGTGAGAAGAGACAGAGAAACAAAAATGTGACCACAGAAATTTTAGTCGTAGCATCTAAAGAGCTGCAACGGAAGATGGGCCATTGCAAAAGACATTCTATCCCCCTTAACTGTTTAATAAAACAGTGCAAGCTAGAAAAAGTGTGGTATGACTAGAAGATAGTCTCATAGCATTTGAAAGAAGCCAACCAGTTCTTCGAAGTTTTCTGCATGCCTACAGTTGCTTTATACGACTGGTGTGACCGTGGCTTGTGGCGTGGAATCCCGATAACTTCCACTCGTGATTTTAAAGCCCACATTTCTAGCTTATTGGAATATGGAGATCCCACTGAAAATACCTCAGAAATGTAACACTGGATGGCAAGGCAGATAGGATTTGTTTTCTACATACCTTTGAGTTCTTCCTCATTTCAGTTGTAAACAATTGGTCCAATGATGGTCCACCAATCGAGCCTGAAGGATTACAAAAGTATGGAGAAGATGGATTGTGTAACTATCCTATCCATACCAGAGGAGTTCCCATATCTCCATTGCTTTGCAGCCCTGTCTTCTTCCTGAAGTTAGGGAAAACATTCTGGAGCAATATGCTAGAACTTGTCAAGCAATAGAGCTAACATAAATTGATAGCCACTAGTATTTGGGTTTAGGATTACCTTTGTGGTAGAATCTGGTTGTTCACACATTGGAAGAGTGCATGTTTTTTTCATTGTGACAGACAGATGATCTGAATCAAACATGTTTTATTTCCTCCCTACAAGTTGATGGAAAAACACGCAAAAATATTCTGATAAATGAGTTCTTGTGGTTTACAGCAGTAAGATTAGTGAGCCAGCTTAAAGTCCTACTTAGAATGAAAGGGTTTGCATTGGATAAGGTGCCCATTTGCAGTTTCCTGCATGTCAACACCTCTCATTCATTGACTAATAATCTCTTTGGCCTTGCAAAGATTTAATTCAGTGGTGGAAAAATCCTTAAAATGGATGCCCTGTAAATAGATCGTGATATGTGATATATTCCAATCAGTTGCCCAGCAGATCCTCAACAAACTTGCCCTTCTTAAAGTGATTGAATTCATTCAGGAATCAAATAGTAGAAAGGGAAGCCTACGAGCTGTTATGTGAGATCAAGTGATAACACCCAGGGGCCATAAAAACTGATGACTGCAAACTTACTTCAACCTTTCTTTTATAATATGTTACCAAGCATGCATTAAGCTGGAGCTGAGCAAATTTCAAGCTTCTAATGGGATCTGGATTTATTTTGCTTCCTATTAAAACATGAAACAAAGGGAAGGAGTTACAAAAAGGAGGCTGGTGAAATTGTGGAAAGGTCATGGAGTAAAATCACTTATTTCAAGAGGATAATCAGAGCATTAAAGTACAAATAAGTAATCCAGAATTTACTCTAGCTCCAGACCTTAAATGGTCTAAGCTTGACAAAAACATGGAAGCCTCTCTCTGGCTGTTACACATTCTAACACTTAGGAAGAAGGGAAACCAGTTTTGAAATATTACTAAGAAAACTGCAGGGACTTAACCAGGTAGTCACTAAGAGTCAAGACTGACTCAAAAGCACCACATGCGGATGGATGGATGGGTGGATGGATGGATGGATGGATGGATGAATTATATGGCTAATATATTCTCATGGCATGAACTTTGAACTGTTATAAAATATATAAGAGCCCTAGTTAGAATGCAGTATTGCAGGCAAAGTCTGCCACAGTCTGGAGTTCAATCTTGACAGAGCTTAAGGTTGACTCAGCCTTTCATCCTTCTGAGGTCAACAAAATGAGGACCGACCCAGAAAGTGCTGTAAAACACTATGGGGCAGTATAGAAGTCCAAGTGCTATTGCTATTGCTATCAGAATCCATACCTATTAATAAGTGATTTGGAACTGCCAGTTTGGGGAATCCTTCTTTCCCCACTGATTATAAGCTACACAGCAATGTGGAAACTTCAGCATCACAGTAACAGCTGGCACATCAGTCAGTGTCATTAGTAGTTGCTTAGTTGGGACTATGTCACCTCTAGGGCAGAATGTCATCACTTTGTCAGGCTCTGGCAGGGTTTGGGGGTCATTCATGCAGCACGGAATGAAACCGATTTGGAAACAGAAAGGGTAGATCGGGTTATGGGACTAAACAGTTTCATTTAGCATTTGAATAAGTCTTCTTTTCTTTTTTTTTTCCTTTTTATATGTAATATTAGTATTGCTTGTAGTCATTTCATATGAGCTAGAGTGCGATAGAATTAATAGTTTATTGTTGTTAGCATATGGATGTTTATGATTGTTCTTTGTTTTTATACCTTGTACTTAGCTCTGGGAAGTTGGGGGGGAGGGGGGAATGGGGGGGAGGGATAGGGAGGGTTAGGTAGGGGTGGGTGGAGGGAGAGGGGGATTGTTAAAGATAAAATGTACTGTAAAAGTTTTCAATTAAAAAAAAAGAAAGGGTAGATCGAGCACGTCTTTGCTAGTGTCTGCTGCTTCGATTAATATTCCCTCTGGTAAAAATAACTTGGGCTCAATAGCTTTCCCTATGATGGAAAAAATGAGAAAAGTGGTGTTAGCTCCAGAATATAAGGTGAAGGTCCAGTAACGTTTCTGCTAGAATATTCAACAGACATAAAATTAACTGCAGTACTCTGATAAGTTGAATGCAAACTTAAATTAGATCAAATGAGGAGTTTGTCTTCACCACATCTTCTTTGTCTTTTGAGACTAGGAGTTGGCTCTCCTCCCCTTCAGTATCCTGTTTTGTTGGATTATTAAAAGTTTGGCCCTGTGAAGATTATAGTGAAGAACAGTGGTGGGATTCAAATATGTGAACAACCAGTTCTCTGCATGGGTGCCGCTTCCGGAAGTCCATTCTGGTCCTGGGCAACAAAAAATTAGCTACAGGTTCTGCCAAACTGGTGCAAACTGGCTGAATCCCATCACTGGTGAAGAACCAGTGCAAACAAGAAGATCCATTGATTTTAGTGGGTCTGCTCTTAGTGTGAGAATATTATACTTGGATACATGTTCACAAAGGAAATAATTCTAATTATGTCATGTTAGGGGTGTAGAATTACCACCTCTGTATTTGCTTTGTCTTTTAAAATAAAAAAGAATAGAATAGAATAGAATAGAATAGAATAGAATAGAATAGAATAGAATAGAATAGAATAGAATAGAATAGAATAGAATAGAATAGAATTTTTATTAGAGTCACTGACCAGAACTGCAAACAGAAAAACATTAAAATAAAAAACAAAACAAGATAAAATGTTAGAATTGATAGTGGGTATGTCAGTGAATAATAAAAAATACCTAGATTTATAGGTAGTATAACAAAATTTAGCTATGTTCGAGGAGATTGAATCATGCTGAACTGATAACCACTATACATTAAAAAATATATATCAGAATTTCATGGGTGTTTTATGAGGTGGACACTATACAGTGGCTCCTTGAATCCTTATAGAGGCTACAGTATAGCAGGACATGAGCTGCAGTATCAATAGCCCCTTGATCACTGGGGGCTCAGTCTCAGCTCATAGAGAAGATTTTTGTATCAGCTCTCCACAACTGTTGTGGGGAGAGTGTTGAAGCATGTTAATATTAGTGCTCTCTGGAATTTGGAAGCAGTTGGGTGGTACAAATATCTGACTGGTTTGTAAAAAAAAAGGGGGGCTTGACTGCTCAAAAATTAAAATAAACGTTCTTAGGTATAGCAGGCTGATTCTGTTGGATTTCCATGTCTTTAACATCTTGCTTATGTGAGGAGTGAATGCTCAATACAGAGAGTAAACAAACTTTTCATTATTTTTATGAAGTATGCCTCTGCCAGTGTAGGAAAATGTTGAAAGCAGCATTGAAATTTGCCTAGTTTGTGCTAATGCCTTATAATAAATCTCCAGGTTGTGCTTAAGACACTGCAGTGTGCAATTTATTCTAAAACTGCACTTACTGTATTTTATGTCTTTCTGTAATTGGTTGTTTCATCTGATTCTGATTATATTCATGTATAATAGCGACAGGCTCCAGATAGGAATTAAGAATTATCGAATGAGGAAGTTTTGGGGGAATTAAGGCCTTAAGCATCCATAGTAGATATATGTTATGATATTTAGAAATACATCCAAAATGTGCTGTAATCAAATCTTGAAAACAAATTGACTGATAAATCAAACCCTGAAAAGAAATTGGCCAATAAATCAAATCCGGAAAAAACGCAGTGACAGATAAATCAAGTCTGTAAAGGAAACTAGACTGATTGCTCAGAGTCATGATATGTTTATTAAAATAAGAATCTACTTTGTACATGGCTCAGCTTTTGCTTTCCGCAATCATGTTAATTAAGCACGATCACTTCTTGTGCACATAATATGGGCAAACTGATAAATGCACGTATAAAACAGCAGATGAATATTTTTCAGAGGTTTGGCCTTCTTCTAAATATTCTTGGTAAAATTCCCTTCTGAGTGAGCGAGCTTGTGTTTGCACTGAAGTACAAAGGTTGCTGATAATTTATACTAAAGATACCTCTTCAATTCTTGTTTCTCCTCCCAAGCAAGCAAACTCTTCAGATGACTCAAGGTCATTGGCTTAGTCCAATTTCATGTTAAGCAATTATACAAGGTTTTCAGCAGACATTGGGCTTGTATGCTAATTTTGGAACTCTCTTCAACCTCTTCTGCATGGGTAGAAAACGTAGCCTGGGTGTTGTAAATAGCTTGCCACCATTTTGTGATGCTCTTTTGTAGTTTTGGAGATGTTTAGCTATCCCAGAATCTTTTCAAAAATATGGCAATTTATGGAATTGCTCTTACTACACAATTCAGGTGTGACTATCAGCCAATATAATTTGCAAATCCCTAGCTTTCCTTTCTTAAAAATTAATAGGCAACTTAATGTCCTCAAGAGTCTTATAAATGATGTCTCCCATATATTGTCTTTTCTCATGATGGTTGTGTTGATGGAAGTTTTAGTTCTAGAAATCTGGAAGCCACCATATTGTCTAATCCTGTGTAATGAGGGGCAAATTATTTCATTGTATTAGCAATATGGTAAAGGTGCTTGTTATTTTTTTTCCCCAAGCTTAATATCCCCAAACAAATTCACAACAAAAATTGAATCCATCTGTTTGAAGATTTGAAAGGAACAGTGTAAGAAATGCCCTTGCTTGCTTTGATGTTGATCACAGGTCCAAAGATGAGAAATTAGACAATTACTACTCTAAACTCACAGTCTGAAAAGGAACACACACACAAACACATCCTTTTAAAACATGATTTGCTAAACAAGCTGTTATAGTTTGGTTAGACATTGTGCTATGCCATAATGGGGACTTATGGATATTATTAAGCTAAAAATAAATCAACCATACTATGTCTTAATATGATACCGAATCAGTTATTTGAGTGCTGAAGAGCCATGTTGACTTGGAATTTTAGGAGAATGATTTCAAGAAACCCAGAGGTTAATAATTGGGAAAGTTACAGTAAATGATACTCTTATGTGATTACTTTTAGACTTCCATTCTCCTGATGCATCTGCAAATGGAAGATTGGAGTTCTTCAATTTCTTTCTCACTAAATTATGTTTTATGAATCTGAACTGTAAACTGGCTAGTATTGACTAGCTTCCTAAGGCACGGTTCGTCAGTGGCTTGTTTTACTGAATCATAGTTACAAGAAATTGTATTTTATGCAGGTTCAGCCATAATTTAAAACCACAATAAGATAAAAATGATAGTTAAAACTTTGGCTTTCCCTCCAGGGAGAACGCAAGAGCAGGGATAGCCTGAAGCGCACGATTTATTCACATGACAATAAATCACACAATAAATCATTGTGTCTGAAGCTGGGAAGGGAGAAGCATCAAACTGAATAGTTTCAATATAGTTCAGTGGAGCCCTCTCCTTTTCCCCTCTGTCCAATTGATGCATAAAAAATGCACTTGAGAATGAAAATAATGTGCTTGTAATTGGATTAAATGAGTTAACAGAAATAGCAGTATCATACCATGATTTTTTCCATGATTTTGCTATTTCGATTAATAGCAATAGCAATTAATACAATTTTTTTTAAAAGAAAAAAAGAAAATGGTGCTGCTTTTTTGCAATACACGCTTCTCTTTTCTCTGAGTTTAATGGATCTTTTTGCTAGTGCTGTGTTGCTGAATGGAATGGCCAAAAGGGGGGAAATGTATAATAAAGGTGCTTCCTGCATAGCTGTTTATGTTCTTTCCATCTGAAGAGCAACCAGGGGAAAAAGCCACCAATCTTTGCAGTAAAACCAAGGCCTATTGGAGAGGAGACTGGCCATGTGATGCATCTATGCATCCCTTGTTTGTTTGAATTAGCCTAGACTAAACCAAGGTATTTATCCAACCTGCACCAGCCTGTGGCAGGCCACACAAAGAATAGCAGCAATCTTCCTTTTGGGGTGTGTATGTGTGTGTAATTATTCATCTTGTGTAACTCAAGTGCTTTGACTGTCTTGTATCTGAAACTCCAGGTTCACAGCTGTTTAGACTGCCTGTCGTTCTTGTCCTTCAGCTCAGCCTTGCCGGCTTGAGTTATAGACTGAGGCTGCCATCTCAACTCAAAAAAAAAATGGTAATTGAATGACAAGGAGAAAGTTTAGCTAAGTTTAGTTGTCAAGAGGCAAGTAGGAAGGTCCCAACTGTTTGACTCTGAATGATTATTCAAGGTGCCTCCATAGTTTACTATGATAATGGTCCCCCAAGGTTGTTAACCACAAATGGCATGAGACCCAGCCAACCTAGACAGTGGTGGGGAAGGATGGGCAATGCAATCCATTGGGATCTGTGTCTATCCTAGGGTAGGCAGTGACCTTAAAATTAACACAAATCCTCTCCTCAAGGTAGCAACAGACCTAATCTTGTTACCATATTTCCCCCCCCCAAAAAAAAACATTTGATATGAGAACATTTTCTTCTCTGGATCAAAAATAAAGGCACCCTTCTACAAATGTGGTGTCTCTTTCATTCTGTCTGAGAGCATCAGTGGAAGATGACCTACGGACTTTTGTCCTTGTTTCTTCACTTCCTGAAAGTTTTCCTCGGAAGCTTGGTTTGACCAAGTCTCTGTATGTTCTCTCTGACTTTCAGAACAACGGACTCATATTTTTCCTCGGTCAAACAGACAACCATTTCAGAATTTGAGGTATTCTCATTCTCATTTGAACAGCTTGTGTGTATGGTTACCTGCATGTGTGAAAGCATATCTAAGAGGTTGAATACCTTAGTTGAGAGTAGCGTCTAATTCAGGGGTCTTCAAACTTGGCCCTTTTATGACTTGTGGACTTGAACTCCCAGAATTCCTCAGCCAGCTTTTCTGGCTGAGGAATTCTGGGAGTTGAAGTCCACAAGTCATAAAAGGGCCAAGTTTGAAGACCCCTGGTTTAATTATATAGAAGATGAAATAATACAGAGCATTTAAACAGGGCATTGGAACCTTTAAATAGCACTCATATTCTCAATAATTCTGGATGTAGCATGCTGATTGATACCATTGAACTGATTTTGAGCCTCAAGTATTTAGAAAACTACCTTCCGCTTTCAAAATTTTGAGGGCACACTGCAAACACCAAAAAAAATGTGCATTAATAATTACAGTGTTCAAAATAAGGCCTTGGAGTGCCATTTTTAGATTTTGTATTGTCCCTGCCATTTACTTTGTAAGTCCATGGGAGTAAGCTACCATTGATACCCATCAAGGTCGAGCCTCCATCTATGCCTTGATAGTGCTATTAATTATTTTGCAGTGTAATCTTTTAGACCATCTACTGGTGAAAATTCCAGCTTGGGGATGGAATGGGGCCAAAATAAGGGTTTTGTTTATTTCATTTCTGTTTATTTTCTACACCAACCCATTAGACGAGCACTAAATCAAACCAGATCATCATCCCTTAGAGTTGGCAAAGAAATATCATTTGGTGGCTTCCAATGATGCAGTTGCCATGTCACCGATTGGATTAAAGAGCTCTGCAAGCAGCGGCAGAAAGGAATTCTGGCTGATTAATTACCATCAGATCAAGACTCTGTGTTTGTGAAAAAGCCCTGGCAGAGAAATTGGAATATAGATAGATTTAGCTTAATGCCTGATAACTTTGCTGCCTAGAGGTAATTTTAACTACATTGCAGGTGACCCAGTTTGTGTCAGATGTGACCCTCTGAATGGAAGTAAGTTTTTTCTGGTGGAGAGCAAAGGTTGGATAGACAGGTTTAATTTTGAGCTGAAGATAATTTTTGCAGCATGATCCCTGCCCTCTCCCCACCCACTCTATCTACTCAACCAATTTCAGACCACTTGAAGAAATAATAAGATGAAAGGCTAGGTGTCTATGCATTTTGCCAGGCAAGGCATTATTTCTCCTGGGATACGAATGAGTGAAGTCATTCCTCGACTAAGTATTAGGTATAGGATACCAGAAGGAGCCAGAATCTAATAGTTCTGAAATGCCCTCTGGCAATTAAAAGAAATCAGTTCATCCACTCTAGATCTCCAAATTATTTCTATCCTGTGTTTCTAAATAAAGCAGAGTGTTCATATTACTGTGATTTAAGATAATTCTCCTCTGTGCTTTTAAGCAGGCAAAATTCCTTAGGCTTGTTCCTTTTATGTACTAGTAGTCCAAGAATTCCTACCTCATGTCATTTTGAAATATGTCTTTTATGGATGCTCATCCAATTTTGTTATAATTGCTCTTGTGAAATATTCCTCTACTTCTAATGATTTCTTAGTAAAAAAAAATCCTTCAAAACCATATAAGGTAGCCAATTTAGCTCTCTCCTCCATCAGTATGTCAATTCCGCTCTAAAATAATTCAAATTGGTGATCATCTTTCTCTGCTGATAATAAATTCCAGAGATTAGATATGCTCTTTATTTCAAGACAGCCAGATCTTGGGTCAGTAACAATAGTATACAGAGATTTCATCTACCCAAGTGAAGGCGGTCTTAAGCATAATAGATCATACTGCAGAATTCTCTAGGTTGAAAGAGGTTGAAAAAGAAGGTAAATTGATTTGAACATGATGTTCTAGATCCCAGAAGAATAAAAACAGAGGAAAAGAAATAAGGAAGTAAGCATGCTTCCATCACATTGCCACGGTAATGAGTTTGGTGGAAGCTGCAGAATTATGGTGCTAAGTACCGTAGCAGGCCCCATCCAAACACATCTAGCAGATGCTAGGTGAGCTAAGACTGTCTTAGATAATTCAAAATATGAGAGGGGACCAAATAAATAAATAAATAAAGGTCTGAAGAATGACAAGGGGAAATCTTTCTTTGTAAGGGGAAGTTGCTTATGGATTAGGAATATGCACAGAGCCGAAGAAAAATAACAGTCTTCTTTCAGGCCATATTGTGTACTGGCCCCATTTGACCCAGCTGCATGTTGTGTACAATACATACAGTACTTCTTTCCCTTACTTCCCTAAATTAAGTTGTTTTCTTCTCTGGGTCACAAGGTTGCATCAAAACTAAAATTTGCCATGTTTCTCTTCTGTATTTTTCATTGGCCTTGTCCTGCAGGCAGGTTTCCGAGCTTCCGTTTGAAGGTTGCAGGGTTTAGAAAGGGAATGGAAGTTGGCCTTCTGAGATGGGTCTGCTGTTTCTGGATGATGTTGCATTTTAAAGGAATTGCTCAAAATAGTGAAACTCGAAGCTTAATGGCGAAAGTCAGCTGCTGAACCTTAGAAAACCCTTTTTTCACTGATAGAACCTGGAGCTTTATCAGTGAAAACTTGTAAACCAAACTTGTCCCTTTTATCACTTGTGCACTTCAACTCCCAGAATTCCTCAACCAGGCACACTGGCTGAGGAATTGTGGGTGTTGAAGTCCACAAGTCATTAAAGGGCCAAGTCTGAAGACCCCTGTTGTAAACAGTGTTTTGCTTCTTCTTGATCTGGATCTCAGCACTCTTTCATCCACTTACAACCTTCTCAGTCTCCTATTTGGTTTATGAATGGGCTTTAAAGATCTTAGCTTCATTCCTCAAGTAGGATGCCAGTTTTATTTTTATCATGGATTTAGAAAACAATGCACAAAATCTTGGAAATTATTTTTACATGGTTTGCACATCACTTCCTTTTCAACAACAAATAAACAATGGTAGGCTGCAAAGTCCAGTGGTGATAGAACTCCCAAATTCACTTTAAATTGCATCTAGTCTTGGATCTGCAAGTACAGAGGTAGTACCTGCTGATCTCCACTCTTTTAATAGGACGATATATAGAGATTGCATATTAAGCCACAGATTTGTGTAATATTTGCCCATGCCAATAAACCCCCTCTCCATGAGTATGCATGCAAATTCAGAAATGAATAATAAATTTAAGTAAAAATACTGAACATCATTAAATGCCTCTAATGAAACAATGCCTTGAGTGAATACATGCTTGTCTTAATGGCCAATTTCAAGGATTGTAAAACAAGATGGTAAGGCATATAAGCAACCCTCATTTCTTTAATGGAAAGACAGTCTTGAGCTATCTTAGCTAAAACGAATTAACACCTTGGGTGGGAATGATTGTATTTTTAAATTTTTGAAGGAATAAGGTGGCAACAAGATTAGTCAATATGGGCAGAGCCATGTCATTAGCACAGATGTGGTTGGCCTTCTAATTTTATTTTTCCTTGACAGACACTGAGTTTCTTAACTACAGCCACTTAGCTAGATTAACTTCTTGATGCATGAAGGCTAGTTTAGAGCAGTGTTTCTCAGCCTTGATGGCTTGAAGACAAGGGAACCTCAACTCTGGGAATTGAGGTCCATACATCTTCAAGCCACCAAGGCTGAGAAACACCAATCTAGAGCATTCAGGAGTGTCTGAATGAGGTCCACTGATTTTTGTTAGGAATACGGATTGAACAAACTGCCCTGAACTAAATTGATAACAACTTTACCATTCTAAATTCTAATCGATGTCAAGAACTTTGCTCGCTGTGGTGTGACTGGACTCCCAATCACACACACCCCTTTTTTCCCCTTCTCTTTCTTTTTTAAGTTAGAAAAGGAAATTAATTCCTCTATTCTATAGGGGAAAGGTGTGTGTGTGTGTGTGTGTGTGTGTGTGTGTGTGTATGTGTATATATATATATATATATATATATATGGATCCTTGGTTTTTCGGGTTTTTCCCCGCGTAGAACTAAAGGTGTAGGCGCAACGTTTCGACGGAATCCCATCCGTCATCATCAGGCTTTAGCTTCCTTCTTCTGGGAGAAGCATGTGGCTGTTTGTTCCTCTTTTTTTAAACTGCCAGAGGGGGTGTGTTCTGTGGAGGTGTGCTCTGATTGGGTAGGGGACCAAGTGTGTTCTGATTGGGTGGGAGTGTGTTTTGAATGGTGGGTGTGTTCTGATTGGGTGGGGGGGTGTTCTGAGTGGATGGGCTGGTCTCAGCTGCCAGCTCCAGACCTGAGCTGGTGAGTTGTGCTGCTATATATATATACACATATATATATACATATACATATATACATATACACATACACATACACATATACATATACATATATATACACATATATATACACATATATATACATATATATACATATACATATACATATACATATACATATACATATATACATATATACATATATACATATATACATATATACATATATACATATATACATATATACATATATACATATATACATATATATATATATATATATATATATATATATATATATATATATATATATATATATGGATCTTTGGTCATTCGGGGTTTTTTCCACGTAGAATTGAAGGTGTAAGAGCAACGTTTCGACGAAATCCCATCCGTCATCATCAGGCTGGTGGCTTCAGCTTCCTTCTTCCTTCTTCTGGGAGAAGCATGTGGCATGTAGCATTCAAAGCCAACAGGCCAAGTCACTTGAGAAAGCTTGTAATCTTTCTTCCTCTTTTGTCCCTTTGGTTTTATGCTGTTTACAGAGGAGCCCATGAGGGTTGGTGTTTGGGGGAGTGGGGGAGAGGCAGATAGCCAGCTGGGGAGGCTGACCACATGCATATTTGTTGCTTAGGTTCTCATCCTCTTGGCTAAACTTAGCAATAAACAAACTAGCAATTTCAGGCTCTGGCTGTGAAGGAGTAGCCGGCTGGAATGTCTTTAAAATGAGCTGAGCCTAATGGGTAAGAAATGATTTCTTTGGGTTTTTAGTTAATAATTCTCTCCCATCCAGCTCAGAGCAACAAAGGAGGGGTGGGGGGGCATCTCCTTTTGGCATTGCACAAGAAGACAAAACACGAGGAGGAGGAGGAGGAGGAGGCGGAGGAGAAGGAGGAGGAGGAGGAGGACAGGAGGACTAGGAGGAGGAGGAGGAGGAAGAAGAACAAGGTTTTGCACCCTCCAAGTTACTTCAGGCCATTTTCGTTGCCAGGGATAACATCTTAGAAAAGGAACAAAGTATTTTGACCAGCGATTCACGTGCTGTTTTATTCTTTCTGACACTTGCTGTTTCCCTTGCTCTCTCTTGCTGTATTTTCTGGATGTAGACAATAATATAAAGTTCTTTGCAACTGCAGGCTTTGAAAATGAGCAGGAAGACATGTTTTGGACCACCTCCAAAGTCCATATCTCTCTGCCTTTTTTCAATGCATCTAGGTCAGCTTGAAGAAAAGGCACCTCTCCCTTAAGGTTAATGTGACACTTGTAACTGTAGTTATCTCTTTTTTATTTATCTTTTTAGGGTCACAGGGAAACCTGAAAAAGTTAGGCTGCTTTAATGACTAATACAGAGATGTCACACTAGCATGGGGTGTGCTATGGTATGGGGTCTACATAGTTCTCCCAAATGATTTGGGAGGAAGTATGGACTTACTTCCAAAATGTTGGTGTCTGTGCTGGATGTGGCATTTTGAGGGGCTGTGTGTGTGTGTGTGTACGTGTGTGTGTGTGTGTGTGTGTGTGTGTGTGTGTAGAAAGAGAGAGGGAAAAAGACTGAGAGGGAAAAAAAGAGAGAGATGTCTTTTGGGTCTGCATATCATTTGGTACCTCTTATAATATATGTTAAAAGGGACGCGGTGGCTCAGTGGGTTAGGACGCTGAGCCTGTCGATCAGAAGGTCGGCAGTTTGGTGAGTCGAATCCCAAGTGCTGTGTAACAGAGTGAGCGCCTGTTACTCGTCCCAGCTTCTGCCAACCTAGCAGTTCGAAAGCACGTAAAAATGCAAGTAGAAAAATAGGGACCACCACGGTGGGAAGGTAACAGCCTTCCGTGCGCCTTTGGCGTCTAGTCATGCCGGCCACATGACCACGGAGACGTCCTCGGACAAGTGCTGGCTCTTCAGCTTTGAAATGGAGATGAGCACCGGCCCCTAGAGTCGGACACGACTAGCACGCATGTGCAGGGGAACCTTGACCTTTAATAATAAATAATAAACCTTTATTGTCAAAGTACAACATGTGTACATTGAGATTAGCTGAGCCTCACCCCCCCCATACTCCCTCCCCCCAACACACAGTGACAACAAACCATCCTACCACACCATGTGAACCAACTACACCACACACTGGCCTCCCAAGTCAATTCTTTACCTTTATAATATATGTTAATATTTTTCATCCTTAATTTTATTAGGAAAAAATACCGAATATAAGATTCTTCAGGACTATAGATCACTGGAAAAAAAATATTTAACTGGTTAATTTCGTATACTATTGCTATGATTACACTGAAGCTGTATTTTAAAAAATGGAATCAGAGAGCAGGGGATAAAAGAAAGATTTGATTAGATCTCCTTGGTTTTTAAGCATATTTTCTCTTCTTGGTCTTAGTCTGCTTTGAATCCCCTCTTGGTTCTTTTCCAACGTTATCCCTCTTCCAGTTAATGATAATGGCATATTGAATCTCAGATTCACTGTAAAAATAATTAAGTTAAATCTGGCTGGGGACCAAAGTTAGCAGGCCAAGGTAATGTGTCATAAAGGTGTGAAGTTTGAACGTTGCAATCTGCAAATTATGAGTAATCTGACTACTGGACTGAACAAGAATATTGTTGGGCAAGGAGCTGTTGGATTGTGGCAATACCTTCAAAGCTACAAAAAAGATATTTAAAAGAAAGATGTTGAGATACCAAGAACAAGCTTGGGATCAAGGAGGGTAAGACATTATTATTATTTAAATTTAAAATTAATAAATTACACGTATATAAACAGGAAGCAAGCCCCAGACTCACTAGCACTGATGATACCACCTAATTGGGCAATAAAATGTCTGCAAGCAAACAAACAAACTCAGAGAGCATCAAGGATTCAGCAGTTCAATATTTTCTTCTATTGGAAATTGTAAGCATTATAATTTTAATGTAAATTATGAATAATAATAATAATCACCATCATCATCTTACTTCTAATAATAAGGCTATGGTCTTCCCAGTTGCAATGTATGGCAGTGAAAGTTGGACAATAAAAAAGGCGGAGCGCCAAAGAATTGAGGCCTTTGAACTGTGGTGCTGGAGAAGACTCCTGCGAGTCCCTTGGACTGCAAGGCGATCAAACCGGTCAGTCCTAGAGGAGATCAATCCTGACTGCTCTTTAGAAGGCCAGATCCTGAAGCTAAAACTCAAATACTTTGGCCACCTAATGAGAAGGAATGACTCACTGGAGAAGAGCCTAATGCTGGGAAAGATTGAGGGCAAGAGAAGAAGGGGACGACAGAGAATGAGGTGGCTGGATGGAGTTACTGAAGCCGTAGGCATGAGCTTAAATGGACTCCAGAAGATGGTAGAGGACAGGAAGGCCTGGAGGAACATTGTCCATAGGGTCGCGATGGGTCGGACACGACTTCGCAACTAACCACAACAAAAAGTGCTTAAACAGACAAGCACCCACCACATAACACTCCAAACTCAACAATTGTTGATAAGAAAGACAAAAAAAAGTCTGTATAGTGGACGTGGCAGTACTTGGAGACAACAGAAGAGAAGAGAAAGAACTGGAGAAGATAAGAAAATACAAAGAATACCATCAGATGAAGAAATAATAATAAAAAATACTAGAATGCGGAGAGGTGGAAAGATTGACTATGCGACTGAAAGAAAAAGAAGAAACAGAATATTGCCAAACTTGGGACACATTTTATCGATGGCTAGAGGAAAGAATAAAGGATTAGGAATTAAATATGTATTAGTGAATGTAAACTCAGACAGCACGTTGGTTGAAAAATTATTATTGTATGTATGGGGGAAAAAATAATAAAAACTTTAATAAAAAAATACAAAGATTTGCAAATAGAAGTAGAAAGAGTGTCACAAAAGAAGGCAAAGATAGTACCAATAGTATTAGGGGCGTTGAGCACAATCCCAAAACATCTGGAACACCATCTGAACACCATCGACACTGACAAAATCACCACCAGTCAATTGCAAAATGCAGTTTTGCTGGGAACAGTTTACATCCTGGGAAGATACCTTTAACACCATTAAATATCCACATCTGCCTGTCCTAGGTCCTTGGCAAAGATTAGATAGGTGGATAAAGATGTCAAATCTAGTCTAAACATCTGGTTGACTGTATGAGCAACCATAATATATTTAACTTTTTATAACATCACACTTTAGACTGGTTAACACGAAGTGGAATAGGAACTGTAATACTTCTAGTTCAACTCTTAGATAATAGAGGCATTATATAAGTTGTCATGTCAGGCAGAATCCATTATTTCTTTCCCCCTTAGCCTTGCTGCCTTAACTGCAAAGATAGCAACTCACTGTGTCACAAATTGCTTGGTACCTGGAAGGAGGAAATTCAATTTTCTTTCAACATTCCAGTTCCTCGTGTCATCAAGGAATGGGGATAAATAACGATCCCAATATTTAACATACAACCAGCCAGTTTGGATGATATGGATGGACAGGTAATAGAGAATCAGGCGATCGATAGCAACACATTTTGATGGTGTTGATTCTCTCTTAAATCACAGGCAGAAAGTCGTACAATATTGGTTCCTGGGAAGTAATGGTTGAAGGAGTTTTTGCTTTCCAGCTCAAGCTTCTCAGCTTCCCAAATACAACTGTTAGGCTGGTGTGTATACCAGAATGCAAGACGAGATGAGCTGCACTCAATAGAATTCTTACATTTTTAACGAGCTTTGCGATTTGTAAAAGGCCATAGCAAATATATTACAAGTATAACAGAACGACAATGTAATCTTAAAAAAAAAACAACAACACACAAGGCAAAATCAACTTCTGTGCTTGTAATTAGAGAAAACTTCCCAATGAATACTGCAAATAATACGTTCTGCAGTATTATTAACCAGTTGGCAGTCCCAATATTTATTAATCTATGGCAGCCCCAATAATTTTCATAAAGAGGCATGCAGTTATGCCTCTTTCCAAGCGGTGGGTATGCTTGGCTGGGGCTTATGAATGGCTGTTGGGGATCCGCTCAAGTGGTCTCTAAAGCTGTAAATTCCTTGACCTTGTCAAATGAGATCAATTGGGATGATGCTGGCTCCAGTCTCTTCTGTGGAATTTTATTTCCAGAATCTGATGCATGATATTACCGCTTCCATTGCCTGTATGTCCTTCAGTTTAAGCTACGTGGTGTGTAAAAAATGCCTGAAGGACATGTGAAAGTCAGATGTAGTGAACAAAGCACCTCTGCTGTATCTTTCCTTCCCCTGTGCTGGTGACCATCAGTAGAATCTGAAGGACAACACAAGGACTTAGGGATTTTTAACCTATAACTCAGTTCACTTCCTTCATGGAGAACTTCTCCTCCAGTGGAACTAGCTCTTCTCTGGAAAGAAGAGCAGGATTCTTATTATTCACATTCATAATGTTGGCAAGACCTGGATATGTTCAGCAGGTATTTGAGGACTGTGATGTGATCAGTGCTTTTTTTGTAAAAGAAAAAGGTGCCGGAACTCACACATGTCATACAACTTGCCTTGCCTACCCTACAAGGTTCCATCCAAAAAAGGTGCCGGAACTCCGTTCTGAGCGGTCTATGAGGAAAAAAAGCCCTGGATGTGATGATGTATCCAGGTGTCAGGCACAAAGAATCAAGGCCATCTGTTAGATTGCAGCATAGGGTTGTCATAGGTATTCATTCAAGCCTGTACACAATCTAGTCAACTAAATTGGGGGGAGATAGGGGTCAACGTTGACTGTTCGTGGCAATGTAAGGACTCTAAGCTGATAATGGGTTTAACTCCCATCTCTGCCTGCCCTTCTCCTACATCAGTATGTGTATGGGTCTTATTGATGGCTGCTTGTTGTTATTACAATTTACTAAATTGTTGAAATGGATGCATACATACAGTAGTGAAGTTCCTTAAAATGTATGGCTTCCGTAAAGCCATTAGATTCATTTTGACTGAAGGAGTGTTAAAGCACCAGTAGGTAAGCAAGCAAGCTGAAGTGATAACAGAAGAATGGGAGATATATGCTAAAGGATCTCTTACTGGGCTTGTTTTGAAAAACAGAGAGAGAAGATGAAAAGAGAATGATGGTCATTTAACCTTGGTGTTCTGTACCAGCCTGCTACCGGCCCTGCAGATAAGGCAGGGACAACCCCTTTTACAAGAAGGCAAGAGGCTGGAACTAAGCCTGCCAAATTTATTAACATAAAAACATAAACAGAGCAAAGAGAGCAAACACGAACCATGAAACAGGAACTATTCAAACGGTTGCCTTCGGCAAACCAGCAAGCTCTCCAATCCCCTCAGCAACCTCTCCAACACCCCCCTCCTCCTCCTCTGAGTCGTCCGACCCAAATGCCGAACCCACAGGCTGACCCTGAATCACAACACTTGGCAATGTTTCCTTTATGTCCATCCCCTCTCCCTACCCTGGTACATGGTGTGAACAGAAAGAATCAAGCTATCCATCTTTGTCTTTGATCTACAGTAGATACCGGCCACTTCCTATAACAGTGTTTTCAGAATGGCACGGGGGATTAAGAAAAAAAAATGATTGGGCCTCTCTGCAGGCTTAACTACCACAACCTATGGACAAGAAAAACCAACATAATATACTTTCCCTGCTCTCCCATCACATCAATACATGGGAAATGCATACGCCATCCCCCTCTCTTGTCATTAAGGAAAGTATGAGCAGGATTAGAAATAGAAGCTTCCAACAGCTTGATTTCTTCCACAGCATGCAATAAACCTTTATGAATATGCAGACAAAGGGGGATCCCATACCAGGACAGTTGAGCCACTGTATAACCCAAAGCAGCATTCCTTTTCTTGCAAAGCAAGCCTGCTTTTCCAGCAGCTAAGCAGTATAAAATGTGAAGCCAGCAGCAGTTAATCTGGCTTACTTTCCTGGGAACTAATGCCAGGCAGAAAACCTCCTGTGAATTATTTTTTTTTCCTCTCTCTCTCTCTATCCCCTTCCAGTTCTTATTCGGTACAATGAAGGAGAATTTACTTTTGAAATTTCTTTCAGGAGAAAAAGAAAATTTCAGTGCTTGTGCTCATGTAAGTTTCAGGATGACCAGAATGGCAGCATTGCCTTGTCCTTCAATGTGGAGCCAACTTCCCAGGGATCTGCAGTCTCCCTGGCTTGCCATATTGCCCTTAAATCTCAAGGGGAAAACTTTGCATAAGACTCTATCCAGAAAATTGGGTCTGACTGGAGCAACCAGAGAGGATCGGTTGATTCTGGTTGTAGACAGCCAGGAAAGCCTTAGAGTGTTGGAAAGAAAACAACCACATTAGTCCACCATGTCTAGGAAGAAGTAACCACCCCAATTCATTAAAAGTTTTAAAGCACTCTACAAATAAAGTAGAAAAAGACAAGACCATTCTGAAGGGAAAGAAAGAAAAGTTTGAGGAACTTACAAACAGGTTTTTTTGAGCATAATATCACCTAGAATGTCTTCCAAACATATAGTGAGGACTATATGTAGGAGATGACCCCGGGGGTGAGGTCAAACACATTATCAGTTTGGAGTCTCTATGCCCCTGTAAGGCACCTAAGTCCAGCCCCCTTGAAGTCTGTTGACCAATTCACCTTGAACGTTAGTAGATAAGATTCTTAATAATAATAATAAGTAAGTTGGAAGGGATCTTGGAGGTCATCTAGTCCAACCCCCTGCTCAAGCAGGAAACCCTATACCATTTCAGGCAAATGGCTGTCCAGTCTCCTCTTAAAAACTTCCAGTGTTGGAGCATTCACCACTTCTGGAGGCAGGTTGTTCCATTGGTTAATTGTTCTCACTGTCAGGAAGTTTCACCTTAGTTCTATGTTGCTTCTCTCCTTGACTAGTTTCCATCCGTTGTTTCTTGTCCTGCTTTCAGGTGCTTTGGAACATAGCTTGACTCCCTATTCTTTGTGGCAGCCCCTGAGATATTGGAACACTGCTATCATGTCACCCCTCACCCTTCTCTTCATTAAACTAGACATACCCAATTCCAGTAACCGCTCCTTATATGTTTTAGCCTCCAGTCCCCTGATAATCTTTCATTGCTCTTCTCTGTACCCTTTCTAGAGTCTCAACATCTTTTTTACATCGTGGTGACCAAAACGGGATGCAGTATTCCAGGTGTGGCCTTACCAAGGCATTGTAAAGTGGTATTGTCTATAGATAGCATGAAATAAACTTGCAGTACTGTTGAACTCTATCCTGGCTCCTGACTTCTTGTACCTGAGGTTTCTGTCAAGCACAGGAAATCAGGAGTCCATGCGGTCGAAATGAATATATAGGTTTATCGTATGCTAAAGCTCTGTACCAGAATCTTAACCACTAACGGTCAAAGTGAATTGATGCCAGTTAAGAGTCAATGGAATTCAAGAGTGAGCTGAACTTAGATCCCTGGTGGGTGTGAAGGGACTTGAGACTGCTGACAGGTTTTTCCCTCCCTTGGGCTCAGCTTGGTCATCTCCTACATCTTCCTTAGTAACTGCCACTCAGAGACTTTCTCATCCTTTTAGCTTCTCCGTCTCCAGGTGCAACAAAACAAAAGTCTGTGCTATACTGTGTTATAGCTAACCAAAACTCTGAACACTACACCAGAAGAAGGGCTGAACGGTAAGAAGGAATGTCAAGAGGTCAGCAAAGAAGATCTCTTTTAAAGGGTATAGCTCAATTTTATTCTGCCTTGAAGGATCTGCGAGTCTCTTTCCCGAAAGTAAGAAATGTCAAAAGGTCGTGCCAAATAGACACAAACCGCTGTGCCAATTTCTGAAGATTGTCTGCACAGTGGAGTGCAAGAAGCAATATGCCCCAACTGTGTAAATGATGTTTCCTTCCAAAATATGGCACTACTGGAATATTGAAAGAGCTCACAGCAGAATCACTGGGGAGAAGGGAAAAATTCTGCCAGTCCCTTTGTCTCCACTCAGTCTACAGGTTCAGTACGTTACAATTGGGGGAAAAGAGGGTTAAATTCTTCAAAATGAGAAGTACCTTCTGCTTTCCTGTTTTCCCTCCTTGCGACTTCTCTTTTCTGCCTCAATTTCTTTTCTCTGCCTTTCGCCCCAGCCAAATCGTTCATTTCCGTTCCTGCTATGAAAGCCCTTCATTTCTATAAGCTGCCATTGTAGCTTTACCTTGTGATTAAATGGCCTCTCCTCCCCCCCCCCTGCTCCCCCCCCCAAAAGGTGGGTCTTTTAAATTGTTAGCTCTTTTATGCCTCTTGGTTAGAAAGGAGCTGTGTGCAGAAAGGGAAGCATAAGCACTGCTATTCTATCCATCTTGCCGCAGTTCCAAAATTCGTAGGGCTGGGTAAACACATCTTGGATTAAAACCTTAACCCTTTTAAAGTGCTATTATCTGGAAAGCAAAGCCACAAGAGGAAATTACTGATTGCACAACTTAATAAATTGGAACAGGGATGAGGACAAATACCAGCTATTCCAATTACAGGCCTTAGAAGATTCCCTTTCTTCTGCAGCTCAGAATCCAGAATGATGCATTGATGCATCGTAAAAATTAGAATGGCCCTACCTCGAATGCAAACAGGTTATTGAAAACGGGATGAGTGCTGATCTGAAGTCAGTGACACTCGATTCAGATCACATAAACCTCATTAATAATAGAGCTGTTGACCTTTGAAACTCCAACTTTCTCTCTCTTTTTTTCTTTTTTTTTCTTTTTTGGTATATCAGTGTATGGTGTTTCCTTTTTACAAGCTTGTTCTTGTTTGCGTTATCTTCCTGCAGTGCTAAATACTTGTTGCTCCTAGACATGGTTGACACAAGGCTTTATTTTCTCAATGTTCCAATGCTTAGCTAAAAGATGCTTATCCAGTTTCCAAAATACCAGCATTTATAGTGTGGCCATGCTCCTTGGAACTCCAGAACATGACCCGGGATGCACAGGATGTTGTGTTAGGTTTGCATTTTGAATCCCAACTGATTTGATTTTGCATTTTCAACCACCCCAGAAAAAGAAGGTCAATTGCCTCTTTTGAGTTCTATTAGAGGGCAGGCGAGAGAGAGGAGTTTGCCCTCTAATTTTCTCCAATTTTATTTGGAGACGTAGCTCCAAGAGATGTAGCTATTTCTTCTGTCATTTCAATGTTTATGTTCTCCATAACATTTTCCAATACTTTTAGGATTTTCAGATTGCCACTTTAACCAAACAGATGTGGAAAAAAGAGGGGATTCCAATTAGGAGTATTGAATTTGACACTGGAGAAGAAAATCCAGTATTCAGAACACGACAAAATTATCACCGTAAAGAAAGAAAGTGTTTATAGTTATGTCGAAATTTTATTTTCTTTCTGCCTGTGAGTTTGGGAAGAAAAATGGTGAGTCATCAGGGCTGCTGCGTTGTTTATGCCCCTAACCTGGAATAAACTCTGTTGAAGTTAGCGAAAATCACTTCTACCAAGGAAGCATGTCAAATATAGCCATTTGTTATTGAAAATGTTGTGCAACATTTCAATTAATTAAAGGCAAAACAGAATTAGCATCAGAGATGTTCCTATAAAGCTTTGATCCTATTAAGAAAATGATGAGATTTTCAGAAAGATCAGCACAACTTTTTTGTGTTGATAGCTACGTTCATGTCAGTTGACATTGCAAGCTAGCAGTGAGAAAAAGGGTTTTATTTTCCCTAATTTCATGATAGCCCCTTGTCACAATAGTATCATGCAAAAGAAATTGCTGCCATACCGTTGATTTTTCTGCTATAACTTGCAGAACTCTTAATACCAAGTTCATTAGGCTGAATTATTCATTTGCTCTTATTCTCCTTTTAACCAATGAGGAAGTGAGGTTGAAAGAGGTGGAAGAAATGAATCTGGCCCTTTCTGAGCTGGGTTTCCTGCCTTTGTGTTCAGTTTAGCTTTGACATGGAAGAATTTCCCTTTGACAGTTGATGGCTGTCTTTTATAGAACACCCCTTGTCTGTAAAATGCAGATTTGATCAAGCAGGTGGCAGTTGAGAGGACTGGTCTGTAATCTCTTCTCTGCTGTGACTTGGTGACTTCCGAAGCCACCAAAGCTGCAGGAAAAGCCTCATCCCTGCTTCAAAGATTTTCTGCTTTCTTGCGCATGTTACAGTGCGGCTGGGAAAAAGGATGGGGATTATCGTCATCCTGTATTCTGAGCTTCCCTAGGTTCAATAAAATCCCAGTGGAAGTATATCAGGAGGAACTTATAAGGGACTAGTGAGGAAATTGGGAAGTATGACCCCTTAGGAAACTTCAAGAGCAATTGAGAGATCGTCAAAACCAACCGCAATATCTCAAGTAAGTTCTAAACCACCCTTGAAGGACTTCTAAATCTCACTTGAGGATGAGACAAGAAAGCAGAAGCTTCTTTAACTGGGGATAAAAGTTCTCGCAAAATCGGAGCAAGATTCCAGCAAGTATTATTCCAAGCATAACAACAGTAGAAAATTCTCACTGGAATTTTTAATGCCATGCAACTCAAAATATTAGCAACAAACTGCTGGTCCAGATCCTTCTATATCTGGCAGGTTTGTGGAAAATCCTGTTAAGTTACAGCTGCTCAGCCCTGTTGCATGTTGTCCAGCTGATAAGAGTTTAGCCAATTTTTAAGCCAAACAATTCACACACTCACACACAGAACTTCAGTTACTGAAAAAGATAAATAGATTTCTCTATTTGCTCTTTAATCTCAATCTGTGGTCACCTCCCCTGAACAATCTTTAGTTTTTCTCCCGGTTCCTCTTTTGTAAAGTGACTTCTTCACTTGCCAAGATGCCAACAACTTATCAACTTATCAAGTCAACATTTTTCATCTGTTAGAAATATCCCGTAATGCACACACACACACACACACACACACACACACACACACACACACAGAGAGAGAGAGAGAGAGAGAGAGAGAGAGAGAATATTTACAAAAAGCAGGAGTGAGGCTCTAGTTTTGAGCCTGCCATGCCTTTTGTTAAAGACCTTGTACAGTTTTCAGCCATCCCATTCATATATCCCCAGAAATCGTGGGTGCTCCATCACTGGAGATTTTCAAGAAGAGACTGGACATTCACCTGTTTGTGATGGTATAGGTTCTCCTGCTTGAGCAGGGGGCTGGACTAGAAGACCTCCAAGGTCCCTTCCATCTTCTCTTCTCTTCTCTTCTCTTCTCTTCTCTTCTCTTCTCTTCTCTTCTCTTCTCTTCTCTTCTCTTCTCTTCTATTCTATTCTATTCTATTCTCTGTTCCATTCCATTCTTTCATATTCTATTCTATTCTATTCTATTCTGTTCTATTCTTTCATATTCTATTCTATTCTATTCTATTCTATCCTTTTTTCCACCTTCTCTGTTTCTGTTTCCGTTTTCTGATTTTTGTTTTTAGAAAAAAAGAATTGGCTATCTCCCAAAAAACTATGGATTTTTTTTAATCCTTACTTTCTTAAGGCCCTTTACAAAATAGAGGTAGACAAATGAAAAAGGAGGGAAACTGCCAAATCGAAGGCATGCTTCACTGTAACCCATGCTGCAAGCGAAACACCATTTCAGAAGAGGCCTCCCTCCTTCTAAAATGTGAAGGTGCAGTGTTGCTTTCTTTGAGTCCTTTCTAGGACTTCTTAGGACAGGTCCAAAAGAATTCCTGGGATGGACGGGAGCAACAGTGAGACTGAATGCCCCCCCAAAGTAAAATATGTCCTGTGAACAACTACTGTAGCATCATATCCATGTCATGAAGAACCAAGGAAAGCATCTCCCTCCCTCCCCCAGTCCTAATAAAACGGAGTGATCATCAAGTGTCTCTGCAGGTGGAGGCATCTGATGGACTTCATCTGGGCTTCGAAGCCTGGTTAGAACTTGGTCACCCAGAAATGCTGGGATTAGGGGCTAGAGTAGGAGATCTGGAAAATGCCTTTGGTGATCACCCATCGTTGCCCCTCCACATCAAACTGCATAAATACATCTCTAAGCCTTGATGCTTCAGAGATTTTGGCTCTTTTTTTAGGGTTTAGTTTGATTAGAACTGCGAGATAAGAAATTCTATGCTTGGGACTACAGATATGCCCGCTAGTCTTCTTGGCTTTATTTTTTTATCCATTCATTTCTTGTAATGGGGAAATAAAATTAAATGCAAAGTATAACCTATAATTTCAAGAATTTCCCCCCCCCCCATTTTTATCAACTTCTGATTATATGCACAACCTCTGCCTCTAATACTGCAGTATTCTTGGCTGTGGATTGGCTACAATCACATGCAAGTAAAAGTAGTCCTCAATTTACAACTGTTCATTTAGTGACATTTTGAAGTTACAGCGGACCAGAAAAAAGGGACCATTTTTCACACTTAACGACCATTGCAGCCTCCCCAGGGTCACATGATCAAAATGTGGATGCTTGGCAACTGACTCGTATTTATGACAATGACCATGTCGAGGGGTCTCATGATCCCCTTTTGCGACCGTCTGACAAGCAAGGTCAATGGGGAAGCCAGATTCACTTAACAACCAGGTTACTAACTTAACAACTGCAGTGATTCACTAAATAACTCCGGCAAGAAAAGTCATAAAACGGGGCAAAACTCACTTAACAAATGTCTCACTTAGCAACAGAAATTTTGGGCTCAATTGTGGCCGTAAGTCGAGGACCACCTTTCATGCTAGCCCTTTTGTGAAATTTTCCAATAAAGGGCTGTTGAATTGATTGATCCACTCTGCTGTAACTGAACCACCTGTAAAACAAAATAAAAGTTGGTGGAAAGAAGAGAACTTGGACAATTAGGGTTTGCTGCTATTGTTCAAAAGACAAAATCGTCGTCACCCGGAATGTTTCAAATCCAGAAACATGGGCTGAATTGTTTTGTGAGCTCATCAGTTGCGTTTCACAGCAGTTGTGCTGAGTGAGCAGTGAGCAGTCTAAAGCCCCTGTCTCCAGTGCGTTGGGAGAACAATGGGCAGAGGCTAGCGAAGGTCTGCCCTTCGGAGTGGAAAAACAAAGTCAATTGCCAGTGTGGCGACTGATGTTCAAAACAAGCCAGACAAAAGGCCAAGAAACAGATGGATATTGTTGTCTTCAACCTGTGCTCCCCATTTCAAGCCTTCTTCCTTTAGGGTTTTGTTGATATCAGACTACATGCTCTAATGGGCTTAAGGGCCACCAAAGCACAAAAAATGAGACCCAGATTGTTGGGGGCAATTAAGCTGACTTGTAATAATGCCGCTTGGGGGTGTGTGTGAAAGCCCTAATAAGCAGGCATATACATAGAATGAAGGCTACTGCTAAGCTTGTAAGCCGCCCTGAGTCTTCGGAGAAGGGCGGGATATAAATGGAATTAAAATAAAAATAAATAAAAAAATAAATAAAAATAATGCTAGATTAGCAGAAAAGGGAAGCAGTTTTAAATGGCAGGGAGATAGGTTATCTTTAGGTGGTGATTTTGCTGCCAGCTCTGTGTAACTCGTTTGTTTATTAAACCAACAGGTTGCATAGCCTGAAAAAGTTTGAAAACTTCAATAGGGTGATTGGTCTTACGCTATGTGTCTGGAAGACGTGTCGTTTTATCATTTAGACTGTGTTGTAGGGGGGAAAGAGAGAAAATTGCTAAGCACATTGATTTGTGCTTAGATTGTAAGCCGCCCTGAGTCTTCGGAGAAGGGCGGGATACAAATGGGATTAAAAAAAAAAAGCACTCGCCAAGCTTTGAGTGATCACTGAGATAGCAATGGAATGATAGAGAATGTTTGTGATAGAAAAGTTGCAAGGTGTCAAATAACATCTCCATCTCTTTCTCTTGCTTCTTCTCTCCCCCCTCTCTCTCTGCCTCTCTCAGTTATATTATAATCCTTTCTGATAGTTTTCCTCCTCATAGTGAAGACCTGAAAGTCAGAGTTGCACAAAGCATGTGCCTCTTTCCTAGCCATTTCCAGTGACCACCTTTCTTGTGTAAGGCTGGAAACATCTGGTCTCTCCTTTCTGTAATATAATCAATGGACATCTTTGGATGCCAATTTCAGGTGCTTAGAAACAGTTGAGAAATACCTGAGCTACAGAACCAGCACATTTGTTCTCTTCAACCAATTTGTGTCTCTGTGACCTCAATTGTGATTGACTGCAAACAGGAAGGGCCGTGGTGCCAATATGGTAAGGTAAAGGTAAAGGTTCCCCCACACATGCGTGCTAGTCATTTCCGACTCTAGGGGCCGGTGCTTATCTCCATTTCAAAGCCGAAGAGCAAGCGCTTGTCCGAGGACGTCTCCGTGGTCATGTGGCTGGCATGACTAGACGCCAAAAGCGCAAGGAACACTGTTACCTTCCCGCCGTAGTTGTCCCTATTTTTCTACTTGCATTTTTACGTGCTTTTGAACTGCTAGGTTGGCAGAAGCTGGGACGAGTAACAGGCGCTCACTCTGTTACGCAGCACTCAGGATTCGACCTGCCAAACTGCCGACCTTCTGATTGACAAGCTCAGTGTCCTAACCCACTGAGCCACCGTGTCCCTATGCCAATATGGTATTGTTAATCTATTAGGATGTTGGATGGAGGAGGAACTGGAGAAACTATGCTCATACTCTTCCCCTTGGCCCAGATGTAATAGTTATTGATTGATTGATTATGTGCCATCAAGTTGGAGCCAACTCTTAGCAACCACCTAAACTTATTGTCTCCACACCCCTCATGTGGTCTTTTAGGCCTTTCAATAGTGCCTCATCACCACTGGAATGGAGTCCTTCCTCCTTGCTGCTTCTTGTCATTTTCTTGTTTTTCCTTCCATCTTTCCCAGCAACAGAATCTTCTCCAGACAACTAGGTATTCACATAATGTGGCCAAAGTAGGATAATTTGAGCCTGGTCGTTTGTGTTTTGAATTGTCTGACAATTCGAGCAATTTGCTCAATGATCCATTTGTTTGTTTTCTTGATTGTCCATGACATTCTCCAGAATTGTCTTCAACACCAAAGTTCGAAAGCATAATAACTCTTCCTCTCCTGCTTCTTCAAAATCCAGTTTTACTTTTATAGTTTGTCACTATTGCCTCCGTGATTCTGATATTTGTATTTGTAGGCACAATCATAGCATTGGAATGTTTTTCCCAAGACCATCATGGCTACTTTACCTGCATTTTTGGCACAAATCTTGGCTGCTTATTTCTTTACTGTTGATGGTTGATCCCAAAAGACAAATGCTATCCACCACTTCTTTATCTTCATTGTGGCCTTATAATTTGGGGGAAAGTGACATTTTTGCATCCTTTTTTTCAATTTGTCACTTGTCTCATCTGGCACAACTACATTATTCTGCCAACTCAAATAAGTGAAAGTTTTTCTTCCCTCTATTAATTAAGTTAGACTTCAGCCAGCAAGGTAACGCTCTCTCTCTCTCCCTCTCCCTCCCACTGTATGTGTCTGTGTGTGTGTGTGTGTGTGTGTGTGTGTGTGTGTGTGTGTGCACATGTACATGTGTATATTGAAAAAATACACTCTAGAAATTTTACTTCTTTCCTCATGGATGACAACCTAGTATGGCAGAGATGTGAACCTAAAGCTCCAGCTAAATAATAATAATAATAATAATAATAATAATAATAATAATAATAATAATAATAATAATAATATGCTTTCTAATCACAAAATGCATTGCAGAATGCATTTCTCCTCCTGTTCCCTGTCTTTCAGAATTGTTGGTCTTCTAAAATACAGACAATGGATGACTAGGTCCACTGTTCCTAATTGAAGACATCTGAAAGCAGTGCTAGTAAAGGTAAAGGTTCCCCCGCACATGCGTGCTAGTCGTCTCTGACTCTAGGGGCCAGTGCTCATCTCCGTTTCAAAGCCGAAGAGCCAGCGCTTGTCCAAGGACGTCTCCGTGGTCATGTGGCCAGCATGACTGGATGCCAAAGGCGCACGGAACGCTGTTCCCTTCCCACCGTAGTGGTCCCTATTTTTCTACTTGCATTTTTACGTGCTTTCGAACTGCTAGGTTGGCAGAAGCTGGGACGAGTAACAGGCGCTCACTCTGTTACGCGGCACTCGGGATTCGACCCGCCAAACTGCCGACCTTCTGATCGACAGGCTCAGCATCCTAACCCACTGAGCCACCGCGTATATAGCAGTGCTATATACTGTAAATAAAAAAAGGAAAATAGAGCCAGGACTAATTTTCTCAAGACATATTGAAGAGAGAAACTGAATCATGATTTAAAAAGAAAGAAAGAAAGAAAGAAAGAAAGAAAGAAAGAAAGAAAGAAAGAAAGAAAGAAAGAAAGGGGAAAATCATAAGAGCAGTATATCAAAGAACAACCTATCTGGTACTTGGCAACGTTTTAAAATAATTTGTAAAAGGACGTTTTATGGGACAGAGTAAATAAGATACATCATATATCATCCCCAAAGCATGCAGAAACGAGGTAGAGAAAAATTGCCGCTGGACATTTTGCAGAAGTCTCTTTCCATGAGTCAGCTTCTTTTTGTGATTGCAGACTCGCCAGCTGCAAACTCTGCAATGTTGGCTTATCTCCTTCCTAGGATGCAATGAAGTTGTAATTGGCTGTACTCTCCCCCTTTGGAGATGTGAATTATAAAAACTTGATGTAGAAGAGACTATTTGTAGTTCAGGGTTGACCTGTGCGGTCCTTGGTGCTTTCTGAGTTTGGTTGTTTTCCTAGCAGACATTTCATTACCCAGCTAGGTAATGTCATCCAAAAAAAAAATACTCTGTATGGGAAAAACATGCAACAACTGGATTTTCAAAGGCAAAGCATGATCACCTTTCGTGACCTAAGAAACAAAGTCAATAGGAGAGCCCAATTTACTTAACAATTGTGTTACTAACTTTGCATCTGCAGTGATTCTCTTAACGAACGTTGCAAGAAAGATTGTAAAATAGGACAAAGCTCATTTAACAACTGTCTTGCTTAGCAATAGAAATTGTGGTCATAATTTGAAGACTACCTGCAATCACCTGATATCTCTCCCCCCCATTCTTGTTGGCCAAGATGATTTTACGTGCAGTATTCTGATTTCAATATTGATAGCTCATCCATAGATCTAATTTGTTTGTTAGTGTCTTTGTATTTAATTATGCTTTACATTTTTATTGTAAACAGACAAAAAAAAAGAAGCCTGTACTATGATTGTTATTTTTATTAGTGGTACAGTGTGACCAGTTACTACTATTAACATCATCAAATCACCCTACTCAGACTAGCATTCTGTACATCTAGAGTTAATCTCTGTTTTACGAGGTTGTGGTGGTCTAAATGGTTTTATCAGTCTTACTACAGAATCAATGATCTCTAGATTGGCAGTGGAGAGTGGTTAGACTATTGATAGTAGGCAAACTGAACCCATTTTTCCCCCCCACCCGTTTAATGGCAATGCAATAGAATTCTTCCCTCTTCTCTTCCTGCTCCCTCCCTCGGCTCTCTTGAACAGTGTCAACTTTCAAAGCACATTTATAGACAAGAACAGGACACAGAGACTAAATGGATTTGCTGGAATCCATAGGTGGGACAAAACAGGCAATTATGTCCTTAATTCAAGGAACTATGCATAACACAAAGAAGATGACAGCATTCAAACAAGTCCTGTATTTACTGAATATTTTTAAAATGAACTGCATTGATTGAGTGGTTTATTGGAAGGCCAAACCGTCATTTAAAAGTAGTGGTTTATATTCAGCTAATGGTCAGTCCAGAAAAAATCAACCCATTCTTTTTCTATAGTTAACTGCCCTTGGCAGTTGAAACTGAAAACAGTCCAATATTTGCAAAGCCTCCTTATTGCACAGAACTCAAGAAATTTTGAGTACCACAAGCAGTTATTCTGGCTGTTGCGTTTATATATTGTCATTGGCTGATTTTTCTAATGTACAAGTCTGTCTATGCACTACGGACATTATTAGAAAGCCAGTTTGGTCTAGCGATTATGGCACCAAGTTAGAAACTGGGAGATGGTGAGTTCTAGTCCTGCCTTAGCCATGAAAGCCAGTTGGGTGACCTTGGGCCAGTCAGTCTCTATGAGCCCAACTCACCTCATAGAATTGTTACTGTAGGGAAAAATAGGAGGAGGGAGGTGTGCTGGATATGTTCGCTGCCTTGAGTTATTTGAAAAAATAATAAAGGCAAGATACGAATAAATATATAAAGACCAGCAATAGACTAGACTAGACTAGACTAGACTAGACTAGACTAGACTAGACTAGAATAGAATAGAATAGAATAGAATAGAATAGAATAGAATAGAATAGAATAGAATAGAATAGAATAGAATAGAGCTGGAAGGGACCTTGGAGGTCTTCTAGTCCAGCCCCCTGCTCAAGCTCCAGGCCCCTACTCAAGCAGGAGGTCCTATACAGGGTAAGCTGTTCCACTGGTTAACTGTCCTCACTGTCAGGAAGTTTCTCCTCAATTCCAGGTTGCTTCTCTCTTTGATCAGTTTCCAGCCATTGTTTCTCATCCTTCCCTCTGGTGCTCTGGTGAACAACCTGACCCCTTCTGCTTTGTGGCAGCCCCTCAAATACTGGAATACTTCTATCTTGCCTCCCCTATTTCTTTCAGACTAGCCAAATCCAAGTTCCACAGCCATTCTTCATACATTTTGGTCTCCAGGCTTTTGATTATCTTAGTTGCTCTTCTCTGAATTTTTTCCAGTCTCTCAACATCTTTTTTGCGATGTGGCAACCAAAACTGGCTGCAGTATTTGAGGTGTGGTCTTACTAGAGCTTTATAAAGTGGTACTAATACTTCACGTGATCTTGATTCTATGCAGCTCTATAGTTTAAAAATGTAGATTATATTGGTTTGAAATCCCGCATTTTTCTACAAATGTCATTTAAACTGGGAAATACAGACTCTCTTTTTGTTTCCTTGGAAAGTTGGATTCCAAATCAGAAGAGTGCTGCTGTTAGACATTGGGTCATCTTATGTGTATGGCTTTGAGGAGGAACATCTAATCCAATCTGATCAGCTATTCATTCCGATGGTAGACTCTTGTGCTAAGAATGGTTCTGCTGACATATTGGTTGGTGATAAAGCTGCAAAGCATCCTAAGTGTATGCTGTGGTTCTGTAGCAATGCATGATGTGGCATGATATGAAATGTTGGTAAAAATCAGGTTCTTGAAAAGCTCAGTTTATTTTAAACCATGCTTCTCTTAGTCCTCCTTCTTGCTAAAGTTGTAAAAATGTAAATTGCCATTGTTTCTCAAGGAATAGCACTTAATGGCAAAACTGAGTTATATCCAATCTCGCCAGATACCTTGCATCACATCTTCTAGAATCCCGTTGGCCTTTGGGGGCTGAGAATTTGGGGTGATGTAGTTCAACTACCACAAAGACCTCAGATTAGGGTAATACACTATCGTGCATGCCTTTCACATTTAGTTTCTCCAAACTTAGTGTGTCCTATTGGGAAAAATCTCTATCCTGGGATGATAAAAAAAATCTCTGTGCGTGAAGCCTGGAAAGCCAAATTTAGTGATTAGAATAAAGATCTGTGGATTAATCATACTTGGCACATACAGGTATGGGATTTCCTTTCCAAAAAAGCTAGGGAAAGTCATGCAAAGTTAAGGAAGCCATGCAGATACTCCCAGTCACCATCATTTGTTCCAACTGCAGAAGGTTGCAATTTAGAACTTCATGATCCGAAGTTATCCCCAAGGTGCAAACTACGTGCAACCTGGTCAAATTAGAGAATTCTCTGCTCTGCCTGGCAAGGATCCCTTTCCCAGCTTTTACAGCTCCCAAGGAAAAAGCCTTGGCTCTCAATATTTATTCCCACCCGAGTAGAAACAGTTGGCTTGGCAAGGTGCAGCATTTGTACACACTACTGTGTGTGAAACTGTTCCCCCAATCCAGTCTGCAAGGCAAGAACACTAGTCAGAAATGAAAACAGAGAGACACGATGACTGTCCCACGCTAATTATAAATCCACTCCATTCACCCAATTTATGTGATGTCACTTATCCAAAATGAACACCCTGGTTCCTTCCCTCCCCCCTCACCCCCCCACCACCTTTCTGTTCTTCTGGCTGTTGCTGAAGTTTATTGGTTGGCAAGAGAAGACCTGAGGCCCAGAAGCAATTTTCCATTTGGTGATTTATGAGGTAGCCCAAAACAGAAGCAAGCTACACTCTCTGTCTGGGTTTTTATTGCACAAACGTATTTTAAAATGCTTTGGCTTGTTCATGGCAGGGATCCCCAACCTTTTGGCAGCTACGAGGGAAATGTGAAGCTTCAGAAGCAAGCGCAATGAGGTTTGTGATATAGCTAACATGGGGATAGAATAAGCTGCTCTCTCTCTTCCTCTTTCTTAGAATTATTTGCCCCAGAAGCTTAAAGTAGCAGACCCACTATATTTACACCTTGGTAAGATCACTGCCTACCATCTGTTTAGTTTCTAGGAAGTTTCTTACCCCCTAGCAAGTTTTCTTCTTCAGTTGTTTGTTGAGCAGAAAACCAGCTTCTAGGCCAGGGGTGTTAAACTCGCAACATCACGTGACGTGTCATGATGTGTCATGTCTTTTTTTGCCATTGCTGGCAATGGTTTAATATGGTTGACTTTTGCCAATGAAACTTCTTTCAAATGAAGCAACATGAATCCCCTGATGGGACAGTACAATTGAGGAATGTAAACAAAGGCTTAATTTCCAGTCAGTGATCAGATGGCTCTCTTACTCTCTTACTCATGCAACACTGTCATAAGCAGTGCCCTGCTAGATTGGATCCCCCGATGATCTACTCTATGAATCTGTTCTCACAGTGGCCAACCAATTACACCAAATCAGTCTCCCAGTATATGGGATTCACAAGCAGTCATGCTGCCATCAAGGCTAATGACAAATAACTATTTATACCCTGGTTTTACCAGCCCGTATCCCAGCTCTTAAAAAAAAGAATGCAAGTTAATGATACAGTGGAATTCAGAAACATGACAGGAAACAACCCATGCGACCTACTGAAGCATGATTTCTTCTTCAACTGATTTTATTGGTTTTAAATTTTCTCTGCATCCCTCAACTACAGCTTTGCCATCCAGCTGCCAAGATTTCACAATGATGCCTTGGAGTAGATACACACTGAAAAACCTTTCCAGATTCTACCGCTGTTCCTTACTTCCTTGCTATTCTCCTTTCTTCCTAACCAGAAAGGCTAAAAACAATAGATTTCAGTTTTCAACAAAACAAAACAAGCCTATCCCAAGAATCTGTCCCAGGGGTCTTCAAACTTGGCCCTTTTATGCCTCATGGACTTCAACTCCCAGAATTCCTTAGCCATGCATGCTGCTGAAGAATTCTGGGAGTTGAAGTCCATGAGTCATATAAGGGCCGAGTTTGAAGACCCCTGAATTCTGACCATTCTTAGACTTTTGCTCTATTGATACATTAAGGGACATGTGCTGAGTCACCCATCACAACTCACATGTCTAAGTTGGCTATACTTAAAATACACTAGTGTTATTGTTATGAAAATTGATTGCTGCAATCAAGATGTGCAATTGATGTGACTCATAAGTTTTTCTCTTCTTTGCTTTAATTGCTTATGCTTTGCATTCTTTCATTCCCCCTTGCAGTTTTCACACCTCTCCAACCCAGTAGCACCTTCTTCTCATTTGACACCCTTCCTAGATAGATGATAATAAATAGATATAGTGGTGGGATTCAAATATGTGAATAACCGGTTCTCTGTGTGGATGCCACTTCCAGAAGTCCATTCTGAGCCTACGCAACAAAAAAAATTAGCTACCAGTTCTGCTGAAGTGGTGCAAACTGGCTGAATCCCACCACTGGATGGATGGATGGAATGGATGGATGGATAGATGATAGATAGATAGACAGATAGATAGATAGATAGATAGATAGATAGATAGATAGATGATAGATAGATAGATAGATAGATAGATAGATAGATAGATAGATAGATAGATAGATTTGAAAATGCCAAATTAGATAAATAAGCATGAATATGTGATGAAAGAAATTTCAATAATCAGCAAACGAATTATAATATTTTTAAAAAGCAATCCTATCTTAGAACAACAAAGAGATAAATCCACAATTCCTGAGAGGAGAGAGTGTCTTTGGTTGACACTAAAAAAATTAGTGGTGGTACTGGTAGTTTTTAAAGAAAGAGGTGAAATAGCACAGTTTTATAGATAAGGCCTTCAAAAATGATTCAAGAATCTTAGCAGGTACATATAGGAGAAGTTAGTACTCTTGCTATCCAGGCAAGTGGAAACACTTAGCCAAACTTGATTGATGCTTAAAAGCTAAGCAGGATCAGACGTGATTAATACTTTGATGAGAGACTACCAGCAAATCCTGAGACTGTAAATTGTTTTTTTATTCTGAAGTCAAAAAAAATTCCAGGGAAAAAAAGCTGTGGCTAAAGACTTGCCAGTTCTTGGTGAGAAAACTCCATGAATATGCCCATGAAGTCAAGCTTCACTTGAAAGAGACTTTCTATCTTTATTCCTTTAGATATTGTAATATAGGCAGTCTCATCCATGACAAAATTTGCACACTCCATGTTGTCTTCCATGGCATGTTATTTCTTAGCAGTGGGAGAGTTAGGTGGTGAGAATATTGCATCATAAACTGATGGCCCCTTGCAGTGATGGCAAACTTTGTGGGTTGTGTCTGATGGAAGAGATGAAATGAAATACCCAATGTCAAAGTGAGTTAGACAATATACAAATAAATGAGAAACAAAGGGTTATTTTATTAGTATGTAGTCATCTGAAGATATGGATGAAATGCTAAGTCAACTTTCAGTTAACATCATTAATTTGATCAAATGTATCCATGTGAATAGATCATGGTTGTAACTCAAAGACTAGCTGTATTATAAAAACACTATCACTGAATGATCTTTCGATCATTTCAATAAAGTATCATTGATAATTTCATCTATTTTTATTTTAATAGGAATATTTCAGAAGACTTTTGTATATATTTTAGTATATATATATCAATCTTTAAATCAATTTAATTGTCTCTGGTGTATGAATAATGGGTAGAAAGTGTGGTGGGGGGGAACCTTTTACTCAGTTTTGGATCATTTGCCCAGGTTTGGGAAGCAAATTATAGATAAATAATAGAACTGTTCAATTTGTGGGCAGCTGATTATCTGATTCCAATCTTGCATAGCCAAAGTATGCCACCACAATTTAAACCTGAAATTCTGCCCCCCCCCCCCATTCTTTGCACTTAATTCTTGGGCTGGATTTTTGCTTTCTACCAGCAGTATCTACTGAGTGTTTTGGGACCCTAGTCTACAGTAAGTTCTATGCATTGCCTGAGGTTACTAAAGACTTCCCAGGTAAAGCAACTTTTACCACAGATGAAATTGGAGATAGGCAAGGTAAGAAGAAGCACCGAAGTGACCCCAGAAGAGCTAACGTGGATACTGTCCAATTTCATACTTTCTAAATTCCCAAGGTCCTCCCCACTCTTTCAGATGGAGCCTTAAAAGAAAGAGATGTGTAAAAGATCAGTCTGCTGTGACTTTAAGTGTAAAATCCATTTTAGTAGCAGGAAGCTATTATATGGTCAGAACAGTTATTTTTATTGTCTGTCTGGGCATAGTTTTTAACTGCAGGCACAGAATAAATCAATAACAATGTAAAGTGACTCTTGCCTCCTGCCCAGTCTAAAGGGACCCTGTTGTGCTTCTAGCTTCATCCAAGCTGCTCACCTGGCATTCCGAATTACACCCCTACTAAGGGAGAAGCCCATTTTTCTCTGCAAAACTCCCATCATCAGGATCTCCCGTGCCGTCTCCAAGCTGGTGCCGACAAAATTTATTATGGAAAAATAGAGAAACTGTATTTTCAAAGGGTGCGGGATGTATTCTGTGGCCAGGAGACTTAAAAAGGTGGGCATGCAATATGTAATAAATAAATAAATTGCATCCAAATCCTTTTCTTCCTGCGTCCCTGAAATTGCACTAGGCTCGTGAAGATGAAATCTATTTATCTGACATACATTTACGTTTTGTTCTGGAATAGCAATCTTTGGACACTTCTGAATACCGTTAAGAGAATTTGCAAATTTAAAAAGTCAATTGAAAAGCAGGAAAGGGCACAAAAAGGCTTTATATTTAGACTACTGAGAAAAAGCAGGTCCAAAAATAAAGATATCAGAAATCATTTGCCACATATTTCTTTTCATGAGGGATGCGAAGAGTCTGGAATTCTGTACTCTCTGCAATAGTATTAATCAGCCTTCTTTTTTTTTTACAAGCCTTTAAGAGAAGCCCTAATGCATAATTCATTTGTTTTGAATAAATGGGTGAGGCTGGTGGTTCCTGGTTTCCCTTTCAATTGCTTTTTGATCCAGGGTTAGAATGAGCTATTTTGTGGTCGTTGATTTTATTTTATTTTTTGTTTAAATTCAGGCAGCTTTGTGATGGTTGCATTTTTATTGAGTATTAATTTCTTTTTCACTTTTTTGGTTCTGAAAGCTGATTGAGTTGGTCCATGTGATGCAATCAAAATCATTATAGTTGGGGCAATGCAAGCCGCACATTTTTCTGTGCAGATCATGATGTCACATTTCTCTCCCAAAAGTGCTGACAAAACAGTGAGAGCCTGGGGGTGTTGTTATGATATCGGATAGGGAACTAACCAGCTACTGCAACTAATGAAGTATGCAAATTATTGGCCACGAAGGAAATGTCTGTAGGCAAAGTGGGACCTCTTCTGTTTTTCTGGAGGCCGCAGCATTTGAATACTATTTTCTTCTGCTCTCTGGACTCTTGTTAGCTTCCCAGAAGTTCTGAACACTCTGGGAAGAAGAATGCTAGATTGCATGAACTTTTTTCTAGGATCCAGCAAGGTTTTTTTTCCTCTCTATAGAACCACTAGCAACGTTTTTTTCCCCTCCATCAATCAGAGAAGCATTGCTAGGGTAGACAAAATATAGAAATTGGGAAAATGTACCATATCTTTAGATAGCATGCTGTATTCCTGGAACATAATATTTTATATATACTGTACACCTGCATTTATCATTGCCATGTAAAATCTATGCAATAGCCATGTGATATAGGTTGTTCCATGACAAACAGGAGAACAGGATTAATTATGGGCTGCCAAGTTATTGTTGATTCTTAGCAACCACATAGATAGATTTTAATCCATGAAGATCTGTCACAAGACTGGTCCTTCAGTCTTCCAAGATTGTACCCATCGCCGTTGTAACTGACCTTGCTATTGGTCATCCTCTTCTTCTCATTTCTTACATCTTTCCTAGCATTAGAGGCTGGAGGCTAAAACATATGAAGAACAGTTGCAAGAATTGGGTATGTCTAGTCTAATTAAGAGGGACGCGGTGGCTCAGTGGGTTAGGATGCTGAGCCTGTCGATCAGAAGGTCGGCAGTTTGGCAGGTTGAATCCCGAGTGCTGCGTAGCAGAGTGAACGCCTGTTACTCGTCCCAGCTTCTGCCAACCTAGCAGTTCGAAAGCACGTAAAACTGCAAGTAGAAAAATAGGGACCACCGTGGTGGGAAGGTAACAGCATTCCGTGTGCCTTTGGCATCTAGTCATGCCGGCCACATGACCACGGAGACGTCCTCGGACAAGCGCTTGCTCTTTGGCTTTGAAACAGAGATGAGCACCGGCCCCTAGAGTTGGAAATGACTAGCATGCATGTGCGGGGGAACCTTTACCTTTACCTTTAGTCTAATTAAAAGAAGGACTAGAGGGGACATGATAGCAGTGTTCCAAGCAGTGTCTAGGGACTGCCACAAAGAAGAGGGGGTAAACCTATTTTCCAAAGCGCCAGAAAGCAAGACGAGAAGCAATGGATGGAAAAGGAGAGGACAAACCTAGAACTAGAGAAATTTCCTAACGGTGAGAACAATTAACCAGTGAACTGGCTCGCCTTCAGAAGCTGTGGGTGTTCCATCACTGGAGGCTAGACAACCCTTTGTCTGGAATGGGATGGTCTGCTTGAGCATGGGGTTTGGAACAGAAGACCTTCAAGGTCCCTTCCAACCCTGTTATTCTCTTAGTACTTCTCCAGAGAGCTGGATCTTTGCATTATGTGCCCAAAGCGGAGGTAGAGGTTTAATTGCACTTTCCGGTAAGCCATAAGTTTACCTGTCCATTTCAGTAATTGCAAGATTTTTATCTTTTTTTTTACAGTCCTTTCCCTCCTTTTCTTTCTCTGTTTGCAGCAGAGAAAGGTGTGCTGTTTTATCTGGTGCAATTTGACTGGTCGTTGTTCTCTTATTGTCGATCCTTCCCTTCGAGAAGCATTGATTTCCTGAAAGGGGCTTCCTTATTCAACAACATATTGAAGATTGGCACGGCCTTTTCAACTCCTGCTTTCACCCCAGCTCAGTTCAGAATAGTACACAATAGAAGCATTTTTTGGAAGCCAAAGTACACATAGTCCTTGACTTAGGAGCACAACAGAGACCAGGATTTCTGCAGTAAGCAAGGCAGTTGTTTAGTGAGTCATGCCCAATTTTGCAACCTTTTTGCCATGCAAATCACCACAATTATTAAATCAGTCATGTAGTCATTAAGCAAATCCAGCTTCTCCCTTTAACTTTGCTTGTCAGAACCCCCCTGGGGAGGTTGCATATGGTAGTCACATGACCCTGGGATGCTGCAACTGTTGTAAATATATGCTGGTTGCCAAGAGCCCAGATTTTGATCATGTGGCCATGGGGGTGCTGTGACAGTCATTAAGTGTGAAGACTGGTTGCAAGTCACTTTTTTCAGTGGCATTATAACTTTGAAGGACCTCTAAGCTAACAGTTGTTAGTCGAGGACTATCTGTCGTTGGGTGTTTTTGAAGCTGGTTGTTCTTAAACTCCAGGACAGACAGATTCCCACTGACTATCAAGCAGTAAGAACTAAAATAGCCAGGGACTAAATTAAAGTTGAGAACACAATATGAATTGTGTGTGCCTATTGTCAACATTCCCCAAAGATTTATACACAGTGAAGCCAGGGACTGCTTAGCGACATATTTTAATTTAATTAAATTTCCTGTTGGAGTGATGTCTGACCAATCAATAACGTTAATGTTTTTGCAATTTAGAGATTAAAGCATGGATGAGCAGACAAAAGAATTGCACACCTTAATTCAAGCCAGGCATTCTTGAAATAAGATTCTCCCGCATTTATCTTTCTTGGAGCACATCTGTCAGGGAGATGTTATGAGAAGTTCCTTAGTGGGCCACCACCAGATATTTACCACTGCAAGAATGGGAACCTGTGCAATTCAAAAATATCCAAAGTGCTGTCGTGAGAACCCCCTGACTCTACAACCCATGTATATGTTTTGGGATTGGACCCTCCAAAGTCCCAACAGGTGGGCATCATTCTCCTGCTGCCATCAGAGGAGAACTCTAGGTGTGCCTTGACATATTTTGGAAGAAGGTTGCCATTTCGTCCATGTGTATGTGAGGCAGGGTTGTTTGGCTCTTTCTGTAAGTGTGATCTCTGCTGTTTGTTGTTCTTCCTTTCCTCTTTCGGGATCAGAGAGATGCTTTGCTGAATTATCATTTTTTAATAGTTCCTGATAATATAAGGAAATGGCTTTTCTTTCACTTCCTCTTCTTTGGAACACCGCAGCGAAAAGGGATTTGCCCTTCAAGATCACTGCAGGCTCCCAACGAAAATTGGAGCAAACCAGTCCAAAGTGAACAAATTTAATTTGGGACTGCAAAACTGATGTAGGATTTGAAAAGTCAATGAGGCAAGAAGGGGGGAAGAAAGGGTGAGGATGCAGATGCAAATGACATGTGAGACAGATTACAAGTATCTCATCAATTAGCTATTGTAGTGTGTTAAAAACCCATTGTGTTTGTTGAGACTTTTAAGCTGATGTGACACTTTTTGATGTATGATAGTTCAGCAATCTCTTGCTCTATGATGTTGTTATAATTTCTAGGCTAGCAACATAGAAATTTGTAATCAAGTGTGCTGAAAGATTGAACTTCTCTGGTTTTACTCTGTCCATTTTTATTTTTATTTTTGCATGCTGATGGGGATTATAGTAATTCTATTGACTGCAGCTCATGATTTATAATGCCGAAGGATAGAATTTGTTGAACATACTCATATAAAGCAGGGACCTCTGCATTTTATTGCTGTCCCAGAACAATACAAAAAGGATATAGGATGGATAAAGCATGGTTGGCTGGGGAATTCTGGAAGTCCACAAGTCTTACACTTCCCAAGGTTGGACACCCCTGATGTAGGTTCTCAGCACAGAACTCAGCAGAATGGATTTTGGAAGTTCTAAAAGACTGTGTAATTCCATCTTCATGATGATCCATTACAATGACCCATTCCCTCGATGCTGGTACAACGATGACTTAACATTTGCTGAAGACACCATACAAATTCAGAGGTAGAATCAATCCTATATATGGAAGAGGCCTGACTTCTGTAAAAATGTAATCTCCTTTGCAAACGAAGGAGAGATTTAGATCAGCTCTAGAGATCTGGGTTCTTAGAAATTGCTGTGCAATTAAAGTCACTAACTGAGGACTATATTAATAAAAGCGCATTCCAGGCACTGCATTGCTCTAGCTCTGCCAATTATTTAACACCATTAGATAATCATATGAAAGAGCTAATTTGTCTTTTGCAGTGGGAGGCAACCCAGACTATCTAGTCTTCATTTGGAGTTTAATAATTTGTTGCCATCTTCCAGGCTCATAGATGTTGGCAGGAGCTGACTTGTTTTGCTTCATTTTTGGTTCAGGGTGGGCTAATTGATAATACGCTGAAGAAATGCAAAGAAAACATGGCGATAATGATGACTGAACTTAGTACAAACCTGTCTCCTTAGCTATAAACTAACCAATTTATGGAGCACCTTTTTACCTCTTTTCGTCTCTTATGGTTAACCAAGCCAAAGGGATAACATTGCCAAAAATCCTATAATAACTTATCTTAATGCAAAGTTTTGCTATTCAGAATTCCAGCCTCTTCACTCCATTTTGTACTCCACTTTCCTTTCCCAGTAAACTGTATCTCAGTCTTCTTGCTTATGGAGCAGCCTTAATCCAGCTGCTGTGATTTTAAAAAAAACAGACAAACTATAAATGAATTTATAGGTAAAGGTAAATGTTCCCCCGCACATGCGTGCTAGTCGTTTCCGACTCTAGGGGCCGGTGCTTATCTCCGTTTCAAAGCCGAAGAGCCAGCGCTTGTCCGAGGACGTCCCCGTGGTCATGTGGCCGGCATGACTGGATGCCAAAGGCGCACGGAACGCTGTTACCTTCCCACCGTAGTGGTCCCTATTTTTCTACTTGCATTTTTACGTGCTTTCGAACTGCTAGGTTGGCAGAGGCTGGGATGAGTAACAGGCGCTCACTCTGTTACGCGGCACTCGGGATTCGACCCACCAAACTGCCGACCTTCTGATCGACAAGCTCAGCGTCCTAACCCACTGAGCCACCGCGTCCCTATAATGAATTTATAACTGCTCTCAAAAAGATTGGAAGATGTTTTTTTATCATCTTTCTTTTCCTTTTTTCCCCTTCTTTTTTTTTCTTTTTTCACACTATTTACTATTCTCCTTTATTGTCTTTTATTTATTTTCTTTTGTGGTTGTTACCTCGTTAAATATTTCTTCAAGAATAATGATGAAATAATGATGAAAAAATACCTTGCTCTTGGGTGGTGAATTCTTGTGGTGTACATAATCTAAGGAGCTCTTGCTTAAACATCAGAATGGGAACGTTTAGGGGGGGGGGAGAACATGAGATAGTCATAAATATATTTCTGCTTTTCTCTGTCCACTTAGAATGTCAAAGGTGGAATTGCCAGAGAAAAACAGTAAATTCAGAACAGGATGGAGGTTTTGTTTAACAACGAGGGCTCGACTGCTTGAAATGCGGAGGGCAGCTCAGATCTGTAGAATAGACAATACAGTTAAATAATGATGTCTTTAAAGTACTTGACACTGGGAGTATTATTTTTTTTCCTTTTGTGTGTGTGTGTGTGTGTGTGTGTGTGTGTGTGTAGGGTGCTTTCTTGCCTAAGTGAAGCTTTACACTGCTTTGTCTTAGCTTTTCTGATAAAAGTTGACAAAAAATTACATAAGCTTGAGGAGGAGAGTGGGACTTAATATTTTGCCGAAATGTCTGCAAAAGAGAAAATCAAGACTAACACTGAGATGGTGTTATCTGTAGCAAAAGAAATGTCTTCATACAAACTTTGGTACATAGAATGCATTGTTTCATGCACACAATCCCAATTGCTTTTAAAGAGGGCTATTCACATTCATAAAAGAGGAATAATCTACTACTGGTTGTTTTTTATGATAGAGGGAATTTCCAGGCTTATCAGCAAAATTATGTTGATTACCCCTTCTGAGAACAAATGATTGTTGAGAGCTGTTGACTTAACTTTCTGTCTGTGGACTTCTTAGGAATATTGGTTGATCATAGCTACTCAATGTTGGCCATGTTGTGAGAAGGACAATTCCCCCAGTAGTCCATTTCACCATGTTTTGTAATGAAAGTCACCAAGCTCAGAGAGCACCAGGGACCCCACAGTTCAACCCTGAGCTACAACTATTCTGTCAGTTGCGTGTTTGTTTGCAAGAGACACTTTAGAGCTCCCAACTTCCATAGAATTGTTTGAGCATGCTTGAGTTACAGCTAGCCTTTGACTGTGCCTGTTAAATACTGTTGAAAATTTATCCAAACCGACTGACCTTAGATCCTGCATGCAGCAGGATTAATTAATATTAATATTGCTTTTGTTGTCATCATCATTATTTGGAGACCATTTAAAAACAACATACAACTTCTCCATATTAATAAAAAGCATTCTGTGAAAGCCTTGATTGATCAAAGACATGATGAGCAGCAAAAGTCAATATCTCTGGGCCCATCTGTTGATGACAGTGGTCTATGGTAGGTAAATGGATTAATGAATGAAATGGAAAAAAAAAGAGGAGAGTAGATACTTTGTGAGATCAGCAAAGATGAACGAAGAGAGTCTGATTGTATAGAATGGAGTTGAGAAATATACCCAGAGAAATGGCAGCATAAGCTGAATTGTAAATGAAAGAGCTAAAACGTACATCTGAAATTATGAATTGGGAAAATGCAGATTTTGTGGGTGTGTACGAAAGTAGGAACCCCAAGGTGATTGTTGTGTTTTACACCCTTGTGATCATAAACAAAGAAACAGAAGTGAGTCTGGGCAAAAATGCACAACATTCAATATGCTATAAAATAAAGCATAAACTGTGTGAATGTAGAAATGAAGAAGAACCAGAGAGCATAACAAAGCAAAACAATAAACAAAATGAGAGTGAATGTAAAATATTGGAGAAAGAGAAAGACTTAAGACATGTAAGTAGTAGAAGACAGAATTAAATTATGATAAGGAAGGAGGAGGATGAAATAGCTTGGGACAGAGTGAAAAAATAACTACCGGTATATAGCAGAGTGTCACAAAAACATCTAGAGTTACACTAGTGGGAAATATGAAAAAAAAGCTTAATGGAATAATAAACAGAAAAAAGGTTGAGAAAGCATTGCTGCAAAAAAGAAAGATAAATGTGTAATGTTTATATAGAGAAAAAATACTTCTAAGTAAGATCATTGTAAGCAAGCAAGGAATGCTGAAGATTAAAAGAGAGAAAATGCAAAATAATTTTTGATAGAAATGAAGGATTGTATGAGAAGCAGGAAAGAAGACTAAAGGGGCCTTCGGTAGCAGGGATAGAATTAAAAATGATGAAATGATTTGGGATGAAAGTGAAGTAAGAAAATGTAGAAAGTGTTTTTTAAAGATATTGTTGATTCCACAGCCGGAAGTTGAGATAGGATGTGGCGTTTTTATCAACCTATCGAGGTATTCTTAGTATGGTTTGTCACACTGCTGTTGCTATTATTGTATTTTTATCCCATATTTTTTTGAGGATGATAGTGGGGGCAGTGGGGGCATTCAAATATGTGAACAACTGGTTCTCTGTGTGGATGCCACTTCCGGAAGTCCATTCTGGGCCTGGGCAACAAAAAATTAGCTCCCGGTTCTGCCGAAGTGGTGGGAACCGGCTGAATCCCACCACTGAGTGGGGGTAAAGAAATCCAAAAAGTACAACAACAACAACAACTTTATTGATTAGCCTTTGGGCCATATCAAAGTACAAAGTTCCAGCAACAAACCATCACCAAAACTAGATAAAAGCAATCCGAAATGGAATTGGATAAAATACAATTTAAAATGGAATTAAAATACAATTTAAGTTAAAATAGTAATAAAATACAAATTTAAGATATAGATAAAATATGGTAACATTATATTTCGGAGTCACCCTTACAATCTACCCCAATCAGTCCCACATATGCAGATCTTAACTAGATCATTTTGTTTAAATACTGTGCTACGTTGAATGTTGTTTTCAAGTTCTGGCCGGACATAAGGTAAGTTATTTTGATATGGGGATCCCAATGGGTCATTCGAAATCCGAAAAGTGATTTGTTGAGGAGCAGAACAAAAGCTGTAATGCTAGCATCCAAAAGTTGATGAAAAGCAACCCATAACTGCTGTGAAAATGTTAACCAGTGTAAATGGTGTGACTAAAAACACATTAAAATATGGATGTGGTTTGCTTACAAAGACCTTGTGCAATGGGTCAGGTTGTGTGTGAGCTATGCCTGATGATTTGAAGAATGCCATCATTGTTACCCTATAGCAGTGATGGCGAACCTTTTAGAGACCGAGTGCCCAAACTGCAACCCAAAACCCATTTATTTATTGCAAAGTGCCAGGGCTGCATCAGCATTGTGGTGCTCTCAGGGACTGCAGGGGGGGCATGGCTGCTGGTGGTCACAGCTGCAGTCTTCATGGCAGACTGGGTGGGCGTGGTCGGGGTGGGTGGGCTGGGACCAGGGTGGTGGGGACCAGTCCCTTGCCATCTCCATGGCATCCCCAGGGGGCCAATGCCGCTGACTTCCTGCCCCGTCTCTTCCAAATGCCACATGCTTGCTACTCTGGTGAACTCTGCTGGGGCAACAGCATGTGTGCCCACAGAGAGGGCTCTGAGTGCCACCTCTGGCACACGTGCCATAGGTTCGCCACCACTGCCCTATAGAAAGGAAAAGATGAGAAGTGTGTATACAAACATTACAGGGAAATTAGCTTATTAACTGTGCCTGGGGTGGCGTTTGGTAGAATTTTGATTGAATGCTTATCCACATTTCTGGTTTGTGATTATTGAGAAAGGTACGAAAGAGGGAGCTAGTTTGGGGCCTTCGTATGTGAGTACATGCAGCTCAAATTGGGTTGCAAATATAAGACTGGTATAGCATGAAAAGGGACACGGTGGCTCAGTGGGTTAGGACGCTGAGCTTGTCGATCACATGGTCGGCAGTTTGGCGGGTCGAATCCCGAGTGTCGCGTAACAGAGTGAGCGCCTGTTACTCGCCCCAGCTTCTGCCAACCTAGCAGATTGAAAGCACATAAAAATGCAAGTAGAAAAATAGGGACCACTACGGTGGGAAGGTAACAGCATTCCGTGCACCTTTGGCATCTAGTCATGCCAGCCACATGACCACGGAGACGTCCTCGGACAAGCGCTGGCTCTTCAGCTTTGAAACAGAGATGAGCACCAGCCCCTAGAGTTGGAAATGACTAGCAGGCATGTGCGGGGGAACCTTTACGTTTACCTTTATAGCATGAAAGAATAATGCAAGAATAACTAGGATGCTTAGGAAAATGTTCAGCACAAATTGTGGGTAACACAAGAGTGTGTGATGCCTCTTTATAGGTTTGAAAACAGATATTGTGGTTTGGCTGAGAAACCAAATAATTTCCAGTGACTTCTAGATGTCTATTAATTCATGTGTCAAAGATTGACAGGGATAAAGGAGTGAATAATTGCAAGTTTTCTATAAATGGGAAAATCTACAACAGTGTTTCCCAACCATAGCCATTTTTAGGTGTCTGTGTTTCAAATCTCAGAATTCCACACAACTGGAAATTGTCAAAATATAAAAATATTCATCCAGCACAAGAAAATGAACACTAATGTTATGTCCATTAATAGAAGATTGACTAAAAATGGAGAAATGAAGAAATTTTACAATGTACAAACGCTGATAGAAATGAAATGAGCAGGTGGGTCCTTTGGCAAGGTAAGAACCTGGTCCCAAAGAGGGGAAAATGGCTGCATAGAAGAACACGTCCCTGCCCTTGCAGAAATGCTTGTGATTACACCAGGAGAAGCTTCACAGTGCGCTGAGTGCAGCACAAATGGAGTATTTAAAAGAGCGTGTGGTAAAACAAGAAGAGATGTGGGTTCAAAATGAATGGAGGTTGAACGAGTGAGAACTGAGCATGAAAGTGAGTAGCCGGGAGAAAGGAGAAGTGCAGAGAGCAGACTTTGTCATAGAGAGAGAATGAATGAGGATCGAGTTGCACAACAAATATATGAAGGGAAATTGAATGGGTGGAGAGGAAGTTTTTAAAAAGGTCATGGTTGGATGGAGTTGATGAATGAGAAGTTTAAAGAACACGAGGCAGTATATGGAGTGGCATAAGGACTTGGTGAAATCAAGTACGGGTTGCAAGGAGAGAAACGTATGGAGAAACATTTTTTTTTAATTTTAATTCCATTTATATCCCGCCCTTCTCCGAAGACTCAGGGCGGCTTACAAGCTTAGCAGTAGCCTTCATTCTATGTATATGCCTGCTTGTTAGGGCTTTCACACACACCCCAAGCGGCATTATTACAAAGTCAGCTTATTGCCCCCAACAATCTGGGTCCTCATTTTACCTACCTCGGAAGGATGGAAGGCTGAGTCAACCTTGAGTCAACATATAGGGAACATATGGGCATTTCCCCCTTATTCTTCATTTCTTTGGTGTTCCATTTCTTAATCCATTCCTGCCTAATGCTGCTTACTTCGGAAGGGAATGGTAGTCTATCTACTCATCCATGGCCATATTGGTTGGGGAACTTTGAGGCCAAACATCTGGGTGAGGTCCCTGCTTAGAGACAAGTGCTATACTGTAAAAGTTGTCCAGAGTTATGACAATGCTATCCAGATTGTTCACGATTATCACAAACAGGTCTTCTATAATTTACACTTCTGCAATTATGAAGAACTCTCATTCCCAGCAACAACTGGGAACTGGGATGGAAACTAATCAAGGAGAGAAGCGACCTAGAACTAGGGAGAACTTTCCTAACAGCAAGAACAATTAACCAGTGGAATGGCTTGCCTTCAGAAGTTGTAGGTGCCCCATCGCTTTTAAGAAGCGATTGTACTGCCACTTGTCTGGAATGGTGTCCGGTCTCCTGCTTGAGCAGTAGGTTGAACTAGAAGACCTCTAAGGTCCCTTCCAACACTGTTATTCTGTTATTCTGTTCTGTTAACTGGAGAGAGGCTCAAAGGACAACTCCCCTGCTGCCTCCCACCTCTACCCTATAGAAGGACAATATAATAATAATAATAACAATAACAATAATAATAATGATGATGATGATGATGTTGGAAGGGACCTTGGAGATCATCTAGTCCAACCCCCTCCCCAGGCAGGAAACCCTATACCATTACAGACAAATGGCTGTCCAGTCTCTTTCTTAAAAAAACTTCCAGGGTTGGAGCATTCACAGCTTCTGGAGGCAGGTTGTTCCACTGGTTAATTGTTCTCATTGTCAGGAAGTTTCTCCTTAGTTCTAGGCTGCTTCTCTCCTTGACTAGTTTCCATCTGTTGCTTCTTGTCCTGCCTTCAGATGCTTTGGAGAATAGCTTGACTCCCTCTTCTTTGTGGCAACACCAGAGATATTGGAACACTGCTATCACGTCACTCCCCTAGTCCTTCTTTTCATTAAACTAGAGGAGTGGGAGTGGAGGAGTGGGAAACACAAGGAGTGGCAGGACAACTTTTTGTGTATGTCATCATTCTGGAACAGTGTTGCTGACCTCAGATTCCCCTCCCACCCTGTTTAATAGCATGCTGAATTCAGTCTGATTAAGACAGGGAGGGAGTGATGGAATGTAACAGGCAGATGCAAGGTCAGGCTGAATTTATCTGAACGGCTGAAGCTCCTTGCTACTTTACACAAGATAGTGCAGTCACTCTGCCAAACCTCCTTGTAGAGCAGCGGACAGGTCAGGGGAGATAATTTTCAAGGAACTGCACATTGCAAGACGGCAGTTTTGTAACAAAGGGGAGGATTTTAATTTGGATTTCCATCTTAGCAGTTACAAGTGGAGTTGACATGGCAAGCAATCCCTCCCCCTCCCTTGCCAAAAGGAAAACAAAAACGAACTTTGAATGCTTTTACCCCTCCTGTCCAGAACGGGTCAGACTGACCCGTTCTGCTTCAATTTGGAGTCAAACTGTTCACATATATGCTCCAGCCTTCCATTCTCACTCTCCATCAGCTCCTGAAGTTCATTCTAGACCTGTTTAGCAATGATCTTTGTCCTGCCCTGGAATTATGAATTCATGCTAAATTTTCAGATGTACATCAAATTCAACCACCACTCTTAAAGTGTTGGTTAAAAGTGCTATGTGTTCACATAGTGTTCTGGGCCCAAACATGTAAGTAGTACTAAAGCTTAAGGTAATGGCACACAACTTGCCAAAACAGTGACTGGATACCTGAGACAGGAAATGATGAATTACCCAGCTTGTTTAGGGTCTAAATTCACAAAATGAGCAACTTGAGCCGAGAGGAGTCTCACAGTAAGAATAACAGAATAACAAAGTTGGAAGGGACCTCGGAGGTCTTCTAGTCCAACCCCCTGCTCAAGCAGGAGACCCTATACAATTCCAGACAACTGGTTGTCCAATCTCTTCTTTAAAACTTCCAGTGATGGTGCACCAGGAACTTCTGGAGGCAAGCCATTCCACTGATTAATTGTTCTCACTGTCAGGAAACTTCTCCTTAGTTCTAGGTTGGATCTTCCCTTAAGCACAGGTTCCATTGAGAACTAGAAGCTGGGCCTCCGTGGTTAACTGAGCCTCAGTGGTTTTTCATTAGGAAGAGAACAGGAGGGCAAAGAAAATGGGAAGTGAGGAGAAACACTTTCAAGGCACGGAAGGTCAGCTTGACTCTTTCCAATTGAAATGTGCACAGGCAAGTTGCATGCTCAAAATGGTAGACATTGTGCACAAAAAAAAAACAGAAGGGAACAGGAGTTACTAAAGTCAACAGCCTTATGTCTGAAGAAGACTATGTTAGAGATGTTTTGCGGGAAAAACCCCAAACCTACGTAAAGTAAATTCACATTTAGGGAGAAGTTATAGCAAAGGTTGTGTGTGTGTATGTGTGTGTGTGTGTGTGTGTGTGTGTGTGTACACCTGTGTATATGTGTCAATCTTTGGCATTCCAAGACTGGGGCAAAAATCTGACGTAAAGCTAGAAAGTTGCAGCTGATAAACTAAGCATCTGCATCAGTAAAAGTCAGCATTGGTATCTGTAGGAAGAGCAGAGAGCAAACGAGAGGACATCGCTGAACAAATAACGCAGTGTATATACTTGCATCAGGTACCAGGACATAGCTGAGGTCACATGTATACTGACATCAGGAGGTACATGTCAGTTTGACATCACTGTGGCTTGTTGCCCACACTTTTGGAAGCCCGCTTGTATATCTATGACCAGCGGGGGGTTTTGTGAGCAAAGCTTCTTGTTTATTATGAAAACCCAAAAGAAACGAAACAAAAATTGGGACCTGTATTTTCTGCATACAACTTGTTTTTGGTGGGCAGAACTGTTTGCTTTCTTTTCTGAGGCAGAATCAATCCACCATTAGAATTCTGAAAGCAGAATTTCTTCCTTTGTATACAGCATCCCTGTGTGATCTGGGTTCAAAAATTGCTAATACATTTTACAGCATCCCTGTAAAACAGAAGAGGGCAACTTTTTTTTTGGTAAGCTTTTTATTATTATTTTTTCTCTACATACATATGTTAATTTTTCAATCAGCGTGTGATCTGGGTTCAAAAAACGCTAATACATAATCAAATCCTACTCTTTGGTTCTCTCCTCTAGCCATTTGTAGAATAAATTCCAGCTTTGGTAATATTCTGTTTCTTCTTTATCTTTCAGCCTCGTAGTTAGTCTGTTCATCTCAGCGAATTCCAGTATTTTTTTAATTCCTTCTTCCTCTGATGGTATTCCTTCATTCTTCCAGTATTGCACATAGATTATTCTTGCTGCCGTTGTAATATGAATTTTGCTTATTAATCTTTTCTGGTATTATACCTAAGGTCTTCAAACTCGGCCCTTTTATGACTCGTGGACTTCAACTCCCAGAATTCCTCAGCCAGCATGCCTGGCTGAGTAATTCTGGGAGTTGAAGTCCACGAGTCATAAAAGGGCCGAGTTTGAAGACCCCTGACCTAACAGAAAAAAATCAGGATTAAATACTACATGTTCTCCTAATATTTTTTCTAACCAAACATGTATTTTTTTCCAATAGGCCTTCACTTTATCACATGTCCATCAGATATGATAGTATGTACCTGAATTATGTTTACATTTCCAACATCTATCTGACATATTTTTAAACATTTTTGCTAATCTTGCTGGTGGCAGGTGCCATCTATAAAGCATTTTATATAAATTTTCTTGATACGCAGTTGACATTGTCAGTTTATAATTTCTCTCCCATAATTTTTGCCATTTTTCTAATTCTATATTATAACCAAAGTTTTTCGTCCACCTTGTCATTGTCTCTTTAGTTTGTTCACTTTCCATCTCTAAAATTAACAAAAAATTATACATTTTCTTAATTTATCATCAGAAGTTAACAATATCTTGTCAAACACAGTTTGTTCTTTATAAAATCCATACAGTTTCACATCTTTTTCATATCTATTTTGTATTTGTAACAGTGCCCACCATGACATGTTGATGCCGTGATTTTCCAGCTCTTGTTTCGATTTTAATGTCCCATCAGTATTCAAAATATCTCTATATGCCCAATTTTTTTTCAAAATCTACCAAATTTGCCTTCTGAGAAAGCTTCCGTCGTTGATAACCACCCTGGGATTTTTACATATATTTTAGTTTTGATTTTTTCCCATACTGTTATCAAAGCATTTCTAATACAGTGAAAATACTTAATGAATTTTGTTTTTCCCGTACCACAAAAAAGCGTCCCACCCCAATTGTAAGTCATGTCCCTCCAAATATAACAACCTTTTATTCCTAAGAATTATCCATTGTTTCACCCATGTTAATACAGATGCTTGATAATAGGGTAGGCAAAAGCCTCCATTTTCCTTAGCATCTTGCAATGTTTTCATCTTTATTCTAGCTTTCTTTCCTTGCCATACAAACTTCAAAATTAATGAATTCAACTCTTGGAAGAATTTTTTCTCCAGTTTTATCGGAATTGTTTGAAATAAAAATAAAATCTTAGGCAATATATTCATATATTCATTTTAACTGTAGCAATTCTTCCTAGTATTGAAGGAATAGAAGGAATAGAGATGTAGCAAACAGTCTACTTTATTAGACCGTAAAGGAGAAGAGGGAGACATGTACTTTCAGACTTGCAAGATTTTGTTAACGTAACATTACAGTAAAAATAGTGTTAATAATCATGTTTGGAGCTTCTGGTCTGGACAATCTTGCAAGGGTGACTTCAAGCAACAGGACGCTGCCTCCATCTCAAAAAAAAAATCCCATTTTCTTTTATGTATAAATTAGAATTGCTTTCAAAAGTACATCGGACAGGTGAAGTCATTGGAAGCTTGATACTCTTATTTGGCTGACTGAATTTAAAAAGAAAAAACAACAATGTGGCACTGAATGTGACTACATTAGAGTTGTGTTTTAGAAGCGTGATTCTGGGTAAGTTTAGAGAGACGTCTCCGAATTACATTCCTTGATCCCGAACCAAAGGCGCTTTTCATGCGTGCTGAAATTACAAATTATAACTTGCTTTTATTGATATTAACAGTCTGTGAAGGCAAGCCTATTTTAGCAAATATGTATTTTGCTCATGTAATCAGGAAACCTGGCTTGCACAGGTAATGTCTATGTATTTCTTAGCAGCCAGTGTTGAAACAAGAGGCCAGAATTGAAAATATTCTTTTTCTGCTTTACTGATGAATATTTATTCTTCCTCAGATAAATATACATGTTTTTTTTTTTGCCCTCTGTGGACAAAAGGGGCTATCACAATTCCTATTTCCCTTCCTATCTTCTGGATATACTTTCACTGAAAAAGGCATGCATTTCTTCTCTGGAATACGTTTACACAACATTGAACAAATTCCATAGCCGGCATTGCTCATTATCCATATGCCATACATAACATACATTTTGCCCCTTTCCAGTTTGACAACTGGCTGCCCACCCAGGGCCCAATTGACTGAATTAAGTGCTCATTCTGGGGCAAGCTACAGTTTTCCCCTTGTTTTGTGGGTGGGTTTTTTTTCTTCTTCTTCTTTTTCTTCCTTTCTTTTGCAAGGCACAGATTGTGTAATGTTCCTTTTGGATAGAGGAAGTTGCTTTAATTCATGCTTCTCAGCATAATACAGAGCCATGGACGACTGGAGGAGGGGGCAAGGCAGAGTAGTGAGGAAACTGTAACTAGAGTTCATCTGAAACGGGTTTTAGGTTTGACTTCTGCCTCCCTAGGAGGACAATATCATAGAAGAGGAACTTCCACCGAGATTCATTCTCTCTCTCTCTCTCTCTCTCTCTCTCTCTCTCTCTCTTTTTTTTTTTTAAAGAGGAGGAAAAGAAAGAACATGCCGGGATGGGAAAGATGGGTAGAAAAATTCAACTCCAGGGTCATTCTTGTGCTGATTATCTCAAACAAGGTTCTGTTTCAAAGAGAAGGAAGTGGCGTGTAAAGATGTGAGGAAGGAAAGCAAATGCAGCTTTGCTTTGTCCATGGCTGGTAACATGGGAAGAAGAAAGTTTCAAACAAAGATGCAAACAAGAGAAAAGGGGTGGGAAAAAAAGATATCAGCAGCAGGAACCTGGATGAGATATACCCACCATCGAGGAAATACTACTTTGATTTTTGTTGCAGAGAAAATATAGTGGCTTTAACAATTAACTAGCTACAGCATGCTTGTTTGTGACTTCATCCAATGTATGGTGCATGCTCACAGAGCTGGTTTGTGTGCATAAGACTGCAATAAAACTAAACTACGAATTACATGTACCCTTGAGAGATTTATGACCTTTAATAGACATCTAAAATGGACATGTGAATGTAAAGAAATTGGTTTGGAAGTGGACATAGTGCAGAAGCATATACTGTTTAATCCATCTTTGATAAGTGGCAAAGTAGAGTTTTCTCAGAGGTTTAAAGCTTGACCGAAGGCTAACTGTGATTTGAACCCACCCACACTATCCAATAGATACCTCTTAGTGGGAAAGTTTTTGCACATTTGTGTGGAAGCCTGTGCATATCCAGCAGTAATGATGAAGCAAAGGAAAGTTCTGAGAACTGAAAATTAGTCCACAAACAATGAAAAGATATACGCAATCCTTGAACACAACCCTGCCCATATATGTTATGGTTTGTTGGTTTGTTGTTCTTTGCTAACTGTATGTATGCAATATTTCCAAACCTTGGCCACACTAAGATGTGTGAACTTCAAGTCCCAGAATTCCCCAACCAGTTTGTGGGAGTTGAAGTTCACATAAAATGGCCAACTGCTATATTGTCAGAGTAGCACAATTAATAGAGCTTGCAGATTTCTGTTGACTTGTCTCTACAAATATTGGATCTGCACACATTTCATTAATCAGACTTTCCATTTCTGGAAAGAGTGACATTTGGCTAATCTTAGCCAGATTAGAATATTTTTTGTGGCTTAGTGTTTTGTAGAGATCTAGCCCTTTGGCTTTATTTATGAGTGAGCCTATTGTGCCAGCCTTCAAAATGGTGACTTCAATAACCAGGTTAAAAGTGTTGTGTGAACACGGTCCTTGATATATTTCAAATAATGGTAAGGGAGTCTTTGTGTGCTAGTGGGATGTCTCTCTAATGCTACATCTCCTTCAGATTAGGCTGAGAATCCTTTGCTTGCAAAGACAGCAACAAGGCTAGTCTTTCTGTTAGACACAGTCACTTTCTCGGTGGTGAAAACAAGAGCTGTTTCCATCGGGTTGGTGCCTCTTCAAGCTAATATGTAATATCATGAGTGGAAAGTACCTGTGCTTCAGTATTAGTTTTGAAGAAAGGCTAACAGACCAGTTGTAGAAGAGAGGCAGTGGCAGAGTCAAGAGAGTCACCAGCCTAGAGTCATTATACTCTCACAAACAGTCTAAGTCTACTCCTTCTTATCTAGTGTCAATTTAGTGCTGACCTCTAGTTGACTAGATTCTTGTATATAAGCATGAACAATAAATCAGCTTAACTGAAACATAATGTGTGGTCCTGGTTCTTCAAGCCTGACACCAGTCTATCTTCTTACTACCTTTAAATATGTTCCGGCTCTTACACATGGAATGGGTGAACTTGTAAGAAAATAACTTTAATTCAGAGGTTGATTGTATCATATGCTTTCCATGCAAAAGTCATGGGTCTTATCCCTGGCCTCTAGGCAAGATCTTGCCTTATATCCTCAGCAAGCCTCTGCTAATCTTGCACTGATGTATTATTAATCTAAGTAGAGATTAATTTCAAATATAAATCTACCAAGTGAGATTTTCTCATGTTGTAATTTACTTCCATTATTAGCATCGTGCATAGGATCCAAGCATGAGGTTCTGTCTGTGGAAACATTAATGGGGCAGGGAACTTGAGTAGCACTTCATGTTTTTTAATGGGTACTGTGATGCTCACAGACTGGACCTCATTCTCTAACAAGCATTTTTATAGCCTGGGGGAATAGTCGGCAGAGAAACATATCTACAATGGTCTGTTTATCCTGGGAGGGTGGGATATGTATTCATTATCCAGAAAATGTATCTCTCTTGTTCTGCACCTGTGTTCTACATTTGGCATGAGAAGGAGCCTTTTTTTTAACCATGATACAAATTTTAGAAATATGCTGCAGTAGACAGATTCAGCTCAGAGCCATCTGTCTTGCACGGTGACTTATTGTTTCTCTTGAATTCCATAATGTAGGTGGGAGATAAAGACACATTCAGCATTTTTTGCATTGCTCATATGCTATTTAATTTACAGGCATTTGATATGTGTGTATGTGTGTCTATGTGTTTACACACAGAGAGATGCATACATGGTTTCAACTGCTCTCACCAACTTTAAATGTGTTCTGGTTCTGATTTACAACCTGGTGGGCATTAAGATCACCTGGAAGGGGGGAATGATTGTGATGGACGGGAATGGCCATACACCCATCTCTGCTCCTGTGAAACACCACTGACAGGAGTCAACTCAAAGCTCAGAGCTGCCCCTACTTAGCTTAGAGTAGCATGAAAATGTGACTGCACTTAGCCAATGTCTTAGATTTTAGAAATAGAAGCGAACCCAATAGAAGTGTTATCCTATTTTCCCATCAAAGATCCCTGCAAAAATCCCATTCAGATCCAAATTAGATCCGGTAGAGGAGAAAATGCAACCAGCTAGGGAGATACATTTGCGGGTGTCTCAGTGAGAGAAAAGATTTAATCATGGTAAGTGGAAAGAGGTTGCCCATGATGGTTTGGGTGTCAGTGGCTACTTCCATTTCCTGTAGGAAAAAGAGGAGGAGGAAGAGGAGGAGGAGGAGGAGGAGGAGGAGGAGGAGGAGGAATATTTTATCTCATTTACACACACTTTCTACTTGGCTAAGGCTAATCTTAATCACTTGGCCATCTTCCAGTTGGAGAGAGAGGAGGAGAAGGCAGTTTATGTCTCAGGTATCTTCATGCAGAGATGACTTACTCTCCCACACAGCTGATGGTCAAACACTGGGGTTGCTGCAGAAGTAGGATGCATCTGATTGAAATATGGGTGCTTTAAACAGGACTAGGTGCACTGCTTTCTCTATGGATTATAAGGGGACTGGAAATTCAAAAGAAATTGTCTCCCTATTTTCTTTTAACTATCAGATGAGCTAACTGGTGCATCTTCTCTTCTTGATCAGTTTTTGGGGACTGTTCTTGTAAGTGTGGGGGAACTGGAACAGTCCAGGGGCAAAGAGGAGGGAGGAAAAAGTAACTTTCTCTAAGATGTTCCTGGTAATCCCATTCATTCTAATGATAATAAATTCCCACCAATAACTGAGCTCCTTCTGGCATTAAATTATACATCCAGATCACTCACAGACAAGAGACAGGGGGTTAAAAAAAGAAAAATTATGATCTGAACAAAACTTCTTCCAAAACTTCATTAGCCTGACTATTGTTCAGGTTGATCAAGTAATAATTGGCTTTTTGATTTGTCTCCAGTTGGCTAACTTTGAAAGAATCAGATATACCCGGTGCTAAAACCAGAAAAACTCTGGAAACAATGCAAAAGGTCCAAAGGTCCAAAAGGGTGTGAATGACCCAGAGGAGCTGGGTGCTTTTTAGCCCCTGAACCATTTTGCCCACCACATTGTCAATGAAGTGTGTTAGATCTTTCGGACAGCAAAACTCTTTATTTATCGGTTTTGTGTCTGCCGCAACTGTTATTCTTGGCAGTTACGTCAATATCATACAATATTATAAAACATCCCGGGATATAAATAAAAAGATTACAAAGAAGTAAAAACCACAATAACAGCAATAGGTGGTATCACCTTACCCTTAATAAGCACTCCTGAACAGCTCAGATTTTGAAAGTGTGCAGAAAGCCGTCAGTATAAAGGCCAAGCTAATTTCATGGGAGATTTTTTCATAACATAACAAATCAAGTCATTGAGAAACAAGCTATCTTTAGAATGGAATAGAGGATTCGCTTATAAAAAAGCAAGGTGGACTTTATATACCATTCTAAAGATAGGCTATACTGTATTCTTTTTTACAATATTTTTAAGCCTTGGGAACTAGATTGCTTCTACAGCTGATGCCTTGTATATAGTGTCACAAAAAGTGCAAGGTCCATAAATTCAGTTCCTGGTAAGATCTGTTGGTATGTATACTTGATGAGATCTAAATGGAATTAAACTACTTCTGGATGCCTTTTGATGATCAATAGAAGCAAAAACATCACTCAAAGCGGTGTTTGTGAGCTTTTTCTTCCCTCCTCCCCATTTTTAAAAATTGAAGAATCACTCATGGTTTCTACTCAAATAAATGAAACAGATGGGTTGAATCCGGATGGAGCACAGGTAAAAAAATGTTTGTGCTAGTATATGCCAGCTGATCAATGGGTCAACGCATTCTGAACCAGATCTCCTCATATAAATTGCATTGTAGTGATCTAAGAAGGTGGGATGAAGCCCAAAGTCAATATTGGGAATTCTTTCCAGTCCAGGGGCACCAGTTTGAGCTGTACTTGTCTTAGGAGAGAACAAAAATGCTATTTTAATCCTGGAACTACTAAAGAAGGCTGTGAGTGGGGGTGAGATGAAGGCGACATCATGCGATGTTGGTTACATCATGAGTATATCGTTTAAAAGAGGCTAGAGAAGTGTCTCTGTGCCACCGTGGGCAGGACATGAAGATAAACCCACAGCTAGTCAATTGAACTAATATACTTGGGTGGTATGTTTGGTGACTCAAAAGGTTTCTTGACCACTCTCCTTTCTGGACTTATTAAATGTGGGTTTCTGCTTTACAGAATGGAAATCAGAAGATTTTTTTTGTGATAAAAACAAACAAACAGGATGAAGTAAGAAAGAAGAAACAGCAAAGGGATATTTGTGCTGGCAGGCAGAGGAAATCAATGCAAAGCATTTCCCTTATGTGGGACCTCTGCATTCCAGGGAAGCCATCATTACATGCCCAGATCCTTGCAAGATAAAGGCTTCTCTCAAAGCCAAGTCCATCTCGCCAAAGTCGGCCTCATTTGCTGAAGCTGTCTGCTACAGTAAAAGAAGACAAAAATCAATGTAGTATTTAAAAGTGCTGATTTTACCATTTCCATTTACTACTTTAAGCTTCGGGGCATTTGCTAGATGCTGAAATGAAACCTTTCTCGGTTCTCAGGACTCTTTTGTAGGGCTAAATAGGAAGACGATGGTGGGAAGCCAGCCTGGGGAACGATGACCTCTATAAGTCTGTTCAGTTGAAACCAAAGACAATGGCTCTTCAGGACTTGGTCTGGAGGTGTAATGATCTGTGAAAATGTCCTTGAGAGACAGGAGGAGGAGGAGGAGCTGCAGTGGTCAGATAAAAGGCATTCTAGCCCGCTGCCTTCCTGAAGGAATGGAGGGCGTGTGGTAAATATTTCAGAAAGGACCTTCCCAAACTTCTTGAACTGTAAAAGTGAGGGGGGAAGGCTTTCCTTTAGACTTCCAAGATTGATGTCAGCCCTTCAAGGAAGGGCTGATGTTAGACAAGAATCACCAACGGTGAGTATTAACCAGGGCTTTTTTTCTCATAGAACGCTCAGAATGGAGTTCCGGCACCTTTTTTGGATGGAACCTTGTAGGGTAGGCAAGGCGGGTTGTATGACATGTGTGAGTTCCGGCACCTTTTTCTTTTACAAAAAAAGCTCTGGTATTAACTCTACTTTTATTTAAGGTTATAATAACAGAGTCTTGCAAGTCTGGAAGTCCATCTGTTTCCCCCAACACCACCTTACCATTATATATAGGGAGGGTTTCTTTTGAGATACTTACTACTTGCCCATTGCTCCTCTGGGCTAAGTTGCCTCTTATCAAGCTATTGATTAATCTATGACTCCTCCTCCTCCTCCTCCTCTCAAGGACTTTCTGATGGACCATTATAGGGTGGTTTCTTTTTCATCAGGGTGATAAGTGCCTTCCTTTGAAGCAATGTCTAATTGGCCTTGAGTGAAGAACCATGGCTGGACTCCCCCAAGTGATCGGGGCACTTAAATCGTATGAACATTAAGAACAGACGGTACAATGACCCTCCTGTAATCATGACATCTATACTCATAATACTGCATATGGCAATGAGATCTCAGTAGGTGGCAGCACCTGGCTGATCTTACCTGAGATCAGATGTTAAGCAGGGTTGAACAGGGAGAAAATCTGATGGGAAATGAACAGGGAGGTGGGACTAGGAAATCAAATCTTGGAAGGCAATCCTTTTCTATTTCAAGTGGCAAGCAAATACCCTGATTGCATACATGTAGTTTCAAGGAGCTTAGTGCGGAAATTGCCTGGTTAACATGGGTGGCAATACGACACCTGGCTTATATGAAGGAAGCTAATTGGAATCAGCTCTAGTTAGTATTGGGACTAGAGATAACCAGGAAATCCCAGAACTGCAGGCTGGACTGGGAATTTAAAATACATCTTGGAAAGAAAGCCGTGGAAAACTACAATGCCAAGAAAACTACATGGGCATGTATTATCCACGAGGCAGCCAGAAGTTGAGTCTGACTAGAGGAAGATTTTACTTTACTGGCAGTAACACTCAGCTTTTAAATCCGTGAAGTCATTGACTTTTTAGCAAGGGGAAAATATAAGACTTCTTATAGGAAGGGGTGCGCGAGAAACCTACGCCGGTTAAATGCGAACTACAGGTAGTCCTTGACTTGCCAGCAAAACTGAGCCCAGATTTTATGTTTGATCAGAAGACAGGCAAATTTACATGACCCCCTCTTTGTTCCTGGAAGAAATTGTGAGAACCTGGAACATGGAGGGAAACACCCTCTTGCTATATGGCACTTGCATTTGCAGTGCTTTCATCAGCATCCTCACCCTCGTGCATCAAATCAATTTTTACTCTTAGCAGACACATAAATAGGTTTTCTCCATAATGTCCTGCCCCTAACATGGTTCTTCAAATGCGTCAGTGGTGAATTCCTTGCCATTGTAACTGAGTCCTTCTGCCTTGTGGCTGGTTGTTCTCTTCTTCTTCTTCTTCCTTTCACCGTTTATAGTATTAAATATTTTTTTTAGAGAACTATCTCTTTGTGCATTGTGTTTGAAGTAAGATAATTTGAGCCTGGTAATTTGGTCCTTGAGTGAGAACTTTGGTTTGAGTTATTTGATGACCCACAGAAGAGAAAGGAGGCAAAGAAGAAAGAAAGGTGAAAGATAGCTATTTTACTTTCATTATTGGTTCCTCATCCGCATTTCACCCTTTCAACCCTTTAACTGTTCATCAAACTTTTTTTTTAAAGCTCTGAAATGCTTTCTCTCCCCTCCCTTTCCCCCCCCCCCGGTTTATCAGTAGGAAACTTAATCTTCTTAAGACCAGCATCAAATATTAATTTTGCCAATTTGTGCGATGTAATTAGCAGGTGTGATTAATCAATTAATCAATTTACGATTGCTATCTGTGCCTGGAGCAGCATGCTGGGATAAGCATGAACAACACAAGTTGTAATCCCAATAAATAGGCTTATGTTGCCTTTATTCCTTCTTGGCCTGCAGTCATTTGCAGATGGGCAAAATGTGGTTCCCTCTTTCCCGTTCTGAATGCAGAAATGCATTCCATGCTGATGCAACTTTTTATGAAACTACATTTTATTTACAGTTACAGTAGTCCTGAGGATGTAGAAAAAGCAACATCTTTTTATGGCAGAGTTTTTATTTTTGAATTAGCATCCTGCTCCATTTCATTTTCTTCAGAATTCTTCTGCTACTGTTAGCATCTGATGCAGTGTTGTTGTTGTGTGTGTTTGTTTTTTAAAAAAAATCCCTCCGTGGTTCTTTTATTTAAGATGTAAAATGCAGAAGGGAGAATGACATAGTAGACACTCCACAAACTTGATCAAATAAGATATGTGTGTCTGCTTTATGTCCAGTGTCAATCACATCTGTATTGACATGTTCCCAAAGCACTGGAGGTGGGACAAGAAGGAACGGATGGAAGCTGATCAAAGAGAGATCCAACTTAGGATAAGGAGAAATTTTTTGACACTGAGAACAATTAATCAATGGAACAGCTTGCCCCTTCTTCCCCCCCCCCACCTCCGGAGTCGTGGGTGCTCCATCACTGGGGTTTTTCAAAACTAGACTGGACAGCCTTTTGACTAGGGTGGTACAAAGCTCCTTCCTTGAGCAGAGGGTTGGACTAGAAGACCTCCAAGTTCCCTTCCAGCCCCATGCCTTTTTGTTCTAAAATGCACCTATTGCAAACCAATGGTTATGGTTTATACCAGCCTAGTCAAAAGGCTGTCCAGTCAAGTTTGGATGGAATTTGGAAGGCTTTGCACTGCTGCAATTTGTGCAGCCTATTAAAGTAGAACATACCACCTTGCTCTCTTAGAAATCTGCACTCTATTTTTGTGTTAGTGGTGTAGGGGAGGACAATGTACCATGCAGAACAAATCTCCTGCTTTGTTTATCCTAAGCAGAGCAGCTGTGGCAGATTTCAGCTTTTTTTGCAGAAGCTCCTTTGACTCTTTTACTAGACCTCTCTGAGATCTATCACCCATAGCCAGATGACAAATGGTGGCTCGGAGGAAAACCTACTTACTTATTATCAGGGCCTTTTTTCTCATAGAATGCTCAGAACGGAGTTCCGGTACCTTTTTTGGATGGAACCTTGTAGGTTAGGCAAGGTGGGTTGTATGACATGTGTGAGTTCCGGCACCTTTTTCTTTTACAAAAAAAGCACTGCTTATTATACCCAGTGGGTGTGACCTTCATATAAAAGTAGAGGTTTCCATTTAAATTACGGCAGATCGGTGCTTTTAAAAGCCTGATAGGTGGAAAGAAGAGTTTATTTTGCTTAGGCTATTATTAAAACAACTAGAAGTCCAAAACACAGGCTGATCTACATCTTATTTATTGTTCCACTACCTCTAAGTGGACTCCAGTCTACGTTTCAACTATCCCAATGTTTTTCAAAGTTGGCCACTTTAGGACATGTGGGCTTCCACTCCCAGAATTCAACCAACCAGCTTAAAAGTTGCCAAGTTTGGGAAAAAATAACACTATTCTTTCCCAAATGTCCAAAGATGTGATTCATCTTTGCAAAAATATTTTACAGAGCTTGGGACTTCAAGAAGAGACTGTGAGTTAAAAGAAGGGGAATGATACGTTTCTTCACTCTCCTGAATGTAGCACATAGAATATTAGTTTGTTGAAAGAAACATTAGATTCCATATTTTTACCTTTATTCCTCTTATGGTGTTACAATCTCCAGGATTCTGTTTTGGAAAAGCAGGTCACCAGCAATACTGGTTTGGATAAATGCCTTTGTTATTTACTTCTCCTCTTTTATATCTAATTTCCTTGCAGAACTGTACTTATTATTCCTTTTAGGGAGGTCCACATTGATTTTACAGGAAATGAATTTTATTCATTCATCATTTCATTTTCTAATTTATTTATTTTTTGTAACTCAAAACAAATCAGCGAAATGTCTCATTAGTTTATATGTGAGGAAGCCTCTGCCCTGTGTTTGTCGGGCATCTTATCTATCTGTGATCTCTGATTGGCAGCCAATCTCCAGATAAGAATCTTTCCCAGGGATATTCTCTAAGATCCTTCTTAATTGAATAGATCCTCAAAACTTTTTGTCTGCAAGCTAAGCAATGGGCTCTTCCCATAAAAACTTAAGAATGTATCGAGGCATGAACTGAGAAGTTCTCCAATTATCCAGTATGCTTCTCTGCAGCATAGTGTGTGTGTGTGTGTGTGTGTGTGTGTGTGTGTAATATATATATATATATATATATATTAAGTTGTACATGCAGCTGGCTCAGGGCAAAGGGGGCAAAAAAGCCAAAACGGGGGTTGCTTGTCACCAGCTTTTCACTGCTATGGTGCAGTGACACATCCAGGTAGTTTTAGAGTCTCCTTAAACCGTCTTTCTAAGAGAAAAGGAGCCGTAGAAGGCCACGACTATTATTTGAAAATAAGCACCATTTGGTTAATGCCTGATTAGTTTCTTTGGGGACCTGCTACCAGGAAATGATTGTCTGTCTGGGTTACCTGGGGTTCACTTTACAGCTCTCTCAAAAAGAAATTATTCATTACCAGCAAACCTCCCTCGGCTCTTCAGTCAGTATTATTAGCCCTCTTTGTACATATCCCGGAATGGTGGGGGAAGGCTCATCCTGTTAATCTTGTCTCTTTTGCCTAGATATAACAAATCTTTTATTCTTTTATTCATCCCAAGGGCAGCCTCCTCTTCTCTTTCCCACCTCCCTTCTGCCATCTTTGCCTTCCTAATCACTACTTCCCTTTTCCTTTTTTTGCTTTTAACTCCATGTTCATCTCCTTCCTTCCTTCTTCCTTCCCTCCTTCCCCCTCCCTCCCCCCCCCGGCTTCTTTGCATTAAAGGAAAATTTTGCCTTCCACAGCTGTGGAATTGGATGCTACCCATCTATCTACCTGTATATGGATGTATCTGGTTGTTCTTTTTTTTCCCCAGGACAGGGTACATTATATAGGCTGGAAATAAGTCAGAGACTTTTCCCTGGCAAGAGAACAGTTTTTAGAGACCGCTCCCATTTTCAAATTAAGCAACTTAAATCATGGGGTTTTTTCCCCCCTATCATTTAGGGGGGCAGAAGGCTAGTGATGAAATGAGTACCACCCCACCTTCATCCAGCTTGAACTGGTTGAATGGAATTGGTTTGAGTTTTTACAGAAAGCTTGCTGAATACACTTGCATTCTGAAATCTGAACTTCTCATAATCTTTTACTGCCATGCACCATTTAATGTGTGCTGTCTCAATGCACACTAAAAAAAATATACACACATGTCAATTTTGTGTTATTTAGAAAGAGCTTCTGTTCTTGGGCAGATTAAAAGTAGAAGACAGGGAGGGAGGGAGGGAGGGAGGGAGGGAAGGAGGAGGAAGGAAGGAAGGAAGGAAGGAAGGAAGGAAGGAAGGAAGGAAGGAAGGAAGGAAGGAAGGGTGGGTTAGATATTGCATTAAATTAGTGACAAATAATTTGTATGAGCTATTCTGCAAACTAAAGGTTGTAGTAAAACTAGACACAAAATGTTCTTGAATTTTCTGGTGTATTCTCCCCTACCCTGAACTTGTAAATTGACGGGTCACAGAGACCAGTGCAACCAAGAAACCAAGTGAAATTGAAATTCATATATTCTATGAGCCCTAAATAGTATGCAGTGTTTCCAAATTTGATTTCAAAAAAAGGTTCTTCAACCTATGCAGGATCATGATCCTCTCTGGTATACAGAATACATCCAAAGTCTGTTAAGTGGAACAAAGACAAATGAAAGTTACATGTATTGAATGTGGTAAAACTCTTCCAATAAAAAGATATGACGTGACGTGACATGACATGACATGAATGGAGATATCTATGTGGAGGGTATTTGTAAATACTCCACCTTTCTGAACTTTAACTCTGTCACTAAGACAAAACAGGGCCACTTCCTCCATGCTCAACAGAAGAGGACGACATCCCAGCTAACCAGAACATATTGCTCTTCCGTCAACAGTATACCTTGAAGGACTCCCAAACAACATCAAGATCTCACCTGGATCTCCCAATAGTTCCCCACCTGTAAGTAAATCTAGAGGAAGGGAAAGAATGGGCAGAGGAAGAGATCTCCCTTGGAAAGAAGGCCATCGTAACTTGAGATACGTTCAAGTGGGTCATGCTGAATTCTTAGCTGAAAGACTTTGCCAGATCTCCCTCTATCCATTCATTCACTGATCTTCCCTATCAAACAAGCAGCAGGGATCTTGGCCCCCTGATGTTCCTCCTGAAGGCTTGACTTATTTAAAATGCATTGCCTAAAGAGAAGCAATTCCATTCCTGCTCAAGTGGTAGTTGCCCAAGTACAGATTTTCTCAAGTTCTGACAATTAAACAATGGCTTTATTTCATTATTGTCTCTATCTTACCTTTGTCTGCAAGAGATGAGTTCATAAATCACAAGTATCAGGTCTTCCATCCATTGAGTAATCATTCTTTACTGAAACTTGTGCAAAGGAAATATAGAGAGGGGTGTGATAAGAAGCTCTTATAGATATAATATTTGTAGTTGTATTAATGGTTATTACTGATTGTGTCTTTCTCTCTCTCTTTCTCTCTCTCTTTCTCTCTCTCTCTCTTTCCTTCCTCCTTTTCTTTCTTCCTTCCTCTGTTTCTCTTTCTTTCTTTCTTTCTTTCTTTCTTTCTTTCTTTCTTTCTTTCTTTCTTTCTTTCTTTCTTTCTTTCTTCTTTCTTTCTTTCTTCTCCTCTTTCCTTCCTTCTTTTTTTCTTTCTTCCTTCCTTCCTTCCTTTCTTTTTTCAAGGGCAGGAAAAATGTTAAATTCTCACAGTTAAATAAATAGAAGACTAATACTACGGGCACATGATAACAGCTTTATATAGCTCTAGCAAGAGGTGAATCTAATAAGGCATTTGTCATTAGAGGTTGTTTTTTCTTCCATTGCTTCAGAAAACTGGGTGACCAAAAAAAAACACGGAAATTAACAAAGTTGCTGCTTTAATGGGATTAACCTTCTCTGTAGCACTGGTTATTGATTAATGGATTCATTCATTGATCAATTGGCAAAGGGAAAAGATAACTGTCAAGCATCATCAGTAAGCTATCGTCAAACCAGTCGTGGAGAATATTTAAAATAAATATGTAGCAGAAGCAAGGAGTGAAAGAAGAGAAGGTGAATGCTACAGATCTTTCAGATTTAAAATGAATTAAAATGTATAGTGGAAGCAAAGAATGAAAGAAGAGAGCAGAATGCTACAGATTCTTCAAAACTCCTGTAATTTTGACATCTGAATACAGAAACTTTAGTTATTATTATTTATTATTCATTGTCTCTCCTCCCACCTTCATTTCTGGGTAGTTCAAGGAATCTCCCCTCTTTTTTCATTCCTGTTCTGTGAATTGGGTGGGATTGAGAAACAGCAATGCCCCCTCTGAGTTCTATAGTTGATGAGAGCTTTCATAAATATTGCTATTTGCTATGCTATGTGTCTAAGTGTCATTCTGGGCCTCTTAAACCAAGGCCGGCCAACCATTTGAAAACAGGATAATTTCCTTAGCATTTTCAGAATGATCAGAAAACAGAGCATGTACAATGATGAACACCGAATTACAACAGCAACTGCAAAAGTGGACCAGAACATCCCACTTTTTAAAAACTTATATTAAGCCTGATTTATGGTAGAAAATTTATGCTATGAATTTTTGGCATTCATGGCTGGAAAGAGCCCTAAGGGTTTAAAAAAAAAACAACTCCAAAAGGCTACAACATGGGCCAAAAATCTAGGAATATGTGTCACCCCCACCTAGGACATCGTCATAAAAGGAAAGGCACAAACAGAACTCCAGTCTTCAACATGGACATTTTCTTCTCCAACAAGCAGGTTCTCTCTGGGTATAACATCCAGCTTTAAACCCCTGAAGAGGCCACTCACTTTCCAGGTTTGGCCACTGCTGTCCTTGGGGAAGACTGTAGTGCTAATTCAATGCAAATTGCTTCATCTGGTTGCATCAGGCAAAGGAGCCTGACATTGCCTCCTGTGGAAAGGATGGCGAATGGAGAACCCCCTGTGGATAGTGCAGAAAGCAGAGGAAGAAGTGGGATGTTGCCAGCGAGAATGGCTGCATTTGTTGCTTCATCAATTACACAGCAAGCTTGTTTTCAGGCCAGCCTTCCTAGGGCAGGTTTGTCATTGTCAGCAGGTACTGGAGCACAATAACGATATTTGTGTTGACTCATTATATATTAATAACCCATTTCCTTTGTGATGAATCTGTCCAACGTTATGTCCACATCAGAGAGGTGGCTTGCATGTTAATCTTTCCAAGAAGCAGCCCAGGATGGGCACGTTTGCGTTGCCACAGAGAAAATGTGCAAGAAGAAGAAGAGTTGTATAAAAGGTGTGTGAGCCCCACGGAGAGCAGAGGGACTTGCAAACTGAAGGTGGGATGGGATGTTCCACTTGAGGGCAGCCCCTGTTAACCATCAATGTGGCTCTTTAAGCTTTACTTTCCCTCACATCATTCTCAGTGGTGGGAGATGGTCAACTAAGCTACCTATTAAGAATTGTTACATTTTAATGTTGTTATGGTGCATTAGTAATGTGAGCTTTTAGGTATCTTTAATATCTCAGAGTGTTTTCATCAAAACCATCGGAATTTGTACTGATGTTAGTTTATATTGGTTTCTGACCAAAAGAAGGATTTTTAAAAAAAACTCTTTTCAGTCAGACTGGCCCTTGGTGTCTTTGTGGAAATAATTCAGACATAGCTTGCTTTCTTAGCGGCTTTTCTTTTTTCAACTGCTTAGTCTGGCCTGTAGCCCCGAGATTTCTTGGTCATCTTCAGAACTCAATCAGAATTAATTTGACCCTGACTGGACTTTTGAGATTAGCTAAGAGTGGCTGCATGCTGCCATCTGCTGAGGACAGATGACATCTAACTCACTTCCTGGTGACTATGCAAACATGTCAGTGTAGACTTGACAGTAATATTAAATAGGAGTATCATTGCCATACAGGGACACGGTGGCTCAGTGGGTTAGGACGCTGAGCTTGTCGATCAGAAGGTCAGCAGTTTGGCAGGTTGAATCCCGAGTGCCGTGTAACAGAGTGAGCGCCTGTTACTTGTCCCAGCTTCTGCCAACCTAGCAGTTCGAAAGCATGTAAAAATAGGGACCACTACGGTGGGAAGGTAACAGCGTTCCGTGCGCCTTTGGCATCTAGTCATGCCGGCCACATGACCACGGAGACGTCCTCGGACAAGTGCTGGCTCTTCGGCTTTGAAATGGAGATGAGCACCGGCCCCTAGAGTCGGAAACGACTAGCACGCATGTGCGGGGGAACCTTTACCTTTACCTTATCATCGCCATATTCTAGAAGGCTTTGATTTTGATTTGATTTGATTTCCCTGATTTATTCTATAGCTCTACAATTTCCTGAAGATCCCCCTTTCAAGTCCCACCTTGCTTGCTTTCTAAGATAAGACACGTCTGATAATCAAGGGGGCCTGGGTTTATAGGATTGAGAGGATGCAATTGATAGTCAGTTTGACATAATGGTTAAGAGACCCAGGCTAGAACCTGGGAGACTTGTAGTTCTGCCTTAGGCATGAAAGACAGCTGGATGGCTTTGGGCCAGTCACTCACTCCCAGCCCTAAGAAGAAGGAAAGGACAAACCACTTCTGAAAATGTCACCAAGAAAACTTCAGACAATAGTTCATGGAGTTAGTACTGATTCACACACCAAAGGGATATGCTAACCTTCGGATCTGAATGGTCATGAGCGTATCCCCCATTCCTGTCAATGCTTAGTTGTTTTAAGGCAGGGGTGTCAAACTTAATTTCACTGAGGGCCGCATCAGCATTGCAGTTGCCCTCAAGGGGCCGGGTGGGTAATGGCCAGGTGGGTGTGGCCTACTGGGTGGGTGTGGCTAAAGTGCGTACAGCCTACTGGGTGGGCGTGGCCAGCTCTACATCGTTCGCATCCAGGGTGCCTATGGGGGCCTGGGCAGGAGCGGGACAGATCTGAGGGTCTCTGGCAGGAGGAGGGTCTCTGGGCCAGGGCCAAGGCAGTGGGGGCCGTTCCCTCACTGTTTCCAGGATGGCTTCGCGGGCCGCATGAAACCACTTGGCGGGCCGGATCCGGCCCCCGGGCCTTGTGTTTGACATGTCTGTTTTAAGGGATTGGTGGTGCAATCCTAGGAAAATACATGTCTGAGTTAAGAAGCATGAACAGTGCCACAAAATACTTCAGGGAAGACTCACATCCCCCTTGAAATAACGTTCTGGCTTTGCATCAGGAGTATAAATGATGTGTTCATGGAGGAGTCCTTGGTGCTCTCTGAGCTTGCTTGTTTCCTTGCAGATGTTTCATTACCCAAACTAGGTAATATCATCAGTGATACTGACTAGCAGTGATGGTGTTACCTAGTTTGGGTAATGAAGCATCTGCAAGAAAACAAGCTGAGAGAGCACCAAGAACTTCTCATTCCAACCCTAAGCTGCAAATATTCTCCTTTATTGGTGTGTTCACTCTATATTTCTATACAACAGGAGATGGGTTGGTCTTGAAAAGTAGGCTTTCTCACATTGCTAAAAGCTATGCTGTCCTGCTCATTAATTTTAGACCTTGATGCTCTTTTCTTTGCCAAATACATTCTTTTTTTCCAGCTTTCTCTTACTCAAGATTAAAGAGCACTCTGTTTTTCAGACTACTTTGAAAGAAAAAAAAGATATTCAAATTTATTTTAGTTATGATCAATGACCAGCATGATAAAAAAACAACAACATCAATCGCTAAATGCAGCAAAAACAGTGCAGCAGTTTTGCTCAGTGACAGCATCAAAACCAATAAGATTTAATGCAAGGCAAGTCATTGCTATTATGTTAGTCTGTATTAAGAAAACCTGGCAGGTCTGACTGTAATTTTCTTTTCCTTCCTCTTATTGAGTCAGGGAAGAATTAGCCTGAATCTTCCCCAACACAATCTTCATTCCCAGGGATCAAGGAATGCTTCTTCCCTTTTTGTTTTTATAATGGCTTTTGAATATTTTCTTCAGATCCATCTTCCTGGCTCTCTACATTTATCCGTCTGTCTGTCTGTCTGTCTGTCTGTCTGTCTGTCTCTCTCTCTCTCTCTCTCTCTCTCTCTCTCTATCTATCTATCTATCTATCCATCTATCCATCCATCCATCCATCCATCCATCCATCCATCCATCTATCATCTATCTATCTATCTATCTATCTATCTATCTATCTATCTATCTATCTATCTATCTATCATCTATATTTTTTCTCTCTCTCTCTCTCCCTCCCTCCCTCCCTCCCTCCCTCTCTCCCCATCTCTCTCTGTCTTTATCCATCTATCCATCTATCTCTTAATGATGTTTAACAAAAGAACTGCTGCCCTAGATAGGGTTGTGTCTTGGCACATTTTAACTAACCAGAGCTAGCCCAGGACCTGTTCTATAGAAAATCCATTGCTGCATAACTTCCTGTCTGGAGGGCCCTATTTGAAATATGCGATGCCACATTTTCTACCTAACTTAGCTGAACCCAGGGTGCTGGGACAAAACACTCATTCTTATTTCTCCTTCCCAGAAGCCTAAAGAGCTGTCAAAGTCCTCAGTATTATTTTGGATCATAAAGCGGGACCCAGTTTGTCCATCATAACCCATTCCATTTTGCTCAGGATAACAGAGACGTAGGTTTCATTGGGTTTGATTTTCTATGGAGACTGGGCAGATCTCTTGACCGTGTACTATGTTTTTTTTCAGAGCTGTCTCTCTCCCACTCCCTTTTCTGCTCACTCTTGAAAAATGGCTGAATGCAGATCAGCTTCATAAATCTTACAAAGAAGCAGTCATAAAAATCTCATGTTCTTACATATGGTGATAGCCCAGGGACAGCTGTGCCATATGCGAACAATAGCCGCTAGAAAGAACTTTGTAAGAAAGTAGGAAAGGGGGAAATGTTTTCTGATTGAAAAATTGTCTCTCATTGTTTACACTGCCTGGAGTTGAAGCAGTCTGTCTCTCCTCCAAGTTCTTCCTACTCTGTTACATTGAGCTTTGGCTGCTTGTCTTTTCAGATAAGAAATATATTGCCACTTTACTAGGTTTTCCTGTTTCATGTCAGTCATAAAAAATATATATGACTAAAATGAGTAAGTCCCTTCCTTCCTTCCTTCCTTCCTTCCTTCCTTCCTTCCTTCCTTCCTTCCTTCCTTCCTTCCTTCCTTCCTTCCTTCCTTCCTTCCTCCCCCCTTCCTTCCTTCCTTCCTTCCTTCCTTCCTCCCTCCCTCCCTCTTTCTTTCTTCCTTCCTTCCTTCCTTCCTCCCTCCCTCCCTCCCTCCTCCCTCCCTCCTCCCTCCCTCCCTCCCTCTTTCTTTCTTCCTTCCTTTCTTCCTTCCTTCCTTCCTTCCTTCCTTCCTTCCTTCCTTCCTTCCTTCCTTCCTTCCTTCCCTACCTACTGAATAAATGAGACATTGCTCAGTTTATTCTTTGTTTTTACCCCAAGTAAGATTAACTATCCTTTCTTGAAATCCTTGTCATTTTTCCTTTTTTAATATGGACAGCAATGTATCCTTCCTTCCTTCCCTCCCTCCCTCCCTCCCTAGATACTTTTCTTTTTTAAAAAAAATGTGACACTGTTTTTTTTTCCTACCCAAGCCTCAAAAAAAACTTTTCAAAGAAGCAACCTCAAAAGTTGTCTTGGCCCAAAGATTAATATCCTAACTTTTTCCTACTCTTTCTCAATGGATTGGCATAGATGTTTAAGTGATAAAAGATACTGTGTGATGGAAGAGTTTTGCAGAACTTGAAAGCCTGAATACATCAGAGGTAACCTAATAAAAAATAATAGGAGTTTTGAGATCTTTTTTTTTAAATCATTTTTTTTCACATAATGGTATGTTCAGACAAAGATTTTCCACTGGATAAAATATTCTCCCATAACTTTTACCTATATACTCCCTGGACTGTTTCAGTCTAAACACAGTTCTGCTGTTGCCAATGCAAAAAAAAAAATATTTTGGTAACTATAACCAAACCATAACCAAGAGTGCTTCTGAGCTTAAGGAGACATGCTGGTTTTCTTTTGTTTCATGCTCCCATTTAAACCACATTAATCGGCTGTTTTTTCCTAGGGAAGAGAGGAAGGGCTGCAAAGCTGATGTTAATTAAGCACCTTATTTCCGCCTCCTTACATTTATTTGTGTAATCCAAAAGCATCTTTGACATGTTTGCTCATTCTCTTCCTCCCTCTGTCACTGTTGCGTTGTAGAAAATGAATATAAATAGTTGATGCTTTAACTTTTATTCTCCATGGGCCAGCAATTTAAATGAGAAGCTATGATTTACCATTTCAAAGTGTTAATGTTGCTAGCTTGAAATATTGATTCTTTATCACAGATAAAATGTTCTCCTTGTGTCTGTAAAACATTTTAACTGTGCTTTATCTAGTGTCCTTTGGGGAGGTGGCAGGGGGGAGAAGGAGAGGAAAGATTATGCTCTTCTTAGGTTATTATAAAAATGCCCAACCACCAAATGAGAATATGTGGTTATCCAAGGTCTCTGTAGGAAGAAGGAAGAACATAGAATCATTGGGCTGGAAGGAGGTCTTCTGTTCGAGGCAGGAGACATTATACTATCCTGGTCAAATTGTTATCCAGTTTGTTGTTGAAAGCTTCCAGTGATGGTACTGGAAACCCACAACCCCAGTAACCAAGCTATACCATTGATGAATGGTTCTCATTGTCAGAACATTTCTCCTTACTTCTAGGTTGGATCTCTCCTTAACAAGCTTCCACCCATTCCTTTTTGTCCTGCCATCTGGTGCTTGGGTGAATAAGTCAGCCCCTCTCCCCTGGGACAACCCTTCAAATACTGGAAGACAGTTATCATGTCCCCCTAATCCTTCTTTTTGATAAGGTAAAGGTAAAGGTTCCCCTGCACATGTGTGATAGTCGTTTCCGACTCTAGGGGCCGGTGCTCATCTCTGTTTCAAAGCCGAAGAGCCAGCGCTTGTCCGAGGACATCCTGTGGTCATGTGGCCAGCATGACTAGACGCCAAAGGTGCACGGAACGCTGTTACCTTCCCTCCATAGTGGTCCCTATTTTTCTACTTGCATTTTTATGTGCTTTCGAACTGCTAGGTTGGCAGAAGCTGGGACGAGTAACAGGTGCTCACTCTGCTACACGGCACTCGGGATTCAACCCGCCAAACTGCCGACCTTCTGATTGACAAGCTCAGCGTCCTAACCCACTGAGCCACCGTGTCCCTTTCTTTTTCATATGCTAGACATAAAAAAGATGTTGAGACTCTGGAAATATCGAAGAGAAGAGCAACTAAATGATTATCAAAGAATGGCTGCAGGAATTGGGTATGGCTAGTACAGAGAAAAGAAGGACTAGGGGTGACATGATAGCTGTGTTCCAATATTTGAGGGGCTGCCACAAAGAAGAGAGGGGTCAATTTATTTTCCAATGCACCAGAAGACAAGACAAGGAGCAACGGGTGGAAATTAATCAAGGAGAGAAGCAACCTAGAATTAAGGAGAAACTTCCTAACAGTGAGAACAAATAATCGGTGGAACAGTTTGCATTCAGAAGTTGTGGGTGTTTCATCACTGGAAGCTTTTAAGAAGAGACTGGACAGCCACTTGTCTGGAATGGTACAGCGTCTCCGGCTTTAGCAGGGGGTTGGACTAGATGACCTCCAAGGTTCCTTCCAGCTCTATTCTGCATGTATGTATATCTAGCTTCCCCAAGTATTCATCATACGATTTAACCTCTAGGCCCTTTATCATCTTCATTCATAGAGTTTCAGCATCTTTTTTGTATCATGGTGAGCAGAACTATATGCAGAATTCCAAGTTTGGCCTGACTAGTGTAGCAGTTAGAAGTTAGTTCCCTTCCATGAAGACAGCGTATGTGCAGAGGGTGGTTCCAAATACATATTTATTAAATTATTAATAGAAGTCCACGTTTATTTCCTTACTTTTTTTTTTCATCATCATTTTCATCATTTCGCTTCTGTACCTTTTTTGTGGCACCTGCCAACTGGAAGAGAGATTTTGATGTTTATCACTAGGTAGCTGTGCTCTACCTTGAAAGTTGAAAGTCCAGAAAATGGTTCTCAATACCAAGTGAGTAGAAATACACACAAGAAGCCTGGGTCGTTAGTTTGCACACCTTTAATATAGTGGGTCGTGTACGATTAAACTGGTTCTGATCACCTTCTTTAACATGAGAAGAGGACAAGACAAGAATGATGGGAATCAGACTTAATTTATAAAAGAGGCAATCATCCCACTAAAAAAAGGAGCAGTAGCAAACGTCTACTTTAATGCTGATGATTCTTTCTGCATTTTTTTTTAACTCACCTTCTTGGGATGGCTAAAAGAGAATCTGCTTTCAAAAGAAGCTTTGGTGAAAATTTATGGGGTGGATTGTGACGTTGATATACTTAATTAGTCATGAGGTGTCTTAAATGCCCCGTGTCTTTCAATGCACAAGCCTCTTTGCAGTGACTTTCAATCTCTCTGGCTTTCGAACTGTCCATTAAATCCCAACATAGCACATTGAAAACGAGCTCCTCCTGTGGAGATTTCTCAGAGTCGTAAGTATGGGCAACCATACTTAAAAGAGCCTTGGTGGAGCAGTGAGCTAATGCGTCCTTAAGTAACACCAGCTGCCTGCAATTAGTGCAGGTTCGAGTCCCACCAGGCTCAAGGTTGACTCAGCCTTCCATCCTTCCCAGGTAGGTAAAATGAGGACCCAGATTGTTGGGGGCAATTAAGCTGACTTTGTAATAATGCCGCTTGGGGTGTGTGTGAAAGCCCTAATAAGCAGGCATATACATAGAATGAAGGCTACTGCTAAGCTTGTAAGCCACCCTGAGTCTTCGGAGAAGGGCGGGATATAAATGGAATTAAAATAAAATTAAAATTAAAAATAAACCAAGGAGGTTTCAGAGTGAGGGAAGACATGGATCAGAATCAAACAGGGACATCACTATTAGCCACTCTGCCACCATAAAAGAAGCTGAAAAGCACATGGACCAAAATCCAAAGGAACCTCTTAATCATGCTGAGAATACAGTAAGAAAACAGAAGGTTTTTTGTTTTTTAGGGAGACAGTGTAAGGCAGATTTCAAGACAGCATTAGTTCTTTTTCTCTGCAGACTTGTCTTCCCAACACACACACTCACGCACACACTGTGTGTGTTCTAATAATAAATCAGTCAGTAATCTTGTCTCATGCGATTCCCCCACTAATTATGAATGGAGATGGGAGCAACAGGCTCTGTTTAAAAATGCATCAGCTAATCTCAAAATGACACCAAGACATTTACCAAAGCAAACAATTATTACTCAAATATTCTTTGTCACCAGGCTAGGTGGGAGTTCAGTTTTATATTAATGTTACACCACGGCATACAAGCAACAACACTCAGCCAGTCTATGTTTAGTCATGATAATGAAGTTGTAAGTCTGATTAAAACAAATGCTTTTGACACACCAAGTGTGGGGAGGTATAGAGAGCATGCTATGATTAGCTCTGAAGTTTGCTAGTGGGAGATCTTAACACTCGATGAACTGCTGTTAATAGAATGTGTTGCAGTTGTGATGTAAAGGAGAATAAAGGTGAAAATCCAGCAGTGTGCATGTGCTTTGGGAAAACACTTTGGCAGAAAAAGAGAGCTATCGAAGACATATCTTGTGTGGGGTTCTCGCATGTGCAAGCATTTTGCTCCATTTAAGTGGGGATCATTTTATTCTTTACTATAATTAATTTCTCATACACTATATTCTACATATTTTTCCATCACCCACAGGGCTTGAGGAAACAATGGCAGTTGTCATTCTACTGTATGCCTGTGACTGTCAACATATTGAAAATGTTTCTCAGACTGTTTCAAAAACTACAATAAGCGGGTAACATAAATTAGAGTGGACATCAATTTTGGAGGCGACTGTAGGTTATTTTTTCCAGTGAATTATATATTGGTCACAAAGGTAAATAAAATACACGGTTCTTCATAGAAATCTTACAAGATTTCATCTAAACCCAAGTAAGACATGTGATTCCGAGCAGACCTTTTTTTATTGTTCTTCAGCCATAGAAATAATCTTGCCAAACTAAAGCAAACTACCAGCCACATAAAGCAATACTTGGGAACTATTAAGGAGGAGCCATCTTCACCCTCTTTCTTTCACACAAACTATCTGAATCAAGTTGTCTCTTGTTCCTCTGTAATGCACCCTCTCCCTTCTGGGAATCCAGACTACATTCCACCACAGGAAGAGAGGTCAATATTATTCAGTTAATATTGGGGTGTCATCTGCACCCCACCCATTTGTATAGAGTATATATTAATTAATCCAAGACCACTCTTATAGAACCAAGGAATGTTCTTTAATAAATAACTGGTCACATTGCTCCGTCAATATTTTCCCAATTCTGGACACTACACTTTCAGATTCCAGATCAATGAAAGCAGATTCAGGGAAGAATGATATGGTCATATGGAAGAATGGATGGTTTTGGGAATAAAAATTAATCACTATGGAGTGGAGACTCAAGGAACCTTAGGGAGACAGAGCAAGGATGTGATACACTTTTTGAAATACTTGAGACCTTCATTTGTTTGTTTGTTTGTTTAATTTAACTTATCTTGCCTCAATCTAAAGATTCTCACTGGCTTTCATAATATATAATTTAAAACATTCATGGTATGACTAAAAGATAACAGAGTAATTCAGAAACAAAAGCAACAATAGCAAGAAATAAGAAAACAACTGAACTGGATTAAATTACCCCACTACTGGACTGGAGAAATTACTTTTATATACAATCTAGCAAGGAGAATCCTACTAATATGGGGATAGATGATCTGCAACTTTCCAGATTTTGCTATCTCCCAGCGTCTATCACCACTGGTCATATCTGCTGGAGCCACCACTTTTCCTGCAGTCTCTGCAGTCGAAAAGGAGATCATTCAGAGGAGTGAAAAAAGTTAAATCTGGATAAATCTGAGTGCAGTTCTTAGAATCTGAAAGGAAGAATGTTTTCCTGAGATTTTTTTTAAAAAAATATTGCAGGCTTTTTTTTTTTGCAGAAAGACAAGTTCTTTACAGAACTTCCTAGGACCTGACAGTAATTGGTCTTCTTTCAGTCTTGCTTACAAAGATAATTTTGATGGGAGCATACATATGCAATAGGCGCCAACTGTTTCATTCATGCAATGACTTCAAGGCTATAAGTTGTTTGCCTTTCCCAAGGAAATGGAGACATTTCTTGGTCCTACTTACCTTTTTGTTGATCCTCGGTGAATTCATTGGATAAAATGTCATGAGCAGGGTAAGTTAGCAAGGGAGGCATCCAGCTCCCTTGACTTCATTAGCACTACTATATGTGCTCCAAATTATAACACGATTTGTAATAAAGAAGACTCCATATTTGGGTGAATAACCTAAGAGAACAAAATGGAATGTGATGGGGGGTTGCTTCTAAAAAATTGTGTTATTTGAAGAGATTGAGGAGATATTTTGAACTTGGCTTGTCTGGAGAATAAGGATGCAATAAGAAGAATAAGGATGGAATTTATATAACTTTGGTTATTCCAATGTATATCCAGAGGTTACAGTCAATCGCATGTCTTTGATGAGAGTATTAAAATGTTGACTTCATTCCCATGTTAAAAGTGTAATGAATGCATCATATATGAATGTCCTACAACGAGCAAATGGCTGCTATATGAAAACATGGGAGAAACGCTCTCTAAAGCAGCGGTCTTCCGACTTGGCCCTTTTATGACTTGTGGACTTCAACTCCCAGAATTCCTCAGCCAGGCACTTGTTGAAGTCCACAAGTCATAAAAAGGGCCAAGTTTGAAGACCTCTGCTCTACAGGATGGCCAATTAGAGCTGAAGAAGGTGCTTCCATTTATATTTCCAAAGTCTGCCTCAGACATTGAGATTTTTCTACAATGGATAAAAGTGACATTGCCATAATTATCAGATGTCACTTTACAAGGAGAGAGATGCACAGACCACAGCACAGTTTTGCCTGCATTTTGAAACGAACACTGTTGATGTCTCACACAAAACAAGGGCAATTAATTTCTGCATCCTTTATCTTATCTTGTAGATCTTATAGGCAATTTTCCAAACATGCTTCCTTCTTTCCATTTCCTCGATGCGGTGCTGCTAAGATGGCTATACTTCAAAAATCTATAATTCAAGACTTCCCAACAGCGCTTTCCACGCGGGTCTTTTCATAATTGGTTTTTCCAACCACTCTGTTCTGTGATGTGTAATTGTTAGCAGTTGTGAAAAAGATAACTCAGTTTTTAAAAGCCTAACGTTTGCTCTGAGCAGATAAAAACTGTGACAAATTATGTTCCAAAAAAATCATAAAAGTGGAAAGACATGTTAATAACCAAAGGTGAAGTTTCATTTGGAGGTCAGCAAGAGCTATTAAAGTGGTCAATAATTCCAGGGTTTGCTAGTAGTGGCTTTGACCAATATCACTTATCTACTCTGGTCCATGCTTAAAAATCTCCCTTGGTGGAAAAAATAAAATAATCCACTGAAAGTAATGCAAGGAGGTCAGGAATGACCGTGGAGAAAAGCAATCTAGTCAAAATAAGCCACACTTTCAAGTGTAGACATTCAAATTCCAACTCCATTATAATGTTCCAACTCTTGGCTGTTTTGCCATCATGTTCAGGCACCTCTTTATTTTCAAAAAAAAATTTCTTCATGTATCTAGGAAGAACACATATTTGCACCTATTGTGGAATAATATGGAATAAAAAATGTGGAATAACAGACAGCATGAACCACAATTTTTTAAAATTTAGAAAGCAATTTGCAGAAGGGGGAAGGATAGAGAGGAAGAAGAGGTAAAGTTGTGAAGAAATTAAGTGACATTGAAACTACAGTGTATCAAAATGGTCCTTCAGGAAGCCCATTATGGTTCCAAAGGAATCTTTCAAATCATTTCAGATCAGAAAAGGAGAAGGTTTAGATATCAGCAACCTGCTTCTTAAATGAGTAACCCACTCTCAAGCGCAAACATCCAGATCCATATATGAGAGTTTAAATTAGCTACTTTATTGTTGTCTACCTGTTACACAGGAATCTCCCCAGGTTGACAGCTTTCACCTGAGAATGACCAAAGTTCTAAAGCATTCAGGAAGGATCAGACCTAGCCTTCTTGTGTTTATGCAGAGAGTCTAGACTAATTTTTCATTTCAGCCCTCCTTCCAACCAGGATATTTGCTCTCTAATACCCACTCTAAAAGGAACGCAGTGGCTCAGTGGGTTAGGACGCTGAGCTTGTCGATCAGAAGGTCGTCAGTTTGGCGGGTCAAATCACGAGTGCCGCATAACAGAGTGAGCACCTGTTACTCATCCCAGCTTCTGCCAACCTAGCAGTTCAAAAGCACATAAAAATGCAAGTAGAAAAATAGGGACCACTACGGTGGGAAGGTAGCAGCATTCCGTGCACTTTTGGTGTCTAGTCATGTCGGCCCCATGACCATGGAGACGTCCTCGGACAAGCGCTGGCTGTTCGGCTCTGAAACCGAGATGAGCACCGGCCCCTAGAGTTGGAAACGACTAGCACGCATGTGCGGGGGAACCTTTACTTTTACCTTTACCCACTCTAAATCAAAGAAAGTAATTTTCTTTCCAAAATAATGCAGATTTTGAAACAACATGGTAGCCATGATGTCATTGAGACTATTTGTTATAATGATCATGAGAAAAATCACTGGATATAGATTTTTAAGACTAAGCATTTATTCCATGTCTAACTTGACAGGATTGCTTTATGCTTCAGAGCCAAGCATGACTCCACTGATTGGCATTAAGCATTGTTACTTTAACACCCCTCCATTGGCTTTTCTTTGGGGGGTGGGAGAGGGAGCATTTGCCGAGAAACCTCTACATTACTGAGCATAATTGCTGTAATTTGTTAATCTAATGGGAAAAGTTGATGGCCTTTTGAAACTGGATGTATAAAATAATATTGTGTGATATTTTATACAAGTGGTGCTTGCACTCCGAAGGGCTTTGGTTGAGTGAGTGTTTCCTTTGGACCGGCTCGGTAGGCAATATTAACTCTCCCTTATAAAAGGGGCACTTTATTAATAAATTATACGTCTGCAGTTGCAGAAGACAAAACAAGGAGGAGACTGAATGCAGGACCTTAAAAGGTGTCTGTGTGTATAATGGAGTTCTTGCTAGCTGAGAAGCAATCAAGGAGGTTTACCATATACCATTCTAGAAAGAATAATAATTAGAGACTGTGTGACGAAACATCATAACATCATCATCATCATCATCATCATCATCATTATCATAACAACAACAACAAACAACAACAACACCAACAACAACAACAACAACAACAACAACAACAACAATAATAATAATAATAATAATAATAATAATAATAATAATAATAATAATAACAAAGAAAGAACCGGAGAAAAATCACAAATACTTGCAAATAGAAATGGAACAACTATGGCAAAAGAAAGCAAAGGTATTACATATTTTAACCGCAGCAAGAATAAGTTATGCGCAATGCTGGAAGAATGAACAAATACCTTCAGAAGAAGAAGTAATAAAAAAGATCCTGGAATGCGCGGAGATGGAGAGATTAACTATGAGGCTGAAAGATAAAGAAGAAACAGAATACTACCAAAGCTAGAATTTATTCTACAAATGGCTAGAGGAGAGAACCAAAGAGTAGGACTTGATTATGTATTAGCGTTTTATGAACTCAGATCACACGCTGTTTGTATGTATGTATGTATGTATGCAGAGAGAAATATAAAGCTTATAAATATAAAGCTTATAAAGCTTATAAAAAAAGAAAGAAAGCAAAGGTAGTATCAATAGTAAATGGGTGCATTGGATGAAATTCCAAAACATCTGGAGCACCACTTGAATGTTATCGGGATTGACAAAATCACCATCAGTCAATTTCAAAAGGCAACTTTATTTTGAGCAGCTGACGTCCTGCAATGATATCTTTAACACCATCATAAAACAACAACTGCCTCTCTGGTTGACTGTGTGGGCAACCATAATACATTTAACTTTTTTATAGAAAATCATACTTCAGACTGGTTAACAAAGTAGAATATACTGAAGTGCTCCTGGTGCAGTTCATAGAAAATAGAGACATTATGTAAATTGTCATGTCAGGGAGAATCCATTATTTCTTACAGTTTACATCCTATGATACTTCCTTTAATATTTTTAAACAACCTCTGCCTCTCCCAGATCCTTGGGAAGGTCCTCAGTAGTAGATGGAGAAAAATGCTAAATCCGGCCTAAACATCTGACTGATTTTCAACAAGCCACATTAATAATCTCATGCAGTCATAAAGTTTTTGGGCTCATAAATGCTTGATGAAAAATGTGCTTGTGTTGCAATTTATTTCTTTATAGATTCAATCTTTTCTTTTATGTTTATAATCTATGCCGGTTGATTTGAGAAGAGAAGAGAAGAGATGATTGAAGCCAACAGGGGATAGAAGGGACTGTCTAGAGATGGGGAATTTCCAATTGAAAGGGAGCACCCACTGGCTTTATGTGGATTTGATTTCCCTCAATTGAAAAATAATTGAATTTGAATCTGATTAAATTTAAATTCATCCTTGTCTGTTTGTACTGATTCTTGGTGGAGTAAACTGTGTCTCAAAATCAGATTAAATTCAGTTTAATGAATTAAATTTAATTCATCTAAAGACTGTTGAAGTCTATAGTCTAGAGCCTTGGCAATAGAGAAGCTTCTTTGGCTTTCAGGCGCATTAAAAATTTTGATTAAAAAAAAAAAGCCAGCAACCACTCTTGAACAAAAAATGGAAATGGCACCCTTGAGATAACAGTGCCTCTATTCTGCATTAGGTTTTTCTTGTTTTTGTTTTTAAGCAAATTAAAACCAAATGATAGCCTAGTGTGCCACGGTAAAACCTTTGGCCGTTCGGAAGATTTTAAAAGAATTTGGAGATGCTGAGATGCACAGCAGGGGAAGCCAAGGAGAAAATAAATGAAATTAAAAGAAATCAATCTTTGCTCACAGTTGATCAATATTAATAACAAATGTGAGTGTTTGAAGAGAGTCCCTCTGTTTTATTATAATAGGGAACCTGAGATCTATATGAAATTAATTTCTTTTTCAAACCAAGTAAGTCAACAGTGAGATATAAAGCTTAATGGTTAGACGGTGATCACACTGTTATTAGAACAGCCACTGTCATTTGAATAACATTCAGAAACGGAGCTTTTTAGTGTGTGTGTATGTGTACATGCAGTACTACCAAAGCTAGAGGTTATTGTGCAATGCCCAACAAGCAAAAGCACAAGAAGTGTTTCAATATCTGCAATTCTTTGGGGGGGGGAAGGGAAGCATGGAAAGCAAGGAACAGAGGAGAAAGTATCTCTATGACAGATTTTTACATTAACGTACTATATTTGATGTCTCAACTGTGAAACTGTATAGGTGAGCCAAGTACATATGAATTAAGCCGCTAAGTTCCCAATCTGTGCAGGTTGCTAAGCTTAGTTCAAGTTCAGGAGCTTTCAGAGTTCAGCTGCGGCTTATCCACTTTGGGTTTGAGACGAGAGCTTTCCGTCTGCAGCGGTTGCTCTGGCGGCTTCTTAATCTCTCCCCAGCTGCAGATTTGCTAGGAGGCAAGGAAAGGAATAATGCAAAGAATGAAATAAGCAATCACTAGGGGGGGGGGCGCAATATTAATAACCTGCAGCCGGGTTATTTAAATGGGGAAATGTTTTGACTTTAATGCAGGACTTGATGTGTGTGCTTGAGAGTTTCACTTTAGCTGCCTCTCTGAATCGAGTGGCTGTGCTGAATCCCATTAAAAAGTGGGTTCCAATTTGATTTGAAGTGGATGCTTTGGAATCATTTCAATACACCTGCATGCTTCCATGCATAAGGAAAAACATTTTTTTCCCCAAAAATATTTCTGAAAGCTAAATCAAATCAACCTGATTCTGTTGGATCCTAAATTTCGGTATGTACCCGGGCTGTATATTTATTCTCTTTCTTTCTTTCTTTCTTTCTTTCTTTCTTTCTTTCTTTCTTTCTTTCTTTCTTTCTTTCTTTTTTCAATTGCAAACTACCTCTTTAGATTTAGGAAAGCACAGGATTTCATGGGAATGGATAGGCTTGCGCTGGAAATTCAAACTGAATGGCTTTTGCCCATATCCTTATTCTCCAGGTCCTGTGAACACAGTTTCTCTGTTGGGCTGAGCTTGTTATTCAAAAGGTCCATGACTGAATCTGCAACATCTTTTGAAAGAAATTAGAACATCCTTGGAGAGTGATGTGCTGTAGATGAAAAATTCCATGGATTCATCTGTGCAGTTTTCCTGGTAACAAAGCAGAAGGGGTATTTTGGTGTTTTGTTTTGTTTTTTTCATTTTCTGATCATCACAATAAACCCAGACCTGACTCCTTTTGGATAGGAGCCACCTGCAGTTCTACTCTATAGAACACAGGTGTCAAACTTGCCACGTCACGTGATGTGTCACGACGTATCGTGATTTTTTTTTTTATTTTTTTTTGCATTGCCAGAGCTGGGTTGGGTGCGGTCTCTGTATGATGCAACTGGCCTGCGGGCTGGCAGTTTGACACCCCTGCAAATAGACAATACCTGTCAGGTGCAAGAAATCAGGTTACAGAATAGAGTTCAAATGAACTACCTATACACAAGCATTGCAACGGCTCAGTGGTTAAAGACACTGAGCTTGTCAGTTAGAAAATTGACAGAGTCCGAGACATGAGCACTGCATGATGGGGTGAGCTCCCGTTGCTTGCTCCAGCTCCTGCCCACCCAGAAATTTGAAAGCATGCAAATGAAAAGTAGATAAATAGTTTGGTGGGACTACATGCACCTTGGCATATAGTCATGCTGGCCACATGAACCGTGGAAATGTCTTCGGACAACGCTGGCTCCCTGGACTAAGAAACGGAAAATGAGTACAACTCCCTATACACAATAATCTTATCTCCTAATGGTCAAGGCCAATTAGTGCCAGATAAGAATGAACAGACTTCAAGGGAGGGCTGGACTTAGGTCTCTTATGGGACTACATAGGGACTACAAACTGATGAGGCATTTGACCCCATTCTCAGGCTCAGCTTGGTCATCTCCTATAACATCTAACTTTTTTAGTGCTGCACTCAAATACACACTCCAAAGTAAGCAGACTCAAGACAAATACTAAATGGGACTGAATTTGAATTTCCATTTCCATCAGACCAAATACGTTTAATAGTATTGCTCCCCTATGGCAGCAAGACTCTTAATAGGTCAGTATTGGAAGAAAGAGGAACTGCCGACCATAGAAGAATGGACTTTAAAGGTTTCTGACCTGGCAGAGATGGCAAAGATTTCGGCTTATTTGAAAGATCACTCGCAAGAACGTTATATTATGGAATGGAGAAAATGGATTGAGTATATCCAGAACAAATATAGGACTAAAAAGTTTCATGTAGCATTTGAATAAGTCTTCCTTTTCTTTTTCTTTTTTTCCTTTTTTTCTCTATATGTATTTAATATTAATAGTGTTTGTATTATCCTTTATGAGCCAGAGAGTGATAGATTTTAGAGTTTATGGTTGTTAGCATATGGATGTTTATGATTGTTTTTTTTTGTTTTTATACCTTGTACTTAGCTCTGGGAAGTCAGGGGGGGGGGAGGTGGAGAGGGGTAGGGAGGGAGGGAGAGGGGAGGGGGAGGGGGACTGTTAAAGATAAAATGTATGTTAAAACTTTTCAATAAAAAAAATAGTATTGCTCCCCAAGTATTTCTTACCTTTTTCCTTTTCTGCCAATATTAAAAGTTAACAACACACACACACACACACACACACACACACACACACACACACAGGGTTGAATTAGATGGAAAACAATTGAGTATATCCCAGATGCCAGTATAAAAATAGAAGATACACACATGCATATAGTCTCCAGACCTTTTTGCTTTGGTCTATGCAAACAGAGGGTTCAGGTGAACAACGTGAAAATGTCTCATTGCCCAAGCAAGCCAGCAGCCCACAAGAAATTGTGAAGAAATCTCTTAGCATTCCTTGCTAGCCAGACTAACTCTCAGAAGGATTTGTTTTCTCTCGGCTGGTATTTACTTGGCATAACCTCCTGCTCGCAAACTCAAACTCCGTTATCTCCTTGCTCTATCAGCCTTAAAGATTAGGAATATGGATTTCTTTTCCAGACTGACCGTCTGACTTTGTGACCTTAGGCTGTTGCTAACACAGAAACACTTGACATGACTCTTTGTCAAAAAAAAACACACACCATTAGTCCAGTCCCGTTACAGGAAATAGAAGCTCTACAAGGAGGGATTAATGGCTAATGGGAAGTCACGTGGCTCATAATTTTAGCTTGGATGTGCTGCAGATAGGCATCTAAGCCTCTTGTCCGGTACCTGTCATCAGTGACCAGGTGACAGAGCGGCAGCTAAAGGCGCAATAGCGTTCAATCCTGTAAGGATGTGTTTATACCATTAGTTATTTCTCGACTTGTTAATAAATGTTCTTGATTAATTTTGAATGACAAGGCTTTCGAGGTTGTTTATAGAGATAAGGATAGGGAGAAGAGATTCTTTTTTGTTACATTTTTTAGAGAAAATGATAAGTTGCTGAGGAGAGGGAAGGAAAAAGGAAAGGAAGTGAAGAAGGGAAGGGAAGGAAGGGAAGGGAAGGAAAGGAAAGGAAGGAAGGGAAGGGAAGGAAGGGAAGGGAAGGGAAGGGAGGGAAGGGAAGGGAAGGGAAGGAAAGGAAAGGGAAGGAAGGGAAGGGAAGGGAAGGGAAGGGAAGGGAAGGGAAGGGAAGGGAAGGGAAGGGAAGGGAAGGGAAGGGAAGGGAAAAGAAGGAAGAGAAGGAAAATGAAATTGATTTACTTGTTGAAGGTTAAAATCTATGTTTTGTTATTTCTGAAGGAAGGGGATAAAGTGTGTTGTCTCCCTCCAAAAACATTTTTCTAAAGATGACAGGGACTATCCAATGATAGCAAGAATGTTTTTTGGGAATTATTAAACTGGGATGGTATAAGGTTTCCTGCCTTCAGCAGGGGATGGACTAGAAGACCTCCAACGCCCCTTTCAACCCTAAGATTCTATGTTTTATGGTAACATTTAAAGGACTTTTGCTGGCTCAGATTGAATAATGAAGCTTTCAGATTTGCTAATGGATACAAAGATGATAAAAGGTACAGTAGGATGAAGGGGTTTTTTGGTGGAACAATTTTGGTTGTTAGAGAAGGTGGTAAGTTACTGAAATTGTTTGTACTGTACTTTTCTCGATGAAGGGGAAGTCATTTCTTTATAAGAAATTTAAATGGTGTCCTTTTTCTAAGGTTAATTTAGTCTTCTATTGGCTTAACTTTCTCACAAATGCAGATAGTCCCCAAAGATTTTGTCTTCTCCCAAAAAGGGGAACTCATAAGTAAAACATGGAAGAAGATGTTTTGGGCAAAAAAAAAAAAGTAAAACAAAAGAATGATAGTCAGAAGTTCCATCTTGACTAGGACAGATCTTTCTGCACTTACACCATCCGCCTAAGTTTCCTCCAATGATTTTGTTTCTTTGAAGGGATAACTGCAAAAGTGGACGGAAAAAAGGATGCGCCCTTGGAAATTACATTATTCCTTTTCCATCAGTACTGTAGTAGTTAATGAGTTGCATTTCCTTTCAGTCTGTCTCCCATCTGCTCCCCTACATCCAGTAAGCATAAATGTGGAGGCCTTTTGGTCGAACGGAAAGATTAATGCTAGGCAGAGGAGAGCACTCATGAGTGACCGCACAAGCAAACAAAGAAAGAAGTGGCCTCTCTTCAGGGGAAAGTGAGCGATGGGAACAATAAGGTTCTGTGCATCTTGAGAGACTTGCCCATTTGTGGGACTTCCCTGTTTTTTCTAAATCACAGGGATCTTCTCTTTTAATTACTGCAGGGAGCTGATTCTGCTAGGCCAGTGGTGGCGAACCTATGGCACGGGTGCCAGAGGCAGCATTCAGAGCCCTCTCTGTGGGCACCCATGCCACGCACTGGAGGTGGCAACTGTCCAACCAGCCACCTGCTAATTTGCCAAGGTCCCATGTGGCTGAATGCATCCCGGCAGGGCTGGTTTCCCTCCCCCCCATCCCGTCCCTCCTGGCCCCACATGCTCTCCTTTTCTCAGGCACGACCCACTGCATCACCTCCTCAGCTGTTGGCTGACCATCCATCTTGGAGGCAGCTTCTTTGAACTGCTGTTGACGGGCTGTGGAGCCTCAGAGTGCGCCTGTTAAGAGGCCGGCAGGCTGTGGTTACTGACGGACACCGTTGGCCCCCATGCACTCGCTGGCCTCTGTGTGCGGGGGCCGATGGTGTCAGGCAGCAGCTGCCCCAGCCCTTGCCTTGCCCCATAGTAATGGCACCTCCACCCTGCCTCGCCTCACCCCACAGGATGAGTCTCCTGCCTACCGCCCTACCTGCCAGAGACCTCCTGGAGCTCCCCCAACCCTGCCCACCCCCCACAGGTGTCCCTCCCCACAAGCAACATTGAGGTGACCACACCCACCTTGGCCACACCCACCCAATCTTCCATGACCACCACAGCCACACCCACCCAGTGGGCCATGCCCACCTTGCACCCAGCGATAAATAAGTGGGTTTTGGGTTGCAGTTTGGGCACTCGGTCTCTAAAAGGTTCGCCACCCACTGTGCTAGGCCCTTTTTTGAGTGTAAGATATGCAATCTGTAAAATTGTGTTTTCGTGGTAGATTACAAGAGCTTTCAGAATGCTAGGGCATAATTGCCCCATTTGGAGAAATGTCAGCTAGGAACTTTGGAAATTAAAACTGGCAAAATATTAAAAGGGGAGAAAGTTTCTGGAAGGCTGAGCTAACATCATGTACCAACTAGAATGTTGTGTTGGAATACGGTCCAAGTTTCTGCTCAACCCCAAAACTCATCTCTCTTCACACTATCTCAATCATCCCGGTTGTGGTTGTCCCAAAGGTGCCTTTCCAAAAGACAACTGGACTTTCTCTTTTTTTTTCTTGAAATTGCGCCCCTTTTTGGACCGAGATGCCCTACGTACAGTCACCCACGCACTCGTTACCTCCCGTATTGATTACTGTAATGCTCTCTACATGGGGCTGCCCTTGAAGACCACCCGGAGGCTTCAGCTGGTGCAGAATGCAGCTGCACGGGTTGTGATGGGAGCTTCCCGATACTCCCATATTACACCCCTCCTGCGTGAGCTGCATTGGCTACCAGTTGCCCTCCGGGTGAGATTTAAGGTGCTGGTACTTACCTTTAAAGCCCTACATGGCTTAGGTCCGGGATACTTGCAGGACCATCTGCTGCCGGGAACAAATTCCCATCGTCCAGTACGCTCACACAGAGAAGGCCTCCTCAGGGTACCGTCAGCTAGGCAATGTCGGCTGGCGACCCCCAGGGGGAGAGCCTTCTCTGTGGGAGCACCAACCCTATGGAATCAGCTCCCCCCTGAGCTTTGGATAGCCCAAAACCTCCAATCCTTTCGCCGCGGCCTCAAAACACACCTGTTCCACCAAGCTGACCTAGACTGACAGGCATTTTAATTAATTTATATTTAGTATTTTTAATTCATTTTAAAATTCTCTAATTTTTTATTGCACTGATGTTCTCAATTTTCATTTTATCTTGATTTATGTACTTATTATATGTTTTATTGTGAGCCACCCTGAGTCCTTCAGGAGATAGGGCGGGATATAAATCCCATCAATAAATAAATAAATAAATAAATAAATAAATAAATAAGAAGCCTCCTCAGTAACTTTTATCTCTAAACCTAATCCATCTAAGGAGGTAGGTCTTAGATGTTCCTCATCAGTAGCTGGTTACTGAAGCAATGAGCTTACCTGGTAAAAGCCTGTGGATCTGTGGATCTTATTTCATCTAAAACTGGTTTTTTGATGCTTTCGTAAGCAGGTTTTTGGTGACCATTTCAATATTGTATATATGTATGCATTTTGCATAATGCTGTCCAACGAAGCTTCTCTTTAAGTGTAGATACTAATTTGTTGTTGTTATTGATGTATTATTTAATGAAATTATTTATGATTTAGTTCACTGAATCATTAAAGGAGTCATCAGAAAAAAGAAATAAGATTTCCTTGCATAACTTAAAATAGCATTCTAAACCATGAAAAATTAAATAGCAGTATAAAATCATACCCTTCATTCATCAGGAAACACAACTGGTGTGTTTGCACAGTACTTTTCACCAGATTAAGGACTCAGAAGTCTCATTCCCACAACAACTAAACTTGGTTTGTTAAACCTTCGTTAATTGCTGAAGGGTTTGTAATTCACCATGTCATGCAAACTCAACCAGTATAGATCAGTGCGTTGTGTCCCAAAGGTGCATTTTCAAGAGGCAACTGGACTTTCCTTGTTTCTCCTTGAAGACATTTCTCTTCTCATCCAAGAAGCTTATTCTATTCTGACTTCAGAAGCTTCTGGAGAAATGTCTTCAAGGAAAAACAAAGAAAGCCCAGTTGCCTCTTGAAAAAGCATCTTTAGGACAACCATAGACATCAGTGTATTTGCTTTGTTCAGTAGCTAAATGATGCCTATTGTGTGCACTCATCTGATAACAAAATCTAGTAACTTGATTTAAGAACTGAACATTCAGTCACTGATGAAATTAAGATACTTCAAGCATAATTAAAAAAAAGATAATGCACATCAAGTGAGATGAACAAAATTCTTCCTTCCCGTTTGGATTGCTAGATTGTGAGATTTTCGGCAGAGAGCCTGAATGGGACCCATTTTGTTATAGCCGTGAGCAAACACACTGCCAGCCTGATTCTTCTAAAAATACTGTGTTTCATTTCTCATGTGATTTTGAACTGTTTACATTTTGAATTTTAAATTAATGCAGGGATATTAGCATAATGTACCTGTCAATTTGATGACAAGAAAGATCTTGAAAGTTGTAAGATACTTAATTTCTAAAAAAAAAAACCTGTTGAGACTACCTGTAGGTTTTTTTCTCCACTTCATTGACTGCCTTGCTTACTTTTAGTTTGATTCATTCAGTTGTTCCCAGTAATATTTTCCTGCCTTCATTACTAATTCTGTCGCCTTGTAATCCTATCCTTGAGAACAGATCTTACAGTTCTCAGTAGGGTTTATTTTCTGAAAAAGATATGAGATTCAGCTTGCATTATAGCTTCCAATTTTACAACCGTAGCTGCATTTGAAAACCAGATTTCTATTTTCCCTTTTTATCTATCTATCTATCTATCTATCTATCTATCTATCTATCTATCTATCTATCTATCTATCTATCTATCTATCTATCTATCTATCTATCCATCTGTCTGTCTGTCTGTCCGTCATTCCATCCACCCACCCATCTATCTATCTATCTATCTATCTATCTATCTATCTATCTATCTATCTATCTATCTATCTATCTATCTATCTATCTATCTATCATCTATCTATCTATCATCTATTTCTGTCCATCAATCCATCCATCCATTCATAGAAACATCCTTTAAGACATGATTATATACAGTATGCATGCTTGTATTATGCAGACACACATTATGCAAACACACACACACACACACACACACACACACACACACACACACACACTAAAGCCAGTTTGGTGTAGTGATTAAAACACTGGGCCAGAAGCCAGGAGACCATGAGTTCTAGTTCTCCCTTTGGTGTGAAGCCAGTTAAGTGACCTTGACACATCACACTTTCTTAGCCTTAGGAAGAAGGCAATGACAAACCACTTCCAAAATCTTGCCAAGGAAATTGCAAGATCCAGGCAATCACCAGGAGACAATAATGACTTGAAGAAGTGTGATCTCTCCCTCTCTCTTTCTCTCTCTCTCTCTCTCTCTCTCTCTCTCTCTCTCTCTCTCTCTCTCTCTCTCTCTCTCTCTCTCTCTCTCTCTCTCTCTCTCTCTCTCTCTCTGTGTGCCTGTCTGTGTGTGTACAGATAAAAGCATCCATGCATACAGAGCAAGAGTCCATTTTCACCCTTCCTCTCTTGCTAATCCTGGTTATATGTTTTTGTTTTTGTCTCGTTCTTCTCTGGACGTTTCCACTGTGATGTAATCTTTCACTAGACTGGCAACCCTCGATAAGCAACTGTTTGCAAGAACTATTAATATTTCAACATGCTTTTAAGAAAATTTAGCCTTTTGTAGCGCAAGTCTTTGGCAGACGTACATACTGTTTACTAAGAGATAGCGTAAGCTTAGGTGTTCCGTTGATGTGGTCTGTTATTTAGAATTTATTTATTTATTTATTTATTTATTTATTTATTTATTTGTTTTTATAAACCGCCCTTCTCCCGAGGGACTCGGGGCGGTGTACAGAGGAAGGAAGGTATACAGATTGAACAATAAAAACAATAGTAAAAACAAACTGGGACCCCAATTAAAGCTATCAGGCCAGGCTGGACTGCTGGAACAGGAAGGTTTTTAAGTCGCGTCGGAAGGTACGGAGGTCGGGGGCCGTCCGGATTTCGGTTGGTAAGCTGTTCCAGAGGGCTGGCGCACCCACTGAGAATGCCCTCCCCCTGGGGGCCACCAGCCGACATTCCTTGAGCGGTGGCACCCTGAGGAGGCCCTCTCTGTGGGAGCGCACAGGACGGTGGGGTGTTAAGAATTACTTTCTTAACATCCAGTTATTCCTTCCAGGCTTTACATGAATCAATCTGAAGAAAAATCTTTTTTTAAAAAAATAAAAGGATACATTTAGAACAAAAAAAAAATATCCTAAACTGTTGTATAGACAATATCTCTGGAGTTATTCCCCTTTAGAATCGTCTTCTTAATTTTTGAACTCTGCAGACAGTTTTTTACAGGACAAACGCCACCCAAGAATCATATTCTTTGTTTTGCTGCTCTTGAAAGGATGATTACAATTCAAAAGGTAGCCATTTAATCTTTGAAAATTAATTGACAGGAGAGGAAGGAAGTTTCCCATTTACCTGCATGCCATGAAAACCTCTTCACTTCTGGCTTTGCTTAGATTACATTTCTAACATAGTCTTTGTATAATCTTTGTTTATTCATAAACATAAAGAATCTGTCTTTCCGTGCATGCCAGGGAGTGACTGTACACTACAAGCGTTTTCTTTCTTGACTAAAAAAAAAAGATTTTTATAGTCCTACAAAAGAGAACCTCCAGTATATTAATAGCAATCTATAAATTAATCTCTGTACAACATCTTGCTAAGACTTTGATTTTTATAGAGTCCCTGAGCTTAAGTCTTTGCTAACTATTCTTCTGTTATTGTGTTCATTAAGGGAATATGGCAGTTCAGGAGCAAATATCGGCATACCTTATAAAGCACCAGAGTGAATTCGGTGGGCAGTTGATGCTGTATTGTTCTCTCTAATCAGAAATATCGCTGTATGGTGTTTGATTAATCTTCTTGATCAGCCAGTGAACTGGCTGTTAATAGCATGCCGAGCAATGCATTTTAAGCCACTTATGAGATTAATTGAATTAATGTTTTAATTATTGGAAGGATATTATATGGAGATATATATATATATGTAAAGGTAAAAGTAAAGGTTCCCCCGCACATGCGTGCTAGTCGTTTCCGACTCTAGGGGCTGGTGCTCATCTCTGTTTCTAAGCTGAAGAGCCAGCGCTTCTCCGAGGACGTCTCCGTGGTCATGTGGCCGGCATGACTAGCCGCCAAAGGCGCATGGAACGCTGTTACCTCCCCACCATAGTGGTCCCTGTTTTTCTACTTTGCATTTTTACGTGCTTTCAAACTGCTAGGTTGGCAGAAGCTGGGACGAGTAACAGGAGCTCACTCTGCTATGCAGCACTCGAGATTCGACCCGCCAAACCGCTGACTGAGCCACCGCTTCCTACACACACACACACACACACACACACACACACACACACATATATATATATGTATATATATATATATATATATATATATATATATATATATATATATATATATATGCATATAGATGTATCAATGTATATGTCATTGTTACACACTTTGCAAGCATTCAGCCACTGCAAGCATTTATCACATTTGTTGGAAGATAAGTACAAGTAGGTACGTTGAGGAGCGATGGAGAACTGGAATCCACTTACGACCGTTTCATGGATCATTAACTGATAGTGTAAATTTAAAAAGAAGACGTCTTAGACAATTAAACTCCATTGTGGTTTTTTTAAAGAACATTTATGTCTTAGTCTCTGAACTGGTATCACTTATTTGGATTGGAAATCTCTGAATCTTCTAAAGGATGTTTTTTAAATTGGCTAAACTGGGATCTTTCTGGGAAAAGTAGAAAGTGCAGCTGAACACCTCTGAAGACACCATTGCTGGAGACAACTACAGCATATGAATGCACAGTAGGAAGGGAAGTATAAAGGAAGGACAGCTGTCTGAATAATTTTCTTAACCTAAGGGAAGGTGTGGAAGCAAAATGGCATCTCTCACCTTAATTCAACACATTGTAGCCTGTCGGTCTGACCGTTGATGTTACTCCCAAAAGCGACTTCTATCATGCCTGAACTTTTAGTTTAATATAAACTTGCCAAGTCAGGCTGTTCACTAGCACAGAGGTCCCTAATCTTTTGGGTACCAGGGAACGGTTCAGTGGAGAGAGGTTTTTCCGTGGACCAGAGGGTGCGTGGTTTTGTGTACTGCCTGCCTCTCGTGGATGGGGCTTTGCTTGTTTGTGTGGACCAGTTGCTGACATGCCGTGGCCCAGTACTGGTCCACAGACCAGAGGTTGGGGACCCCTGCACTAGCAGATAGAATCGGAGAAAGAAGAGATTCAGGAGAAGCATGTTGGGGATGGGGGGTTGCAGTTGCTGTAGATAGTCCTTGACTTGCAACCATTCCATTTCCCCCCCCCACCGCTCCCCACACACAGGCAAGACACCGGAATATAACCTGACGGCAAACAGCACTCCTTACTAGCACTGATGATATTGCCTATTTAGGGTAATGAAATGTCTGCAAGAAAACAAGCAAGCTTAGAGAGCACCAAGGATCCCTCATTTCAACCCTGAGCTACAAATATTCTCCTTCATTGGTTACAACCATTCATGTAGTGAGTGGTTTGGAGACATGTAATCCCAGCACCCTTGGACAAAAAGGAGCAGAATAACAGAGTTGGAAGAAACATTGGAAGTCTTCTAGTCCAACCCCCCCCACCCCGCCCTGCTCAAGCAGGAAACCCTATGTCATTTCAGACAAATGGTTGTCCAATCTCTTCTTAAAAGCCTCCAGTGTTGAAGGCTTCTGGAGGCAAGCCATTCCCCTGATTAATTGTTCTGTCAGGAAATTTCTCCTTAGTTCTAGGTTGCTTCTCTCCTTGATTAGTTTCCATCCGTTGCTTCTTGCTCTGCCTTGGAGAAGAGGTTGATCCCCTCTTCTTTGTGGCAGTCCCTTAGTTGGTCTCCTCTGAGACCAAAGGCTTGGGATAGATCTTTTCGGTATTATGATTCTATGATGCCCTGTTGGAGGAAGCTGAATTAATTGTCCTTTTCTCCTCTACGTTTTGACATAGTTCTCATGTTTATTGCCAGCATTTTAAAGGCCAGGATTCTTAGTTTACTGCAGAAATTTATTTGGATGAACTGAAGCATTGGACAGGTCACTGCTCTAGAGGCATGATTTGGACCAGGGGTCTTCAAACTTGGCCCTTTTAGGACACATGGACTTCAACTCCCAGAATTGCTCAGCCAGACACGCAGGCTGAGGAATTCTGGGAGTTGAAGTCCACGAGTCATAAAAGGGCCAAGTTTGAAGACCCCTGAGTTGGACCATCCGAGCTATGAGGCTCAGAGAGAGAGAGTGGTCAAAGTCCTTTTCCAGTTCTGCAATACTCTGCATTCTTCATGCCATTTTTTTTTTAAAAAAAAACCTGGGTCACTACTTTTCCTTTCTGTTTGTGCAGCGTGCTAAGCCTACTTTTTTGGGAAAAGCAAACTGGAGAATGGTAGTCACTTGTATTCACAGTCTTAATGAAAATCAGGGCCATTAAGAGTCACACTTTCCTTTGTCTGCTTTTGCTGCGTCTTGGGTGATTTCGCTCTCATTTGGGGGCATTGATTAGACGGTCCTGAGATCCTGTTTTTCTACTGCTTAATTGCTTTGCGGAAGTGTAGGTTCTTATAATTATAATTAATTGCTGGGCTTTCTGGACCAATCAGAGAACCTAGATAGTGTTTCAATGCAGGTTTGGGACTTCAGAGACCCCACTTCAAATCTCCATTGAACTACCGGGGAAAGACATTTATTCAGAGTCAAATAAAAGAGACTTGATTTGGACTTGCAGAATCAATGTATGTAAAATACACACACACACACATATACACATACATATATACAGATACATATATATTAATGCAAAGTTTTTTACTTTTCTAAAGGTGCATTGCATTAAATATAATTTTAAATTGTTTGCATAACTTAACAAAAAGGGGGCTTAAAAGGTTTTAATAAATAAATCACAAATACAGAAGAAATGTGTATGGAAAATGCAAAATATATATATATATCCATACTTGACTATAAGATAATATCCAAAAGCACATCATATTAAAATCAGTATAAACTCTTCCATTCCCCCACAAGTCAGTTAGAACTAAAGAAGCTTCTTGGATGAGAAGTGAAATGTTTTCAAGGAAAAAACCAAGAAAGTCCAGTTGCCTTTTGGAAAAATAGCTTTGGGATGACCATGAGCTGGATGATTGAGAATCTCCTTAGACATCTCATTAGAACATAGAATCATAGGGCTGGATGGGATCTCAGAGGTCATCCAGTCCAACTCTTTGCTCAAGGCAGGAGACCTTATGTTTGCCAAAATTGCCTGTACTAGGCAAAGTTGAGGTTGTTGTTGTTGTTGTTTAAAAAAAACCTTAACAGAAACATGCATTAAATACATACCCATTTTTCTGTCAATTTGTTTTAACAAAAATCAGGGTTAAATAATTTGAAATTTAGGAAAATGAGAAAACAGGTGAAATTGAAATTAATTATTGCCTTCACTCAGTGCTCAGTGTTCTACATTGGGCCTGGTGTGTGATAAAGTTGGAATCAAAGTTGTTGGGTTTTTTAAATGTTGTTTTGCTTTGTTTTGTTTTATAATGACATGGTTCCACAATGGGAGAAAAGGGGAAGGCCAAGTAAAATTGCATCATATAGGGGCGAAAAAATCACCAGAATCCTACACTCTTAATTCCACCTTTTAAAGAAGGGGAAAAAATAATTTCCACTTCTTTTGTCTGGTCAAATGTAAAGTTTATTGTACATTATGTTTTCTTTTGAGCTTCAAAAAAATTCCATATGGAAAGGCTGGATAAATTCATAATTTTAGCTGATACATTGTTTATTGGTTTTTAATCAGTTAACTGAACCGTTTAACAGACTCTATTTCCATAATTATTATTATTATTATTATTTAATTCTGAGGACTGAGAAGGCAATGAACATTTTCTCTGAAGCATGAGATTTCAATTTAACATGCATGCAAAATAAAATAAAATCTCACAGCCACATCCACGTTCAGCTGCTAACCTACATAAAGTATTTCTGTCCACTGATGGTGCCCAGTCTGAATGTCTGAAAGGCCATTATCTTCTGCTGTTTTGTAAAAAATAAAAGTTGTAAAAAAAATAAAAATTGCAGTGGCTGGCTAGAAGTTGGTGTCACCATTGTTGTTGTTGTTGTTGTTAGTTGCAAAGTGGTGTCCAACCCATCATCACCCCATGGACAACGTTCCTCCAGGCCTTCCTGTCCTCTACCATCTTCTGGAGTCCATTTAAGCTCACGCCTACTGCTTCAGTGACTCCATCCAGCCACCTCATTCTCTGTCGTCCCCTTCTTCTCTTGCCCTCAATCTTTCCCAGCATTAGGCTCCTCTCCAGTGAGTCCTTCCTTCTCATTAGGTGGCCAAAGTATTTGAGCTTCAACTGTCACCATACATGGAGCTTCTGGAGCTTCGTCATTTTGCAGATCCTCTCTGGGGTTTTGACTGTGTCCACCAGCAGAGAGGTAATTTAATCCTCTGATGTGATTGATCAGTGAGCTGGCTTAACCCCAAACAAATCCTGGGCTCCTATGCACTCTTGTAACTCCACATCCCAATCTGTGTTCTGTTGTTTCAAAAAAAAATATTGCCCTGCTCATGATGCAGTTTATCATATTACCCAAACAGAGCCATATCCTGAGACAATAAATACACCTGAATAGGATGTACATATAGAAATAATCCAGACAAATCAATTTACAAATTGTGTAAATTGTATGTTTGTGTGTGTCTCTCTCTCTGTATGTTGTGATTCTAGGCTGCATTTACTTCTAGTACTGTGCCATAGCAGCAGAGATGCAAAATATTAAAACATGGTCATTTTTGTGGTCCCTACCTGCGTCAGATATAGTTGGAAATGTCTAAACTTTATTACATTGATAACTCTAAATCTTCTTTTAACATGATTTTTAAAAAAAATATGAAGCACATGGCTGGTGAGCAATCATCTTAATGGTTTGATTTTGATTGCATTTAATCTGAAGGAAACTAAATGAATTTGAATTTCTCCCTTTCTTCCATCCACTCACTCATGGGTCAAGTGGAAATAAGTCCAAAGGTAGATTCTGTTCTTCAGCCTGCATTTATTTTAATTTTTATTTACATTAAAAAAAATATCCCACTTTTTAGTGAGTATGTCATGGGGGGAGGGGGAAATTTTATTTATTTTATTTATTTATTTTAATTCCATTTATATCCCGCCCTTCTCCGAAGACTCAGGGTGGCTTACAAGCTTAGCAGTAGCCTTCATTCTATGTATATGCCTGCTTATTAGGGCTTTCACACACACCCCAAGCGGCATTATTACAAAGTCAGATTAATTGCTTATTCCAAAACTAACATTTAAATTGTTTTAATCTTGTGTTCTTGCACGCCTGTGAAAATGTATCATCTATGAATAGTCATCCTGTACTGACTATGGTCTGTTAGATCCTGTACTGAACAGAAGGTTGGACTAGATGATTTCTAGGGTCCCTTCCAACTTTATTATTCTGTGATCACCTCCACTTTCTCAAAACGGCCTGTGTTTAATCAGCGTATTCACTCCTTCTGTATGTTTGCTGACAAGTACTAAAACCTCAAGATAACATACATTTTCAACTGAGTCACCATGGAGTTGCCAGTTGTGGAGATGTTAAACGAGGAGGAGATAGTTGGGCTGAGCAGGAGGCACATGTTTTGCTGGGAAGTTTTTATCAAGGTCTCTGCTTTTGCTGATCTTCACTGCCTGTTCAAAAATAGCTCCCTCGGTTATCACTGGGGTGGACAGTCATGTGCTATAATAATCAACGTTTTTAAAAAAAAAACAAAAAAACCACAGGCCAACATTGGCTCAGCCTTGCATTGTAAGCAGTTAGCACTAGAAAAGAAAATGGGTAAGCATGAGTAGGCTGCCTGGACAAGTAGGTATTGAATTGATTCTGACTGCCATCAATTTTATTCCTTGACAGACGAGACAAGCCACCCCCAATGTTTTAGTTACTTAAATGTATTTACTGTCTCCCACCGTTGCTTTTCTTGGGGAGTGAAGGGTAGTTAAGAGCAGCTAAGGCTCTTCCAGAGGGAATAAAGATGAGAGAATACTTTCTAATACTTCTGTCATCCTAATGGGATGAGTTATTGTGCAGGATTGGCCGTTGTGCTGACCTCCTCTAAAATTCATATTTACCAGTCTATCTGGGGGTCGTGCTGGCAGCTGGAACTATGATATCACTCGGTTTCCTTCATCTTTCAAGGGAGCCACAAAAGCAGATCCAACTTTGCTCCTTTCTCATTGATGTACATAAGAGGTTTCATTGAAGCTAAACTAGTAAATCAAAAGGAAATCTCTAGACTGCAGGTTATCACTCAGTGGACTGCCAGTCAAACAGTGTTTCAAGATCAAAGGCATCAAGAGGATAAAAAAGCAAGGGAAGGAGAGAAGCCTAGGAAGTCCAAGCCAGACAAGTGATACAGGAGAGCTGTCAACCTTGTAGGGTAGTCCAGAGAAGAAGCACACATAGAAGTATTCATTCTGATTTTATTGTAAGGTTACGTTAAAAGAATTTGAAAGTCCATCTTCCCTCCCCTTGACCCACTTTTACTGTGTAAGAAACTAGGGAGATTTTTACCACACCCACATTCCTTCTGAGGACTTAGCTTCTTCTTATATGACCATCAAATAAACTGTGGCTCTTTGTCAGGCACAAAGGATCAGGATCATAGCTTGAGTTGTAGCTCAGAAAGATTTATTGCTGACACCCATGCATAAGAATTTGATCGACTAACGTTCAGCACTAAATTGGTGTTGGATCTCTTGTGGCAATGTAAGGATTCTAAACTGATGACGCATTTAACTCCACCCTCCAACACTGTCTGCTCTTCTACATTCTTCCACCCATCTCCCAAGGCCATTCCCACGTACCATTACAAGACCAGAATACTGAAGGCAAATAAGTGACCTAGTTTTAACCGAAACAGTATATAGCTATTAGATTTGATAGCAAAACTAAATCACACATTTGTACAAATAATCTATATAATTTTGAAAAGTTACTGTATATGATAAATATGCTATATATTATATACATACTGTATATAATATATAGCATATTTATATACAGTATAAATTTGTGTGTCTCATTTTGGAGAATAGTCCAAGGTTGGGTAGTTTAGGACTGTTATTGTCTTTGAACTCTACTTGTGGGTTTTCCATAGTTGGCAGGTCACTTTGGGAAACTGGGCCTTAAGTTAGAACAGGACAGTTTTTATTATTGCTAGCCAATGAACTATTGGAAAGCATTTATATGAAGGCAATTGGGACTCTACTCATCCATCCATCACTACAATACTGCAAGTCTCTAAAACCTGAAAGAACTGAGTAAAATTTGTTATAGTGGAAGAAGATAACAAAATAAAGATAATTTAAAACTAAGCTCAGTCCCCCAAAATTATTCCTAGGGAAAATATTCAGAATTTTAGTGGTTTCTTTATTCTCTGCTAGTCATGTTACCAGAACTGTCTGCAGGAGAGTCAGACGGCTAAGATGCATCAGAATAGCACAATTCAAATACCACCATTTTTGTATGCACATTGACAAAAAGTGGGACTTCAGCTGTGATCGTCTTCCTCTTCCTATTTTCCCCATAACAACAACCCTGTGAGGTGGGTTGAGCAGAGAGAGAGAGAGAGAGAGAGAGAGAGAGAGAGAGAGAGAGAGAGAGAGAGAGAGAGAGAGAGAGAGAGAGAGAGAGAGATCACCCAACTGGCTTTCATGGCTATGTAACTTCTGTAATGAAAGATTCACATTTTAACCTGGCCAAAGAAATTGGGGAGCCTCATAAGATTTCCGCGATTTTGTGTACTAGGTTAGGATACAGAGTACTGGGATAGCTTTGTCAATTCTTTCTTCTTCTTTTTTAAGTGATCTACACAAATGTTTCGGTGTCACAGCGTCCTGGGTGCAAAACGAACCACGATCTATTTGTTCCTTCCTTACACAATGGTTTCCAATCTCTTGTTTTCTTTCCTCTTTTTATTAGGAGACACACCTGTAGCTTTTCCGCTTCTCTAGTGTGTAAAACAATAAGCCATTCAGCTCTAGAGATTTTTTCAACAGCAAATCAGGCTGCCACCTCCTTCAGTTTTATCCTCGCTGTTAATCTGCTAAATATTCAGGCCAAAGGTAAGGAAAGGAGTCATTCGAAAGGCTTTGGACTCCTTCATTTTCACAGTGGGTTCTTCAAAAGTTTTTTTCCCCCTGGAGTTTCCTTAATCTTGGCAAGGTGAGATAATTGAACCTTCGGAGAGATTTTGCCTTTCATACTCCATCTAGGCATCCAGATGGCCGGCATTAAAGCCCTCGCTTTAATCAAAACACAGGAAAACATTTTAATCTTGACTGCATTTTTTTCTATGCTGTTTATAAATCCATCTCGCATTGTTTTTGTGCACTTCTATAAGAAAAGAAGAAGGATAAAGCAGAATCAATTTAATATGGGGAATGATTTTTTTCTCTCCCCAAACAATAGCATTGGGGTGTGGAAGCTTGCAAAATGAGTGAAGTGGTGTCATCAATCTGGCTTTTTTTTTTTAAATAAGCCTTTCAATTTTTATATATTCCCTACCTGAAAATAACTGAGGTCAGGCTATTTGGAGTGGGGAACTTGATGTGCTGTTAAAAATTATGGCCATTTGTAAAGTTGACATGAGATTCTTCAAACGGCAAGTGGGGGTAGACATTTACAGTTTCTAAGTCAATTCTCAGCATAGCCCATAAAATAATAATAATACAAAGCTGAAATTAAGTCGAATCGGAGAGCCAAACTTTAGTAATTGATTGTTATTTTCAATTAATGTCCAGTACTTTCTTCTAAAATGAAAGAATAAAGAAGTTGTATTTTTTTAATAAAGTCAATTGTAACTAGTCAAACATCATGAGTTACCTTGATACTTTTTCATGGCACTGTCATAGACTTTTAATTTGCCAACTGTAATCTTCTTAATGGATGTGGATTAATTACCAATTCTGCCCCCATCACGAGATCCTGATGTATCACAGTTTTATCTGATGTTGTTTGGATAGTGGTAATTTGAGTGGAATCTGTGCTTGAGCTGGCAGTTTTGCTAAGGATTTATTGAAATGGAGCATGGATCCTCCTCATAGTTTATAGATCTCTGGTTATGTGCAGAAGACTAGCCAAACTGTATTTCAAACCTCAGTACTTTGTGCAAATTCTGGGTAAATATCTAGATGTTGAACGAGAGGAGGAAGAAGTTGCAAGTTAAGACAAATACTTTTGCATAAACAGTTGTGTACATTTCTTGGTAAACATTTCAGATGTTGAACAAAATCAGGAAGAAGACACGGTTAGATGTACCTTCAGCCATGAATTGTCATAGGATTGATGCAACTGAGAAAAGAAAGAAAGAGAAAATTCCCTAGATTAGAAAAAAGGGGATGCTGTGTTTGACACAGGGGAGATTCCAGGGGAATCTTTGATATCAGATGTCATGTTTTGTCATTAGATGCATTTGGGATAGGAGGAGGAGAAGAGTGAACCATGCCTTCTAAAGTTATGGACCAGAAGTTAACCACTCTTCCCTTTTAACAGAAAAGACTATTTGCTAACTTTGGCAAGGGGTATGCAAATTTTCTCAAGTGAAGGATAGCACTTTTCCTTTGAGTGAGCACTGAAGGAAGGAAATGAAACCTGAATAGTAAGAGCCATGTTTCTATTTAAAAAAAAGAATTTGGCTTTAGAATTAGAACTTTCAAAGAAATTCTAAAGGCTTGAAAGCAAAGAACCTTGGGGGTTTGGGATCGAAGGCCCTTTTCCTAACTAGTATTGCTGTTTTCCTGGCAATTGCTAATATCAAATTTGTTTTTCCCCTATTGTGCACAACTTGATTTTTTTTTTAAGGTACAGGCTGGAAGCTTGAACCATGGATCTGTTGCGTGCAAAGGATGGGCTCTACTTTTAATTCATTCAGGAGCACTTTTTCTGTTTGCTACCTTTGTTGCAGCATACAACTTTGCTAAATGGCTTTGCTAAATATCTGAACTGCCTTTTCCAGCAACTCACACACACACACACACACAAACACACACAAAAGAGAAGAGAAACAGAGGGACATGTCAGGCACAAGAAATTGGGAGTCAGGCTTAGATCCAAAATGAGTATAAGTTTATTTCATGCTTCCTCTAAACAAGAATCTGAACTATTAATGATCAAGGCAAATAAGAGTCAACAGAATTCAAGGAGGGCTGGGTGTAGCTCTTTTGTGGGTGCAAAGGAATTCCAAACTCATCACCTGCTTGACTCCTCCCTCGGGCTTATCCTGATCATCTCCTACAAGATAATGGAATAATATCTACTTGACACCATAGGAAGGATATGTGCTCAGTTTGCTGGTAATCTTGGGATAGCTGCTACTTGTGAGCAATTTGGAAGGTTCTCACATCAGTCTGTTTTCCAAACCAGCTTCTTGGGCCCTAGGAAGCTTGATAATATTGGGATAGCTTTTTAGACAAAATGACAACTGATTGGCTGTTGTTGTTTAATACATTGTATTATTCTTAACCTAAGCTTCACTGTTAGATTTGGAAATTTGTTCAGGGAGAAGATTGTGCCATACTGAAAAAAGAAAAAGAAAAAAGCTTGCTTCCTCTTCCTCACAAGTTCCCATGCAGTTTGGTGAAACAGAATTTGCTTTTGAAATTTATTTCAAAAAAATATGTGAACGTGGGTGAAATTCCCTTGGGGAAATTTAATGTTCTTATTTATAAGGTGGAAGAGAGAGAAATTGTTTGCAATGTTATTCCAATATCATTAATCTCAGGTAATCATTGCTCCCTTTGGTCACATTAGACATGACCATTTTACAGCAACTGGAGACCTTGCTGAAGGACCCCTAGGAAGAGAAATAAGAAAGGTTAAGAAATCAAGGACATCTGAAAACCATCTCTCTGTGTGTGTTTGTGTGTGCGTGTGCTGCTTTTTGTTGGAAAGGCAAGCTTTCACCTCTACCTTGCTCCTTGCCAATCTCCTGCGACCTCCCTGCTGCTGAAGTTTATTGCACATTGTATATTTTTCAGTATAATTCATTTGTCCCAGACTGTTCTTGTCACATCAGCTGCATTTTACCTAAACACCGCTGTCCAAGAATGTGTTCCTTCTTTCAAAGCAAACAAGACATTGATTTCACCCATCTCTCCAATGTGTTGTTATGTCATGTTCTTCCAAATTTGCCTGACGAAATTATCTGCTTTGGTTATACAAAAGGGCAAATCCTTCAGAGTCAGCATAACCAAGTTGCTTTCTAAAGCTAGTTGTTAGTTAGTGTGAGGTCTTTTTGTTGGCATGGCTAATAACTCAGCAATTTCAGGCTTTGGGAATGTAGGCTGTCGAGAATTTATATGTGAAAGGAAAGTGCCACATGTTCAAAGAATGCAAGCTTTGAAACAATATTGAAGAGGTAACTACTCGGCACTCAGCAGAGTTGGTCTCTGAACCTCTTTTTTTGAGACCCACAAACACACTTGTGTCTGCAACAGGCCAAAATCATCCTCAATTGTTTTGAAGAATCACAGTGTATCATCTAAAGTTATTGAATCTTCAGGTTTAATGAAAGAAAAAGTCAGGAAAAGAATTCTGTTTCTGTTCACTTGTTCCATGCCATTCGACCTCTCAACTGCTGCACACTTGCCCCTGCTCTTTGATATACGACAAATAAATAAATAAATAAATAAAGATTCTTTAAATCATTACCCTAAGATAAATCCTATTCTGCTCAACTGAACTTATTTTCATGATCCAGGTATCCCCTTGCCAGGTAAAGAAGTTTTCAGGAATGAAATGGGGAAAAAAAAAACATTTCAGGATGGTATCACCTACAGCTGCCTTTGATGGGGAGAATATCTGTAATAAAAATGAACATATTACCAAGAATGTTATTTCTATTTCAAACAGTACTGGTTTTTTTGACTTTGGATTGACCCTTCAAACAATGGCACAAAGCGATACGCAAATTTATCTGGCAAGGGGAAAAAAGTCAAACTTTAAACTTAAGATCTCGCCAGATTTGAAACTGTATTTTGCAGCCTCTTGTCTTGTTTGGTTAGACAGAACTTATTTTCAAGTTTGTGATCTTCCATTCCCTTAAACATGCATGCGCTAGATATCTTCAAATGAGCCCATGTGTGTGAGAAATCTCTGAAGAATGCTTGGCAGAAAATTCAAAGAATGGCAAATTATGCTTTTAGAACTCTAATTAGTATATAATATTATTCCTGTAAATTTGGACACATTTTTCTTTTGTACTAATTCCTTGTGGGAGTCAATTCATTCCTTTTTGCCCCCTCTTCCATCTTCCAGTGCCTCACTATATTAGCTTTTGTCCTATATTATTTACCGTAATATTTCCAGATAAGCAGTTTTGAAAGACCTATCCATTAGCAGGAAGCTCTAATGAGTCCAAGCTGATACGTTCTTGCAAAATGCAACAAAACCCATGAATCAAGCCTGGTGAATTTTCTTGAAATCTGCCCTTTGAGCCACTAACCCAAACAAGGGCGATTAGGGAGGAGAAGACTAATACACAGCACAGTTGAAATAACTTTCTGAGAAAATAATCTTATCAAGGAATGGGGAATGAGCTTGTTTTGGAGAGCCAAAATTAGCAGTAAGTTTTTCCTTTTCCTATTTTTAAACAATATAGTAGATCTGGCCAACCCCCCCCCCAAAAAAAAAACACCAAGTTGTTTTGAACACATTCTTGAGGTTGAACAATTGGGAAACCGACTAGGTGAATTCCATTGCTTAAGAACCAATGATCCCAGTTTTGCTGACCCCTTAGAAACTCTGCAGAGAAGAGCAACAAAGATGATAAAGGGTCTGGAAGCTAAATCATATGATGAACAGTTGAAGGAGCTGGGTATGTTTATCCTACCAAGGAGAAGGATTAAGGGCGACTGTCTACCAGTACTTGAGGAGGCTATCACAGAGAAGAGGGAACAGACTTTTTCTCCAAAGCACCAGAGGACAGGATAAGAAGCAATGGGTGGAAGATCTTTAAACAGAGATCCAGCCTAGAAGTTAGGAGACATTTTATCACAGTGAGAACAATTAACCAATGGAATAGCTTGCCTCCCAGAGTTGTGGGTATTCCATCACGGAAGAATAGACTGGACAAACGTTTAAAATTGGGATGGTAGTTCTCTTGCTTTGAGCAGGGGGTTGGACTAGAAGATCACTAAGGTCCCTTCCAGCCCTATGGTTTTTTTTTTATTATTACATTTATATCCCGCCCTTCTCCGAAGACTCAGGGTGGCTTACAAGCTTAGCAGTAGCCTTCATTCTATGTATATGCCTGCTTATTAGGGCTTTCACACACACCCCAAGCGGCATTATTACAAAGTCAGCTTAATTGCCCCCAACAACCTGGGTCCTCATTTTACCTACCTCGGAAGGATGGAAGGCTGAGTCAACCTTGAGCCTGGTGGGACTCGAACCTGCACTAATTGCAGGCAGCTGGTGTTACTTAAGGAGGCATCAGCCCACTGCTCCACCAAGGCTCTTTTATGTTTTATGTTCTATGTTTGTATACTGTGCTAAACTGTGATTTGTTTTCCTATGGTTCCTCCAATTAGACTCAATTGGCTGGGTTGGTATCACTTGCTTAGCCAGAACAAAACAATATTGTGACTTAGTGAGTGTGTAAACCCAATCAAACCTTGGCCATATTACTTATTCAGTGACACAGATAGCTTTCAATATTTTTTCCCCAGTTCCCTCTTGTGTGATAGATCCCCCTTTGTTGCTGTCCCACTTCAGGCTAAAGCGACAAGGACAATATCACTGGCTTACCGTTTTGTTTTTTCCCCAGCAAAAAAAAGAAAAAAGCTAAAGCTCTCACCTAAATGTCTAAGCTGATTAGTGAATTAACCATCTGTCTACACTAGCCTGTAAACCAACCAAACACAACACATTAAAATGCAAAAAAAGGAAAGGAAGATCCTACAGAAGTATAGCCTGCCGTACCAACAGGATGAAGAACAGCTTCCATCCATGGGCTGTCAGGCTTCTGAAGGGGAAATAACTCTATGTGTGATTGACTTGCGAGGCCGGTGTGTTGTGCAATTAGCTCACATGGTGTAACAAGATGGTGGGTTTGTTGTCACTGTGAGTTGGGGGGTGGCACGAAGGAAGGCTCAGCCAATCTCACTGTACACATGTTGTACTTTGATAATAAAGGTTCATTCATAGACAGGACTCTATCATACAAGTGGGAAGCACACTTAGCATGTTGTATGGGTGGAGTTGCTGGATGTTTAACTTACATGTGGTTTGAACACATCTGGTGCATACAACGCCTCAAGAATTTCGTTGGGCGAAGTTAAAGAGGTTGTAGACCATGCAATACATCCATTTTTCCTACAAAAAATTGTAGAACAGAACTGAGTAATTCTTTGATCACCTGTAGCCCCTATACTAATGATTGATACCCCTAAATTCACCCTCCAGGGATCACACAACTGGCGTTCAAAGGCACAGTGCTGATTTGTTCCATGCTTTTCTGTCTCTTTATTTTACAGATTGAGTTCTTAAAAGCACTCATGCTGAGCTTATTCAACCTTTCCAGTCCATGACTTCCCCCTCCCCCCAACACAAAAAGAATCACTGTTAGGTAAAAACCTTCCATTCTGCACAATATCATCTCCTCACTTTATGGGGTCATAGAGATAAATCAAAGAAACAAATAAATAATGGCCAATTAAAACTAAATGGGCGAATTAGGACAAACCATAACTGAGGTTTGCAAGCAGCCTTCAGCTTTTCGGCCAATTAAGTTGTTCTGCCAATGTCCGCAGGAAAGAACTTACATCCCTCGGTAGAACTCATTTTCAAGTTGCGGCACTTTCCAAACACACCAGAACTCGGCAAACACATTTGTTACAGGCTGTCATTTATCACCCACTGAAGGCTTGATTTTCAAAGACACCTTTAACTCCTCAACTGGTGATGTTGCATCAGGGCTCGCTGGAGAGCATGGCCATCAATCACTTTGATGGATCCCAAACATGTGGGGGCTCTTGCCCTGGATCATTTAAAAAAAAACAAGAAACAATTAGCGGCTCCTGAAAAGGGACCTGTTTCTGCTGATGTCACCCTTCTGACTGGCAAACGCAGAGAAGGCGGTGGATAACTGTTTCATTAACTCTTGTAGCATCAAAAAGAAGCAGCAAGGGGATATTTACAGGGCAATAAATGGGAAGCAGAAATCTGGATGAAAAACAAGCACACGACACATGTTACCAGGTCAGGCTTTACTCACCTTAATGCAGAACTGATCCTTTATTACTGGAGATGGTCTTTTTGTTCAGAAAGTTTATAGCTGGGTTAACAAGACTTTTTTTGCACAGTGACCAAGTAAATTTTAAAATGGTCCAAATCTTGAGGGATTTTGGGGATCTCATTTTCAAGGCCTTGAACGATGATGATCTTGCAAGAATATAGCTAGTCCTCAACTTACAGCAGTTCATTTAGTGACCATTCAAAGTTACAACGGCATTGAAAAAAGTAACTTACAACCTTTTTTTCACACTTACGACCGTTGCAGCACCCCCACGGTCACGCGATCAAAATTTGGATGCTTGGCAACCGGTTCATATTTACGACTGTTGCAATGTCCACCAGCCCTCTGTTCCGCTTTTGTGACTTTCTGACAAGCAAAGTCCATGGGGAAGGCAGATTCATTTAACAACCATGTTACTAACTTAACAACTGCAGCAGTTCACTTAACACCTGTGGGAAGAAAGGTCGTAAAATGGGGCAAAACTCATTTAATGAATGTTTCACTTAGCAACATAAATTTTGGACTCGGTCATGGTCGTAAGTCGAGGACTACATGTAAAGGGACCTGCAAGGAATGGGGTTGTGAAAAATCTGCCAGATGGCGAGTACAGTAAGGATGACACTTAGATTTTGAATTACAATATTGCACCTGTTGTCTTGCAGGTTTTGACACACATCTTATGTTGCTGCTCAAAAATGTTAAAAGTTTTAGTCTTTTCCAAAAAAAAAAGGAGGTCTCACTCAATTTTGGGATTGTTGTTTTGCCTGAAATCTTACGGAATTGATATTTTTAAAGATTTAACCATTTCCATTTTGATTTTTAGATGTTTTCCCCACCTTGCAGATATTTTAGATGTCACTTTACAGATACTTGCTTCCTTTTAGCAGTGTTTGATTCAGTATTTAAACCAGCCATGGCGTGGCCTAAAAAGATACATACTGTATTACAGGAAGTGGGAGGGAAAGCTAAAAATATTTTAAATAGTTTTGTATTTCAACAAATCTCGAGAGTCACTCAAACGTAATACTCATGTCTTATTTGTCAGCATGTCAAAAAATTTTGCAGACCTATCAGCACTCAACTGAGGTTTTTTTATAGTAAAGAGTGATGTTAATAGCCCAGTTTCATAAATATTGGCATTTGGAGGAAATTCAGACAAAAGGATTAGAGAGAAAGTAAAGACAAATCCTTCTTTGAATCAATCTCAACTGTCAGTTTGTAGATACATCTGATAATAGTTTCAATAGCATTATGGACGTAGTTTGCCATTATTTTGGGACGCTATTCTTTTCAACTTTTCCATCTAGCCCATAGCCTTGGTATTTTTTTGGTGGTTCCATCAGAATAATAATCAAGTCTGAACTTGCTTAGCTTTTTCTAGATTAGCCAAGATCTGCGTAAGGTAAAGGTAAAGGTAAAGGTTCCCCTGCACATGCGTGCTAGTCGTTTCCGACTCTAGGGGCCGGTGCTCATCTCCGTTTCAAAGCCGAAGAGCCAGCGCTTGTCCGAGGACGTCTCCGTGGTCATGTGGCCGGCATGACTAGACGCCAAAGGCACATGGAATGCTGTTACCTTCCCACCGTCGTGGTCCCTATTTTTCTACTTGCATTTTTACATGCTTTCGAACTGCTAATTTCTGCAGGATGCCAAATAGCATGATTCCACCAAAATGTAACACAGTTCCTGGATAAATATAGGCTGACTATTTCTGTACTGAGGACCAGAAGGGTGTCAGAGGACCACTAGATGGCAGGAAAAAGATATAAAGTCATCTAATTCTTTGCTGCCATCTAGCGGTCATGTGGAGTTTTACAGCCCTGATATAGTCAGCTGGGTGTAGTCAGCTAGGTATATACACTGCAATAAAGTGACAAGGAACATTTTGTTGGTATACAGAATGAGGGCAGAATATATCAGTGTGAAATTTAATAGAAATTAAATAGAATATTATTGCTGACATTATTCACAATGACTAAAACAATGCTGCTATCCTTGTACTGGGCATGGTATGTTGCTAAACAATGTCCTATCCAAATGTTGCCATTTGAATTATAACTGAGCTGGTTGACCAGGCTTATGCTGAGCTACTTTTTTAATTTTAAATGTCCTGGTTCAGAATCAGATTGGAAGTTTTTCCTTTGAAGTTGGATCCAATTCAAAATGGCATAATGTCACCGGACTTCCAATTGGTATTTCATATTATCAGTTGAAGGGATGTGATGGCTTAGTGGGTTAGGACGCTGAGCTTGTCGATCAGATGGTCGGCAGTTTGGCAGGTCGAATCCCGAGTGCCGTGTAACAGAGTGAGCGCCTGTCACTCATCCCAGCTTCTGCCAACCTAGCAGTTCGAAAGCACGTAAAAATGCAAGTAGAAAAATAGGGACCACTACGGTGGGAAGGTAACAGCGTTCCGTGCGCCTTTGGCGTCTAGTCATGCCGGCCACATGACCACGGAGACATCTTCGGACAAGCGCTGGCTCTTCGGCTTTGAAACGGAGATGAGCACCGGCCCCTAGAGTCGGAAACGACTAGCACGCATGTGCGGGGGAACCTTTACCTTTACCTTTATACCTATCTTGGGAGGGAAGTGGACAATGAAATCTGAAAAAGGCTAGTTTAGGCATCAGTTGGACAGTAGGCCCCCCCAATTTTTGCATTAGCAATACTTTGTGTGTAAATTTAAGGTAATTTAGAAAAGTGCCCTACTGCAACAAAGGTCTCTCTTTGCAATGCTTCAAGACTAGTCCTGAATTACTTTTCTACCTCCTTCAGGTCCAGTCCTCTTTATCACACTAAAGTGCCAATCAATACTGAGAGATAGATGTTACATCTTGGCTTTTTATAACATTACCTGTCCCAGAAGGGTTACTGTATCTTTAAGGAAATGGATCCGATATCCTGTTTCTGAAGGATTAAAACACTTTAAAGAGACAGAAGAGGCTGTAAACCCCTATCATTTTCTTATTCACTCTTCATTATCTTGTCCAGTATCTATCCCTGCTGAGTAAATCTGGTTGTGTGTTTCTCCAAAGTGGTCATAAGAAGAAATTTATTTACTTCTTGTTGCACTGGAGGGGCATTACTAACTTTCAGGGCTCTCTGAAGTAATAAAGATTTTGCCGAGTGAGCAGAAGAAGCAGGAATTTTCCGAACTTCGTTCCCCCAATGAGGTCGTTTGGCCAACCTAAAGGGGAGACACTTCTCATTTTTTTTGACAGGCTTTATTTCTGGAAGATTTTCCAATTAGCAGGAAAAGGTCACGCTAATGTTAGCAGTGAGAAAGGGAAGGGGGAGTGCTATGCAAATAGAGATTCTTGGAAGGACAATATTCTTTCTCTGTGCAATGTCTCAAGTCAAGCCCAGCGCTTGGTGTGTTTACCTGGAGGTATCCATACAGTATTCTAGGCTGCAGTGTTGAAATGATTCATAGAACATAGAATAATAAGGCTGGAAGGGACCTTGCAGGTCTTCTAGTCCTCTTGATTCTTCTGATTCGTCACTGCCTGCTTCTGGGATGCAAATCTTTCAACGTCATCAGTTCTCTGTTTCTTGACGTATACATTTATTTTGCTCGCTTGCTTGCACGGAATAAGATAAACTCTAGGAGAAAAAAAGAAAAAGGGAAAAACGTTGAATAGGGTTGCCTTGATCCCACCCAGGCACCCAAGTCTCAAGGAGGAAGCTAATTTTCTCCAAGAATGCCATATAATGGATGCAACCCAACTCCTTTCTGTGAACAGATTCTGCTCTCTGTTCATGGTCTTTTACATCTTGGGGGATACTTGTTACATCTGATTTTTTTAAAAAAACTTTTAGTAATTCCTGGAACAATTGGTTAAGGAATGTATAAAGGTGCAGAAAACGTTTCCAAGATAACGAAGGCACTTGGCTTCAGAGTGATACCCTGGAGAATAAAATAGTGGATTTGACCAAGATGAAATGTCAATGTTACTTCATTTAATTATAGGCACATTTAATTAATGTTCACTCCCCAGTTATGTTTTGATTATCTCCTGTATATTTCCCACAATAATAATAATAAAAATAGCTCGATCAGACCTTTTGTGCCAATTTGGTAAGACGTTTGCACCAGAAACCTCAGATAATGCATTTCTGGTGTAGAGGGGGGAAAAATAGCCATCTCTTAAGTAGATATTTCTGTTCACAGCACATGCTCAACTGCTCTGTTTTCTGGGTTCGTGCAAGACACTGAAGCATAGCTAACCAACCGATTCTATTTTCATGACTTACTAAGTCACACATGAAAATGAAGCAGAGTTAAAAACCAGGGCACAGCAGTTTGTGTGAATGTAACTATTTATGATAACTGTTGTTATTGTTGAAATTACACCCTGCCTTTTTTGTTTATAAAACACTCGTGCTGGTTTACAGCACACAGAGCATAAAACAAAACAATGGCACCGATACAATTAAAATTAAAATCACTAACGGAAACAGAGATTAAAACCAATATCATTAAAATAGATCTTTAATTGGGTCTTTAATGGTTCAGCACATTGTCTGGCTACAGCTGGGAAGGAAGAATGCCAGCTGTAATTTGCTTGGAGTTTTTTTTTTTTTGTTCCATTATCTTTATATCCTGTTCTTCTTTTTTTTCTCTTTGTCTTGCAGTCCCTCCCCGGATTTTTTTTTTTCTGATCCTCCTTAAATATGGACTATTCCTCCCAGAATTCCCCAGCATTGGCTAGGGAATTCTGGGATTTGAGAAGGCAGCCCTTTTGCAGAATGTTTCCTTTCCTATGTATTGTCCCCATCTTTCCAGTGGTTTCCCCCTCCATACACACACACACACACACAAAGGTGACATTGTCTGCATCATTACTCTGTTGGCAAATCTGCTTTCTTTTTGCAACTATTTTTGTGTCACTATCACCCTCCGCTGGAAGATACTATAGAGTTAAACAATCTACAAGCCCTTCACTTGTAATGTATTGATTAGGCAGGTTTTTAGGGTAGTAGAATTATGCTTACCGGTACGAAATGAGAGATGGGCTTGGAATGCTTTTTAGATAATGTCACAAAAACACCCAGTCGGGTTGCCTTGTCGCTTCCTCTTTTTCGATTCCTAAAGGGAACAGGGAAGGACGAGAGAAATATCAAAGCCAGCCTTTGGTGTCTTTTGCAGTTTCTTAGTTACCCGCTCAAGACGTTGGCGGTGGTTCAGAAATGAATGGAAGCAAGAAGACACGCTGGCTTCATTGCTATTAACAGCATTAGATGTATATTATATAATAGATAGGCAGTGTAGATTTATTTATGCTTTGTATGTAAGTGTAAGTTCTTAATGTAACTGAATCTCCCAAGGGAGGCTCACTCCTACCTATTGTATCTGATATCTAGTAAATGAAGTTTTGAGAAAAGTGGATTGCCTTTGAAAAACAAACACACAACGCTTTGTAGGTTCTTACTGAAATTAGCAACTTCTTATCCAAATCAGTATCCAATGTATGTTATGGCTAGTCACCATACTACAAAAAAGATGTTGAGACGTCTTTTTGGAAAAGTTCAGAGAAGAGCAGCTAAGGTTATCAAAGGCCTGGAGACTGAAACATATGAAGAACGGCTGCAGGAATTGGGTTTGGCTCGTCTAAAGAAAAGAAGAAATAGGGGGGGGCAGGGTTCCAGTATTTGAGGGGCTGCCACAATAAAGAGGGGGTCAAATTAATCTCCAAAGCACCTGAGGGCAGGATAAGAAACAATGGAAGCAACCTGGAATTCAGGAGAAACTTCCTAACAGTGCGAACAATCAACCAGTGGAACATCTTGCCTCTAGAAATCGTGGGCGCTCCGTCACTGGAGATTTTTAAGAGGAGACTGGGCATTCACCTGTCTGAGATGATATAGGTTCTCCTGCTTGAGCAGGGGGCTGGACTAGAAGACCTCCAAGGTCCCTTCCAGCTTCTATTCTATTCTATTCTATTCTATTCTATTCTATTCTATTCTATTCTATTCTATTCTATTCTATTCTATTCCATTCTATTCCATTCCATTCCATTCCATTCCATTCCATTCCATTCCATTCCATTCCATTCTATTCTATTCTATTCTATTCTATTCTATTCTATTCTATTCTATTCTATTCTATTCTATTCTATTCTATTCTATTGCTATTCTATTCTAATATTCTATAATATTCTATTCTAATGAATTTTAGGAACCTAGCCTCTATTATCACCTGCATCCAACAAAAACAAACCAGATTGCACATACAGTCTTTGGTTTTTCATTTTAGTTGCATGATAGTTGGTTTTTTTCTCCAGTCTTTGAGAAAATCCCCAAACAGGCTTGTATGGTTTCAGGGCTGACCCTTCTCTTAATTTAAGCAACAAGTCTAAACCACAGTGTCCTTACGGTTTTAAATTGGGGATAAATTAATAGGAATGGGATTACAGGCAGTCCTCAACTTACAACAGTTTGTTTAGTGACCACTCAAAGTTATAACGGCGCTGAAAAAAGTGACTTATGACTATTTTTCACACTTAATGACCGTTGCAGCATCCCCGTGGTCACGTGGTCAAAATTAAGACACTTGGCAACTGACTCGTATTGATGACAGTTGCAGTGTCCCAGGGTCATTCATTGCAACCTTCTGACAAGCAAAGTCAATGGGGGAAGCCAAACTCACTTAACAACCGTGTTACTAACTTTTAACAACTGCAGTGATTAACAACTGTGACAAGAAAGGTCGTAGAATGGAGCAAAATTCACTTAACAAATCTTTCATTTAGCAACAGAAATTTCAGGCTCCATTATGGTTGTAAGTTTAGGACTACTTGTACCAGATTTCCTTGACTTGGTAAGCCCACCTACCAATTATCACCAAATACTGTAGGAGGGGAAAGAATGGCCACTTGCTTTCCATAATGTAAGATGACCCTGTTCTGGGAAAGAGGTGGATTTTGACCAGAGTCATCTATCAATCATTGCTCTGGTTTTGCCCACGTGTTTTGCTCAGGTGTGCTTAAAGGGAACTCTGTGATCATCTGAATCTCCGACTCTTTTTGGATTTTTTACTTTAGTGCTATTTTGGAATGCTGTTAATCTGAAGCAGGGCTAAACTTCTGTTGACAAGTTTCTGCATAATTGTATAATTGTAGAAGAGCAGGCTGAGCTAGAAAGTGGGGTCAAACATGCCATCAGTTTGGAATCATCACATTGTCACAAGAGACCCAAGTCCATTCCCAATGCTCCATTGACCCTTACTTAGTGCCAATTTAGCTTTGACCATTGGTGGACCAGATTCTTGTCTATAGTTAGCAGTAATAAACTCTTCTGTGCTTTGAACTTAACAAGTGTTCCTGGTTGTTTGCACCTGACAATAAGAGTAGTTGGAAGATAAATTGGGAAAGATATTTAGGTCTTTCCCTTCCCCCAAGGTGGAAAACTGCTGGTTAGAGATTAAAAAGTAAACAGCGAACAAAATAATGAGAAATCATATGTATACAGTATGTTATTCCTGCTCTGCATTTAAATATATCTTTGTTATTGGAGGCAAGGATATCACAACTGGCCTTCTATTAAAGAGGGTAAAAGCTGTGAGTCCTTCATGCCTAATTTAGTAGAGGAAGCAAGCAAAGGAGCAAAGTTGGCTGAGAAAACCATTCCCTCATCCATCAGCCCACTTGCTGAAACTCTTGTCAACTTTTCTGATCAGCTTTGTTGCTTCGCTAATATACAAGCATACATATCCAAGACTGTAGTAGACCTGTTTTTTTAGACAGGTCTGCTGCTCATTAAGGATAGTAATAAGCTTGTACTTATGTAACTGATGCTCAGACAGCTCATCCTCTTTGCCTCATAGCTACAGCTCAGCTGTACATCTGTACAGCTCAGACAGCATCAGTGTGTCTCTGTTAAAATCAAGTATCTGGACATCCCACATCTCAAATCAGAATACTCATGGTGGGCAATGATCCCAGGGTTGAAGTGATCACCTGCACCAGCCTAAAGCATTCCATTGGAGCTGGACAGATGCCAGACCTGGAACCCCTTCATCAGCAAATGATCAAGGAAGCGAGGGGTCCTTGATGCTCCCTGTGCTTGGTTGTTTTCTTGCAGACGTTTCATTACCCAAACTTGGGAATATCATCCAAGCTAGCAAACTGCTGCTGATGCTATCTAGTTTGGTAATGAAACGTCTGCAAGAAAACAACCAAGCTCAGAGCACCAAGGACCCCTCGTTTCAACTCCTCACTACAAATATTCTCCTTTATTGATCGAGGATAATGGTTACAATAAGGCAGGAGACTTGGGGAAATCATAACTTTAAAACCGGAATAAGTAAACAGATGGGAATCTTTTTAACAATGGCTGGGAATGAAGCAAAAGCAGTGTCCTATGAACATCCTTTAATGCTTCATGCTGTAGCTATGGGGCAAAGAGGTTGAGCTTTATGTTGCCTATCAAGGAAAGACATTTCAGCATAGGAAGTGAGCATAGAAAATCTGTTCCTTTGACTCTCTGCATTAGTCAGGCTGTCTGGTCCATGATATTTTTTAAAGGAGAGGTAAACATTCAAAGTAAAAAAAACAGTCCTGCATCTATTTCTATTCACAGCTTTTTGTAATGCAAACAGTTTTATAGACAACTTCCCCTAACGTAAATAGTTGGAAATGCAAATTCCCTTGCAAAATTATTTTTATGCAAATTCCTCTGATTGCTGTCTTTATTATGTAAAATTCTGTGATGTCAACTCCTTTCTTTTTTAAAAAAATATGTAAATGCCCATTTTTTATTTTTTATTTTTGTCTTGGTACACAACTTTCAGAAACATCCCTTGTCTAACAGATGATTCAGGGTGGGTTTTGTGAACACACATGTGCGGAAGTATGTAGATTTTCAATGGAATAAAAGCAGGCTCTGTCTGGATTTTGTTCAGGGCTATGGCCTTGGCCAAGCAGAGACTATTTCAAGAATCATGCACATTTACTTCTGTAGAAATTTGGGGTGGATTTCTTTTATTGGGCAAAATAGCACCTCTAGAAACTCTAGAAGATCTTCAAGAAACCCTTGAGTATTTTCCATCTTGCTTAAATCTCTGTCTAGAACAGAATAACAGAGTTGGAAGGTATTTTAGAGATCTTTCCTTACTCCAGCAGGAAAGCCTATATCATTCTAGACAAGTGGCTGTCCATTCTCTTCTTAAAAATCTCCAGTGATGCAGCACCCACAATCTCTGAAGGCAAGCTGTTCCACTAATTAATTGTTCTTACTGTAGGGAAGTTTCTCCATAGTTCTAGGTTGCTTCTCTCGATTAGTTTCCATCCATTGTTTCTTGTCCTGCCCTCAGGTACTTTGGAGAATGGGTTGACCCCCTCTTCCTTGTGGTAGCCCCTCAAATATTGGAATAGTGCTGTCATGTCACCTCTAGTCCTACATTTCTTTAGACTAGCCAAACCCAATTCCTGCAGCTGTTCTTCATAGTCTCCAGGCCTTTGATCACCTTAGTTGCCCAATTCCTTACTCTCTCTACATCAGAGTAGGAACTTGGAGAAAGCTAAGATAGTCCAGAGCTACAAAGTTGGGTTTGCTGAGTCTTTCTTCTTGTATTTGCCACCCTTCTGTGGACTTTGAAGCCCATTTGAAATAGACCGGGATTGACCCCCAGTTTGTCCTTTTGTTAGAATGTTGTCTATTGCGCATTGTGGACCTTTAATCTTCAGGGTCGTTGTTCAATGCATTCTGTAAGAAGAAAATTGCAGAGAGCACATATATTCTGTATTGAACTGTTCTTGAAAAGGAGGCAGAGAAAGCGAGGGGTGTATGGATTCTAATCTCTCCCAGCTTTTCTGGTAGGGTAATACATTTTTAAGATGTATTATCATCTTAATAATGCAGTCGTTTCTTCAGGCTAGACAGAGCAACTGTTTTGTAGAAGATTCTCATGTTATTTATGTATGCATTTTATTTTGCTGTCCATCTCACCAAGTGACTCTAGGCCAGGGGTAGGCAACCTTGGCTCTTTTATGACTCATGGACTTCAACTCCCATAATTCCTGAGTCAGCTATGCTGACTGAGGAATTCTGGGAGTTGAAGTCTATGAGTCATAAAAGAGCCGAGGTTGCCTACCCCTGCTCTAGGCAGAAGCAAACCTTTGTCATTACACGGTCCTGAGATGCATCTTTGTTAGTAAACACATATTGCAGTCCCATTGGTTTGAAATAAAACAAAAAAACACAAAATCATCCCTCTTATTGCACAAACATATGTGAGGTAGTCCTTGCTTAACAACTGTCATTGGTAACTCCAACACTAAGCATCACGGTTATTAGGCAAGATATCACATTACTACGACTTGTGATTTCACTGCCAGGTCCTTATTGGTTCTGCTTGGTAGTGAAGAATGCAAATAGTGATCCGGTGATCATGGGCCTGCCATGGCCATAAGTGTCTGCTGGTTGCAAAGCACCCAAATTCTGATCACACGACTGCAGGGATATCGAGACAGTTCTGTGTGTGAGGACCATACATAACATTACTTTTCCCAGCACCATTGTAACGTTGAACAGTTACACTAAACAAGGCAGTCACAAAGTGAGGACTACCTATTTATGGAAGTGACTGCACCAGTACAGGTAGTCTTTGACTTACAGTACAACCACAATTGATCTCAAAATTTCTGGGGCTAAGCAAGACAGTTGCAAGGTAAGTTGGGCCTCATTCTATGACCGTTTTGTCACAGCTGTTAAGGGAATCGCTGCACTTGTTAAGTGAATCGCGTAATAGTCAATCTGGCTTCCTCCTCCCCCCATTGACTTTGTTTGTTGAAAGCTGGCTGGGAAAGTTACAAATGGTGATCCCATGACCCAGGGACAGTGCCAATGTCATAAACACACATCAGTTGCCAAGCAACCCAAATTCTGTTCATGTGACCAGGGGATGCTGCAACCCAGAGGGTGAAAACTGGTTATCAGTGCCCTTGTAAGTTGAAGCAATCACTAAATGAATGGTTGTAAGTCGAGGATTATCTGTATCTGACGGTTTCGCAGATACCTTGCAAGAGTTGTAGATATTGGCTTACAGATAGCAGCTTCTTGGCCATCTTTGTGGAAAGAAAAGCCACCTGGCTACAGATGAGCAGAAAATAGATGGTTGCAGAATAGCTGAAGTGTGGCAGGAGAAGAAATGAACAAAGGAGCATCTTCAGCAATTAGCAAAAATGAAGGCGATGAGAATTGGCATGTTTGCTCCAGGTTAGGGCCCAGCTGTCTTATCTTTGTGTATTAACCTCTTTATCTATTGTTTTTTGGGGAGGGAAAGTGATGGAAGCTTCACTTGGCTTCAAACAAGGAAACGGTCAGTAAGAATAGCTGTCAGTTTTACAAGGAGCCTTCCCCCCCCCACTTCCTTCCTCCCTATTGTCCATGACATGTCAGAGGTTATGAAATATTGAGGCCCTGGTGATGGGTGGAAAAGGAGAAAAAAAAAGACTTTGTTAATGGCCAGGGGAAAAACTCTGAAATTATACTACAATTCAACCTCAGCTTGAAAGAATTGCAATTATCATCCTCTCAGCCGACACGACTGATAGGCAAGGATGATGGGCTTTTTAATCCAGCAGCACACAAGGACTCAAAATTGCCAAAAAAAAAGGTGCTTTATGGGATCCTAGGATAAATAGTGCGTTTGAAACATTAGCTTTTCCGTTGAACAGCTTGAACCTTGACTAACAGTGACGGACCCAGAGGTTAAAATTCCATGGCAGGAAATTTGCTAGCATGTTATTTTATCTGTTTGGGATTAAACATGAAACTTTCATCACATACCCTGTCAAAGCATTGCTCACCCCCCCCCCCAGAACCTAGTTGTTTGCATTCTTCCAGTCTTCAAAAATAACTCTGGTTTTTTTTTGCCATGATTTTTCTGAGCACCTCTTCCCCTCTTTTACCTTCAGGCAAATTTTTCAGTGCTGGAGGAGGGGTTAATATCCCACTGTTAAAAACAATGGATTTGCTTTCGTGTTTTGTCTTTGTAAAAAAGATCCTTCCCAAACATTCCTTCTTCCACCAATGCCTTCCTCATTTTCTGGGACTTTAAGTGCAGTTTCAATGGTGTCGTTTCCTTCACCCTCCTCTTTTAATTTCATGGCTTTGGTTAGATAATTATGTTTAGACTTTTTTTTTCTTCTTCTTTCCGAACTACTCTGGACGTATGGTCGAATGGCATCACCAAAAGAATGGCTCGTTATATGGACTTTTTCATGATAACGGCATTTTATTAAGAATCCCAAAGATATGGGAGAGGTGGGGAGGGGGCAGATTCTATGATAGCGTTTTGATAAGGACTTTTCTTGTTTGTGGTTCAGTCAGTAAAGTCACGTCCAACTCTTTGCAACCTCATGGACATAGCATGCCAGGCCATCCTGTCCTCCATTGTCTCCCAGAGCTTTGCCCAACTTCCTGTTCATTCATGTCATGGTTATCCCAAAGGTGCTTTTTCATGAGACAACTGGACCTTCTTTTTTTTCCCCTCTGAAGACGTTCCACTCCTCATCCAAGAAGCTTCTTGGATAGAAGATTCTTGGATGAGAAGCGAAACATGTTCATTCATGTTCACACATGGGACATGCTCATTCATGTTCACACAATGAAGATGAATTTGAGCGAACTCCAAGAGGGCCTGGAGGGAGGACAGGAGGGCCTAGGATCTATTTGTCCATGAGGTCACAAACAGTTGGACAGGACTGGGTGACTGAACAGCAAACAACAAAAGCCCTTATCAAAACTCTATCCTAGAGTAACACTATCTACTCATCTCATCCTCTTCTGTCCCCTTCTCTTCTTGCCTTCCATCTTCCCCAACATCTGGCTCTTCTCATTTGGTGGCCAAAGTATTTGAGCTTCAGCTTCAGGATCTGTCCCTCCAAAGGACAGTCAGGGTTGATTCCCTTTAGGATTGACTGATTGGATCTCCTTGCAGTCCAAGGGACTCTCAAGAGTCTTCTCCAACCCATCAATTCTTCGGCACTCAGCCTTCCTTGTAGTACAACTCTCACAACCATACACAACTGGGAAAACCAGTGGTTTGTTAAATTGAGAAATTTAAACCATGGATGATGTGCTTGGTTTGGAAGAGTCCACGTTTGGTTCATTTACCTAAGTGTATTGATATAGAAAGAGAATCCCTTCCTAGAGTAATTCACTGCTTTCCAATAGGGTTGTCAGTGTAAAGATTGAGTTGTTAGCCTAGGACTGAAAGGATCCATTGTGAACTTGTTTCTCAGACATGGAACCTACTGGATCAGTTCCTCTCTCAGTCCAGCTTATCTGACCAGGTTTTTTGTGGAAGTAATACAAAGAGAAATTTCTACCTAAGTGCTTTGACCTCCTTGAAGAAAAAGTGGGATATAAATCTAACAAATAATAAATGTCAGAAGCTTATTAGTTTCAGAACTGCTTTATGTGTTGTGTACTATAAAGCAATTACATTTGAAAGAGGTTTCTGCTCTTTTTAATCAGGCAAAGCTTTTGGCAGCCTTGAAAGGGCCGGGAAACAACAGGCAATGCCAGGCATTCTTTGTATGAAGATGGGTTTGTTTTTCCTAAGTTGTCAATTCTGCACCTGCTATAAAGCTCCTTCATTACATCAAAGAGGAGAAGATCACTATAGCAAATGGAAATCAGTTGGATGGGCTACTTAGAGGAAAAGGGAAGGACTCCCAATGCAAATTCTGGAGAAGAGATAGAGACTTCTATCCATCACAATGGGAGGATTCTTTCACTAATCTATTCCCCTAGTTCATTTTAACACACATTGAACCCTGCATTAAATACCAGACAATGGTTTGTTCTACAAAGAGTGGGCAACCTTTTGTGCCTTGCCAGCAAATGGACTTTTAGGGAGTGGCGTGGCAAGGCCAAAATAGGAAGGGCCAAGATGCCTAGTGGGTCCCGGCATGTGCAAAATAGCAGGTCTACACATGAAGGTCCAAGCAAACTGATTTATTGCCAATCATGCCTATGCACAGGAATCAGCTCAACTAAGGCACCTGCTTGGAATTGGATAAGGGTCTGTGGAATTCAAGGGAGGTTGGGCTTAGTTCACTTGTGGCTACGTAAGGTTTCTAGACTGATTCCTCTCTTAATTCCACCCCAGGTTCAGCCACTCCTCCTAAATTCCTTGGGTAGAATTGGGCTTCACCAGTATTAACTGAAAGGATTTTTGTTAGTTTTAATCATCTCTTAGAAATCTGTTCTCGATTTGCCTACCTGCATTCATGTTCTCAGCAAGAAAATGGAGGGGGAGGTTAGAACTTTGATTCCACCTTTGTTCCCTCTGCCCCTCATAGATGTATGTTATAGGGAGGAGAAGAAAGAATCAAGCAGTATGTATATTCTTCTGTATTTATATCCCATCTTTATTATTTTTATAAATAAGTCAAGGTGGCAAACATACGTACTAGTCCTTCCTCCCACCCCATTTTCCCCACAACAACAACCCTATGAGGTGAGGTGAGTGTCCCAAAATCACCCAGGTAGCTTTCATACCTAAGGGATGGTCTAGAATTCACTATCTCCTGTTATCTAGCCTGGTGCCTTCGCCACTAGACCAAACCGGCTCTCCCATTTGCTAGGCCTTCCAGATCATAAGTACAACCCTGTCCCCTTTTTTGAAAATGGAAGTAGTTATGGACAATATAACAGCATGTATACTTGGTCAGTGATCAGCAAAGCATTTTAGTCCACCAACTTCCCTTCCGCTGTTCCACAAGATGATCCCTTGTGTTCCACAAACGCCTAGAGAAAAATCTGCCTTCATATATTAGCTTCCACCTGCCTAGTGCCCATCCTATTCTCCACTCTCTTCCCTCCCAGAAACATCCTCTTAGCTGCAACCTACCAAGGATTGCCTTTGGCTTGAAGTCCTCCTTGGTAATTTGTTTAATTGGACAAGAAGGCATTTCAGCAGCTAAGAGTAGATTCTTGAACAGCAGTCCATCAAGTCTGATCTGTTGGCTGCTTCCCCATTTGAGAGTGATTACCAGTTTCCTGAGGAAGCTTAACCTTTTTTTTTAATGGAAAATGTAATGGCAGCCGTAAAGGGACACACAAAGAGCCTTCCTTCCCCTCCTCCTTTTTTTTAACACAAAAGAAAGGCAGGTGGCCTGCTAAGATATTGAACTGGGCTTCTATAGCAAAAAAAAAGCTTGCTGATCTAGGTATATAGTGTAGCACAGGATAGTACAGAACAAGACAGACTAGAAGTGTCTTCCTTGCTTTCCATATGCCTTGTTAAGTCAGGAAAGAAAAGGTACACAAAATAATGACACACAAAAAGTCATCCTATCCAACCTAGTGGAATGGGCACTTGCCCATTCAGGGAGATGTGAGCCCAAAAATAGTTGGATTCAGTGCCATATAGATCTTTAAAGATAATGATCAGAACCTTGGATTGCTGTAGGAGGACAGGCAGAGCCTGGGGCTGGAGTCAAGAGAGGAATCAGCCTAGAATCCTTATGTTCCCATAAACAATTTAAGTCCAACCCCTCTTGAATTCTGTTGACTTTTATCTGGCACCAAGATAGCTAGTTGATTAGATTCTTGTGTATAGGCACGAGCAGTAAATCAGTTTAACTGGAGCTTATCCTATGGTTCTGATTCTTCATGCCTGATCTTTTACTATTTTACTATTTTGAAAACTAATGCAATTTTGTCATGTCATTAACTTGGTATGAGTTATCCCACTCCTCTTAGACTGATTTCTCTTGATTGACTTCCAAAAGAGCCTGTTACAATTTCACAGTGAGTTTCTCCCTTCCTCCCTTCAAGTTTGCCTCCGTTGTGTATTTGCTTTGCTCAGTTTTGAAACAATTTTTACAAGATTTATTCTTCCTCCAGAGTTAACTGTTTGAAAGGAAGCTATGCGTCACCTTCATCTCTGTGCTACAGCTTAATTGAATTGAATGCAGGTATGAACTTATAACAACCATTTCAGTCCTTTTTTTTTTCTTTCTTTTTTTAAGAAGCCAATTTAAAGATTTTTCTGAGGGCCGACTGGAAGCAGCTGACTCCCAGATTGGCATTGTTCTTGAACAGCACATAAAGGAATTATTTATCAAGATGGGTTGTTTGTTAATAGGCCCAAATGAGGAATTCTTTTTTCCCCCCCAAATACTGCTTTCATTTATGGCCTTTGAATGAATTTCATTCAAACAATGCTAACATCTGATGATAAAACCCACTAATGAGGGGGAAAAATCATTCACTTTTTTTTTAATCCAGAGATCTCATTAACTCCAAACCTTTAGCTTGTTTTGCTGATCAAACTGGTAGGATTTTTTCCCCTTTTCTTCGCTGCTGCCTTTCACATTTCCACAGAGGTTGTGCAGCTTTCCTTCTGCATTGTTCCCAGTGAAACAACCTCATGAGACTGATGGATGCAGCCTGTGGATTAAATCATTCAAAAGTTACTGAATTGTTTGGTCTCACAACAGAGGCTGGTGGCTTGGTTGTGTACGAGTCTCTCAAAGGAGCCGTGTAATGCTAGGTCCCACTTCATTTCCTTGCTCCATGTTTCATTACATCAGATAACTGCTCTTCTTCCTTGTAGGATTTTAAAATGCACAAAACAAATTAAACTGGAATAACCAGGCAGATTCCCAAGGCTGAACTCGAGGATATATGTATTTCTTTTTCTTAGGTCGGTATTCGCTAACCTGGGAGTCCTTGACTTGTGACTGTTTGGAATTACAACGGCACTGGAAAAAGTGACTTGAGACCATTTTTTTTTATTCTTACAACCACTGCGGCATCCCTCGAGTTAACGGGATAAAAATTCAGACATTTGGAAACTGGCTCACATTTAGGACGGTCGCAGTTGTCCCGGGATCCTATGATCCCCCTTTGCAACCTTCGGACAAACAATGGGGAAGCCAGATTCATGTTACAACTGGGTTACTAATTTAACAATTGCAGTGATTCACTTAACAACAGTGACAAGAAAGGTTGTAAAATGGGGTGGTGGTGGTGGCAAGAATCACTTAACAACTATCATGCTTAGCAACATAAATTTTGGGCTCAATTTTGGTCATACATCAAGGGCTACCTGTATTGTAGATTTAGGTTCCCAGAACTTTCTAGTCATATTGGCTGGGAAGTTCTGGGGAAAAAAGAAAAAAGGTATCTTAAGGATAGGACTCATTCTTTCTTCCCATCCCCCTCCTTTTTTAATGAAAGGAAGTCTGGTTTTGTTTTGTTTCTTTGGGATGTTCACAATAGAGGAGTTGTAATGCTGGAAGCAAAGTTTCCATGACCAGAAGGAATTTTCATCCAACAGAACAACTCTGATCACTCAAGGAAGTGATTAATGCAGGGGTCCCCAACCCCCCGTCTGTGGACCAGTACTGGGCTGTGGCATGCCAGCAACTGGCCTGCACAGACAAGCAAAGCCCCATCCATAGGATGCAGGCAGCACACAAAACCATGCCCCCTCCAGTCCGTGGAAAAACCTCTTCCCATGGATCTGGTCCCTGGTGCCCAAAAGGTTGGGGACCTCTGGATTACTGAATCCAACATCAATTTTTCTTGTGTATTTTATGGCTTTGTGAGCAGTCTCAGTAAAATTGCAATAAACCATACAATAATTGTGGGGTCTTTGGGGCTCTCTGAGCTTGGTTGTTCTCTTGCAGACATTTCATGACCAAACTAGGGAACATCAACAGTGCACTGAGCTACAAATATTCTCTTCTACTAAGGCAATAATGAATCTGAAAATCATTTAAATCAGTGTTTTTCAAGCTTTAAGATGTGCAGACTTCAACTCTCAGATTTCCCCAGCCAGCAGGCCAGTTGACAAGTTTGAAAAACACTGATTTAAATTCTCAAGATAATTTATCACATTGTTTTACTGAATGGGTAACACAGACCGGTTCTCGTCTAGAAGTTAAAAAGGAAATCATTCTTCAATTATTATGCATGAGCATAAAGGCCAATACATAGCTCACTTTTAACAATCATCTATCTTTCATAGCTTCATCCTTCATTTTATCCTTTGCCTAGCTGAAGGATTGCTTGAGTTAAACAGCCTGGTTAAATAAATAGTGCTTTTTCAAATATATATTTTAAAAGTATGCTTGATATTTTCAATTATATTTTTAAAAGTATGCTTGATATTTTGATCACAAAACAGCCAGGCAAGAATCAAGAATGATTCAGTATCATCTGAGCCAAATTGTCTTATTTTTTTTAGGATTTCCCTACTTTCATCTTGAATGAAACCTATGAGCCTCTAACGAAAAAATTCCATAATATAGAGCAGAGGCCCCCAACCTTTTAGGGACCAGTTCTGTGGGGAGAGGTTTTTCCATGGACCATAGGGAGTGTGGTTTCGTGTGCTGCCTGCATGCCATGGATGGGGCTTTGCTTGTTTGCACGGCCCGGTTTCTGACATGATTATCACTGTTTTATCTTATGCTTTATGATTAGTATTTTATGATTAGGATCATGATTTATCACTTGTTGCTTGTGTGTACACTGAGAACATATGCACTGGAGAAAAATTCCTTGTGTGTCCAATCACACTTGGCCAATAAAGAATTCTAATCTAATCTAATCTAATCTAATCTAATCTAATCTAATCTAATCATCTAATCTAATCTAATCTAATCTAATCTAATCTAATCTGAGACCAATAGCATTAGCCAAAACATAGACTCAAAGATGTGCAGCTCTGAAGCAGCAGCTTGCCTGCCCTGCTGCAACGTACTTTCTATTTTTCTCCAGATCTTCATTTGTAAGCTCATTATTAAGAAGGACAAGTGTAACACTTAAAGCTAAGTAGGAGGGAAAGTTCACACCACTTTGACGCCACTCTCTTGATCCACCTTTTCACTTCTTCCATCTGGCTATCCTGTCTGACCAAGATTAATGAGCTGTTTTGCTTGTTCGATAACCAACTACAATCTCCTCTGAAGCTTTGGGTGTCTTTGCTGTCTGACTCCTACAAGCCATTTCGCCTGTCTGCCCACCCAACCAGTGTCTAATGAACGCAACCTCCCTGTAGCTGAAAATTTTGGTTCCACCCCGTGTGGTCCTTAGCCCATCCATTTGCCATAATGGGAGTGATGCAAGTGGAATAACGGGGGAGATTCCTGGCACGATGCAATATTCATATCACCTGAGTGAATAGAAAACAGTTGGAGAGGAGAGGGAGAGGAGGAAGAAGGTGATGGTTGGGAGTATTATAGAGCATGACTTGATTTATTATCTCTACACTGTGAACTAGCATGTTTAATTCATGGGCTACATTAAAAGCCTGCTCCTGCTGGCTCACAAAGATGCACCTCCAACTTTGCAATCATTCTCCACAAGTTTTGTGGAAACCAGGAAAAAGGTTTCCTTGGCAATGGAGAATGTAAAGTTAAAGAAGCTGGTGCCAAAATGAATTTCCCATTTTACCCCAATGAATCAAAGGACTGGCGCCAGGGTGGAAGAGAGGATCTAAGAGCAATAGAAGAAGTCCAAGGAGCTGGGCTATGTTGAACTTCAGGGTTTACAGACTGGAATCTAGGAAACAACTTTCCCGACATTTTGCCAGCAATTGTGGCTGACATCTTCAGAGACAAGGTGGTGGGCTACACAAGTAAAACAGGGTCTGACTAACTGGGTGTCTTGACTTCTGATTGGCCTTTAGTCTAGCTGTTTTCCGACTGGTGCAGGTTGATGAGGGCTGGTTTGCACCCAATGCTGATTGTTCATTTTGGTGAAGTTGGCTCCTGATTGGTCCTTTGTTCACACCAGCTTCTGACTGATCATTTCTGGAGTGCTGATTCCTTATTGGTTCTGCTTGTACTGGGTTCTGTTTGGTTAGTCTGAGCAGCTGGGTCCTGACTGGGTCCTTATTCACAGGCAGGTTTCTGATTTGCCCATTTTGGGGAGCTGATTGCTGTTTGGTCCTGCTTTGGGGGCAGGATCAATCCAAGGAGAATTCAAAATATTCTCGTGCTCATTGTCACCCATTAAAAAAAATCCCCTAAGGGAAGCCTTATCGGAATGACCTTAACAGATAGGGAGATACCTCATCCAGAAGTACGGTTGAATAAGAGGCAACTTAGACTGCAGAGGAAAAGTGGGTGTGACAAACATTTGAGAAGGACCCTCCCTAGTTTCTTGGGCTGTAAAGGAGATGATGGAAGAAATGTACTTTCAGATTCCATTAATGTAACCTTACAATAAAGTAAAATTAGCTCATCTAGGTGTGCCTCCTGTCTGGAGTAACTTGTAAATATGCCTGTTCTATAAGTTATCTCCATCTTTCAAGTAAGGAGGAACTGCAAGGAGGGCATAGTCTTGTAAATCATGTTGCATTCAGTGCTTATCTCTCAGGCAGAATCAAGACCACATGTTAAGTTCCAATTTAGCTGATTTATTGTTTTGGCCTATACCCAAGAATCTAGTCAACTAATGGTCAAGCCTAAATTGGTGCTAGATGAGAGTTAACAGAATTCAAGAGGGATTGGACTTGGACCACTTCTGGAAACATAACAACTCCAGGCTTATTCCTCTCTTGACTCTTCCCCCCCCCCCCACAGGCTCTGCTTATCTTTCTCATACATTATATTACTATCTTAGTCACTGTTATAAGTGATTGTTAACTATTTGAGTTCCCATCCCATTTCCCATGTGGGTTACAAAATTGCCTCATTCCTGGTTTTGTTTCAAAAATAAATATTATATATGAGTCTGGATATAAACAGCTACATAACATGGTAATCCCAATTTCACTACTTGGTAAAGTGCCTCACCATCCACAAATTAAAATTTCATTTTGTAAAATAAAAGGCTGAAACTGTTAAACATTTTGGAAGGGCAGCCCAGGATCTGAGAAAGATACTGGTCCTTTTTGTGCATCTCTATCTATCTTCCAAATAACAAAATTATCAGAGCTGTTCAAAGAAGAAAAACAAGAAAAGGCAAAAACTGTAAAATATACCATAAATAACATGAAAGGAAGATGAAAACAAGTTTGTGAAACCTTCTATGAATGTTACCTTTAAGGAGAAAATTAATGTTGACTTGAGCGAGCTCCTTGGAAAAAATAATTTGCCCATTTCAGCAAATTACTCCATTAAAATGTGCAACTTCCAGTCCAGGGTCACATTATTAAGGGCTGAATTAATAAGTAATTACTAAGAAGGGCAATTTGGTAGTCTTCTTAACTTATCACGAGCTTGCCTGGTAAAACAGTTATGACTCCAGAAGAACACGTCCCACAATCTTCTAAACTTTGTTAGCTTTTTTCAGCTGGACATTTCAGGAACTCTCAAAATTTCAAGCAGTGATAAATGTAGAACTGAAATTTTTGGAATTGCAATCTGTTTGTTTTAGAGGATACCCAAATCGATCCTGAATGTCTTGAGATTTTCAGAGAGGTGAACACAGTAGAAATTTAGGTCTCCAGAGTGTGTATGGAGATTCCCAGTCATCTAGGTCAGGGGTCCACAACCCCCAGTCTGTGGACCAGTAACGGGCTGCAGCATGCCAGCAACCGGGCTGTAAAAACAAGTCCCATCCACGAGATACAGGCAGCACACAAAACCACACCCCCTCTGGTCCACGGAAAAACCTCTCTCCACGGAACCGGTCCCTGGTGCCCAAAAAGTTGGGGACTTCTGATCTAGGTCATAGTTGTCCCAAGGATGCTTTTTCAAAGACAATAGTGCAAGTACCATCTCAGCTATGAGATGATCTTCAACTCATTATGCTGAACTTCTGGAGACCTATCCCAAAGATGCTTTTTCAAAGACAAATGGATTTTCTTTGTTTTTGTTTTTTAAGGCGTTTTGCTCCTCACCCAAGAAGCTTCTTCAGTTTGTACTGAATGGTGGAGAATGGAAGGATTTACATTCCTTGCAGTCATCTGGAAGTTGGCACTCTATCTCCTGTTTAGAACATAGTCCTTTCAGCCATTCCAATAAGATTCCTCAGCCATTTGTACTATTCAGGTGACCCTGAGGGGGGAAAAACCCTCCAAGTGCCCTCAGCAACTCTCAGGAAGAGCACAAATGACCATGGGGATGCTGTTAACGGTTGTAAGTGTGAAAAATGGTCAGTGATGTTGTAACTTCGAATGGTCATTAAATAAACTTTGTATGTCATAGCTTTCTGCCAAGAATACTATGTTGAAATGTCACCAGAGCTCTGTTTGAAGAAGATTTTTTTTCCCCATCTTAGCAAATAGTGCAGGGGTGTCAAACTCAATTTCATTGAGGGCCGCATCAGCATGGCGGTTGCCCTCAAGGGGCCGGGTGGGTGTGGCCAGGGTGGGCGTGGCCTACTGGGTGGGCATGGCTAGAGTGCATATGGCCTACTGGGTGGGCGTGGCCAGCTCTACATCGTTCGCATCAAGGGTGCCTATGGGGGCCTGGGCAGGAGTGGGACAGATCTGAGGGTCTCTGGGCCAGGGCCAAGGCAGTGGGGGCCGTTCCCTCACTGTTTCCAGGATGGCTTCGCGGGCCGCATGAAACCACTTCGCGGGCCGGATCCGGCCCCCGTGGCTTGTGTTTGACATGTCTGAAATAGTGGCACCAATGAGCAGTTTGGGACTCTTAGTAAATCGTGCATAGTTCCAAAATGTTATGGAGTTCCACTCCATGATTGGCTGCATCTTATACTGAGCTGACAGTGTGTCTCCAAAACTCCATTATTGCTTTTGTCTTTTTACCAGTGCCAGAGCTAAAGATGGATGCAACTAGTTGCTTTTAGTTGTTGAATAACATTAAGTTCCTGCCTGCCATCTTATTTCATTAAGAATCTGGCCAGGGTTCAAAAATAAAAAGAGGCGATATTATTTTCTCTCTGGGCTTCTGTGACTTTTGCCAGCTGTGTAAAGTAGTGTCATTTTCATCTCCTCCCCCTTTTGGAGGGGTAAGGGGGAGAGGTAAGATTTTTATTCTTTTAAAAGAGATGAAGAGCAGTAAACATGGAAATCTTTCAAGCTGTGAAGTCTAGTTGATAAAAACCAAATGTAACATTAGCACCTAATTTGTATAATTTAAACGGTAGGTGGAAAGCCTGTGATCTCAATATCTTTATTTATTTTTATTTGAGTTTTACAACACAATAAAGGGATTAAGAATATAAAGGAAGAATAAGAAAAAGGAAAAAACAAGAACCAGAGAGAAGGAGAGCGAGGAAAAAAGGAGAGGAGAGGAGAGGAGAGGAGAGGGAGGAATGAGAAGTCTACTTTTTTTTTGTAAAGTAATTTTTTAATTTTTTTTAATTTTAATTCCATTTATATCCCGCCCTTCTCCGAAGACTCAGGGCGGCTTACAAGCTTAGCAGTAGCCTTCATTCTATGTATATGCCTGCTTATTAGGGCTTTCACACACCCCCCCCAAGCGGCATTATTACAAAGTCAGCTTAATTGCCCCCAACAATCTGGGTCCTCATTTTACCTACCTGGGAAGGATGGAAGGCTGAGTCAACCTTGAGCCTGGTGGGACTCGAACCTGCACTAATTGCAGGCAGCTGGTGTTACTTAAGGAGGCATTAGCCCACTGCGCCACCAGGTTCTGCCAAGTAGTTGCCATCTTATTCTTTTTCCACCCTCTTTAATACTTTTTAGTCCCCAAAATCCATAGATCATCAATTCAGTCTTGTTTCTTTCCACACAAATTCCATATAAGGTTTCCATTCTTTCCAAAAAAAAAAAAAAGGCCTTACTGTTTTCCCCCCCAGAGCCAAGTGGTCAGTTCTGTGATTTCTGCAAGCTCCATCAATTTTACACAGTAATCCAATCTTGTGCAGTGGGTATTTCATTATTCTTCCATCTTTGTGCATACAGTAATCTTGCCGCTGTTACCATATACAATATTAATTTCCCATATTTCTTTTCGAATTCAATTTCCATAAAACCTAATAGAAACGATTCAGGCAGCATTGTAATGTTAATCCACAATATCTTAAGCATCATTTTATGGATTTGCACCTAAGATTTCTTTGCTTTTCTGCAGAATCCATCTACCTTTCGAACACTGGTTTGATATTCTTTTATACCTTTTTGACAACTCTTAAGATCCTACAACAAAACCAAAGCCAAAATTGATACATGGACATTCTTCCAAGCTGAGGTGTTTATTGTTTCACACCTACAGACAAAATCTTGCCAGGCGGAGGACTCTGCTATCTGCATCCATGCTATACTCTGTGAACTGTTAGGAAGAATCTGTCCTTACTCTCTTTTTCTCACACCTAACATTGAGGATGAGTTGCCTCTTATTCCTCTGGATTGCAGTCCCTCCCTCCACCTCCTGATTACATTCCATCATTTAATTCTGATTTGGTGTTACAGCAACCATGTAAGGATTACTGAGATTACTGACTAGAAAATTCAAGTCCACTTAATTTTCCACAGGATCATGGAAGTCACTAGGGAATTTTGGGCCAATGGAGGTATTATAGGCTGCATAAAATGAGGGGAGACCCTTTTCTAGTCTGTTTTGAATTATCTGACAAAACATAAACACAATGAAAGAACAAATACTAAGAGCAATTTGAGGGTGGGACACATTATCAAAGGAAGTCTCACTTAGCAACAGAAATTTTGGCTCAGTTATGGGCGTGAGTTGAGGACTACCTGTATTCTCATGAAATGAAATGAACCTTTATTGTCAAAGTACAACTATGTGTACATTGAGATTAGCTCATAATTGGTCATTTCAGGTCCAAGCATTGCAATTTCAGACTATCATGCTAATGATAGCTTGACGGCTTCTAGCATTGTTCAAAATGCATTAGGAGGGGCTTTGACATATGAGGACAAGGAATTGCAACTTGGGTCCTGGGGCCTTATGGTGACTTTAGGTTAATGTTAATCAGTTTTAGTTTAATTTCAAAACTTATAGGCAAGAGGTCAGTTGTAAGAAGAACTTCTGCTCCTATGTGGTACCAGGAAGAGAAAGATATTCACCAGCTGAGGCATTAGGTCCATCCAATAGATCCCCTGAGAAAATTCAGATCCTGAAATCATCAAAAAGGTTGCATATGTTTAATACGTTTTTCTTTCTTCAAATCTTCAAATCAAAGGAGAGCTGGAAACACCTTTAACTATTTGTTTTAACATTTGGTGGTTGAATCCAGACTTAGTCAAAGTTAGAATAGACCCATCAGTGAAACTTACATTAGTCATGATTTGAGTAAAGGTCAACAGTACATATTTGACTCAATATTTACATGCTGGTGGTGTGCACATGGCCTCTCTTTTCTAAAACTGGGAGATTTGATCTGAATTAGAACCACTCTGTGTGAGGAGGGAGAGATAAAATCCACCCCACCCCACCCCCCCAGCCCCCCACCCCGTTGCTTTTTTCCCTATCCACCACATTGGAACTGAATTTTTAAAAAGTCTTCTTTGGCATCAATCAAAGCTTTATGCAGAGGATGGAAGAATGCATTTTGGAAAGCAAAGAGCTGTGGAAACGTTTAACCCTTCTGTCTGTGTCTTTTGAAATAAAACACCAGCCAGTGATAAGATTCAGCAGCGGTATTGTTCAACCCTATTCAGTCCTATTGATCTAAATGATTCTACTTGAAGTATGATTGCATTTATCCAACTGATCTTCAGCCAGAAAGATCCCATCAGAGTTCAATTCTGTGCATGCTTACGTGAATGAAAATCCACTGAAATCAATAGAATTTGCTTTGCATAAATACCAGCCTGCCATTTAACAATTTGGTTTTCTTTAACTCTCATTATAATTAGGTCTCACCTAGCCCCATTCATCCAAGATTCGTCCCTCATTCTCATCTGATGGAATCTTCTGTTTTACTCAGAAGAACTGAAGTCTCATATTGGTTAATGTACTAATAGTCTGAGACAGTGTTGTTTTTAATTTTAAATTCAACTTTGTTGAGATATTATTCTAGAAAGTTTACATTTCTTTGTGGATACAATAGCACTGGTAAAAAAAATGATGCATTACCATTCCTTGCACTTAACTACCATTTCAGCATCCCTAGGGGACATGGTGGCTCAGTGGGTTAGGACGCTGAACTTATCGATCAGAAGGTTGGCAGTTTGGTGGGTCGAATCCCGAGTGCCGCGTAACAGTGAGCGCCTGTTACTCATCCCAGCTTCTGCCAACCCAGCAGTTCAAAAGCACGTAAAAATGCAAGTAGAAAACTAGGGACCACTACGGTGGGAAGGTAACACCGTTCCGTGCGCCTTTGGCGTCTAGTCATGCCAGCCACATGACCACGGAGACGTCCTCGGACAAGCGCTGGTTCTTCAGCTTTGAAACGGAGATGAGCACCAGGCCCTAGAGTTGAAAAGACTAGCACGCATGTGTGGGGGAACCTTTACCTTTTAGGGTCATGTGCTCAAAATTTGGGGCCTTGGCAATCAGCATGTATTCAGGATGATTGCAGTGTCCTGGGGTACAGTAATTGACATTTGTGACCTTCCCAGTTGACTTCCAGTATCTGAAGGGCTGCCACAAGGCAGAGGGGGGCAGGTTGTTCACCAAAGCACCAGAGGGCAGGACGAGAAACAATGATTGGAAACTGATCAAAGAGAGAAGCAACCTGGAATTAAGGAAAAACTTCCTGACGGTGAGGACAATTAACCAGTGGAACAGCTTCCCTCCAGAAATCATAGGCGCCCCAGTACTGGAGATTTTTAAGAAGAGACTGGACAGTCACTTGTCTGGAATGGTATCGCTTCTACTGCTTGAGCAGGGGGCTGGACTAGAAGACCTCCAAGGTCCCTTCCAGCTTCTATTCTATTCTATTCTATTCTATTCTATTCTATTCTATTCTATTCTATTCTATTCTATTCTATTCTATTCTATTCTATTCTATTCTATTCTATTCTATTCTATAATATTCTATTCTATTCTATTCTATTCTATTCTATTCTATTCTATTCTATTCTATTCTATTCTATTCTATTCTATTCTATTCTATTCTATTCTATTCCAACAAGCTAAGTCAAATGGAGAAAGCTAGATTTGCTTAATGGCCACATGATTCACTTAACAACTGCAGTGATTCACTTAACAACAATGGCAAAAAAGGTTATAAAATTGGGCAGGACTTTCTTAAGAACCAACTTGCTTAGCAGTGGAAATTCTGCTCCCAATTGTGTTCATTATGAGAGGGACTATCTCTATTCTACTATTGGGGGTCTATATAGTTTTGTTTTGTTTTATTTGTTTTATTTTATTTATATTTTAATTTAAGAGAAATTAAGAAATGGAGTGTTTTCTGCTCCCATCTCAAAAAAACTCTTTGAATCAATCTCAAAAGCTTCATTGAAAGGTTAGCTTCCTTCAAAAATACATTGTAGTTATTGTTATGTTTTTGTCTGTTTTCTTAGCCTGCGACATTATAAAACTGTATAAAAATGTAAACATCTTTACTGAAACGCCTTTTTTTAAAAAAAAAAAAATCCCTACAGATCTATCTGGTCATTCTACCCCTAAAAAAGTGGCTCTCTAAGGATGAGGTTGCGATCCCCTGCTCTGTTTTTAATAGTAGAATCCAATCTTGGTGCAACTTTTTCTATATTCCTTAGTTCCTTAGTTTCCCAGATTATGCCAATTGGCAGGGGTGAATTTTACTCTTTTAAGAGGTTGTATCAAATGTGTCTCTTCCTGAATGAAAAGATCCTTGAAATTATACTGCTGGTACTGATGTTTTCAACAATTATAGCAAGGCCCTCCACGTGAATTTGCATTTATATCTTGTGTTAAAACCTCAAGTGGTTTGGAACAAAGCAGTCAAGTTAGCCTCTGGTAAAACTCAAAGAGAGCACATTATACATGTCTAGGAGAATTACCTTAGTTGCCATTTTGTTTCCGGGCAAAAGACAAAGTGCTTGCTTACTATTAAGGTTCTGCACCACTTTCATCTTTCCCATTCAGTTTGATGAGCTTCAATAATTCCCTGTTGAGGCAGCAAATCTATAGGATCATCCCACTCGACCAAACAGTCTCACTGGATCTGTCGGACAGAAGGATCTCTCTGTGCACGTGCAGAAGAATGTGTTGTCCAACTTAAAATGAAGATTTCAAATCAATTCAACCTAACTGGACCATTTGAATAAATTAATTGAACCGAATTAAACTCGAAAGTTGAATCGCTCCAATTGTTTGAATGAGGTCTGATCTATTTTTTTCAACTCAAATCAATCTTTTTTTCAACTCAAATCAATCCCCTTCTTCATGCAAACTGGTAATCCCTATGTGTATGGTTCCAAACACATTGAGAAATGGTCTCCTTTATCCTGTTTCTGAGCAGCATGATGCAATGATATCTGCATCAAAAGTTCATCACAGATTTATTATTATTATTATTATTATTATTATTATTATTATTATTATTATTAATAATAATAATAATAATAATAATAATTTGTGGAGGGAAGAACTCTTTAAAGTAATTTCTTGAAATCCATCACTCAGATTCTGATTTTTGAAGTTATTTTCATACTATTTGACAATTTCTTCAGAATTTACTTGGTTGGCAGATAGGGACTATTATCTAAATTAGAGAACCCAGTGAATTTTGAAGTCCAAGCCATGCCATTCATCTTGGCACACACATCTTTTTTTTTTTGCAAAGCCTTTGCCAAGTCCAGCATGAAATCTTTCCATTTATACAAATACCTTCAGTTCAGCAAGTAGATGCCAGGCTGACATTTTCTGTGAGTATCTTCAGACAAAATTACTCTCCATTAGCTAAATGCACCATGCCTGATGACCTATTAATTTATGGAAGGCAGTTAGGAACAATTTAAAAAATAAACTTTTACTTTCCCCTTGCCTGGCAGGGAAATGGCTAGATGCGTTTTCTTTTCTTTGCAATCGTTGCTGACAGCGGCCAACATGATATGTTGATATGGGTGTTCCCCTTTTTTTTGGTAGGAAAGATTCTGTCGGGTGCAAAGAAATGGGACCGTACATTAAGTTGCAGTTCAGATGATCTATTGCTCAAGCCTATACCCAAGAATGTAGTCAACTAAAGTTCAACATTAAATTGGTGCCAGATAAGGGTCAGTGAGGCCTTTGAACTATGGTGCTGGAGAAGACTCCTGTGAGTGCAAGGCATTCAAACCGGTCAGTCCTAGAGGAGATCAACCCTGACTGCTCTTTAGAAGGCCAGATCCTGAAGTTGAAACTCAAATACTTTGGCCACCTAATGAGAAGGAAGGACTCACTGGAGAAGAGCCTAATGCTGGGAAAGATTGAGGGCAAGAGAAGAAGGGGACGACAGAGAATGAGGTGGCTGGGTGGAGTCACTGAAGCAGTAGGCGTGAGCTTCAATGGACTCCAGAAGATGGTAGAGGACAGGAAGGCCTGGAAGAATGTTGTCCATGGGGTCGTGATGGGTCAGACACGATCGCAACTAACAACAACAAGGGTCAGTGTAATTTAGGAAGGGTTGAACTTAGACCATTTGTGGGAATGGTCTAGGCCGATGACTCATTTCACTCCGCCACCCAACTCTGTCTGCTCTTCTCTTCAGTTGAAATCCAAGTGAGAAGTAATTATCCACTTGTGATGGGACTACAGGGTCATAAAAGAGGGGTTTTGTGGGTGTGTTAAGTAGAGTTTTGGAGACGTTGTGCGTATAAATGGTTGCTGCCAAAACCTGCCCTTGATTTTTCATCAGTACAATTTACAGATAGTCCTCAACTGAAACTGTTCATTCAGTGACCATTCCAAGTTATAACAGCCCTAAAAATGAATTTATGACTAGTCCTTGCATTTACAACTGTCACAGCATTCCCATGGTCATATGATCAGACTCTGGACACTTGGCAACCAACATGTATTTACGATGATTGCAGCATCCCAGGTTATGTAATCATTACATGTTACTTTATGAGCTGGCTCCTGACAAGCAAAGTATACGGGGAAATCCAGATGTGCGTAATGACCTTGTGATTCACTTAACAATACCAGCGATTCTCTTAACCAATGTAGCCAAAGGGATTGTGAAATTGGCTGTGACTCACTTAACACATGCCTTGCTCAGCAACAGAAATTCTGGCCCCAGTTGTGGTTGTAAGTCAAGGACTAACTATAGTAGCTGTGTGGTTTGTATAATATGCCAGTTTGGGGCGTGAATTAGTATGTATCCCAACCCTGAGATAACATTCAGATTGTTTGATCTTCTCTCCCTTCCTATTTTGCTGAACCTTACGAATAACTTAGTGTGAGAATCCCCATGAGTTTCATGACTTAGTATAGATTTAATCCTAACCCTCCTTTCCATGAAAGTTTTAACTCTGCCCTTGTAACCATTGAACTTCTGCCTCTCCCAGCAATATGTTACTGTAGGATTATGTCTTTTAATAAATAGCTGGCTAATTTACCACTTTGTGATCTTCTGTGATCTTCTAATCTGCGAAGAAAAAGAAAAAAGGGAGTGTTTAAGTTCTATCTGTAGTGTGTTGGTATGTATTTGAAGATATTGGCTCATCTCTTATATACAGTTTTACCCTCTGGCCAAAATGCTTGAGATCTAATTCTTCCTTTCTGCATTTTGATGCCATTTGATTGTTAAAAGACAATAACCCTGTGATTGCACCTAAATATTTTCAATCATTGGATTGTAAACTAGTTGTAAACACTGATTTTTATTTTTTATTTTTATTTTCCACCAGCCTGCACTGTTGTGTTTGCCATCAGGACTCCATGTGTGCATTTTAAACCATTCAGGCAGAAACTGATGAATCAGTAAATGGCTGATAATGAGCTGTTACAATAGTTCCTTCTTTTCTTTTTCTTAAACAAAAGATCTCAACAGTTGGTACAGCTTTTGTGTGAAAAGAGAAAAAAAAGAACTATTTTCATTAAAGACACGTATTTAATAAGCCTCTGACAAAGTAAATAAAATAAAATTTAAGATATATTATTTAAAAACAGGAATGCCTAAATAGCTCCCTTTTTCCCACAGGAAAAAAAAATAGTAATTATCTGAGTGATGATTTTTAAAAAGTTAGGTGAAGTAAAATTATTTTCTGCTGTTCCAGGTGACTTTTTCCTCCTAACGTTTTCTTTATCATACTAAAGTTATAAAATTAGTAGTGTTTCTTTAGAATTTCATTGTTTCTCTGATAAGCATTTTAAGTCATTTCTATTAGATCAGATAAGTATTATGGTATGTCACATGGTCAGCCAGATTTTTAGACTGGATCTGGCATTTTCATCCACCTGTCAAGATTCTTGGGATAGGCAGATGTTATTGGTTGGCAGTGTTAAAAGTATGTTAGCCAGATGTTAACTGTTCTATGTGTCAGAATAGAGCTGAAAGGGAGATACTCTAATCCAGCACCCAGACCCTATACCATTTCAGATCAGCGGCTGTCCAATCTCTTCTTAAAAACCTCGAGTGATGAAGCACCCACAACTTCTGGTGCCAAGCTGTTCCACTGGTTAATTGTTCTCACTGTTAGGACATTTCTCCTTAATTCCTGGTTGCTTGCCTCCTTGATTACTTTCCATCCATTGTTTCTTGTCCTGCCTTCAGGTGCTTTGGAAAATAAGTTGGCTCCCTCTTCTTTGGGGCAGCCCCTCAAATACAAGACTACTGCTATCATCTCACCCTAGTCCTTCTTTTCTCTAGACTAGCCATACCCTACTCCTGCAACCGTTCTTTATATGTTTTAGTCTCCAGGCCTCTAATCATCTTTGTTGCTCTTCTCTGCACTTTCCCCCAAAGTTTCAACATCTTTTTTGTAATATGGTGACCAAAACTGGATGCAGTATTCCAGGTGTGGTCTTACGAAAGGTAAAGGTTCCCCCGCACATGTGTGCTAATCGTTTCCAACTCTAGGGGCCGGTGCTCATCTCCGTTTCAAAGCCAAAGAGCCAGCGCTTGTCCGAGGACGTCTCCGTGGTCATGTGGCCGGCATGACTAGACGTGTTAACCATTCTTGCTCTTAAAAGAATCAAATAAATAAACCCCTCAAATCTTGTACTCCTTGGCATGTCTGCACCTGACTTCTTAAAACACTGCATAATTCGGACATTATGGGCAAGGCAAGTTGGTAGCCTCTGTTCAATGTATTTATAAAATAGTGAGCACCATGTTTATACCTGCAAGTGATAACATGACCTGTTATCTACAAAAATTGGTTTGAAAAATTGTTCCTGGAACAAAACTATATATAATCCTGTGACTCACTACAGTCAGTTCGAATAACTCCAAATCTGAAAAGTTTCTGGAAAGTGTTTAGTTTGGGTCACTTCATGGAAAAAAAAAAGACAACATGACTTTTAAAAAACAGAACTGAAGAATGCCATTTGCTCCGAGGGGGTCCTTGGTGCTCTCTGAGCTTGTTTTTTTTTCCCCAGATGATATTTTCAATTTTAGTAAGGGAGTAGGGTTTGTTCTCAAATGCTCCCTTACTAGCACTGATGGTGTTATCCAGTTTGGGTTGTGAAATGTCTTCAGGAAACAAGCAAGCTTAGAGAGCACCAAGGACCCCTCATTTCAACTCTGAGCTGCAAATATCCTCTTTTATTGGTGCCATCCATTTGCTGTTTTGAAGAAAAGCAAACGCTGGGTCTCAAATCCCAAATCTGGAAGGGAAGCAACTTATTTTTCACCTCTGCCTGCCAGGAACCCCAGGACCGAAATGTGGGGCAAAGTCAGCAAGAGAGGAGTGCGCCAGGCAAATAAGCCTGACAGACACTTTCAGAAATGTGAAATTGATTTCTTTAGCATACATGACATTTTCTGCAACTCGAGTTATATGGCTGAGCATTTCTGATGTAAATATTTTACAGTAATACCCATGTCATAATAGCGGGTTTGTGCAGGACAGAGATAAAGCTGGGTCTAAAATTAAATCCAGTGGAAACGTAGGCACTTTGGAAGCAGAGCTTGTTTCAGCAAGAACTGCACAAATTCTAAAGCACACAGTAAACAAATAGGACTAAGTTATTTCACAGCTCTTGTAACACCGTGGGGTGGTTTAGTCAACATCAAGTCAGGATTTGAATTGGATGGGAAATATGTGTTTTTGTGTGTGTGTGTGTGTGTGTAGGTGTATACACACACACACACACATGCACACACAGACACACAGACACACACACACATTAGCTAAGGGAGCACTAGATTGGGAGATATGATGACCCGGTTCCCCTTTTCAACCCCATAACGTTTCATAGGATATCAAAACTTATAAAACTCCAGAAAACTACTTCTGTTCCCCACACTCTTTTAAACTACTGAGGTACATTCCGTATATGCTGTATTTTCCCTCTTGGAAAAAGAGGGAAGCAGAAATTCAATGCCGAGGGACATATTAGGGCAAGTGATGGAAGCAATGGATGTTGCCTTGAAGACAGCAAACCCAAAGCAGTCTAGAACAAAGAAGTGGGTGAAGAGGGCCCAAGCAAAATTTGCTTTAATAAAGTCAGAATGAAATGTTATTAAAGGTAAAGGTAAAGGTTCCCCCGCACATGCGTGCTAGTCGTTTCCAACTCTAGGGGCCGGTGCTCATCTCCGTTTCAAAGCCGTAGAGCCAGCGCTTGTCCGAGGACGTCTCTGTGGTCATGTGGCCGGCATGACTAGACGCCAAAGGCGCACGGAATGCTGTTACCTTCCCACTGTAGTGGTTCCTATTTTTCTACTTGCATTTTTACGTGCTTTCGAACTGCTAGGTTGGCAGAAGCTGGGATGAGTAACAGACGCTCACTCTGTTACGCAGCACTCGGGATTCGACCCGCCAAACTGCCGACCTTCTGATCGACAAGCTCAGTGTCCTAACCCACTGAGCCACTGCGTCCCTCTGAAATGTTATTAGGTACACATAAAATACAGACCTGCTCCCCACATTAAAAAAGGGTAAGTTGGTGGCAAACTGTAGTGTTACAACCATCGGTTCAGCCACCGTTCAAAGTTTAAACGGCACTGAAAAAAGTGACTTACGACGGTCACAGCATTCCTGTGGTCACGTGATCAAAATTCAGGCACATAATCACAATGGTTGCAGCATCCCAGGGTCATGTGATTGCTGGATTAATTTAATGACCACAGGACTCACTCATTGTAGTAGCTGCAGTGATTCCCTTAACCATGGCAAAAATGTGCTTGTAAACACAGGAATGACTCACTCTTTGCTTAGCAATAGAAATTTTGGTCCCATTTGCTGCCCACAGCTGATATTCATAATTCTGTCCTTAAGCACTTGCAAGTATCCTACACACTTGCAAAACAGGAAGGCAGTCAGATGGAGTGAGCTGCAGTTCCTACAAGTCTACAGCCCCATCGTCTTATCCTCTACTTTAGGCTGCTGTATCACAAAGTATATTGGTGAAAGATACTTTCTCCCAAAGATGTCTCTACAAAATCTGGTTTATGAAAGTATTACAGTATATATACAGCATTAACTGCCTTTTTTCTTTTTGGTGAGGTCAATCATCTCTGCAAAGGATTTGACCCTTTTTCCCTGTTTTCCCTCCATCCTAAAAAAAAAAAAAGATTTTATGAAGGGTTCACTCCTCCATGTGGTCTTGGGTCACTCCTAAAAGGAAATCCTGCCTTTAAGAAATCTTTAGTGGATTTTTTGGTACCCTTCTCAGAACTTTGGAGAAATGACCTACCACTCCGTTTCTCTGCCAACAAATTTAGTGGACAGCTTTTGGCTACCACCAGGGCTCCAGCCTCAAGCCTTTCCTTACAGATGAAAACAGCCCTGTGATCCATGATCTGTGAGTGGTAGCCTGTCTTCCCCAGCTTGGAGTGGTGGAGCGAAATCTAATTGATTCATACTTGAGCAATGAAGGGAGCCAAGAACCAGGGTGAGTTGTCATAATCTTTGTAGTGTGTTTCGAAACTCCGGGCTTCATCTCTCTAATTGTGCGCTAGAGCTGTGGAGCTGTCTTAAGACTTGCAATTTATCTGCCTGGTGAGGCAAAACACTTTCTTATTAAAAACATATCTATCATGGTTAATGACTTGATTTCCTCTCTCTCTCCTCCCCCCCACACTTTTTTTAATACCATAAAATGACAGGTGTAAAACAAAGCAGGGTTTCGTATGGGCGCACAATATGCTTGCTGATTCAAGACGCTTTGAACATCAGCATTCCTGCACCGTGCCAAGCAAAAAAGACATCCGAGCCAAAGGGGGGGGGGAAATGGAGGATGGAGGGAGAGAGTGGGGGGGGGGGTTGAGGTGGAAAGCGGGTGCTGCAGAGATTACACGCTTCTGTTAGAGAGAAAATAGTACCATTTGCAATTTCGGTTAAAAGCATGTTGAAGTGCATATGGAAAATACCATTAGGAGGAACTCCAGAGCACCGAGTAAAATGGGCCATTAGGCTTTCATTTGTTAGTGACTGCTCCCCATCTGACAGTGCCGAATGCTCGGGTTTTTAGCAGCTTATGTTCCCAGTTACATTAAACAGACAAACAGATTGACTGTTTTGCATTTCTCATTTGACAACAGCTTGTCTTCATTTGCGGCCCACTGGTGGCTAAGCTTGAAAGCAAGGAGGATGAGTGGAGACCTGGCCCCTGCTTTTCAATAACAGCAGATGCCAATGTTTAACTTGAAAATCAATCAATTCTTTGGCCTGGAGTGAGGAAAAGAAAAGGGTTCACAAAGTGGTTTTTAACAGCAGAATATATATATATATTCTGTATATATATATATATATACACATATATATATGCCTAATTTATTAAAAAGGAAAAAAGAAGAAGGAAAGGGAGGATGTTAACAAAGCATGTTAGAAAATATTTATAATTGAGATCTAGTGGAATTTCAAGGGGGAATAATATTGCCAAGGGGATACCTTGCCTTTGGAGACAGTGAGCAGATAGTAGGACTGGCAAAATCTAGAGCTGATACCCATACAATTTAATTCTTTTTTTTTAAAAAAAAAAATCAAGAGTTAAAACTATGGTGAAAAATGGAGAGTGTGTGTGTATATGGGGGGAACAGGAAAGAAAACACAAAGCAGTCATGTATGTATATTTTGGAAGACTATTCTATAAAAATGTCTGCACAATTTTGTACATTCATATTCAATAGCTGCGTCCCAAGAGACACTTGTACAAACAGGGGTAATCTGTTTGCAATTACTTTGTTGATGTAACTATGAAATAAAAACAAATTGTATTTACAAATTGTATTTATTTAAATAATTCTTCAAGACTCTGTGCTTCTGTGCTGATTTTTCAGCGAGAAGTATTTTCTCTGTTTTTGACTACCATTCGTTATGTGTATGTGTGTGTGTTTTCTGTATTTTTCACTTATTAATCTGTCAGTTAACAAACAAAAAAACCTTTAGATTAATTTCTTATGTTACACCAGTTTATATATCCAAGTAAAGGCAATGGTAAAAAAACCACACTAACATGAAGATTAAAAACCATTATGTAATTTTCCTTACAATGAAAAATAAAAATGAGAAAGATGTACAGTACTTATTTTATTCTAATTCCTCTGAGACTATCTATAATGTTTCTGATTAGTATCCCATAATAGTTAAAGGATTTACACAATTTTTTAAAAATTGTGTTATCTTTTTTTTTCTAGTCAGTTCTCGATAATTTCCCAAACAGATTGAAAATTATTCCTATAATCTAAGACTTGGTATTTGAACTAACAAGTTCAAATACCAAATCTTTTTCCAGATTTTTGAAAGACTTTGGGGTAAATTGATCATACTTCATACAACATTTGTATAAATTTGAAAAGGTTCTTTTCATTCCACTTATATTCAATGAACATACTCCATTCTTCATTTTTTGTCAATGTTTACACCTGATTAGAAATTGTGTTATAATGTGTCTAATTCATCTTCAGGCTACATTAATAAAAACAGAGGTTATTGAAAATATAATAGGGAAATCAGAATACTTATGCCTCATCCAGCTTGTATGTAATACCCATAACTAATCTTTCTAAGTTATCTGTCCCCCAATTTTTTATTTGATGATGATGATGATGATAATGATATTGTTGGACTAGAAGACCACCCAAGGTCCCTTCCAACTTTATTATTATTATTATTATTATTATTATTATTATTATTATTATTATTATTATTATTATTATTTTCATTACTATTATTACTACTGTTGTAGTTGTTGTTATGTTGTTGTTGTTGTGTCCAACTGTTGGCAATTCTGTGGGCCAGTCTCTCCACATCTTCTAATCTTGCACAAAATTAACTAGACTTCCAATCTAGTTAATTGTATTTATGTCAATATTTAATACCTTGGTGACCAGAGGAAAAAGATGAAGCTAGGAATTTGGTCCAAACTTCTAGGGCAATTTTTCAATATAGATTTAAATTCTTAATTTCAGATAACAATGAAATTGCCCTATTATCGGAGGTTTTCAAATAAAGGGCTTCCTTCTTCTATTATTTTACTAGGTTGTCTACTACTACTTCAACTTAAACATATTTTGAATTATTATTAATTATACTTGTTTGGACTGAAAACAAGTATATATTTCAGATTTAGTATACCTAAATCTCCATTGTATTTTTGCTTATCTTGTACAGTTTGTCTAGTTACAGTTCCCCCCCCCTTAATGTTTACATAGAAAGAAATAAAAATTTTTAGCCTGTTCAGAATTGACAACAGAAATGTCAGCATCTGAAAGAAGAGGAAGAAAAAGGCCTATTTCAATTGTGGCTGTTCTGCCAAGCAAAGAAAAAGAAAGATGTCGCCTTGATTTAAGTTCTGTTTTTTGGTATTATGCAAAAGGAGTTCACGTTATATTTCTTGGAATTGGAATCAGTCTTTTGTAATAATTGTTTCTAAATATCCGTGTGGATTTGGTTCAGTGGCTTCCTGAAGAAGGCTTTTGCATCTCTTTATGAACGACCTAGGACAAACTCTGGGGTGGCATGATTTAAGCCTGGGAAACAAAGAAAACATTAAAAAGAAACTTAAACTGATTGTGCCTTAAATCCCTGGGGTAAGTTAGGGAGGGAAGGTAAAACACACTCCAAGGCTTCCAAGGCTTTGTTACTTTAGCTCATATTAATAAAATAGAATTTCAGCATTCTAGTGCAATCCTGACTAGGCCTATCTGTAAGGGTTGATATTTTTATTTATTTATTTATTTTTATTTTAATCCCATTTATATCCCACCCTTCTCTGAAGACTCAGGGCGGCTTACAATTTAAAGCACAAATCAATGTGCTTAGCAGTAGCCTTCATTCTATGTATATGCCTGCTTATTAGGGCTTTTGGGGGGGCCCCAAGCGGCATTATTACAAAGTCAGCTTAATTGCCCCCAACAATCTGGGTCCTCATTTTACCTACCTCGGAAGGATGGAAGGCTGAGTCAATTGTCAGGCTATAGATAATTTTTTTTTTATTTTCTAGGATGGTTTATAGAGTCCAGGTAAAACAGGAAATCTAGCAAGTGCCAAAAAAAGGTGACTGAGTCATTGATTCCACAATGTGAATAACAGACACAATATACCTAATTTTACTCTTTCATTTTTAGTAAATGAAGTAAGTGAAAGCCTCGATCACAAGCACCCAAAGCTTGTAAACCACAATGATATTAGAAATGGCATTTAAGGACCAGATATATATCGAATATTTTCCTCATACTCTTTAAAGTTGATTGGATTAGTTTATCTCTTTAAGTTGGTGGTGTGGTTAAGGTGCTGGACTAGAAAGTAGGAGACTCTGAGTTCTAGTCCCGCTTTAGGCATGAAAGCTACCTGGATGAATTTGGACCACTCATTCTCTCTTAGCCCAACTCACCTCACAGGGTTGTTGTTGAGGGGGAAATAGTTGGAGGAAGGAGTATTATGTATGTTTGCTGCCTTGAGTTACTTCTAAAGTAACAAGGGCGAGATTTAGGACCAAAACCTCAGATATCCTAAATAGCTGTCATCCATCCTATTTACTTCTGTTCTTCTGCTATACTCTCTCTCTCTCTCTCTCTCTCTCTCTCTCTCTCTCTCTCTCTCTCTCTCTCTCTCTCTCTCATGCATACATACTGACACACACTCTTGTGCATCTATTTTAATAATAAGAATCTGCTTTAGAAAAAAGTTACTACCTACAGTTATTGTTATGTATTGGGCTTGTGATGTTACACCACGTGCGTTGCTGGAGCAGCTAACGGCTCTCCAGCAACCCAGACTAACTGTCTCCGGTCCTGCAATTGGTTAGCCCCAGGCAGCAAGAGTGGGTTCAAACCTATTGGCTGCCGCCTAGGGGCTAGACTATATATTGTGGCTGGTTGCAGCCCAAGTTCCAGTACAGTTCTGGCAAGAATAAAGAATGTGTTATCTTGTACTCAGCTTTGTGTCTTCCTTCCTGCACCCAAGAGCCCACGACTTAACAATTATCTAGTATTTTTCCATGCTGTCCTACTTGGAGGTGCCAGGGGATTAATCACTGAGAGTGCATTTCTGGATCTTACATTCTGTGGACAAATCAACTGTGCCCCAGAAACTCACAAGCATGGAGCAGAGGTGATAGTTGTGGTGCCTCGCAGCTGATATGCCTGGGTTCAGAAGATAGTAAACCATCACAGGAATAGCATCCCTAAGTAGAGTAACTCAGTCCTTCATGAGTGCTGTAACCTTTATTTAATTTATTTCTTGGTGTACAGACCTGGCTTTCTCCTTCTTCATTCAACTCTCAGTGTTACAAATAGAAAGTAACCAATAATTATTCTGTTCATTTTCTTATAAACGGCTTCCTCCAGAATTGTGGGGATGCTCAAGAGTGTCCATGCCATCCAATTCCTTTCTGACTAGATTAGCTTTGTTCTTAGGAGATTACAGGGTAACAGTTAGGCTGAGAAGTACTGGGTAGCAAAGGGAAGAGAAGTGATTAGAAAGAAAGGGAAAGAGTTCAAAAGATCTGGAGAATCCTCAAGGGCCAAGAAGGCAGATGGAAGGAGAGAAACGCCAAGGGACTTTTTAAGACTTAACAGTTGGAAAGGCACCAGTATGGGATCAAACAGAACATGCAGGGAAAAAGGAAAGAGGAAAGGAAAACAGAAAGGAATTTTCAATGGATAGTTTTATTTGCTCTGATTCAGTGAAATACTTTTCATAACACAGCATACCACCAAGTCCTATTATTTTACATAAAGAACGTTGGAAAAAGTCCATTTGTGTCATGAACTGGAGCAAAGCAACAGACCCTTAATGATTGCCAGCACTTCGAGCAATCTACTGTATTTGCCATTCCTAGGGATTGTTTTAATGGACAATAAAGCATGGAAGAGAAGCAGAGAGTTTGCTTTTTCTTTCTTTTTAAATTTATTGGCTGAACAGAAAACCATGCAGACAATGAAAGGGTTGAAGGGTTGAGCGCAGATTCCCTCCTATAAGCTAAACAACAACAAAAAAAAACACATTATAAACGGATGGGTCAAAGGTTAGCCATTAAGAACAACTTGCAGTCCAAGCAGTCCAAACAGGTGTCGGTCAAAGTTGCCTGGAGTGGGGAGAAACTCAAATATTTGTCCTATAATTCTTAAGTTAGTTTACCTGGTGTGGCAAGACCGTGGGGGACGAGGCCTTTTGGAAATGATTAAATGGCTATGTTGAGGCTACAAATTGCTGCTACTTGCTTTTGTGGCTGGACTTGTTGCTGTTGAGTGATGTCGCCTATCATTGTGTTGTATACCCAGTAAAACATTCCGAGCAGTGACGGATAGACCGCAAGTCACAGCTACTCCATCACTGCTGAAAGACCCGACTTGCTGGGAATTTGGAATGAGCACCAGAGCTCAGCTCGGTGGGGCTGGGCTTCTTCTGGGCGCATAGACATATAGCAGTAGCTGGTGCAAGTGGGTGGCATATGATGCTCTGAAGAGCAGAGTGGCTGGCAGAAGATCAACAAGAAAAAGTAGAGGATTTCAGAGAAAACCTTTTGCAGCTTCTAGAGCTCGTAGAGTATTTGCAGATAGCTTTCCCCACAGGGGGAGGCAAGTAGCATTTTGCAAGAGCATAGAAACAGATCTTTGTAGAAACAGCCCAAGGGCAAATAATCCTCAACTTACAACTGTCCACTTAAACAATGGTTCCAATGAAAAACAACTTCTAAAAAAGTCAGTTACAACTTAAATTGGAACTGAACTTTGGCTGGATTGTTCTATGTCATTCTTAAGATGTACCTATCATCCATGCATCTATGAATCCATCCATACATTCATCCACCCCCACACACACATATATATTCTTTGTTCATTATCTATCTATCTATCTATCTATCTATCTATCTATCTATCTATCTATCTATCTATTCATCCATCCATCCTAAAACCAATTAAGAAAATCAGTTGGTAAACCACCTCTATCTCATGCCCAGAAAACCACATGAAGTTTCTTCTACTGAAAGATTAAACTTGGCACAAGCAAAACAAGCCCCCCCCCCCAAAAAAGCATCTGCCTCAGCTCTGCTGCCAGAATTCTCCAGCCAGCCAAGGAGTCCACCCACTTTAAATTTGCTAAAGTTGAGAAACATTACTCTACGTGATGGAAATGCAATATATGGGCCTCGGAGAAATCCATCTTACAAATGAGTGGTAGATTTTTTGGAAAAGATGATGCTTGGGTGCTACCTTGACCAGGTTTTACGTTTTCTGAGAAAACAAAAGCAAAAAGAGAGAGATAGAGAATGCTATTATGTCATTCTTTTCCCCTGCGCTGTCATTTTTTTTTCCTGTGACACTTAATATGTTCCAGATATCTTTATTTACAAGGGACACTTCCCATCCCTTCCGGTTCATATTTTTCAGAAATCTTTAACCCTCTACTTCACCCCATTTTCTTTTCCGTGTGGGGGATGTTTATATCCTGTTGATAGCTCTTTTAACTCATTTTCAAAGTAGTATTTTTCTGAATCTTACCTGCGTTTGGAAGGAATTATTTACTCCATACAAAAGAGAGCTTTGTTTAGTAACTGTGTTCTTTTACGTGTATGTCTCTATGTGCAAAAAGTATCTTATCTTGCAGGAAATTATGAAAGACTTGCTTGTTTTTAGTGCGTCTTTCTTTAACCCTCCATCTTACTTAAGCAAGAGTGCAGAGAAGAGCAACCAAGAATAGGGGCCTGAAGGCTAAAACATATGAAGAACAGTTACATAAATTCGGTATGTCTAGTTTAATGAAAAGAAGCAGTGTTCCAATATTTATGAGGCTTTCACAAAGACAGGTCGTATGGGCCAGGATAGAGAAAAATAGTTTAGTAAGATGAATACAAAATTGTATACATATTCTTTTAAATGACTATAGAAATATAGAAATAGAAAGAAAGAGAATGGAGGCTAAAACATATAAGGAACGGCTGCTGGAATTGGGTATGTCTAGTCTAATGAAGAGAAGGACGAGGGGTGACATGATAGCAGTCTTCCAGTATCTCAGGGGTTGCCACAAAGAAGAGGGAGTCAAGCTATTCTCCAGAGCACCTGAAGGCAGGACAAGAAGCAACGGATGGAAACTAGTCAAGGAGAGAAGCAACCTGGAATTAAGGAGAAATGTCCTTAGAACAATTAACCAGTGGAACAACCTGCCTCCAGAAGTTATGAATGCTCCAACACTGGAAGTTTTAAGAAGAGACTGGACAACCATTTGTCTGAAATGGTATAGGGTTTTCTGCCTAAGCAGGGGGCTGGACTAGAAGACCTCCAAGTTCCCTTCCAACTTTATTACTATTACTACTACTACTACTACTACTACTACTACTATCATCATCATCTTTTCATTGGGGTTCAGGTTGAGCAAGAAATAAAGAACTATTGTGTTATTATATCATATTAGCAATTTGAATTTTCTCCTGACTTTTAAATTAATGAAGGACATAGGACCACCTTCCTTAACCTGCAAGGTATTTCCTCAAGCTTTCCGACTGAGAGTGTCAGCCAATGGTCTTGAGGAAATGAAAAGAGAGAATGATAGAAGAGATCATTTATAGATCAGGGTGGAACTAGGGGCTCCTTGGCGCTTTCTGAGCCTGTTGGTCTTCTTGCAGACTTTGCATCACTGAGATATATAACACCATTAATGTCATCACCATCAGTGTCATCAAACTGGATAACATCAGGACTGATGATGTTACCTGGTTTGGCAATAAAATGGCTGCAAGAAGACCACCCAGCTCAGAGAGCACCAAGGAAAGAATTATGTTAGAAAATCAGGGAAGAAAGGAAGTTTAGAATGAAAAGATATTCGATCCATTTTATGCCATCTCCAATTGATTATTCCATAGAAAATGTAGCTGGGGGGTGGATTTTGCATGCTTATTTTATGGAGGGACTATTTCTGCTTTCCTTTATTGTTCTGGACTTGAACTTTGAGATTAGCCATACTTTTAATCTGTAGACTAGGTCGCTGCTTTGTTAAACTACAGTTACCTTGGTGGTTAGCTCAAGAATTAAAGCATGAAATTACAACTCTCCCAGTTTAGTTTTGAGTAGTTCTTCTCTCCTGCCTTGCTGGGAAACACACACAGTTTTCTACCCCATTGATGAAGGCAGGTTTCCCCAGCTGGCTGACATGTTTCCTTCCAAAAGGGCCTCATATTTAGTAAGATTGGCTGTGTGATTTCTCTAAAGTTCCTAACCACAAGATTGTATTTTTAGACTCATGCAGAGATGCTTCCTTTATGCTAAGCCACAGAACCCAGGAAGATAACTTAGAAATAAGGTTGATTTTTGCTTCCTTTGGCACTTGCTCCTTCTCTGAAGACTTGCATTGGCAAATCGATCGATGGAGGAGGAATCAGTAGCGAGAGACCCGAAGGGCCAAAATGCCTCTCTTGAAGATTGTATTATCCTCCCTCTTGCCAAGATGAGCAAAATAATGTCCTTCTCATATAAAGTGTGTTTCTGTCATATGTCATGATGAGTGCCAATTGAGGTGATTCCATAGGGGAAGTAATTATCCTACCACAGATACATTATGTCAAAGACCTAGCTCTCTGAAGAAGGCTGTGATGCTGGAAAAGGTGGAAAGAAAGATAAGAAGAGGATAACCTGAGCAGGGTAGATGGGATCAGTTAACAGTAGCAATGGCTGCATCATTGCAAGACCCAAAGAATGATAATAATAATAATAATAATAATAATAATAATAATAATAATAATAATAATAATAATGATGATGATGATGATGATGATGTTGATGATGATGATGATGATAATCATAATCATAATCATAATCAATAATAATAATAATAATAATAATAATAAGAAGAAGAAGAAGAAGAAGAAGAAGAAGAAGAAGAAGAAGAAGAAGAAGAAGAAGAAGTTGGAAGGGACCTTGGAGGTCATCTAGTCCAACCCCCTGCTCAGGCAGGCAGGTATAGCCTTATCATTTCTGCTCGGGGGGGGGAATAGGATCCACCCATCTACCCAATACCTTGTACCCATCTAAAAAGCAAAAAAAAGCCACTTTTTTAAAAAAAATAAAAATAAAATAAAATCTGGTCATTTCCTTGAGGGTGAACCTGGGAGAAGATTCCCTTGCTAAATCATAAAGAGCAGAGTCTACTTTCACATCCTGGTGAACTAGTTTCTGTATAAGCCCCTAGCTATTTCCTTAGCAATAAAGGAAAATGCTTAAATAGCTAAATTGATGTTTCCCAGCCTTGGCAGCTTTAAGATGGGTGCACTTCAACTCCCACAATTCCCTAGCCATATTGGCTGAGGAATTCTGGGAGTTGAGGTCAAAACCTATCTTAAAGCTGCAAAGGTTGAGAAACACAGAGCTAGGTTATTTGACATTGCTCTTTCATCCTCACCTTTTTATTATGAGCTGTAAACTGCCATTCTACCCTCCCCGCCACCCCTAAAATCCCTTGCACTCAAAAAAATTACAGAAAATTACTTCGGTTTGCAATGAAGGCCTTATCAGGCTTTGGACGTTCAGGTTTCCTTCTGAATTGCCTTGTGCTTTCTTGAACATGCCAAGCATGTTCTAAATCAGCGGAATACCCGGTATTCCACTAAGCCACTAAGCCTGTTCAGCTCTTCTGCCACAAAACCCAGCGTAATATATTGTGAGCGGTTAGATTCACCCCTCTGCAGAAACTAGTGGTGCTGGTGTTGTGGGAAACCAACAAATTTCCAACCAAGGTATTTTCTGGTTGTGCTCCCTTGATCACATTCATTCCGAGTCAACATTGAGTGTTACCTAACCCTAACATACCATTCATTTTTTGAGTTTTCCTGGGATAAAGTAGTCACAGAGTTGGGATGAAGGTTTGCAACTGTAGAATAGGAAAGCGTTTGCCCTGTCTTTTTCTTGGGGACAGGGCAAGGACGTTCTGTAGGTAGAACTCTCTGAAAAGATACTAAACTCAAGAGAAAGTTTCAAAGGGAAGAGAAAGAGAATAAATAAAATCAAGGTTGTTTTGCAGGCTAAAACAACGTTGCAAACATTTCCCCTGAGTTGCCTTGCTGACAGGAAACGGCTTCTTAAGGAGTTGCAAGCATTGCTATTAGTGCTGCAGTGAGAGAAGCTTTAAAGTATCGAAAGTATTTCCTATTTATTTATTGCAAATATTCAGGAAAGCAAAGCAAAGCAAAGCAAAACGTTCATTCAGGTCCGTAAAATAGGGCAGAACTTCAAATGCGAGGGAAGAAACGGTAGCCGCTCAACTGATTCCCACATATGTTGTGCTATGTTTTTAACATTAAAACCAAAAGGTTCACCTATTCTCATGTGCATGGGTTTTGCTTTCTCAAATATTGAAGTGACAAAACAAATGCAGCTTGGACAAGACCAAAATATCTCAGGGGCTACCACAAAGAAGAGGGAGTCAAGCTCTTCTCCAAAGCACCTGAAGGCAGGACAAGAAGCAACGGATGGAAACTAGGCAAGGAGAGAAGCAACCTAGAACTAAGGAGAAACTTCCTGACAGTTAGAACAACTAACCAGTGGAACAACCTGCCTCCAGAGGTGGTGAATGCTCCAACACTGGAAGTTTTTAAGAGGAGACTGGCAAGCCATTTGCCTGAAATGGTATAGGGTTTCCTGCCTGAACAAGGGGGTAGACTAGATGACCTCCAAGGTCCCTTCCAACTTTATATTATTATTATTATAAAATGAAGAACTTGGGCTGAAAGGACAGGGGAAAAAAAGGCCTATCTTTTGAGAAGAAGCCCAAATCTCTTTAAAAAATGAACTTGGTGCCAGTGACATAAGCTTTTATTCATGTTTACATGAGAGGAAGTGGAATTGGCTGGGGCAGCCCCTATGCAAAGCACATAGCCATGTTGAAAGATGCTGAGCAAAAACCAGAAAGAAAACCAGTCATTCTGCCTCATTTCACAGAACTTTGATCTGTTTTCTTTTCTTTCTTACTAAGGTCACAAGAAACTTTTCACCTTCGTTGCCCATCTCTTTCCCAGGTGCTATAAAAAGAGCTGGGGTTAATTTTCTAAACATTTCAGACTGTTTAAATATGGGTCACTTGGATTTCTTAGGACTTGTGAGCAAGTTAACTTACCCATCTAGCTCTTTTCACAACTGTCGTGATCTGAAACATTGGTGTTTCTTGGCATGTGATCCCTGGAGTAGAGGATTTAATAAGGAACGAGAGCATTGTTGATAGAGAATTGATAAGTTGGCAAATATATGAAACATATATGAAAACATATGAAGAATAGGTTTGGGTATATGTTTATATAAATCAAACAAATGAAGATCAGTGGGTTAGGACGCTGAGCTTGTCGATCAGATGGTCGGCAGTTTGGCGGGTCGAATCCCGAGTGCCGCATAACAGAATGAGTGCCTGTTACTCGTCCCAGCTTCTGCCAACCTAGCAGTTCAAAAGCACGTAAAAATGCAAGTAGAAAAATAGGGACCACTACGGTGGGAAGGTAACAGCATTCTGTGCGCCTTTGGCATCTAGTCATGCCGGCCACATGGCCACAGAGACGTCCTCAGACAAGCGCTGGCTCTTCGGCTTTGAAACGGAGATGAACACCAGCCCCTAGAGTCAGAAATGACTAGCGCGCATGTGCGGGGGAACCTTTACCTTTACCTTTAGTCTAGTGAAAAGAAGGACTAGGGGTGACATAATAGCAGTGTTCCAATATTAGAGGCCTCTGCCACAAAGAGGAAGAGGCAACTTATTTTCTAAAGGACCTGAAGGCAAGACAAGAACCAATGGATGGAAACTAATCAAGGAGAGAAGCAACCTGGAACTAAAGAGAAATTTTCTAATGGTGAGAACAATCAACCAGTGGAATGCCTTGCCTTCTGGCATTGTGGGTGCTCCATCAATGGAGGTTTTCAAGAAATTGTCTGAAATGGTATAGACTCCCCTGCTTGAGTAGGGAGTTGGCCTAGATGACCTCCAAGGTCCCTTCCAATTCTATTATTCTGTTAAACATCAGACTTGACAGGGGCAGAATACTTGAGGAGAACAGCGCCCATGAAAATGTTTATCTCTGATTCTATTTCATGCACCCATTCCTCTCTGTCATTAAAGCAGAGAAGAAGATTTTGGATTTATATCTAATTCCTGATCATGAAGTTGTAGGTTTTCTTTGGGTTTTAAGTTAGTTTTCTTTCTTAGATGTAATTTGTGACTTTACACATTGGGTATTATTTTACTCCTAAAGATTCAACTGGATGGCATGAAAGTATGTAGTGTCAGGAGGTTCAAAACAACACAGTATATTGCTGTTTGTACTGAAAAAAAAATAGAAACATTGGTAGGGTTGAAAGGAAATTAATAATAACAGAAGTAGCTTCTCCACAGGGGTTTGGATGTTTGAAGTACTATATGAATGTTAACTAATGAAATCATCGATGGCTTCAATTGCATAATGATTTCTAACAATTGGTCACTAAGATCAAACAAAGCAAGACAACAGTGACTGGGTGCAACATTGAATATTCAGCCATGATGCGGGTGAATTTCTATTTAAATTACAGACAGGAACACTTGCATTTTTCATCTCTTCTCAACACAAGCTACTTCCTCCCTTTGTTAAACACAGTTGTATCCTGATTTATAGAAGCCTTTTGGTATCACTCAATATTATCCAGATGTTCTCATCTCTATCCATACTAACCTCACATGTTGCTTAAGAACTCCGAATGTTGGTTAGGCTATTATTAATTCCTGACTGGAACATCTCTTTCCCATAAAGAAGCATTGGTCACTGAATCTAACAGCCTTTTAAATTATCCCCCGCTAGCCATAAATCATCAATACATTGAGGCATCGAAAGACACATAAATGGAGGCTAGATCTAGGCTTCAATCATATTGATGCCATCTCTACTTGACAGTCTCAGTGGGACTCATTAGAAGGCTCTCCATTGTGGTCCAATACTTATACCTATGTATTGCTATAATGCACCTTTCCTGCTTTAGATTTTTCTTAAAATAAGTAAAGTAAATCAAAGAAGAAGAATCGTATATTCATGGACCACAGCTCTGTTGTCGTTGTCGTTGCTTTAAGATGGACAATAAAATGGTTGCTATTATGCAGGGTGATAATAGTCTTCAGGGTACTGAAGTACAAAACTTCAACTGATTTTCTTTCATGCTTTTGATTAAGTTCTTCCTATCAGTTTGGTGTCTAAACTGATAGGGCTTTTGTCTCAACTAGAGTCATCCTGTTTCTCTACTGTAGTAAACTTTCCTCCCTATTTTGGATATATTGGTCTTGGACATATTGTAGAGTTCAACCTTCTAACAAGCAAAGTCAATGAGGAAGCCAGAATCCATTAACTGTGTTACTAACTCAACAACTGCAGTGATTCACTTAACAACTGTGGCAAGAAAAGGTGCAAAATGGGGCAAAACTCACTTAACAGCTATCTTTCTTAGCAACAAGACTTAATTGTGGTCATAACTTGAGGACTACCTCGACTTGGGGCAGGAGGAGGAATTCATCTCCAGTTGAATTATAGCAAATAATAATTTAACACATTAAAAGGTCAGGCTTACCTTCTTTTTTGTTTCTCCAAAATTTCCCTATGTTGCATCCTTTCATCCCAAAAACTGAGAGAGTGTGTGGTCAGATCCATCCCAATGAAAGGTCTGACAGATAAAGATGGAAAAGAAATCCATCACAAATTGCCTTTTCATTCGAAAATGTCCCGATCTACTCAATTGGAATCCAACACAGCTTGGATGAAAACAATTGATAAAATCCTTTAGCATCTGTCAAACTGTATTTCTCAGCTCAGAACCATGCGTGCCTTTGGGTGGTATCTACCAAAATTCAGGTAGTATGGGCCAGGATAGAGAAAAATAGTTTAGTAAGATGAATACAAAAATGTATATATATATTCTTTTAAATGGTTATAGAAATAGAGAGATATAAATAAAGGGACTGCAGGCTAAAACATATAAGGAACGGCTGCTGGAATTGGGCATGTCTAGTTTAATGAAGAGAAGGACGAGGGGGGGACATGATAGCAGTGTTCCAGTATCTCAGGGGCTGCCCCAAAGAAGAGGGAGTCAAGCTATTCTCCAAAGCACCTGAAGGCAAAACAAGAAGCAACGGATGGAAACTAATCAAGGAGAGAAGCAACCTAGAACTAAGGAGAATATTCCTAACAATGAGAACAATTAACCAGTGGAACAACCTGCCTCCAGAAGCTGTGAATGCTCCAACACTGGAAGTTTTTAAGAAGAGACTGGACAGCCATTTGTCTGAAATGGTATAGGATTTCCTGCCTGAGCAGGGGGCTGGACTAGATGACCTCCAAGGTTCTTTCCACCATTATTATTATTATTATTATTATTATTATTATTATTATTATTATTATTATTGTTATTGTTATTGTTATTATTATTATTATTATTCATAGAAAAAAGGAAAAATTGGGGTTAACAAGTGTTAACTTAGGATACAAAGGTAGGAACAATACATTTTTATTTAATCCATACATTTTTATTTTTTAAAAAAAACTCTATTCAACACATTTCATACCATTGGGTGTGTAACCGTAACGCGATTTCTCCTGAGCAGCATTTTACTGGGATACATACAGGCTTCTGCTCATCAAAAGCTACAGATCGGTTTTCCTTCTAAATCATAAATTATCTCAACTCTTCTCCAGAGTAGGAGGATAACTTATTGATTCGTAGGGAGGTGATATGCGGACTATTTAAATGTTATCAATCATATGATCTGTAAAAAAGATGGATTATTAGAATCATAGAATTAATCAAGGGCAAACTTTGTAATCATTTACCATAATATCATCACATGTTCTAACTCTTTAGTACAAGAAGATAATACCACTGCAGCTATGTTTCAGCCTAGCTCTTTCCTCTGCATTCAGCAAACCTGCTTGGTGCTTTTCAAAAATGCAGGGTGGAAATGGAGGACGCCGTCTTAAGCAGCAGATAGAAGCAGACAGAACGTGCTGCACCCTACAAGACAGCTAAAGTGAATTGTTGATGCAGTGACTCAATTCACGCCAGATATGGGAATGGTTGTGTTCCTACCACAGGTTCAACCCAGAAACTGACTGAAATTGATTTGGCATATTGTATGAATTTAGCCTTCACTTTTGAAGGGTAAGTTTGAAGGGCGATCCCCGCCCACATTAGTGGGGACACATCTGCAGGCTCAGGATACTACCAGACATCTACTTTGGGGAAGATGTCAGAACTTGTTCAGTTGCAGTGTGTATACGGGAATTATCTTAAAATGCATCTGATGGTTTAATTCTCCCCAATTTCCCTTTTTATATTAGATATGTTTGCCTGAGTTCCTGATGCTGTTAGGAATCAATTCAAGCAGTGGAGAGAAAAAATAATACTAATTTATTTCGTTGCGGTTCCCCTTCAGTGTTTTTCTTCTTCCCCAGGAACATATTGGATTGCACTCTTATTCGTTTGTTTATTTAGTTCTTCACTGCCTGCTCAAGGTCCCCTTTGCAAGGATAGCAAGCTGTAAAACGACTCTGATCCATTAAGTCTTCGCAGGTCTTGTTAACAGTTTGAAGCTCCCATTCCAATTCTGCTTGCTAGGAGGCACATTCTGGTTGGAGATGAATTCCATAATCATCTGGGAAAGACTTCTATTCAGTCGTCTGACTAAATGAACCTTTTACTCTAGGCTGAAGCAAGAGAGAGAGAGAGAGAGAGAGAGAGAGAGAGAGAGAGAGAGAAGGAGGGAGGGAGGGAGGGAGGGAGGGAGGGAGGGAGGGAGGGAGGAATCTCTTCCCACTTAGCAAAAAAGATCATTCTAGGGCTTATTCAGCTGGGAAGAGATTTCCTCTTGAAACCACAAAAAGGTCTTCTTGAATATGAGATGTTAATTGCACCAGGAATTTAGGCTCCCTAAGGATTCAACAGCTATGGCTCTCAGCAATAATTGGGATTAAGAAGGAAAAGGGCACACGGCTTCATGATGCTATTACCCCAATTCCTGAAACTAAAATCTTAAAGACTCTTCCTTGGTGGCCAATAAAAGACATGCACACATAATTTTGGTCAAAAGAAGCTGCACTCTACATTGCACATGGCTCAAAATGTTTGGGGACATTTTGAAGTCAAATATATGCAGGACCAGAAGGGAACTCACTTATGCACAAAAATGCACACAAAGGTTCATCGCTTTAACTTAGTCCAGATTTTAATGTGGGTTAAAAAGAAATAACAAAGATGTTTGGCTAATCTGTTACAGCACTTATCTATTTATGTTTTTATATTCCATGGGTGGGTACATATACAGAAGAATATAGAGTGAATGCTTCAAGAGCAGACATTTTCAGTTGTTCAAAGAGATGAGTTTAAAAGCGGTTATTATGTTCCTGCGATCTCTCTTTGGGGTAATCACATTGAGATCTTTGCAGAGAATATTAATCGCTCCTTCAAAAGAATGCAAGTGGTAAGAGCTGTGTGGCAGAGACTGGCCCTATCTGTAGACCCAATTATCTCCAGATCAACATCAACCAGGAATTGGGTGACCTTGGAGAACAGTTACTGATCAGAGGAGATGAATCCTTCCATAAATCTCTTAGTCTCCATTTCAGGGATAGAGAATCTTTTTGGACTGAGGGTAGATTCGAGATTTTGTATCTATAGTCACAAAATGACTGAGATGGAAGATTTACTTGTTCATGCAGTGGATGCTGTTAGGCTGTGATCAGTCACAAAAACTGCTTTAGCACACTGCAGACTTATTTCCCGGAGACACTTTATCGTATCTGTGGGAACTTGTGGACTCTAGAGGTATTCTTGCAACTAAATATGATGCTATGCTTGGAAGATGAACAGCTTTATCTTTTGGTTTTTTTTTAATATGCTTTACAAGTAAGGTGAGACAAAAAAATTTCCATGATGTGCATCAAGGAAGCTTTGATCTTTGTCAGCTTCTATAGGAAGTTTGCTATGAAGATCAAATGAACTGGAAGAATGAATTGTGTTACATCTCCGTTACGCAGCTTAATGTTGTGTATGCTTGTGTAAAATGGCAGCACCTTGACCGACCATAGGCAGGGTCAATCCTGGTTAACATTTGGTTGGGATACCACCAGAAAATCCAAAACAACATTGAAGCTTGGATACTCACAAACTTGTTTTTGATTAGATCAATAAAGCTATAGAAAGTTTTTTAACGGGAACGTTTCTCTAGTAGCACTCAATTTAACTTTAAGCTTGTTAAGATGGAGTTTTTAAAATTCATTTACTAGAAACTGTTTTATGGACAGGAGAGGTAACTAACCAATATTTTTTATGATAGAGAGGAATGTGAAGATGTTCCAAGATAGTAAAATTTTGCAAACTATTATTCACTCTCTTAGACTGAGAAGCCTATAACATTGGTACTGCTACCCTTTCTCTATTATTGTCAAGAAAACTGTATGGACGTGTCCATGAAATCATAAGAAAAATGGGGGAAGACAAAAAGAGTTTATTTATCTTTCTATCTGCCCATTCATTTGTTAATTAACTGGATATTTTTATTGGGAAGGAAACAGGGCCAAAGCATCTTCGTGTCATAATTTTTGAATTTGAATTAAAGAGACTTTGGAGATGGATGCTAGATAAATTGATCACTGGACTTTTTAATTTTAAAACAAGCAGGAAACCCTACATGATTCTGGAAAAATGGTTGTCCTAATCTCTTTTTGAAAACCTCCAGTGATGGAGCATCCACTATTGATTAATTGTTCTCACTGTCAGGAAATTGTTTACTTAATTATAGGTTGAATCTCTCTTTGATAAGCTTCATCTGTTATTTCCTGTCTTGCTCTCAGATGCTTTGGAGAATAGGTCCACCCTTTCTTCTCTGTGGCACCTCCTCAAATATTGGAAGACTGCTATTACATCACTCCTAGTCCTTCTCTTTGTTAGAGTAGACATGTCTAATTTCCACAACCATTCTTTTAGCTTCTAAACCTCTTACTGTATCATCTTTGTTGCTGTTCTCTCTTCTCTGTACTCTTTTTAGAGCCTGAACATCTTTTTTGTGTTGCGGATGACCAGAACTGGGTGCAGTATTCCAAGTGTGATCTCCTTAGTGCAGTATAAATAGGTACTTCTTTCATTTCAACAGTATCATTTATCAGGACATAGGTAGTGTGGCTTTTCTATCACAGCACCTAGAACAGTATCCTTCTAGAAATCGGTATGATTTATGTAATTTCCATGCATATTTTCAAAAGGGGAAACTTGGGTGTTTTCCTGGAGTTAGTGAGTTGAACCCCTATAGGATTTGTGCTTGTTATAGAGTTTGCCTTAGGATGCCTATAATCTCTTTAGCTCTGATATTGTCCCTGCTTTTTCAGGTGTAAGCCACCTGGAGTCATTTGGATTTGGGCAGCTCTCTAAATTGCATTACATAAATAAAATTAATAGCAGAAAGTGTGTATGTCTTGTGTAAGAGCCAAAGCACTTCTCCCAAACTGCTTTTGAAGGAACTCTATTCTTCTTAGGCACAGCAGCAAAATTGCTACCGTATCTCACCAGCATCTTGTAATAAGAGACAATTTATGGCCTATGATGGAAGGTGGAAAAAGAGAGAGAAAGAGAATGGTATGGTTAGGTATGCTTAATAATCAACATGCACAAGATTTAGATCAAAGCTACACCAAATTTTAAAGTCCTAGCACAGCCTCAGAGCATTTATTATTGCGATAGATAAAATAATTTAATAGACCTTAAATGTTAATGGGTGCTGAGATTTACACTTTAATTGTATTTAATTCAAACCATTCTAGGTTTTATGGGAGACTTTTATCTTTCTGTCCACAAAGAAATAGCCAACTATAACTTTGCCTTGAGCAACAGGGGGACAGATGTCTTTTAGGCAACCTGTAATTATGGGCTATATTGGCATATTTCGTATCACTCCTTAGAAATAGTTTAATTGAAGCAATTGGTGATTTTGTCTAAATGGGGGGGGGGGCTTCCTAGCGAATGAAGGTAAAGTAAAGCATGAAAGAGAAAAGCTTCCCCAAATGGAAATATCTTGTAATAAATGTGAACCAGGGCTTCTACGTCTTGCTATTATCTCCCCAATTTTAAAAAAGGTAACACTTTTATGGCATATTTATAGGCTGTGTTCACACAACACATTTCACCCATATAGTTAGAAGGCTAACGGTTGCATTCATGCAACTGGATACATTTCATTAGTTTTAATCTTGTTTCTTAATATTGTCCATGTGTGTGTGTGTGTGTGTGTGTGTGTGTGTGTTTGTGTATGTGAGACACAGATTCAGAAAATAGATTAACTTGTTAAGCATGTTTAGTATAGTGAATGCAGGAATTCACATGAGCATTGTTCATGCAGCTCTGAATTATTTTCTCCACATGTCCTCTACACCCCCTCTTCTTTCCCCCCTAGATTGCCCTATCATGTTCCTCAAGAGAATTTCAAATCACAGATTGTCATTCTCAGCTACTGCTGTTGAATGAATTCATAGTCATGCGTCAATTAATGTAGGATCAGAGGACACTGTCTCTTAACATTTCTGACTCAAAGTCCAATTAAACATCTGGAATGTCTTGAGGAATTTGTAGGAGCAACATGAACATTTTTAGAGTCAGAAGAGGACTTGTTCAGAGTAAAAGGTGAATGGGTCAAGACCTTCCTTCCTTCCTTCCTGGCTGTTCATCTCAACCTAATGGCTCTTGGTGTCTAACAAAATCTAGGATACAGAATAAATGAACACCAAACAATATAACTTAACCAACACTTTAAAATTAATCATACAGTAAACCATATGTGTCAAGTCTTTAAGGCCATCAGGAAAGCTAACAGGACTATCCAAACCTTGTGGGAGACTGTTCTGTAGGGCAAGTGCCTTGACAAGAAGATGTGACTCCTGAGCCAGATTAGGTGACACTATTTCACAAATGGCCACCAGAACAGGCCCACCCTTACAATTCTGGTGGTGGAGTGGAATGAAAATTATTAGAGATAGATGGTCTTGCAAATCATCTGGGCCCACGCCCGCAGGATTTCATAGTAAAAACTAGCACCTTGAATTGCAAGCCAGCGCAGCTCATGAAGCAGTGGTTTATATGGAGTGTTTTACAAGATATCAAACTTCATTTATTTTTATGAAGTGCATTATCATGCTGTTGCTTTTGGATAAATTAATTTCTTTTATGCCTTGGGAGTCTTTGTTTGAACTGTGGTTAAAGTGTGTGTGTGTGTGTGTGTGTGTTGTGTTTGTGTGTGCATGCTTGCATGTGGTTTGGATTGGTTTAATTACTGATCTGTTTATACTGCACTGTAATTTAGTCCTTGATTTGAATAGTTAGTCTAGGTAGTCGCATACAGTACAAAGGTCAGGATAATATTTCCTTCCTTCCTTCCTTCCTCCCTCAAAACATGCAGCTTTTCTCAGTTGACAGCTGTAAAACTCCTTGATTTAGTTTTAGACTAATGAAAATTATGTTGTTATTATTTATGCTCATTTAACCCACATATTTAGTTTGTTATAAACAAACAGATATATAATTAATCACAATTTTTAAATTCTGCATTTGAATTTTATTGGTCTGAGATTGTATACAATATAAATGAATTCTACTCTATGATGTAGCACTTTATTCATAACAGAATAGCCTTCACTGATCGAGAACCCCAACTTCAGAGATCAGACTGTCTGCTGCTTCATAGCTCTTGTGGTCAAGAAATTTTTCTTTATTTTAAATCGGACCCCTTTCTGTACACTTCCCACCCATTGGCTCTTGTCCTGCCCTTGAACACCACAGAGAATAATTCTAGACCCTCTTCCTGTAGATTGTCAAACCTTCAAACGATTCTGGCTACAGCCATTATCATTTCGTTTTCAGTAGCCCCAGCAACGGGAGTGGGGAGATGCATTCTTCTGGTTTAGTCATAACAATAACTTTCCTGTGGGAACCAAGGTCAAGCTACCTAAGTTTTGGCAGGCTGGAACGTCCGTTAGAAAGTTCCAAAGTAGCTAATTGGGGATTGTGACTTATGACATATTACGGAGGTGGGAAGTTCAACTTCTCACCATGTAACCTTGGGGGAGGGGGGATTTTCAGTCTTGGTTTCACTTTTGTTCGTGCCGTACTATGTAGCCATTAAAAGTGTTTTTTGAGGAAACCAATTGCCTCAGAGTTCTTATTCCTACTGGTCTCATCTATCAGAACCATGACATGGATACCCTTTCAACTATTGGAAGACTATTATCGTTTATTTATATTTAGGACATTCTTTCGTATGCTAAATCTACCACAGATTGCAAAGTTGGCTCTTTCATGGTGGAGTATCAACTTTGTGAACTGGTTTGTGCTTAGCAGGCTACGTGGATCTATTTTCTGAGAACTGTAAGCCATGGTTTGCGGCTCGAAATGTTTCAAAAGGCCAACGAAATCTGGCTTATTTGCAAACCAGCTTTACTGAAAGGTTATGGAACTCCCATCAGCTTAAGCTCCATATTCTGAAGTTGGTAGCTTGGTGATTTCCAGGAGGAATATTTGGAGGGCGGGGGGGGGGAGGCTCAAATAGTAGTCTTCATGCATTGGTAAGCCTTTGTGTAGCTGCTGTTCCTCTTAAAGTTCCTGAAATAACTGTAAATGCAAAGAAAACACCCCTCTGTTTTGTGACACCCACTCTGAATGGCCTCTGAGGGTACAAAAGTGATCCTGGAAGAGTTCTATAATGGGCCTGGGCTGCCCCTGTGGCTTATAATATTATACTATAAACAACAACATCACTAATAATATTAATTCAGGGGTGATGCTCACCTGGGTGTTAAGCAACAGGCTTTAATTCACATTCCTGACCGCTGCAGGGTAAGCAATGATAATTTATTAGGAAAGTAAATGTGATTGTGATGGGAAATCTCAGTGCTGTAGTTGAAAAGAGGCTTATCCTCGGCTTTCAGGTAAACAGTGCAGGGATATTTTTTTTTAAATTCCATTTATATCCCGCCCTTCTCCGAAGACTCAGGGTGGCTTACAAGCTTAGCAGTAGCCTTCATTCTATGTATATGCCTGCTTATTAGGGCTTTCACACACACCCCAAGCGGCATTATTACAAAGTCAGCTTAATTGCCCCCAACAACCTGGGTCCTCATTTTACCTACCTGGGAAGGATGGAAGGCTGAGTCAACCTTGAGCCTGGTGGGACCCGAACCTGCACTAATTGCAGGCAGCTGGTGTTACTTAAGGAGGCGTTAGCCCACTGCTCCACCAAGGGATGCTGGCCAGGTTGTTTCCACAAGATGGCAAACAACTTCTAATTGCCTGTGTTGATGCAAACTAGGCAGTACTGACTTACCTTGACTCAGTGGGATTTTGACAATTAGAGAACTGAAAATGCAAATTCCAAAGCCATAGTTTTGTTGACTCTCTATTTTTTTCCCCCTTCAATTTTCACCTCCCTGCTTGGTCCCACACATCTAAATTTTCTTCCCGTGGTCTCAGACGTGAAAGTAAACAGCTTCCCTAGAAAACTAAATGGCAAATAGCTTTGGTTTTCTGAGTCTTTGGTGTCACGTGACCTGTTTTGTGTCTCAGTTGAGCCGTGTCAAAGAGGGGCTCAGGATACGTGCGTGTGAATTTGGGTCTATGGCAGAATTGCCATTGTGGACCCTTGAAGAATTGGAACTGTATAAATTTCTGATTTGGATCAGCCTGAATGCCTTGACTGACTAACATGTGTATTAGAAGGTAGGCTTTGGCTCAGATGCTAAGAAAGAGAGGGTTGAAAGTCCTGTGGAGTTCCTTAAATGTATTTTGCAAAAGAGGTGAACACCTTTGATTCAATCTCGAAAGGGCCTAAAAAGAGGTCCTTTCCCACCAGGAGAAGGGAACATTCTCCCTTCAAAAGAATAACCAAAATAGCTTTGTATTTCAAAAGTCAATCTGACCCAGAATTCAACACAACTGGAAACCCCGTTTAGATCACAATTCTATATATGGACTTTTACCATATCCAACATTTAGATTGTTCTGTTTTGATAGCAAAGACAAGGAAAGAGCTGTATCACAATAAAACCATGATGAAAAAAAGCAGAAACAAACTCAAATAGCATTTTTCCTGGAATTCGCAGTACAGTTCTGGGCTCCAAAGCTAACCAAAGAGTGTATATGAGATTCAAGGTGCTGGTGATGACCTACAAAGCCCTAAATGACATGGGTCCGGATTATTTTACAGGAGCACCTTCTGCCGGGGTCAACTTCCCATCGTCCTGTGCGCTCCCACAGAGAGGGCCTCCTCAGGGTGCCGTCGGTCAGGGAGTGCCGGCCGGCGGCCCCCAGGGGGAGAGCATTCTTTGTGGGCATGCCCACCCTCTGGAATCAGCTGCCTGTTGAGCTTCGGATGGCTCCCGACCTTCGCTCTTTTTGCCGTGACCTGAAAACCTGGTTATTCGAGCTTGCCGGCCTGGACTGAGGGATTGGGATTTTAAATTTTAGAATTTGATTTACTTGGTTTGGGGCTAATTTTAATTTAATTTATTTTTAACTTTGTATGCCATGTTTTAATTGCCCTGTACACCGCCCCGAGTCCTTTGGGAGAAGGGCGGTATATAAATCTAATAAAATAAATAAATAAATATCATGGGGCAAGACACACACAAATGAGTTGAATTCAGTGTGGGCAGAATAAGGAATATCCCTCATAAATTCAATATATCATCCATCGAAAATAGAGCAGAAAGAACTTGTGAGACGTGCCAAACCGACAAATTAAAAACTGCAGAGAATCTCCTTCGATTGGGGCGACACATAAATGCAAATGCAAATAATTGATTAGAGCCCTTGTAGCAATACATAAAGGAGTCCCACGATATTTTGAAAATTTGAATTTATTGGAGCTGAATGCCCTAATTTTACAAAAAAAATATACTTTGCTTAGAATTGCCTACATCTTTAGGCACTACCTTAATCAATCTTAGGTCTTTGGTTAGGAACTGAACTTTTAAAGTTTTCATCAGTTTTAGGCAGCAGATTACTCGCGATCATCATCAGTAATCTATTTTGATCCTCTTATTTATAGGCTTGGTTTGCATCACTCTTGGTTTTGAAACGAAGCATTAAGTGCATTGCAAAAAAAAAAAAAAAATTGCTTCCTTCAGGATGAGATGAGGCCAGTGGCTCATTTAGAAGTTTACACTGAATTTAACTCAAACTGCTGAAAAATGACTCTTCAATCATTGCTAACCGTTTGCACGGTGGGAAATTCCTGGCAGATTCCACACTTGTCTAATCCAATTTCCTACCATAGCAGACTGTTTTTCCCCTCTACCAGACACGTAGCAGGTGACACAGAGGGCTTCAAGATGCTACTTGGGTGGAGCAGATAAGCTGGTTTCCTAGAGTTAGCAATGTATTGGCTCCTTTGGGGAAGAGGATAGCAGATAAATGCTGTGTGATATGCTGAAACAGTGATATTAGGAACCATCTGGAACCTCACCGTTGCATTTGTGCAGACTCCACTCTTTCCCCATCGGTGGGAAAAGGATGTCCATGTGAAGAGTCCTCAGTATAAGTCCAGGAGATACGCATTTTCTTGACCAATATGTGCAACTTGTTCAAGGCCTGCTATTTTACTTGGCTGTCCATTGGATCTCCAGGCTCATGAAATTAGAAGTTGTATTTGAATCCCATAGCCTTCTTTTTGCAGCTCTGGCTTAAAAGAGGCAGGTGGTCAAAATGAAATTTGTGACTGGTTTCTCAAAGGAATAGAAAGGAAAGGGGCATGTAGTGGCTTTGGAGGACTCAAGAGTACTTTAAGATGCTCAGACACACATGCTGAATGCTCTCAAAAGAGAAAGGAAAACAAAACTTGCTAAGATTATTCCGTTTGCTTTCACTTTGGCAACCAGCAGCCAAAGTGCTGCGGGGGTGGGGGGTGGGTGGGGGTGGGACAAGGTGCTTGATCACAGAAAAGTAGACTTTCCCTCCATTATATAAAAAAGTCAATTTTGATGCTGATTGTGTCTTTTAGAAGAGGATGGATTTACCTGCTTCTGTTCAGTAACTTTTTTTTTACTATTTATTTATTTTTATTTTAATCCCATTTATATCCCGCCCTTCTCCGAAGACTCAGGGCGGCTTACAATTTAAAGCACAAATCAATGTGCTTAGCAATAGCCTTCATTCTATGTATATGCCTGCTTATTAGGGCTTTCACACACACCCCAAGCGGCATTATTACAAAGTCAGCTTAATTGCCCCCAACAATCTGGGTCCTCATTTTACCTACCTCGGAAGGAGGGAAGGCTGAGTCAACCTTGAGCCTGGTGGGACGCGAACCTGCACTAATTGCAGGCAGCTGGTGTTACTTAAGGAGGCATTAGCCCACTGCTCCACCAAGGCTCTGCTCTACCAAGACTTTGTTATGGAAAAAGAACAAAAAAAGAAAAAAGAAAAAAAGATTTGATGTTGAAGCTATGTTTGTTTGTTTACATAGATTTAAAGAATGCCTGACTCCAACCAAGTCCGAGTGCTTTACTTCATAAAAAAACAAAACAAAAAAAACCACACCCACCCTGTAACAACAGATGAAGAAATAGAAGATACAAACCTAGGAAATACATGCAAAGAGGGCAAAATTTTATCAGGCGAAATCTTACCTGCCACTGCTCCAAGATCTGAGAAAACAGACAGGCATTCAGTGGAGCCATAATATAATGGTATGTGAGAAACATTTTGGGAAATGATGCCTAGAGAACGGTCAAGGCCGTTGGGCTGTAAAGGAGGCAGCAGGAAATTGGTACTTTCAGAGTACAAGATTCTTTTAATGTAGCTTTACAACAAAGTAGAAGCAACTTATTGGAGTCCTGGTGGCGCAATGGTTAAAGTGCAATATTGTAGGCCATCTCTGCTCACAGCCTGGAGTTCAATCCTGACGGGGTTTAAGGTTGATTCAGCCTTTCATCCTTCTGAGGTCAGTAAATGAGGACCCAGACTGTTGAGGGCAATATGCAAATAATGCTTACAATATAAACTGCTCAGAGAGTGCTGTCAAGTGCTATGGGGTGGGTATACAAGCCTAAATGCTATTGCTATAGCTAATATTGGTCATGTTTCCTGTCTTGCCTACATGAGAAAACTGACACATATTTCTGTGAGGTTGCTGTTCCAGAGGGTAGATGCTGTAAGAGAGAAGGCACACCTCCAAATCCCAACAGGTGACATTGTTTAATTGAACAAAGTCTCTCAAATTTGCCAGATTTTCCTGTGTGGATAGAAGCCACTGGAGATAGGTGGTTTATCAAATAACCAGAGCCTATGGACAATCAACCAGTGGAACAGCTTACCCCCAGAAATCGTGGGCGCTCTATCACTGGAGATTTTAAAGAAGAGACTAGACATTCACCTGTCTGAGACAGTATAGGTTCTCCTGCTTGAGCAGGGGGCTGGACTAGAAGACCTCCAAGGTCCCTTCCAGCTCTATTCTATTCTATTCTATTCTATTCTATTCTATTCTATTCTATTCTATTCTATTCTATTCTATTCTATTCTATTCTATTCTATTCTATTCTATTCTATTCTATTCCATTCCATTCCATTCCATTCCATTCCATTCCATTCCATTCCATTCCATTCCATTCCATTCCATTGTAATTTTAAGTATGGTGGGACCTGCGGATGAAGTTTTGTTGAGGAGAAAACTGTGCAGGGGAAAGAGGCCAGCCTTCACAAAGAATTCCTCTTTAACAGTTTTCTTCCTTCTTATTCTTGTTCCCCTTGTGTGTTCTTTTTGTTCTCCACCCACTCACTGAAAGCAGGCCAGATGTGTCCACAGGTTAAAAAAGTAAAAGTTTGCAGCCACAACATTGCAGTCAAAGCTCTGCCCCAAACAAAGATAGATACTCCTACAGCAGGTTATGATGACAGAAACAAAAGCAAGACTAAGTAGCTTGAAGATTAGACACCTTCTCTTTTCCCAACCTTTTCTTAGCCTGCAAATGTTTCTGGTTTGCCTCCACTGAAGCTTTGTACAGAGTGACCCATATTTTGCATGCCTAAGCCTGTGGCATGTTAAAATATTCCTTTATCGTGTAGAAGGTTTGACCTCAGAAGGCTATGTTTAGGAAAAAGTGATACATAACCATGTAGGAAATGCAAATAAGTGCATGTTCTAGTAGGGAAAATTGGCTTGCCAAATAGATAGAATAAGAAAAGGAAAGAAAAATATTGTGCATAAAGATAGCAAAGAATTTTCTTGTGGATTTTCTGCTTTTGCTTAGGTTGCCAACTGAAACAGAAGTTGTGCCCTCACTCTAGTGAAGAGAATATTTGTTAATGTTGCACCAAACATATGGGATGAGTATAAAGGTGTGCGCTAGCAAGATGTGGAGCTTGACCTATGTTTTTCTATGGACTTTTGTGGCCACTCAAAGAGGGTGGTTTGGGCATTATATAGATTTGTCAAGAGGTATCTTTATAGGAAAGGGACGCGGTGGCTCAGTGGGTTAGGACGCTGAGCTTGTCCATCAGATGGTCGGCAGTTTGGTGGGTCGAATCCCAAGTGCCGTGTAACAGAGTGAGCGCCTGTTACTCGTCCCAGCTTCTGCCAACCTAGCAGTTCGAAAGCACGTAAAAATGCAAGTAGAAAAATAGGGACCACTACGGTGGGAAGGTAACAGCGTTCTGTGCGCCTTTGGCGTCTAGTCATGCCGGCCACATGACCACGGAGACGTCCTCAGACAAGCGCTGGCTCTTCAGCTTTGAAACGGAGATGAGCACCGGCCCCTAGAGTTGGAAACGACTAGCACGCATGTGCGGGGGAACCTTTACCTTTACCTTTTTATCTTTATAGGAAGAGCAAATACCAGAAAACAAAGATTAACCTAGTTTAGCCCTATAGAAGGAAGCTTGGAATTGAGTAAGGATTCATTTCCCCAGACTGTAGCGAGGGAGGGCAGGAAAGAAGAAAAAGCCTTAAAAAAAGAACCCAGGAACTGTAACAATGTTTACTTCGTTTTGAAAACTTCGTTCATTTATTTTTACTGCGCTTGGGGTGGTTCTTATTCCCCCCCCTCTTGCAAACGGTTTCCATATGACCAAATACATAGATTTGGTTTGCAAAAATCCCTTTAAAAAATCCCTCTAATTTAGGAAGGAGCTTCCCCTGAATACAGGCTGATCGGAACAGGGAAAGTAAAGTTTATAGGCGTGGAAGACCAGAAAGAATTACAGCAGGAGAGGGAGAGAACAAAGTGTTTATCAAACAGCTGAGGCCATTCTCTTTTCTAGCCAGATATAATTATCAATTCTTAAGCAGCAAAGGACAAAAGAGGAACTGTCTAGACTATCTCACTTACAAGATATTGATTGTCCCAGTGGTAAACTGGTTAGTATAAGTGTATTTGGTTGGAAAGGTCATGAGTTTTAACACCTGGCAGAAAGCGATTCAACCTTGACATAAGTCAAATTATTGCAGTGTTGCTGAAAAAGACTTTCTAAGGCTCAGTTTTTCACCCCAAGGATATTTTGTCTTTTACTCTTTGGAAGGATCCCTGTTCAAGACAAAAAATGCATGTATTTTATTCCTTCTGAAGAGTTGGATATTGCCCTTCTAATCTCCCATTTTTTGGTAATAATAATCTCTTCTTTTTAAAGTAGCTGATGTGGAGAATATTCGATACGCGGGGGCAATTACTTGCTGTTGTACCAATGAGTGATGTGATTTTAATAAACACTGTATTTAAAATAAATTACATTTAGATTGTCCTACCTACTTCCTTGACTGGATCTTGCCCATTTTGAGCCAGGGGCATTTGCATTGTAGTCAAAATTCAGCAAAAGCTCTTGCAGCAACTTGTTTACACCAATAATACATTTGCAAAGAGCAGAGGTGGCTATTGTCAACCACTGAAATGGTACGTGGGAAAGGGCTTGGGAGATGGAGCTTAGAGAATGGTCAGATAAGAAGCAGCATAGCCCACAGGCTGGATAGTGGGCTGGCCAAGATGCTTAGAAGAGACCCTCTCTAATTTCTGAATTAGAAATGAGGAGATTTGTACTTTCAAACTTGCAAGATTGATGTTAGCCTTCCCTGATAGATCAGAAAGGAAATATTGCAAGATAACCTAATTCTATTTTATTGTGAAGCTACATGAACAGAATCTTGCAAGTCTAAAAGTAGGACTCTTTTGCCAACTCATTTACAGTCCAAGAAATTCCATCACTTTCCAAGGTAACAAAGGACATCAGCTAACCCTAGATCTGTGCACCAAGATAAGAAAATGTAGCCACTTCAACAGTAATAGATATTTAATATGATGGGCAGAGTTTTCCTCTGACATGTGTGGTGTTCTTTGCCAACAAACCAAAGTTCCACCAATTTGCATACAGAGATAGATACTATCATTAATGAATCTGAGAATGGAAGCTGTTAGTGAAGAAAGAAAAACTTTCAGGCCACCAATTTAGATAAATTATCCGATGCTTCATCTATCAACAGATCAATAAATAAGTTTGACTAAAGGGAAATGCACTGAATTATGTACCAAAGTACAATGCAGCATTTAAAGCTAATGGCTTTGAATTATCGAGAACTTCAACCATTTATCAAAGTGCAAAGAAGCAATTATTTTGGAAATATTGTTCCTTTTTATTTATCACAAAGCCATTTCATCCCTTTTAAATATTGCTATTTTAGTTGCTTAAAGAAGGGTTTCTGAAATGATGGAAAGCAAGGAACGTAGCGGTAATGAGCTGATCAAAGAATCAAGGCTAGATTTTTGTTGTGCAGAAAATCCCCAGTTTAGTAAAACAATTCCGTATGGGAATCTAATGTACTCCTTTCTTTAGCAGCTTGCTAAAAATATATGATGGACACAGCAGCAAATAAGGGCACTCTATGTATGTTTTAGGAACACAGATTGTATTCGATCTTTGGATAAGCTCTCAGTTCATTTCTTAATTGACATACACCTTCACTTCCTTCTAAAATAAGTTTACATAATCCCAGGACAACAGGCTTTTGAATTAGTGGTGCCAGCAATGCCTCCATGTTCCACGTTACCACACCTCTTTTAACACAAATGCACAGGCATAGTAGAATCTTTCTTGCACATAAATGGGAAACAATGTAGGAAATGCATGTTATTCAGAGAGGTGGTGTGCAAAATAAATTCCAGACTGGCTTGGAATCTAGATAGAGCAGGGGTGTCAAGCTCAATTTCAATGAGGGCCACATCAGCATTGCGGTTGCCCTCAAGGGACCGGGTGGGTATGGCCAGGGTGGGCGTGGCCTACTGGGTGGGCGTGGCTAGAATGCGTATGGCCTACTGGGTGGGCGTGGCCAGCTCTACATCGTTCGCATCAAGGGTGCCTATGGGGGTCTGGGCAGGAGTGGGACAGATCTGAGGGTCTCTGGCAGAAGGAGGGTCTCTGGGCCAGGGCCTAGGCAGTGGGGGCCGTTCCCTCACTGTTTCCAGGATGGCTTCGCGGGCCACATGAAACCACTTCGCAGGCCGGATCCAGCCCCCGGGCCTTGTGTTTGACATGTCTGAGATAGAGGAAGATGTGATGCTTCTGCAGCTTTTGTGTCACCAAAATAACAGAAGAAAGCAGTTTTGAGCTTTCTTTTGCTTTGCACTGAATGTGCCAGAGCAGAGAAGAATAAGACATGGTTGAACTCTTTGTATACTTGAATGTTCTCTTATCTGTCTTAGCCATCAGGATGATGAAAATGGAGTGTTCAGCCGTAGAATGTCCACCTGTTCCTTACTGGGTGCCTTTTGGGTGTGCGAGTAGAAGGTAATCCAGTCTGCCTTGTGAATGAGGTTATTTAAAGGGCCTATTCTCCAATCCAAGACTTTTTACGGAAACTTCATGTCATCCAACTACCGTTTATCGAGTACCTTCTCGGTTGTAGCACACAGCAGGAACATTTTGCAAATTTTCTTATGTTAGTAATTATAGAACATTTTTATTATACACAAAAATGCATCTTTCTTGCATTATACACAACTGCCTTAAAATGTGGGTTAGTATGATTCTCCCCTGTAATGTAACGAAAGAAGCTTACTTAATGCAGTGCTGGAATGAACACTGGGGCTAGTCACCACAGAAGTTTACAGAAGAAGTCGTTTGGCTAAAAATGTAGAGGGAAATTCATTATCTGACCTTCATGAGATCTCAGATGAGGTTCTCCTGAAGGCTGAGCTCCTAACTGTCAACAGTCAGGGAAAATACGAAAGAATGGCCCAAGACTTTTTCTTCATGTGGAGAAAAGAAGAAGCTGTCCACCTTTCTCCTACAAGGCAGGAAACGCTTTATCGCTGGTCATCCAGGAGAATATTCTCCACTTGTATCTAATGTATTGTAGATGCCATCAGGAATGGGTGCTTATCTCCTTAAAGCTTCTGGTAACCTCATTTGGTCCTTCGGGGTGACAGTTAAATCTAGAGAGATAAAATCCGTTCCTTGGACTAGATTCAACCACCCTTTCCCTGCAGCAATCAAGAGCCCTGAATATATCTGCCGAAATTCTTAATGATTATGTTCATTAAGCAAATTATCGTTAGACTCACTCTTCTTTATCCCAGCCTCACAAGGGCAAATGAGAACACAGCTTTGGAAGAAGTAAAAGGTCAAACCAACCAACTCAAATGTAAAGGAAAAATATCAGTAAGAACACATATCCTTACAAATGGGAAGGATTGCGATATAGAATTAACCATTATTTTATTTGCTTCTTTATTGCAGGTAACACAATGCCGGTTTGCAGATGGCTTACAACGAATTCCTGGCATGAAGAGCGAAGCTACAAAGCACAAAACAGTGGGGAACAAAAATAAAAACCTACAGACAAATGAACTTGGGATAGAACAAGGGAGAAAAAGTGAATTTTCATGGCGTCGAAGAATTCTTTTATTTTTCCCCTCAAGTTTTCTTTTCTTAAAAAAACAAACAAAAACAAACAAAAGGAACTAAGACATTGACAGGAGCCATTTCTCTTCAGGTGACAGTACTCAAGCATGTTCTTTTATTACATTTAACTTGAAAAAGAAAAAAAAGAAAAACTGAATGAACATAGTGCTGAGTGAACTGGGCCACTGGTGATGATATTTGCTGTACATCCAACTTTCCTTAAAATTCCCAACTTTCCATCCCTCTGGTTACCTACACCCTATGTGTTTGTAAAGAAACAAGTTCCCCCTGCAGTATTTAGAGAATGGTTTGCAAATGTATCTTTTAATATCATATTTTATGGATATTGTACTATATATATTTAACTAGAATGGGCGTAACCTGAACTTTGAGAATCTTCTCATTTCAGGCAAAGTGGTTTTCATTTGCCATCAAGAAGACTTTTCGATTATTTAATACTTGGGATTGTTTTACTGAACTTTGAAGTGCAGAAAGCAAAATCAGCCATGGGCTGTTCTCCTCAGAGAGGAGAATCCAAATAACAAAGTGAAATTCCTAGGGGGTTATTTGAAGTCTTATGTGTGTTTTATTTTTCCAAGCAGAGTATAGAAATCAAATTTCTTCAAGGGCCAATTCAACCCATTGCAGAAAGTTAACTTTTTAAGAAGCAGGGATATCTCTGGTGTGTGTCCCTGTTTTAAAACACACTGTCAGGCACTTTACACATTATTTTCCTGGGTGTACACTGTAAACAAAAAAAGTGCGGGACAGTGGCATTACGCTTGCAAAATTGTAATATGCAATTCAGCTTCTGCTTCTTTTCCCCAAAAAACTGCTTACCAAATCATTCTCTGACTTTTTCCAGGGACCTCCATTGGATATTTCCTTTCTCTCTCTCTCTCTCTCTTAAAAAAAATCAGTTCAGGCTGTAATCATGGGTAACAAAAGCTAAGAGAATTATGCCTATCTCTATCTTTTTTTTTTCTTTTAAAAAAAGTTCAGACAGTAATCATACGAAGCAAAGCTGAGAGAATTAAGCCTAGCAGAATTACGCTCTCCATTAGCCCTGTGCCATTCATATTTCCCTCCCATCTGTTTTTCTGCCGGTCATGATCGCTATCATTTCATTTAACGCTAACTAATCTGTAGCTCTAACCTTCTCTAGATGATAGGATTGGAAGATGTCCAATATTGGCACGTTCCTTTCTCTCCACCTCCCTAACACCCCTCCCCCACCTCACCCCTCTGTGTCTGAAAATATATATATATATCTATACTCTGCATGGGTTGGTCTTTCTCCTCCTTACTTGCCCTGCCTGCCAATTCTTTCCTGGATCAGCTTCTCGCTGAGGTCCCACAAGGCAGCCGCATCCATTCCATTCTGCGCCTGTTGCGATGGCACGCAGCGACAGCAGTTGTTGAAATACAACCCTCCCAGACCTTCCAGTTCTGCTGCGACAGCACAGTAGACAGTGGTGGCTGCTCCTTGTTGCTGTAATTAAAACAAAACAACGACAAAAGAGAGTGAGGGGACATGTTGTGAATGCAAAGGTTAAAACCAGACTGGCTTGACAAAAGCCCGTGTGCTCATCAAGGGCAGATTAGCAACTTGGCCTGGATTCAGAGCGAGTCCAGAAGGGCCCTGCCCTGTGCCATCCATCTTATAATTAGTGGTGTCTCGTTAAGTGTGCCTGAATCCATCTTTTCTCAGATGAGTAAGGATGCTCCTTGAAGTAGTAGCTCAATAAAAGTAGCTTGAAAATCACATGAATTCTAGCCTTTTCCCCCCAATCAATTTGATGAAGTGTTTTCCAGAAAGGGGGAGGAGTGGATGGCTGAATCCAGCCTAGGGCCACTAAAGTTGATCATCTGTTCCCACGAATGACACAGAGGTTTTGTTAGCATTTGAGGTTAAAAGTGAATGTAATTTGAACAGCTTCAGGAGGAATGATTTGGGGGGAGGGGGGGCTCTCTTTTATCTCTGCTTAGGGGTTGTTTTCATTCAAATTGAGAACCAAAGCTTGAAGATGCGCGCTTGCTGGTAGCTAAACTTGCCAACTCATCTCTAGCAAAAAGAGGTACAGAAAACAACAAATAAGACCCTCTATGGCTGTCCTCTGCAGTGATGCACAGTAGGAATATACAACCAGGTGCAGATTATGAAGTGCATAGACGAAGTGACAACAGTCATAATTCCACAGAAGATGCACAGCCTGTGTTTGTTTCAGATTCACCAGCAAAGGTCTTTCTTGCTTCACCCCCACCCCTGAATTCCTGAAATGAAAGCTCTTCTGCAAGATCTCCCAACGTTTTTGCTGGGGGAGAAAAGAGAGGTGGGAAACTACATCAGCAATTTCATGAGAGCAACTGGGGCTAGGAGAAGATACCAACTCCTGCCGTAGGAAGGAAGGAAATAGGCTACCTTGCTTCTAAATGGATTGGATGGCAGAAGTAAGCATTTGGATTGGATGAAGGGATCCATCCAAAGTGTAAAATGTTGCCCCAGATATTTTTACATTGAAAAGAATTACCCCCACCTGCAAATCTGTTGTAAACTTCAATAGGACAGTTCATTTGAAGAATGAATTTGAAGTTAGGTCACCTATCCTTTGGGATTTCGGACCCTGTTTGCCGAACTAGGTAATTGATCACTCTCTGATTTTTTATTCCAAATAAACTAAGAGATGTCCACCATTTCAGTGGCATAGAATGCAATTGGAAATGCTGAAATTGTCTATGTGAGTACATGTGCATGCACACACACATATATGAATGAAGTCTTAGTTGATGAAAAAGGATCTCTTCTAATGAATATCTGTTCATTGGGGAATGATGTGATAGTGCTCATCTAAAGATCTAACTTGTTAAGGTATGGACTTAAACTAGTTCTGTTCTGACACAGTGGGAAAAATATTAAATTAGGGTGGAGTTTCCATTGTCCAAATTTGTGGGAAAGGATGGAGATTTGCTTTGTAATCTATTTAAAGACATGTAGCTTCTTATATTCCAATAAGACACTTTCAAATCTAGAATCTATAAGCTTATTATTTTTAGTGGAAGATCCATTTTTTTCTGTTTGTTTGTTTCCATGTTTGGAAATGTGTTTCACTTGTTTTTTCTAGCAGGAGAAACAAAAGATGGTTAAACTACCTACTACTAATTTTGTGAAAATATGACATAAATTAGTCATAACCCAGTGCAGAAATTTTCTCTTTTAGTTAGTGTTTCAGCAAGTCTGAATAACTTTATACCATAAATATGTTATGTTATAGATCAATATAAAGAATAGCTGACCTTTCCATTGCAATTTCTAAGCATTGCATTCCTTAAGAATAGAAAAAAAGCTATTTAACTATGCAAAATATTAATTTTCCCTTTCCTGACAAACTTCATATTATCCAAATTTCTGAAAAGTCTGACTCCAATTATGAAATTATAAAGGAGATTTATTATTAACTGTTATTTATCCTAGTGCGAATACAGTTCTTTAATATATATTTTGGGGCAAAGTGGGGATGCAAAATAAAAGCAAATGTTATTTAAAAAATGATTATTCATAACAATGACAACAGAAGAAGAAAAGCCCATTGGGAATTAATTGTATGATTTAAACACCCTTCCTCATTACATACATCACATATTGCTCGGGCTATGACCTAACTAAATTGAGTGTTTGTCAAATAATCACAGGCATTTTAATTAGAGCTGTCACTGAATTAAAGGAATTTGAGTTGTGTAATTGGATGAGTTTAGTCAATTGGCTGCCTTTGTGTAAATTTGCATAACCTAATTTGTGCATGTGTCTACTTACATAAGACCAACAGAACCAAAGGAAGTCCTATTTCTTTTGTTAGAGATATTTTCCCCCCAAGAACATGATCTGTTCAGTCTAGTTTTTTTGATGGAATATGCTCATCATACGCCCACCTCCTACAAGCCAAGGAAATTCATCCAAGTAGGATGCTAATGAAACAGCTTTTGATTTCTATATCAGAATCTGAATTTGTTGCCTGAGTGGAGGTAGCTGGAAAATGGCAAAGTCCAGCTTAAAGAGCAAAGGGAAATTCCTTGTCTTAAATGAACCCAATTAATCACGGGGTTTCATTAAAAAAGCAAAAACAAAACTTGCTTGGAAGTTCTAAAGGCTTGATTTGAACAACATTAGTTTTGATCTGTTCAGTTAATTGGTTACATTGACCAATAGCCCAGCAGCTCTGGAGAAGAAGAATACAAAAAGTGTACTTTTTGACCTTGCTGGTTTATCTACAAATTTGGAAGGCTCACAGGTGACCTTTTAAGTGATAAAGCCCATCCTCTGCTCCCCATTCGGTCAAGAAAGCCTTGTTCCAGTAGATAAGGGACAGCTGCTCTGGAATAATGCTGTTTTAGGAAAACTGCAAGACATTTAAAATTGTGATTTGTAACCCAGCTGCCATCTTGATCACTTAAGGAAAGGCACTGGCTAGAATAGGGGTAGGCAACCTCGGCTCTTTTATGACTCATGGACTTCAACTCCCAGAATTCCTGAGTCAGCATAGTCCATGAGTCATAAAAGAGCCGAGGTTGCCTACCCCTGGGCTAGAACAACAAGACCCACCAGCTGCTCAGGATAACGAGCAGCTCCAAAGGGACCATATTCCATGCCCCATGTCCAAAATTCTTGCCAGATGGATAAAATTCATAAATTGGGAAGAGACAGAGGGCTTCTTCCTTACCATCTTTCTAGTTCTAGTTAGCAGGAACCAATTAATGGCCATCTCCATACTGCTGATATAAGATAAAGCATCTTCTAGGTTTGTGGTTGGTGCTTGCCTGTACCAGGACATTTTGTACTACCGCCAGGACATTTTGTACTACCGCTTTAAACAGCTTAAACTTGTTACAAATGGTCCATGAGGATAGATTGTGATTTTTTTTTAAAGGGAAAAATTATGTGTTTCAGCAATCTCAACAACTTTTGTTTCACTTCTTTTCAATCAAAAGATTGCCTGATCCATATGCCATTAATGATTTAGGAAGAGGCCCACTTGTATTAACCTCTGACAAAAGCTAGGATGCATATGTGTGGAAAGACAAACGCATAAGACAAACGTTTTTGATGTCCTACTGTATATTTCACCATCTTGAAATAGAATTTTCAATCCGGTGAAAGCTTTAAGCGTTGTTAGACTGGAGCGCTCAATTGCAGTCTTAATTGGGAAGGAGACGATATTCAAGAATTAATGTTGTGAATTAAGCTTCAGAGCTGGTGCTGCTATGTTGCTATCTAGAACACAGAGGATTAGGTGAGGGAGCTTGTTCAGTCCAACGCATGTACACCATGATTTTTAAGCGTTCTTCCCGTTTCCAAGAAAATCTGAGCATCCTTTGATTTCTCTCTGAATTTGTATAATTTCACAGTTGGCTTGAGGCCTCTACTGGGCATTAAGCAATACATCAAAAGTAAGATATATATTTTTTGTAGGATTTTCTGAGTTCTTAATTCTAATCCAAACATGAGCTGGGATAAGGGAGAGAAAAATAGGTGGAATTGTTCTGATCCATCTTTGCAGCCATCCCACATTTTCTGCTTTATAACAATATGCCTTAATAAATAATTGTTAATAGAAAAACATTCCACTTCTTTATCCACTAAGCATTTTTTCTTAAATGTTATCATGGAAGATTAGACTAGTATTGCCATCAATTAATATAGTCATCCAACCTTTCTAAACAAGACAATTAACATGATTCTCAAAGCTTGATATTTAACATACATGCCCTTCTCTCACAGACTCTTTCCCTAATTGTTATTCTGAAGTTTTTTTGGTTTGATCATCCTGAAAAAAATGACAGCCTTCTGTGGTTTGCTAAATACATTGAAAAACATGGGATTGCTTATTGATTGTTTCCCATTAAATGTGTAAAATAATCAGTAATATTGTCAAATATGTTAAGTTAAAGTTTTGAGATTCCCAAAGAGTTGGGAATCTTTGTCCCTTGGAAGCATCCTTGGTAGCTCTAGGATCAAAAGTTTTCTTCCCTCCAAGATTGGTGGACAAAGCTCTGACACTGGATCCCCATCTTTCTGTCAACTTCAGTGACTGATGGAAAATCTAGGGTTAAAGTTAGACTCCTGCTAAATTAGACAAATAGTCTTTTGTATTGTTTGCAAGGGGTGGGCAACAATAAAAATAAATTGACTTTGGTTTCCCGTGCTACAGGGATAGTCACTTGTCCACAAGAGTCTAGTCTCCAAGCCTGATTCTTGAGGCCAGACAAGATCTGCCACCTTAACATCACTAGAAATGGAGACGAGGTTGAACCCTTGACTGTTGGGAATGATTATTACTTGTTGTTGGCTGTTTTTCCTGGCTGTTATTTATGTTATTTATAATTTTGTTATATTGATTTGATTCTGTCTTTAAGTATTGTTAGCTACCCAGGGTCATGTCCTTGAGGTGGGTGGCTAGACAAACTCAATAAATAAAGCAATCAATTCAGATATGTGAGAATGCTCAATTTGGAATATAAGCAAATGTTCCTTTGATTCCCCTACCACCACCTTCTCCACATGTCCTGTGGTAGTTTTTCAAAGACAAATTAGGTCCTTACCTTATCTGGGGCTCCTGGAATAATTACACGATCTGCCTGCTTATTCCTTTTTTGTACTATGTAAATGATTTTGAAACACCCATGGATATTTTCTGGATGCATATGTAGCTAATTTATTTTTCCTATAGATGACAAGTATTTGTAGGACCCTGCCATAGGGCATAGCTCTTTCTCCTTTTATCCAAGAAGGATAAAGAGGAGAAAGAGGAAGATGAGGTTAAACCAAGTGATGATAGGTGGTCCTTGATTTATGACCACAATTGAACCCAACATTTATATTGTTATGTGAGACATTGATTGAGTTTTGCCCCATTTTACGACCTTTCTTGCCCATTGTTAAGTGAATCACTGCAGTTGTTATGTTAGTAACATGGTTGATAAGTGAATCTGGTTCCCCCCCCCATTGAATTTGCTTGGCAGGAGGTTACAAAAGGGGATCACATGACCCCGGGACAGAACAACTGTCACAAATATCAACCAGTTGCCAAGCAACTGAATTTGGATCTCATGACCTTGGGGATGCTCCAATGGTTGTACATGTGAAAAACAGTCATAAGTCGCTTTTTGCAGAGCCGTTGTAACTTTGAATGGTCACTAAACAAACTGTTGTAAGTTGAGCACTACCTATATTCAATGGGATGAAGATATGGGGAGAGTTGACAAGTGATCTCAAACAGCCAAGGAAGTTTCTTAAGATATCTGACCTTTCAACGTAGCACAGTTTTTGAAAGATATTAGAGCCTCATTCAGTATAGACTATTAGTAGCTGGTTACTACTGCCTAGGCATTTTGGGTGAGGTGGATAATTGCAATCAATTAGGCAATGAATACAAATTAATATTGAACTGTCTTCATGCTACAGGGGAAGAGGGCATTTTCATAGGCATGTGTGGTTTTTAAAATCTCATTATTATAAGTAATGCAGCCATTAGTATTCTAATATAGTCTAGTGCTCCTGGTGGAAAGGCATTATAGGCCTAATGTTTAGTTTTCAGACCTTGATGTTTTCAAAGTGTTTATGTTTGCTAAAATTAGCATCTAGTCCTAAAACATACCAACTCCATACACACAGAGGAAAGAAAAGGAAAGGAAACTTTAAATGACAAAATCTAGTCAATTAGTTCTAAATAAGGAGGTGAAAAGTCCCAGTGAGCTTTAGAGCTGTATGAATGAAGAGGTATTGATAAAAGTGATGTAATGATAATTATAGCAACACTATAACCACTATAATGTGAAGAGGATCAGTTGAAAAACTACAATGCACAATGAGTTCATTATGACTATGTTTGTGAGTTCAGAGCAGGTAATTCTCAAGTAGAGGTATGATTTTTAGATATTCCCCGTTAAAATGGCCACAATTTGTGACTGAGTGTGGATACAAATGCTTTCAAGGAGAAAGAGAGACACACCAGAATGATAAAGTAACTTGATGCTAGGTAGGTAGTTTGAATCTCCAGCAGGCAATTTCCAAATCTGCGGGTGTGGGTAGGCTGAATTTTTATGTTCAAAAGGCAGTTGTAAGTAATCTACTTATTTTTTCAATGCACTTTTGGACTATTAACTCCAACAACAGTTTAGTAGAAAGACAGAAAGATATTTGAAAACATGCAAGGCATTTTAACTTTGTAATTTTTGAAGGAGGTTTATATATTATATATGCAAAACTTTTGCCTCATGTATTATGGGACAAAAATTCTCAATGGCAGGGCATTAGAAATTACAGTACTGTATCTGCAGTGTAGTGCAACAACATAGCAGACGTTGAAAGCTCAAAATAAACTGTTTATGTAATTACAAACTGTATATGTATTACAAAATATATGTAATATATGTGATACATATGTTTTTAGAAATCATTATGGCATTTGTATTAGCCCCTACTCCATGCCAATACCAATATGAGTCTTCTTCCTGTATTGAAATAAAATATAATTTGCCAGCACTTTATAGAAGATTAATTTTTGGGAGATCAGATGCATGTGTGATAGAAATGTTTAGACTTAGTGATGCGTTGAAAGGTTGTTTTTTACTTATAAAACTGCAACGTTTCTCAAGCAGAAAGTAATTTGATTTCATTTTAGTTAACTATGCCGAATTAACATGCATAAGGGAACTGGCTGATAGATATAGCTTGGTTTGGAATTTGATTATATTTGGTAAGCAGAGATGGTATGGTTTTTATGACTGATGTTTAAGAAACCAAGGTAGTGAATTCCACATATATATATTTATTTTGATTTTGAATTTTCTGTTGGGTTAGATGGCAGCTTCTGTTTTCTAATGATATTTTTTGGTTAATTGAGCTACCACATAGAATCAAAAATAGATATTCCTATCCTTTCCTTGACTGCCATAACATGAAGAGTTAAATATGATGCAAGATAGTAGAGAGTTAATTTCTTAATTAATTTTGAACAGGAGCCAGGGGTTGCAAAAGATTTTAGGATAGCAACCTAGTTTGTGTGTCATGGTTAATTCGGATAGATGTATAAGAAAGTAAAACAAAAAATGAAAGTTCAACAACTATTGGACAATCATTATCTCTCACCAGATGGAGGATAGTGACTTATGATCCTAGTCCAGGTCTAATTCTGAATATTACATGCTCACCTCCACATTGTCAGAGAAAGCAAAACTGTATTAAGGTTACGCTAATGTGTGTGTGCAGGCACAAATACAGAAATGATTAAAATAATTTAAATATTGTACATTTGTTTCAGCATGGGGAAGAAAACTATATTTTGGTGTGTGCCGGCTGAATTTGTTGTCTATGTATTAATGGTTTATGGAGAACTCCAAATTTTCTGTTCTCACTTCTTCAGACTATTATTTGGATGCAAAAGTCCTTCCAACAGAGAATGATCTTGATCAACTTTCATCTAGGGATGATTTCATAAAAATGAATGTTCCTTATAAATTAGGATAAATGGTCAGCCATCTTGGGTGTACAGGATAGCTGAGGTAGGAATGTACATGCATCTACCCCACTCAGATCACCATAATGATAAATAATCTGAGCAAGGCTCAGATCTCTGAGAGGGTAGGAATGGATAAATGGAGACTACAGCTTTAACAACATCTAGTTTTGGAGTCTAGCATACTTTTCAGCAGGAAGAACAACAAGAAGTTAACCTCCAGGTTCTATCTCCGAAGCATTTAGACCCTGCCTGTGTGAGCTCTCAAGATTATCAATCAGTTTCCCCAAACATAATTTTATGGTGTCTACTTGGAATCACCACCTAGGCTGCATTTTACCTCATTACCATGTAAGTGGTTAAAATTAGTCTCGAGGTCACAGAGGTAGACTTCAAGATGCTTATGAGTAAGCACTGGTTTATATATATATGAATGATCCAGAGCTTGTTGGTGCATTCTGCTGTTATTTCTCTTTGAAATATTTTGAAGATTTATCTATAATTAACTTTAATAATATTTAAATATATTATTTCTATACATCGTGTATATCGAACGGCATTGTATATATTTCTACAAACCTTTAATACTCTTGAAGTTATTAGTCAAAATTAAGTATTTCTTCATGCATAATATTTCAAAAGAAAAGAAAAAAACCTTGTGGAACTTATCCGGCTTCATTTTGTACTGAACCGTTTGATTCTAATTTGATAGGGAGCTTAATAATGATAGTGATGATTTTAAGATCTGTGAGGTAGAATGGGAAGTTGACCCAAATGGCCATGAAATAGCTCCTGAACTTTTCCAAGATTTTTATTTTTTAAACCATGAAATAAGAGACACGTCTATTCCTATGAGTGTTTAGGGTGAAGTCTACTAAAAAAAGATGTTCTGTATGAGCCTAAGTTCCTACGAATGAAATGGATGTGTTCCTGATAGAATATTGCTTTTAGGTGTTTTAAAAAAAAAGAAAAAAAAGATCACCATTCTAAACCCAAGGAAACCTTGTGATTTCTATGGGATTATGGTTTCAGACGTTTTGCACATTACATATCTCAATGTCCGTGGTGAAATGCGCTTTGAAAAGCGAGAGCGTGGAAAGAGGACGCCATGATAGAGTAAATATTAAGCGTTAATTCTGTCTTCCAGAAGCTAATTAAGGGAATGTATTTTGCAATAATACAGATCTAGTAAGCAGCCTCTAATGTTTGGACTCTGGCTATAAACCAGGCTTCTCCTCTATAATATATGTGTCATAGATAGTCTGCTGTAAAGTGAATTGAGTTTAGTGCATCTCTCAGGCTAAAAGACACTGGTCTTGTTAATATTTCATTTAGTACATACTGTAGCGTCTCATTTATATCACGTCTATAATTAATGGTGATAGCTTAGGCACTGCCTTTACAAGGAGAGATCTCTGTATGTTGGTTGATGGATAATGAGAAAAAAAATAGATAATTTCATTCACCAGCAGCTTCTTGATAGTTAATCGCATTCATTTCCAGGATAAATAATGCTCCATTGTGTTTGTGACCATTTTAGAAGCACTTGATGGAACTAGAGTAGATTCAAAGCTAAACCATGTTTTTTACGTAAATAAATAAAGGGGCTTTTGTATTGTGCTGCACTTAGCAGAATTCAAATGGTCCCTCCTCCAAACCTTTGCCTTCTTTTGTCCAAAAATATATCTCAATATGCATGTGCTATTCAAACACCTGTATTTTAAGGGGGGAAAAATACAATAAAGCTGCCTTTCTCTTCTCCTATGTAGATTGTAAATAAATGTAGATGTTCCTTTCCCCCTTCTTCCTCCACTGTGTAAATATTTGTAAATATTAACAAGCTATGCATGCTAATATTCTAGGCAATTTCAGGTACTTTTATAATCCAAAGGCATGTACTTGAACTGGTTTGTTTAAAAAAAAGGGAAAAGAAATCTCCTCCAACTCTTTAAAGCTTACTAGAAATTAAAAATTTGTTACTAGACTGTTTTTTTGTCAGCTTTTTATTTTTGCGCATTTCTTTTTAATCCGTGTCCTTCTTTCTTGGTTTCTCTAGCAGGAAATCTTGTTGAAATTATGCTGAATACCCTAATCATTTATTTCACACTTACAAATTCAAGTAAATTAAGCATACTGCAAAGAGCTGGTATTCAGAGCTATCTTCCCAAGTCTCAAATGAATCTTTCTGTAGAGGTTGGCTCACAAAATCTAGAAATCCATACACAGATGTCTATCTGCCCATCAGGTACATACCAAACCTAGTAACACAGGTATTTGCTTAAATTTATGCATGGACACCATATACACTATTCTCCCAATTATATTGCATGGAATTAGCCAGCTGCTAGTACTGAATTTACTCATATCACGAGTTAGTCTTTTCTTGAACATTTATAAGCTATTTTGGGATAGCAATAAAGCCAGTTAAAAATAATACTTGATCAATAGATTTAATGATAAACCCAAGTCCTGAAAAGAATAACTAAAGCAAATTTGTTGTAATTCATTCTTAAAACACTCTGGATGATCTTCACACCAACTTTGGCAAATAATTTTAAGGGCTCAGAGATGTTGCAATAAACAAACCATCTTATTAATTAGTTCTCAGACTAAGAACTAAAAGGTTCATAGAGGATATTTGGAGTGTGGGGGGGGGGGAAAGCAAATCATATGAGCCTACCTGGGGATATACTTTTATAGAAGGAAAGTCAAAGCAGACTTTCAAATGTGAATTCAGTATTAGAAAAAGATAAAGCTTGTTAATCTGCAAAAAAGTTTGTGAAAGCTACTACACGAAGACAGTTTCAGTCTACTCTATACTATGCTAAAATATCTTTTGAAATTGTTGACAATGATGAAGAAAGAAGAGAAGGAATTTTAAAAATCCCAGGGTGTTTGAATTCCCCCCCCATGCTCTCTAAACAGTTTCTGAGGCTATGTTATTACTGACATGGCAAAGGAAGCTATTAGTGGGAACAATGAAGGTAATAGTTCCTATTTGCACTTTATTCTATTACCCATAAGTGCCGCTGGCTACTCACTTCCTGTTCTGAAAAAACCCCATGGGTAGATTTGCCTTGATATGTTCTCTTAGGATTGAGTTGAAGACAGAGAGGTGCAGGCCAGAGGAGAAATAATTGTAAAATGGACACTGAGTCAATCATGCACACAACATGTCAATGCCAACATTGATTGGTTCAGTCAAACACACCAAATGTCTTCCAATTCTCTTCTGTCCAAACATCATTTTTTCAACTGAAACTGGATGTGAATCTGGAAAAATACAAGCTGATTATGTTGATTGGCCACAGCTTTAGCCCTAAGAGACCGTGATCGCTGAATATAATTAGGATGGCCTTGAACCACTGTTCCAACCTATCTCCTGCCAGGCACTTTCTTTGGTATCCTGAAAGCCTCCCGTCTCCATAGGAGAAAACATGGCTTCTTTCACCAGAATTGACCCAAAAGAAGCAGAATTGACTCTGGAAAGAAGGGGCATCTTCAGGATGGAGTCAAGAGCATCGGAATGCCGGCTGCAACCATGTGATCAAAGTTTTACACGCCCTTTATAATGGACATTACCTTACACAGAGGTAATTGTGCCTCCCGGGCATGCACCTGAACAAAGATTGTTGAACAATCATACCTGTCACACATGACCTTGAGCTTCCAGTTTCAAAGGCAGATCATGTGCCCAAAGGGTCATTATTATTATAGCACTGAAACAAAATGAAATATTTTCATTTCAGGGCCCAAAACGTCTTACTTTTACACTGCAAAAGAGCCAAAGGAACCTTATGTGCCTCAAGAACCATAAAGTTTTGCTTTTGCTATCCACCCAAGTAAGATACAACAGTCACCCTGAAACTACAACATACGGATTTCATATTCAAGTATGTTGTATCTGCAGAACAGGACTAAAGTAGTGGAGAAGCTACATCTTGTTCTCCCAATCCAAAATTTACCTGTAGTTGCTCTTTACATTGCAAAAGTTCTCTCTAGCTAACAAAAATCTTTCCAAAACTGTCATCTTTCCCCAAGGAAACTGTTCAAGGGATGCTTTCAGGTTTTACATGAAATACAAGCGGCAACTTGCATTTTTTTTGCTTGGGTTGTGGCGAGGAACAAGATTATGACTGCTTTTCCCAATTTCCTGCATTTGTTCATCACAACTTAGCACAATTTCCATAGCCAATTCATGAACATGGACACACCATTCGTATTAATCCAGTTTCTTCTGTTTTTCATTTTTATTTCTTTGCTAGTTTTTTGTCTCATAGTCAGTTAAGAGGTTTATTTTATTTTTATTTTTATTTTAATTCCATTTATATCCCGCCCTTCTCCGAAGACTCAGGGCGGCTTACAAGCTTAGCAATGTTGGAAGGCCCATGTGCACTTTAAACTCTACAAATGCATGACCTTGCAGCAAAGATGATTAGGGGCCTGGAGACTAAAACATATGAAGAACGGTTGCAGGAATTGGGTATGGCTAGTCTAGTGAAAAGAAGATCTAGAGGTAACGTGATAGCAGTCTTTCAATATCTAAGAGGCTGCCACAAAGAGGAGGTCAACCTATTTTCCAAAGTACTAGAAAGCAAGAGAAGAAACAATGGGTGGAAACTAAAGAGAAACAAGAAGAAATTTCCAACAGTGAGAACAATTAATCAGTGGAACAGCTGGCCTTCAGAAGTTATGGATACTTCATCACTGGAGTCTTTTAAGAAGACACTAGACAGCCTCCTGTCTGAAATAGTATGGGGTCTCCTGCTTGAGCAGGAGCAGACCTCCAACTATTATTCTTTTCTGTTCTGCAACTTCTGCCCATCCAGCTAATTCACTGATTTGACATGGGGGTTATGTTCACCTGAAATCGTGCTATCCTTCTAATAGAGGATGCAGAAATGTACAGTCTTCTGATTTCCTGGATGAAAGGTAGATTAGAAATATCACATCAACAGCAGCAATGATTGGACTCAGTTTCCACCATGGCCAAGACCAACTAAAGGAAAGGTCATTAAACTTGAAGCAAACAGAAAACTTAGCCTTTAACTTGAGTACTTAGTTCATGCTGCTGTAGATTTTTTTCTTTCTTTTTTTAAAAAAGACTTAGAATATAGCTAGGAGGGGAGGGATCCCACATCTTTTAATCCTCTAAGTTGTGGGCAAAGTTGCCTCTGCTTTAGTATCTATGGAAACCAAATGCAATGCAAAACTTTTTCAGGGAAAGCAAAACAGCTTTCATGCTAAAAGATGCTTCTCTTGGGCGAGCTGTATCAGGATAAACAAATTAATTGACAGCATTTGCTTGACTTCTTAGGTTTCTCAAACATAACTTGATGTCTCTAGAATATCTTCCCAGTCCTTGAAGTCTTGTAAGAAGGCTTTTTATAAAGCTGATTTGACATGGGGGTTACGTTCACGTGAAACTGTGCTATCCTTCAAATAGAGGGTGCAAACATGGTTCAGAGGGTTATTATCTTTTGACAGACAAAACCTATTACCTTCTCACTAGGAGGGCAAAGTTAGTTTTTTTTTTTAAAAAAAATTCATACAAAAAAAAATGGAATCAATTATCAATATCTGCAGGGTTTCTCCAGGTTGGTGGGTGACAGTTTGTGCAACATTTCTATTTTAGTTTTTTTTTTAATCAGTTCTGGAAAGCACGTGATGATTTGACAACAGGCCTTCTTCTTAGAAAGCCTCCACATTTTCTTTGCAATCTTCTTCCACAAAACATTAGGGGGTAATTTATCTCACCCCACCCAACTTTTTTTTTTGTACAAACCAACCACTGGAAGATTGGTCAGACCAAACTGACTCAAGCAGTGTTACTTGAACAATTTAATGTGACAAAGCACCTATCAATGTTTCATTATTACTTCTTGCATAATGCTATTTTAGTACAGTGAGTAACTGGGTGGTTGAGTTGCAAGCTACATAAAAACGCTGTAACTGTTTGAATGCTGCCGGTTGATTAAATTTGTCCTGTCAAAAATGTTCTCGAGAATTTTGGAGTGTAAACACATCCAACCATCTCTTTAAAAGGGCCTTCCGGCTGCTTCTCTTACATCTCATTGATCCCTTCGCCCATTAAACTATTATTTTTTTACAGTTTACTATGTAAATGAAAGGGACGCGGTGGCTCAGTGGGTTAGGACGCTGAGCTTGTCGATCAGAAGGTCGGCAGTTTGGCGGGTCGAATCCCTAGTGCCGCGTAGCAGAGTGAGCGCCTGTTACTCGTCCCAGCTTCTGCCAACCTAGCAGTTTGAAAGCACGTAAAAATGCAAGTAGAAAAATAGGAACCACTACAGTGGGAAGGTAACGGCATTCCGTGCGCCTTTGGCATCTAGTCATGCCGGCCACATGACCACGGAGACGTCCTCGGACAAGCGCCGGCTCTTCGGCTTTGAAACAGAGATGAGCACTGGCCCCTAGAGTTGGAACCTTTACCTTATGTAAATGAAGCATACCCTTGAGTAACTAATACAGGGTTAGGCAACCTTGGCTCTTTTATGACTCGTGGACTTCAACTCCCAGAATTCCTGAGCCATCTATGAGTCATAAAAGAGCCAAGTTGCCTACCCCTGAACAAATAGATTAACAGTCAGTTAAAAGCAGTAAAAACAGACAGTCCATTAAATCTAGCAAGTATATTTTGCATATTTGATACATTTTATGCATAGGTAAAATGGAAGTGAGATTTTATGCATCTTAGAAAATGAGATTTTATGTACTGTACACATTTGACACGTGCATACCATGGGAGATAAGATATTATTTATTGGCACAAGCAAGTAAACTATGGACAGAATTTTACATTAAAACCAAAGTAACTTCTTGAACTTCCATGTTTCATTCATGATGAACTAGAACAGAACATTTTAAACATGTATTTAACAATGAATATTAGCAATACTTTGTCTATGCTCATATGTAAGGGCCAGCAAGGGTCTTTTTTTCAGCTTGGCCAGCACTTAAAAAGAATAATGCTTGTCAGCATTGCTCACCTGAAGCAATTGCATGAAACATCTTATTGGAAACACCAAGGTGACCTAAAATGGCAGCATACTATATTCCAAAAAGAATTGTAGCACACAGGCAGACCACAATTCTCACTTGCAAGAGGTCTTGGGTTCAATGCTCAGCATTTCCTGGTGGACCTAGATTTATTCTTCTATGAAATCATGGCCAGCCACTGCAAGTCAGAGCAACTGAGCTGACTAGAGTCACTAAAATAGAGACTTTTCTAAGATAGATTATCACTTTTGTCGGGGGTGGAGGTGGTGGCAAACTGTTCTATATTTCAGATGTTTCAGAAGTGCAATTTCCAGTATCTTTTCTTGGCCATACTTACTAGATCTGTGGGAATTTGTGGTTCAGTCAATACAGGGGGAGGATAGGCAGAGCCTAGTGAGGGCGTCAAGAGAGGAATCAGCCTAGAATCATTGCATTCCCGCAAGCAGACTAGCTCCAGCTCCCCTTGAATTCCAATAATTCTTATCTAGTGCCAATTTAGTGCTGGCAGTTAGTTGACTAGATTCCTATGTATAGGCATGATCAATAAATCAGCTTCCCTGAAATTTAAAGTGTGGTCTTAATTCTTCGTACCTGACACCCACAATTGGACTGTCACTGGATGTTCCATCTTGCTTAACCTCACCATACCATTGTATCAAATATTCTATTACACATAGGCTATGCTCTTTGGGCAGTTTGAGGATCTGGATGATCCTCTCTCTTCTACACTTTCATATTCTTGTGCTCTGGGGAACCTTTTTGTGTGTTTTTGTTTTGTTTTAAAGTTGACCATCAATCAACTCTGCTTTGTGTAAGCAGACAAGTCAATTGAATGTGCACCCAGCATTATAATGGCCTGAGTGACAGCTAAGCTAGATAAACATGAGCATGTAACAGAGCTAGTAACCATCTGGGCATACCTTTTGTTCATTCAACTAGCTTGAAATAATTTGGAAGTCAAGGACACAACATTTTGGATTAATCTGTTGGAGTAAGAATCCTTGCTAGCATGGTGGAATTGCAAAGGGATGGGAGAGGCTGGGAGAGAAAACTGGACATTCTCTCATCTGCAGGGATCTTCTTGTTCACATTTTCTTCCAAGCCACAAAGATCTCATTGCTACAAAATACCAGTTTCCAAAGAACCCTGTGACCGCTTAGGAAATAATTAATTCTTAGCAAAAATAAAGTTAATTTTAATAAAATAAAATAATAAAGAAAAGACCACCTTAAGTATCAGATTTGTCACTCGATCGTACAAAAAGTTGAAGACCATTTTTAGATGTTTGAAATGTATCCCCTCTGCCTTTCCATGAAAATGTTCTCCAAAACTGGAAAAAAAGTGCATATATAATCTATTGAAGAGGCGTTTTCTTCATCAGCAATCTTTCTGCAGATCCTCATCCATCCTGCCACCTTTACAAATGTACTCCTGAATTTTGGGGAAACCCCTAAACTTCAACTTGGATGGGAGAGGAGGTAGATGCTAAGAGTTGCTGGTCTGATAAAAAAAAATTATCATACCTCATGTGTGTTTTCTTTGTGTGTTCAATTTCTCCATAAAGAAGGACCAACCAAATAAATGAGAGAAACAAGTAGCTGAGCATATGAAAAATAAAACTGAACACCCTATTGCTAAAAGCCTCATTCTGTTCACCTAATTTTGTTTTTTTTTAGGTCCACCTTTGCCATTCCCACTGAAAGTACAGAGTTGTTTCCAAGGACTATTACTACTACTACTACTACTGATAATAATGTATGTTTTAACAAATAATCTTGTTTCTCAATAACAATAATTAATATTTCCAAGAAAGATGAAAGATTAAAGTGATAGGAGCACAATTATTTTATTTATTTTATTTTATTTTAATTCCATTTATATCCCGCCCTTCTCTGAAGACTCAGGGCGGCTTACAAGCTTAGCAACAGCCTTCATTCTATGTATATGCCTGCTTATTAGGGCTTTCATACACACCCCAAGCGGCATTATTACAAAGTCAACTTATTGCCCCCAACAATCTGGGTCCTCATTTTACCTACCTTATTATGTGAGGGTGATCGCTTAAAAAAAAGATCTATTGGGCAGCTCAACTGCCTGTTAATAACAGTTAAGCACACTCATAGTTTTCATTAGCTAAGTTTTATTCTCCCCCATACACCATTTTTAAAATTGTTTCTTGCTTCATAGATTTTTGTCCTGCCATAATTGATTTAAAGAGTAATTTTTGTACACTGAAGGACATAGGCCAAATTCCCTTGTTAGTTATCGGGACCATTATGACTGAGAGACAGAAACAGGAAAGTGAAAGTAGTGACTACAACCATCTAATCAAACCCCCCACCCTTTATACATGTGTAGAAGAGCGTGCGCGCGCGCACACACACACACACACACACACACACACACACACAAAGGGTGGGGCTTTGATCACAGGATTGTGGTCACTATCTTGACTTTCAGTCCTGGACATAGATGTTGACTCTATGGCAATAAATAGGTAACAACCTGGAAACCATTTAATGCTTATGAGTTTATTATAATTTTCCCTTAATTGTTTCTATTTAAATTGCTTTCTATTTCAATGGCTGAAGTAAAGATCTGGTCAGTTCTACACCTGGTTGTTGGCAAAGTGTTATCACAAATACTCACTTCTGCTTTAGGTTAAAGCCAAAGTTTGCTACTGAATTTCTGATATCTTGTTCATGACTCCTGATGAAGGGTAGGTCTACTGAACTACAAAGAAAGGAGAAACGGTGATCCTTCTTTCCCAAGGACAGTTGCTTCTTAGTCCTTGCACTGCTACTAAAACATTGCTTGTGCAATGAATAACTGAAAATATATGTAAATATCACAGCCCCGGCATTACCAAGTAAAACCATTTGTGAGAAGGTCTTCCAAGTTCTCATCTCCTTCTAAAATATTTATAAAATAGCTTTTTTTAAAATCCAACAACAACCACCACACACACAAAAAAACCCACCAACAACACCAGAGATAGGAAAAAAGAGACAAATGTTCTGGGTCTCCCAAAATTATCGCCACCCCTTTGCACAAGCTGTTTGATATTTTCAGTAAACCATAACATAGGACCAGATTTTTGCACTGGATGAGAACTGAGCAAGAAATGGAAAGAACAAAGGAGCTCACAGGTAGCAGAATGAATGGGTTGATTAAGTGGAAAGTACAGAAAGGCTGACATGTGATGACTCACAGCCTGTTCATTCTGTGATATTCTCTTTATTGAGGTAGATCTCCCTCAAGATATCATGCTATTGACAGTTCTTTGACTTGTCCGTGTAATTTACTCTGCCTAAGAAGGGAAATGGTACACCGAGTGTCATTTGTATTTATTTCATTACTTGTTCTATTTAAGGAAGCAAGAAAGAGATTGTGCAACAAGGGGGAAAAATTAGTAGCTTGTCAATCCAGTGCGAAGGGGGCCCTCCCAAAAGCGTAAGAGGTAAGTGTCATCTATGGATGGAGAACTTCCTGATAGAGGTATATTTTTAAGTTCAACCCTCTCCCACATGCTATTTTTCCCCTACTTGCAAAAAAAAAACCTAGCAAGAAAGAAAGAGAGAGTAACACACTGTTGTTGGCATAGCACTGAAGTATAGCAAAGAACAAAGTTAGGCTAGCTGATCCTGCACAGAGCTCCTGTTTCCCATTTGCAACTCAGGGGCCTCCTACTTATCATAGCTTTCATAAAACATCTGGTTTGTTCTGCTGTTTTTGAAGGACAAATTAAACAAACCCAGTAATCAAAATAATGAATGGACCACCATAACAAACAAGCAAAACAAAAAAAAAACCAACAGTAAAGACTCCAGGAATGTCTCCTTATTCTAAATTGGTGGCCAGAATGGGAGAGGCACGGGACTAACAGAAGAACGAACAAAACAGCACCAGTTTTGTCCCTGTAAAGCACTGTTTCCCAATCTTGGGAACCTGAAAAAGTGTGGGTTTCAAGGTTGGCTGAAGAATTGGCTGAAGAATTCTGGGAGTTGAAGTCCACTCATCTTAAAGTTCCTAAGGTTGCTGTGCTGTAAAGGGAATTAGATGCTCTCTCCACTGGAGCCTTCATCTGTTCCAAGAATGTTTAATATGTTTTGTAGGGAACTGTTTGCTAGGCTGATGAATGGGCCCTCCAATGCTCCGGTTTGAAAACCAGCTTGTTTGTGCTGCGATGGTGGAGAAGGCTTCTGCATATTCCTTGAACAGCAAAGGTGACTGACAAGCAGGTATCCAAGTGCCTAACACCAGACATGTCACCGGAAGGCAAAATTGTGAAACTGTGTCTCACTTACTTTGGCCATGTGGGGAAATTCACTGGAGAAAAGCAATTGTGTTAGGAAACCAGGATCACAGTTCAAAGAACATGGTGACTGGACACCATCAAAGCTGACACCAGCCAGAGCATAAGAAAAACCGAAGTAATGTAAGGTGTAAAGAGACCTGGCCCACAGAGTTGCCAAGAGTTGGACATGACTGAATGAATAAAACCATCATCATCATCATCATGGTGTTGAACTTCCCCAATATATGTCCTAGGATTAGAGGCAACCAAAAATGCAAGGCTCATAGAAAGGGGGCCAAAAGTTTGGAATGCAGAGCAAGGCCACAGGAATATTTGCTAGAGTGGTCTTTTTTTATCCTCAAGCCTTCTTAAAGGGATATGTGAGAAGCCAGCATAACTTCTCTTCACCATACCAACCATCCTCTGACTCCCATGAAAAAAGGGAGAGAAAAATAAAATGACGGGAGTGGAGAGGGTTAATAATTAGCCACGGCAGGGGAAGACAGTTGGCGTCTCCCTCCAATCAATCCAACTGCAATGTGACTCTTGATTCTATTCATCTTGAGGTCTTCAGAACCATTGATGGGCATTACCTTTACATCACAGCCCAATAGTATTGGCAATGTGTCTATCACGCGCACACAAGGGTCCGTAACACGCAAGAGTTTCAGAAGGAAGAGTGGCAGGGCTTTGTTCGGCTGCAAGAGAACGTCTACAGTTCTCCCCTTCTCTGTCCCCACCCCTTCAATGTTATGCTTTGATGGATGCAATGCAATCTCAGCAAGAGCCAGTTCAAAAGAACACAACTTTTACTTTTTGGGGGCTGAAGAAAAGAATTGCACCTCAGTTTCTAAAGTCCTGGAAGGACACCAGTAAGTGTGCATTCCAAATTCTTTATTTTCCAGACCGACTTCTCTACTTTCACGTCACCTAACTTCACTCATTCCAGTTCCACCCCATCAGCATATAACCACCCCCTGCCGACTGACGATACTTCTTGCACTCTTGGAGTAAAGTGTGAGTCACTAAAGCTTATGTTATGTCAGTAAGGCTCTTTAGTTTTTCAGGCAGCGTTGGAATCTAACACATACCCTGCTCTGAAGCAGGGTATTTCTCTTCTTGTTTTTCCAGTGGTTTCAATCCCAGTGAAAGGTCAAGATTTACTAACAGAAAGAACTACTGGGTTTCAATGACCAGAGCGGAGTGGGGTGGGGGTTTAAACACCCTTCCAATCTGAATTTGACAAGAATATCAATTCTTTTCTAATCTGCAGGGAAGAGATACACCCAACAGAAAAGTTAATTATTGTGTTTTCCCACTGTAATTTTGCACTTCAGCTTTTAGCTGTGTAGTAATTTGACATCTACTGCACCTCAAACTTCAGATCATTTCATGATTATGCTTCAACTTATGTTCCATCATCTTTCATTGCTGAGAACCAAGCTCTCCGTTATGCAAGAGATGTGGGAAAAGGGAAATATTTACTATTTTCTTCTAATAATATATTTGCAACCAGTTCACCTTCCTCCCCCATTATTAATCTTGGCTGTGGGGAAGAGGCCCAGTAATCTGCCCTAACAGATAATAGCAACTTTGTGTGAAAGATTGGTTAAAGACACAGGGAACAGAACATTAATTCGGTTGTGTAATAGAGTATAATTTCTAGGTATTAACCTTGCCTATGGACCTATGGAGACTATACCTAATTCAACAGGGTGATGGGAGTTAGAGAGGAATGGAAGCAGTGTATTTGCATTAAAAAGGTGCTGGAACAATCTTAAAATTTGTGGCAATGCTCTTATAATCTTTCCGCTAATAAGACAAGAGAATAAGTCTTCTTTCTGAATGATAGGGCAGCAATAGCTTTGGAACTGAATGATCAGTTAACAGTCGGGACACAACAATAACAACAAGTAGAATGTTGGCAGCATCTGCTAGCAGCTAGACTAATAAGTATGGAAAAATTGCCCTTTCTCATATTTTGAGCATATGAATCAGCAGAAGGTTGGTTGAGGTGGAAGGTTTAATGCATTTCCCTAACCCTATTCTGGATTTCATTCTCTGATGAGTGGGTAGAAGATAGAAGAGAGAGAATCTAATCCAACGTGCTGTCAGCCAACTATCTCACTCCCTACTACCCCATGAACCTGAAGATAGGCCAAATAGGTTTGAGAACAACATTACAGGTCATACAACACCAATACCATGGGGTGTGCTTGTTCTACACTTAAGGTGATGTATGAACTCACTGACCATAGCCTAGCGTTTTATACAGCCACCATGGTTTAATTCTGTCCAGGAACTCAAGATCAGGAGACCAACTCCTCAGAAAGGCTACAACTACTTTTAGTGAAAATGACTATAACAGCTAAATCTTGCAAGTCCAATTGTGCTGTTCCTGCTCCTCCTCCTCCTCCTGAGTCACTTCCAAATGTTATCTTGTTCTGGGCTTTAAAAAAGAAAATCCTTCAGCTCCTTTTGCCCAGGCAATAAATTCTGACATAATAATAATAATAATAATAATAATAATAATAATAATAATAATAATAATAATAATAATTATTATTATTATTATTATTATTATTATTATTATTATTATTATTTTATTTATATACCGCCCTTCTCCCGAAGGACTCAGGGCGGTGAACAGGGCAAGTATAAAAAATACAGAGATACAAAAGTTAAAAGGGATTAAATACCGGTATATGCCCAACTAAAAACAGTAAATACAAATATTAAAATAACAATAAAAACCGTTGCTCTACAGGGGTGTCCAATGGCTGACTGTGGAATTATGGGCGTTGAAGTCCACAAGTCATAAAGTTGCCAAGGTTGCACACCCCTGCTCTACAATATGTGGTGTCTTATAGTGTAGTAATGCTATACTACAAACAGAAAGATCTCCTGTTTGCTGCTTTGTACGGTATGTTCCTTCCTTTTGAGGGAAGGAACATACACAACAGCATCTTATTTTCTGTTGGTTTCTATTTTCTAACCCAGGTATTCAAAAGACTGGACTTTTTTAAAAAAATGCATCATTTTCTAATCACTTAAAGAAAACAGACAAGGATGCGTCTCTTGGCAAGCTGTAAATTGCTCATTTGATAGTCAATTTCACTAGTGAATTGATCCTAATCCCATCATTGCCGACAGAGAGCTGTTTGGGTGAATTTTTCCTTCTCATATTAGAGCCATACATCCTTCCTTTTCCCTAAAAACAACTTTATTAGAAAGAAATGCACGTTTCTAAAATAGGGGGAAAGGGATCAGAAAGGAGAGCTTAAGCTGGTTGACTTATGCTGATCTTTAATGAAAGATAATCTAGATTTTTAAAAAAATGCACTGGAAAAAGACAACTATATTTATCAACGGTTAGCCTATACACAATTAGTAGAAGGCTATAAATTGGATAAAAAAATGTTTTTGCAAATAACAAAAAAAAACCAGACATTGAAAGGGACTTGTGTACTAATGACAAGTCACGCATCTTTCCTGTGCAAAAAAAACAAAACAGTTTTGTAAACACTGAAAAGTTTTGTATTTGGCAGAAAATGAAACTCATGGATACTAGAAAGGGTTATCATCAAAGTAGCCAGAGGGAAAAATAAAAGGGGTTTTTTTTCCATAGAAAGTAGAGTCAGAAGGCTGTGTTGGATCTATCACCATGTGTTTCAAGAGTAAGGTGGTCAAAACATTAAGGAGACATTATGCTAATGAAGAAATAGTTGAGAAGCACATTCAAGAAGGCATGTCACATAGTTAGCATGTTGCAAGAATTCAAGTCATGATTTCCACATCCATGGGACTCATGTATCTTGTGCAAGAAGTAGGTGATTGCTCAGCCTTACCTTAATTAGACAAATTTCTTGTATGCATCTTTTTCTGAAAAAAACACCCATTTTGCTTGTTATGCTAGAAGACCCGTTTGGCAGGTTAGTGTTATTGTGGAAGAATATTTACATTTTCAGTAACACAAAACCTGATACCTAAGAAATATTTTCCACCTGCAACTCTCTGTGAGCCATCCCACACACGCTCTGAAAGCTTTTCACTATCTGTCAAAACATGGCTTTTGATGCAATAAAGACTATAATTATTGAGCATTTACGGGAAATAATATTTTCCCTCTGGTATGTGCTATAACGATTGTTAACATGCGAGTACGAATGTTAATGAAAAGGGGGAAAAAACACACACTCCACCTTTATGTATCTAAAAACAGAAGAGGATTTTTTTAATACTCATGCAAATGACAATATAATAAAAGTGTAGATTGGGTTGAGAAGCTAAACTGAAAAGCGAGTGTCAATCAGACAAAGGTTTCATGTTATTTTAAACCACAAAAGCAACACTGTTTTGAAAGTAAGGCTTAGAAACAGAGATGTAAATTAAGTTCCCGAGTGTAAACAACATTTTTTGTCTGTATATATTTATACATTTTTGAGTAGATGGGTGGATAAGTAACGAATCTTTTTGATACCAAAATATAAGTCCACTAAATACATGAAAATGAAATGAACAATATAGAGCATGCATCCTAGTAGCTTTGTCAACTGACAGATTGCTGGGATCTCTTGAATGTCTGTTGCAATGAAAGTTGGATTGGATGTGTCTGGAACTGAGGATGAAAGATGATACTGGACTGGCTATCCTTCAAGAAGGATTGAATTGAGGAACAGTATCTCTAACAGACACTAAACAAAATAAAAATAAAAAATAGCCCACTTTTTAAAAAATAAAACTAAAAATTGGGGTATTGTAATTAACAGCCTACTTCTTCATGAAACATCTGGGTGGACTTTTGCCTACCATCTCAAGAAGACAGAAATACAACTCAAGAGATTCTTTCAGAATTCTGGATCTTCTTCTCCTGAAGAAGTAGCCCTGGTATGCTACAAGACACATAACCTGGATAGATCCACCTCCCTTAGCACCATACCTTAGAACAAAGAATCATAGGGCTGGAAGGGACCTCAGGGGTCTTCCAGTCCATCCCCCTACTCAAGGCAGGAAACATTACACCATCTTGGTCAAATGGTTGTCCAGTCTATTTTAGAAAACCTCCAGTGATGGAGCACCCACAACTCCAGGAGGAAAGCTATTCCACTGATTAACTGTTCTCACTGTCAGAAAATTTCTCTTTATTTCTAGTTCAGGGGTCTTCAAACTTGGCCCTTTTATGACTTGTGGACTTCAACTCCCAGAATTCCTCAGCCAGGCATGTTGGCTGAGGAATTCTGGGAGTTGAAGTCCACAAGTCATAAAAGGACCAAGTTTGAAGATCCCTGTTCTAGGTTGTATCTCTCCTTAACAAGCGTTCACCCATTCCTTTTTGTCCTGCCCTCTGGTGCTTGGAGAATAAGTCTGTCCCCTCTTCACTGTGGCAGCCCCTCAAGTACTGGAAGACAGTTATCATGTTCCCCCTAAACCTTCTCTTTAATAGACTAGACATATCTAGCTCTCTCAACTATTCATCATATAATTTAGACTCCAGATCCTTTATTATCTTTGTTAGTCTTCTCTGCACAGGGTCTCAACAGCAATGATCATTATAAGTCTCCAAGATTCATCTCAACTGCAAAGTCCATGCCAAATCCTTACAGGTAGAGCCCTTTAAAAAAAATCTGATAAATACATAAACCAGTTAATGGGATAGATTTACTGTATGCAAATTACTATTGATCTCTTTGGCAGCACAACTAATAAAACCTTTCCTTGCACATGCTCTGACTTGTGCATGTTTAAGCAAATCATCTCTAAATCAACCAAGGGCCAAGCCGCCAGAAAAAGGAGGGGGAAGTTTGAACAATTAATTATTCGGTGTCCCCTTCCTCCACATCTCAGCAAAAGTGAAAAAGTGAGTAGTATAGGAAGTCCATGTTTTAAGGAGAAAAAGTACTGGTGCATTCGGAAGAGTCAAATCCAAGTCTAAGAAAACGGGCCTCCATAGTGATTCCTAAGTCTTGCTTTTCAAGGGAGCTGGAGGCTAAGACATATGAAGAATGGTTCAGGAATTGGGTATGTCTGAAAAGAAGGACTAAGAACAATTGGTATCAAAATATTTATTTTTTTAATTTATTTAAAATATTTACAATTGCCACCCATCTTTCAGCCAGTGGTGCTACATTGGAGAATCAGGCAGATTGCTAAGTGGCCCCAAGGGAATAATAATAATAATAATAATAATAATAATAATAATAATAATAATAATAATAATAATAATGATGATGATGATGATGATGATGATGATGTTGTGTGGTCTTACCAAGGCATTGTAAAGTGGTATTAGTACTTCACGTGATCTTGATTCTATCCCTCTGTTAATGCAGCCTAGCACCGGGCTGGGTTTTTTGGCAGCTGCAGCACATGGCTGGCTCATATTGAAGTGATTGTCCACTAGGACTTTGAGATCCCTTTCACAGTTACTACTATTGGGCAAGGTACCACCTACAGTATACTATACCTGTGCATTTGGTTTTTCTTGCCTAATTTTTTTTTATTTTTTTTATTTTAATCCCATTTATATCCCGCCCTTGTCCGAAGACTCAGGGCGGCTTACAATCTAAGAAGCACAAATCAATGTGCTTAGCAATAGCCTTCATTCTATGTATATACCTGCTTATTAGGACTTTCGCCCCCCCAGCGGCATTATTACAAAGTTAGCTTATTGCCCCCAACAATCTGGGTCCTCATTTTACCTACCTCGGAAGGATGGAAGGCTGAGTCAACCTTGAGCCTGGTGGGATGCGAACCTGCAATAATTGCAGGCAGCTGGTGTTACTTAAGGAGGCATTAGCCCACTGCTCCACCAAGGCTCTATGTAGAACCTTACTTTTTTTCACCACTGAATTTCATTTTGTTAGATAGCGTCCCAATGTTCATTATTTTTGAGCTTTGAAGTAAATGATGTTGCCATCTAAAGAAGGTGTGACATCCTGTGCCAAACCCTTATGCATTTGCGTGCCAAATTACGGTGCAGGTGTCCTTGTATGGACATTCTTAAAGAGTAATGTTTGGGGCAATTGATTAGCTCTATTTGGCTGCTTGGAGAGTTAAAGCGAGGGAGGATCTCTAACTCAGGAGGAATGACATTTCAAAAGAGAAGGGTGCTAAAAAGTAGGAGGAAATTGGGGGTGGGATGCTCTGCTGTGGGATCAGGTGCTCCTTATGTTTGAGAAAACCCTTCGCTTTTGATGCAGGGGGGGGGAAAGAGAAGGAAGCGGGGAGCAGAGGAAGGAGAAGAATAGGCCCAGAGCGCCTTCAGTTTTTTTTTTTTGCCAAGAAAAATTCCTCTGAAAAGAAGCAATGAGGCTAAGAGAGAAATAAATGCTGAAGAAATGACAATCGTTCTTCTGTCAGGACCCGTGACCGCTCCCAGTGCTGATAAGATCCAGCATGTGTCAGTTGTCAAGTGTCTCTTGTCACACTTCAATGTGAACTTTGCAGCAAAAGGGGGACAAGAGGCAGCCAAGGGGAAAATGGCACAGCTCCAAAGGACTTGCGCACTCAGTGTGACACCATTTCCATTTTACATTCCAGAGGACTTTCTCGGTGGTCCCCTGAATACAATTATTCTCACCTAATAAAAGCAACATATGCTAAGTCAATTAAAAGATTTTATTATGGACCCGTTCACTGTATTCTATTTTAGACAAGAGGCGCAAGCAGGCGAGGGTGGCGGAAGGGACGACAGAAAAGTCTTGAGGAAGAAGAAGCCAGAAGAAAGATGAAGGAGACAAGCGAGGCCATCTTTTCCAAACAGGAATTTCTGAAAGGGGTTGAATCCCAACGGGATTTGGATATCCAGCATATCTAGAAGGCACCAGGTTAGGGAAGGCTTATAATGGCTTATAAGGTGATTGGTACCTCGCCAAGGAGAACATTTCCAGCCGTTCAGATGCTTGCTTGCTTCTTTCTTCCCTTCTCACCTTTTTCTTCTCGTGCATCACACCCTTCAAGAGGTAAACCTCAGGCACTTTGGTGTCTTTACCCTGAGAAAACCCAAATTTAAAGGCCTAGATTTAAGTCTTCTTAGTTGCTACCTTAGCGGATAATCCTAACCCAATCAATGTAGCAGAGATGTGAAGAAGAGGTCGGGAGTTAGTGCAGGGTTCATAAAAACAAAACAAAACAAAACACCATAGCTTCAAAGGAGGACATAAAACTGAGTATAGCTTCTCTGACAACACTGATTGACTGATCACATGGTACTTATAACCCAAATGTCTCTGGGGACAGCATCCAATAAAGCTAAATGTGAACAGTATAAAAATAGCAATTGCACTTGTGTTCTACATTTAGGCAGGAAAAATCAAATGCACAGGTATAGTATAGGTGGTACCTTGCTCAATAGTAGTAACTGTGAGAGAGATTTCGGAGTCCTAGTGGACAATCACTTAAATATGAGCCAGCACTGTGCTGCAGCTGCCAAAAAAGCCAACACAGTGCTAGGCTGCATTAACAGAGGGATAGAATCAAGATCGCGTGAAGTACTAATACCACTTTACAATGCCTTGGTAAGGCCACACCTGGAATACTGCATCCAGTTTTGGTCACCACGATGTAAAAAAGATGTTGAGACTCTAGAAAGGGTACAGAGAAGAGCAACCAAGATGATTAGGGGGCTGGAGGCTAAAACATATAGGGAACGGTTGCTGGAATTAGGTATGTGTAGTTTAACGAAGAGAAGGGCAAGGGGTGACATGATAGCAGTGTTCCAATATCTCAGGGGCTGCCACAAAGAAGAGGGAGTCAAGCTATTCTCCAAAGCACCTGAAGGCAGGACAAGAAGCAACGGATGGAAACTAGTCAAGGAGAGAAGCAACCTGAAACTAAGGAGAAACTTCCTGACAGTTAGAACAATTAACCAGTGGAACAACCTGCCTCCAGAAGTGGTGAATGCTCCAACACTGGAAGTTTTTAAGAAGAGACTGGACAGCCATTTGTTTGAAATGGTATAGGGTTTCCTGCCTGAGCAGGGGGTTGGACTAGATGACCTCCAAGGTCCCTTCCAACTTCTTCTTCTTCTTCTTCTTCTTCTTCTTCTTCTTCTTCTTCTTCTTCTTCTTCTTCTTCTTCTTCTTCTTCTTCTTCTTCTTCTTCTTCTTCTTATTATTATTATTATTATTATTATTACTATTATTATTATTATTGACTTATATACCACTTCACAGTGCTTTACAGCCCTCTCTAAGTGGTTTACGGAGTCAGCCAATTGCCCCCAACAATCTGGGTCCTCATTTTACTAACTTCAGAAGAATGTAAAGCTGAATCAACCTTGAGTCGGTGAGAATCGAACTGCTGCAGCCAGCAGTCAGCAGAAGTAGCCTATAGTACTGCATTCAAATCACTGTGCCACCAGGGCTCTTAATAACTTGTTTTTGAGGTTGCACTAATGATGTTACCTCGTTTAGTAATGAAATGTCTGCAAGAAAACAGCCAAGCTTAGAGAGCACCAAGGATGCCACAATGAGTTCTTTACAAGCAAGGTAAAGATTTCACTTCTGTCTTCCACACAGCCATTCAGATGTTTTAGGAAGCAAGGACCATCCTTCTCCCATTCCAATACTTATTTGAATTATACTATAGTGTAGTTAGGGACGCAGTGGCTCAGTGGGTTAGGACGCTGAGCTTCTTGATCAGAAGGTTGGCAGTTTGGCGGGTCGAATCCCTAGTGCCGCATAGCAGAGTGAGTGCCTGTTACTCGTCCCAGCTTCTGCCAACCTAGCAGTTTGAAAGCATGTAAAAATGCAAGTAGAAAAATAGGGACCACTACGGTGGGAAGGTAACAGCGTTCCGTGCGCCTTTGGCGTCATGCCGGCCACATGACCACGGAGACGTCCTCGGACAAGCGCTGGCTCTTCGGCTTTGAAACGGAGATGAGCACCGGCCCCTAGAGTCGGAAATGTCTAGCATGCATGTGTGGGTCCGGAATACCTCGGGGACCACCTGCTGCCGGCGTCAACTCCCCTCCGCCCTGTGCGTTCCCACAGAGAGGGCCTCCTCAGGGTGCCTCCAGTCAGAGAATGCCGGCTGGTGGCCCCCAGGGGGAGGGCCTTCTCTGTGGGCGCCCCGGCTTTGTGGAATCAACTGCCGGTGGAGCTCCGGATGGCACCGGATCTCAGCTCCTTCCGGCGCGGGTTAAAGACCCACCTGTTTGAACAAGCTGGCCTGGCCTGATGGGGAGTTAATTTGGGTTTTAAATATTTGTATATTTTATTGTTTTATCTTGGGCATTAATTTAATTCTATTTTAACTTTTGTAGTTTTGTACTTTTATCATATGCCCTGTTCACCGCCCTGAGTCCCTTGGGAGAAGGGCGGTATAAAAATTTAATAAAAACTAAAACTAAACTAAAATTTACCTTTATACTGTGTTGTAGCAAATGGCAAATGGCATTTGTTCATTGAAGCCTGGTATGGAATTTTAGTAAAACTACCATAAACTTCTCTCTAAGCAAAATCTGGTCCCCAATGCAAAGCCTGAAAGCATCCCTAGGATTAGCTTAAGGTTTACAGCTGCTACTTCTCAAGAGAATCCAGGACTGCACCCGAGTTGATAACGCTTTCTAAGATTTGTTGCCTTCTGAAGTTGCCTATCAGTGATCCAGTCTTTCTTGTGTGTTCTTCTCTCCTCCCTTTCAGTGGATTTGAGAGACTAGGCCAAGGGTAGGCAACCTCGGCTTTTTTATGACTCATGGACTTCAACTCCCAGAATTCCTGAGTCAGCTAAGCTGACTCAGGAATTCTGGGAGTTGAAGCCCATGAGTCATAAAAGAACCGAGGTTGCCTACCCCTGGACTAGGCTAACCTTCCCTCTGTATCTACCCATTTACCAGCTTTGCAGGTATGGTATCTGTAAGCTCTCAAATACGAACTGAAAGAGAAGAACCCATTGGAGAGAATTATGGCATTTCTCATTTCATCTCGATTCCCCAAATTATTTTCATCTCTCAGCTCTTAAAAAGCAGCCAAATCCTACTCCCTGTCCTTTTCAAATCGATTTTATTTTTTCCCCCCAATCGGAGGCTCACCAACAATTCGATGCGGCAACTCTCGTGGTGGCTTTAAGATGGCATTGAAAGGCAGTGTTTTGCACTGTTGCCCTGAAAACATCTTTCCACCCGCCCCTAGGAATAAAGAGAGGGAAATCAACACCTGAAACGTAGGTAGTTCTAAAAACAGCCTTAATTTGCTTAGACTGAACGCGTTTCACAGGAGAGCAAGGAGCAGAAAACATTATGAAAATATCCAAGAGGACTGGTAATTGAGTTGATTAGGATGACCTTGGTTATGAAGGTAATAGAAGAGCGAACCGGGCGCTTAGATTTGAGTTATAACCCTGCACCTTTTTTTTTCTTTTTCCAGTCGGGGATGTAAATCGCTTGAATTAAATTTAAGTAGCCTCCTTGTGAAAAGCATTCAGGACTAGTGTGGTAGGCCTGCTGGTTCTTTTCAAGCTCACGGGGTAGAAAAAAAAAAGCAGGGACAAAAGAGAAAATGATGAAGTTTACTCTTCCCTGGCAGTTTTTCTCCAGTAGAAGTTTCTGGTGTCAGTGAGAATTATACAAAATGAACGAACAGGAAGGATCTCCTTCCACCTATGAAGTCAATGGGAGGCTTCCCTCCCCCCACCCGGCCTTTCCTGTTTTGAGCATGTTGAGGTTGAAATTTTCGCTGTTCAACCCGAAGAGGGTTTTTTTTTTAAAAAAAATGTTTAACAATTGAGAATTGTTTATATTATTAAGCACCGTTCGTGCTTTTTTTTGCTGCGATCCTGAATTGCAGACACTTTTAATGTTATTTTGCATAATCAAGTGGCCATTTCTGGTCAATTTTGAAACTGTGGAAAAGTGACCACTTAGAAGGAAAAATCAGCGGAGTAAATATATTGACATCACGCAAAATTGTTTGGGTAAGGAGCAAGGCTTAAGAGGGCGACAAAGGTTTGTGCAGCCCTTTGTGTGGTTGTCAAATGGGATCAAGAAGGACTCCACAACCCTGAGCTACATTGTTTCTCTTCTAGTAGACTTAAATATTTTATAATATTCTCCTGGCATGCCTAATACAGGTAGTTCTCGCCTTACAACAGCTCATTTAGGGACTGTTAGAAGCTACAATGGCACTGAAAAAGTGACTTCTGATCGTTTTTTGCACGTATGACCCATGCAGTTTCCTCGTGGTCATTTGATCAAAATTCAGATGCTTGGCAACTGACATGTACTTATGACAATTGCAGTGTCCCAGGGTCATGTAACCATCTTTTGTGACCTTCTGACCAGCAAAGTTACTACTGTCTGACAACCATGTCACTAACTTAGCAACTGCAGCAATTCACTCAACATCTGTGACAAGAAAGGTTGTTAAGTTGTGGCAAACCTTACTTAACAAATGTCTCAATTAGCAGCAGAAACTGTGGGTCCGGTTGTGGTTCTAAGTCGAGGGCTACCTGTAATTGTTTGAGGAACACAAATGCTATGCAGAATGTACTTTTGATAATATTGGTTTATAGCAGTAACATCACAAGATATCAAAACAGTCTCGTAAGAAATTGTCTTTAAAAAAAAAACAATAATCCAGGCACATCATTTCCACTTGTTTCCATAGAGAAAGGGCAGAGAGGGACCTTGGAGTCCTAGTGAACGATCACTTGACTATGAGCCAGAAGTGTGCAGCAGCCGCCAAAAAAAGCCAATACAATCCTGGGTTGTTTAAACGGAGGCATAAAATCAAGATCACACAAAGTATTAGTACTGTTTTATAAAACCCTAGTAATACTGGAATACTGCAGCCCATTTTGGTCGCCATACTACAAAAAAGATGTTGAGACTTTGGGAAAAGTTCAGAGAAGAGCAACTAAGATGATCAAAGGGCTGGAGACTAAAACATATGAAGAATGGCTGCAGGAATTGGGTTTGGGTAGTCTAAAGAAAAGAAGAAATAGGGGAGACATGATAGCAGTATTCCAGTATCTAAGGGGGTGCCACAAAGAAGGGGGGGGTGTCACGCTATTCTCCAAAGCACCAGAGGGAAGGGACGAGAAACAATGGTTGGAAACTGACCAAAGAGAGAAACAACCTGGAATTAAGGAGAAACTTCCTGACAGTGAGGACAATTAACCAGTGGAACAGCTTGCCTCCAGAAATCGTGGGCGCTCCATCACCAGAGGTTTTTAAGAAGAGGCTAGAGAGTCACTTGTCTGAGATGGTATAGGTTCTCCTGCTTGAGCAGGGGGCTGGACTAGAAGACCTCCAAGGTCCCTTCCAGCTTTATTCTATTCTATTGTAGAATCCAACCAGATTATTTCTAAGACCTATAGGCAATACTTAAGTGCAATATCCTAATTCTTTTTATACCCCAAATCAAAACCCAACACCTAAGTAATTCATTACCCTAATCTCAAGAAGAAACCTTGAACTATTGAGCAGAGGCCAAATGTTTAGGATGTGACATATATGTATACAAAAGTCTGGAAGCAAATTCTCAACTGCTGAGAGACCTTACAAGAAAGAATTTCATTAAGTAGCTGTTGACATCTCCATTCTCAGTGTGACACTAAGCACTATTAAGAGACTGATTTCCAATTGTATTTCAACAAGAGATTGAATTTGGTATGCGCAAACCCTCCTGGATATTTGAGGTTCATGTTTGGGGGTTCGGGAACGAAGAAGAGATAGGTGGGGTTTGATGACAAATGTATGATAGAAACCACAGTGTGAACACAGAATCAGACAGCCAATTAATTTTGACACCCATGAGAAACAGACAGCAAGAAGAAAACAGAACTTTATTTCCTAATTCAAATTCAGACTTTTCAGTCTATCTGTACCATTATGCAGGTGAATCTAGGAACAGAATCCCCAAATGTACTATGAAATGCAGATTTCTTTTTTTTTTTCTTCTTAGGGACAATTTCGTTCTTTACTTTTGCTCTCCTTTTTTGGTAGTACAGATTTCCCCAAGTAGACATATGTAAACCTAAGTAGGTCTGAAAGAGTTTGAAGGCATGTTTTTTGACTAACAAAATTTATGAAAAGGCACAAGAGGATGGAAAAGATGCTAGCAGATGCCTCCTGATTTTTTTTTTTTTGATACCATAGAATAACATGGCTCTCTTCCTCCAATGTCTACGTAGGTCTGGTCCAATTTGGTAGCCACATTAGTATGGAAAAAGAAACCCTCAGCAAAATCATCCACGTCTATTTTGTTTCCCAGCTTTTCTTAACATATGTGTCTTTTTCTTACAATTCCTTCCAAGTTATGTAGTTTTTTTAATGCAAATTCCAGGAGAAACGTGATGTTTTACAGTTCCCTGGGATAGTGTTATTTTTGATGATATTTCTCAACGGTTGCTTCTTAAGCTTACCTTTCTTCCCTACAAAATCTGTTCAAAAACCTACTGTACTACTTTCCCTATGCAAGTTTCAGAAACCTAAATTCTATTTCAGATACATCTTCCTCAAGCCAAAGACTTTAGGGTGGTAGATTTCTGAAGGCAGATGGGAACAAGCTTCAGTCAACGTTACGGCTCGTGCTGTGGTGAAAACTGTTTTGTAGGTCTTGAAAATCCATAATCCATAACAGTGAATTTATTTACATCCTGACTCCTAACCACCTTTCAAATTTGATTAATTTCTCTCTCTTTTTATTTCCTCAAACGCATTAGGCAAAATTTCTATAATATCCATTTAATAGCTAATTTCCAGGGGTGTCCTCAGAGTATAGTAAAGTCAAGATGGCAGCTGGTGTAGTACAATCAAAGCTTCACTTTTTATGAGTGTCATGTCTGCAACACACATAAAAAACAGGTGAAAATTTGATGCCATTGTTACAGTCACCATCTTGATATTTTTTTTTACTATAGCCTGCAGACACCCAATATATTATGTACTTTTGGTGTAACTCAAATCTGGTAGCCTGTTAGTTACAGAATACAGAGTAACAGAACCTTGGAGGTCCTCTAGTCCAACCTCCTGCCCAAGCAGAAGACCCTAAACCATTTTGGACAAAATGACTATCCACTCTCTTAAAACCCTCCAGTGTTGGAGCACCCACACCTTCTGAAGGCAAGCCATTGCACTGATTAATTATTATCATCGTCAGGAAAATGATAGTTCTTAGTTCTAGCTTGGATCTCTTTTTGGTAAGTTTGCACCCATTGTTTCTTGTCCAGCCCGCAGGTGCTCTGAAAAATAAGTTGACCTCTTCTGGGTGGCAGCCCCTCAAATATTAGAAGAGTACTATCATGACACACTTAGTCCTTCTGTTTGTTACACTAGACATTCCTAGTTCCTGCAACTGTTCTTCATATGTTTTAGCCTCCAGACCCCTAATCATTTTTGCTGTTCTTCTCTGCACTTTTTCTAGAGTCTCAACATCTTTTTTGCATTGTGGTCACTAGCTCAGTCACCTACCTATTCTCTAAACGCTTAACGTGACATACACAATGTTGTGGAGAAGGCAGGATTGAAGAAAATTGAATCGAAATAAAGGGATTGGCCCCAAATAAATTTCTGACAGCTGAGAATAGATTTGAACTTGGGTGGTCTTTCCCTTGATTAACTCTAACCGATATGTATCATTAGGACACCCACTTACGCGTCATTCCATAACTGTTAAGTTAGCTAGATAATGTAGGCAGATGCCCTCTTAAGTTAGAAGATAAGGAAGAGGAGGAATGACAATGGGACCCTTGTTTTCCATCTCTGCTCTAAAGTAATGTTCTATAATTGCAATAAATAGTTTCTTTTCCCCATGCCCAAAGATAATTGCATCACACTTGAGTTGGGAGCACCAAAGTACTTCCGGGTTGAAAGGATTAGCTGGTGCCGTCACCAAAGGTGGGATTCAGCTGGTTCACTCCAGTTCAGCAGAACTGGTAGCTAATTTTTTGTTGCCCAGGCCCAGAACAGACTTCCGGAAGCGACATCCACACAGAGAACCGGTTGTTCACATATTTGAATCCCACCACTGGACATCACCATTGCCCAGGGACACCCAGTTGGGGGTTCCTTTCATGTCCCCAACAGGAGCTGAAGCAAAGGACGGGAGCTCACCCTGTCCCATGGTAGCACTTGGGTCCTGAACGCAGAGTTGCTAACTTCTAACCCAGCCTCTTAAACCCATGATCTACCATGCTCCCCAAAGAGAATACTGAATTATTATTCCCAGCAACCATCATCCTTGGTCCTCTCTCCTGTTCTAAATCAGGGGTCTCCAAACTTGGTAACTTTAAGATTTGTGGACTTCAACTCCCAGAATTCCCCAGCCAGCCTGTTCTAAATCATCATAAGAACTTAAAATGCCCATTACAATGGCAATCCAACCCCAGGAGCCATGGGTCTCCAAGAAAGGACAGTCCATATGTTTCCAAGCTGCCCAGGAAATGGGATATAAATCTGGATTCCCTGCTGTGAAATGTCAACCTGTAGAGAAAACCAAACCCTCTTTTGTGTAGTGGACAACAGACGGGATTTCATCCAGCAACAGTCCGAGGGGTGTGTGAGTTGCTATAGGCAACCTCCTCCTTTATTGCTGAACATAAAGAACTTAGAACTGCTGAGTTTAACTTGCTCACCCCATAATTAAGTCGGGGCATCAGGGACTGCCAGCCAAGTGCAAAGCGAAAACAAAAGAACCGTGTCCTCCAAAATTATTCAGTGGTTGCTATTATTCCTGTGATCCTTGCTATTATTATTATGATTATTAGTCGATCCTTTAGACCAGTTCTGGGCCAGAGCTGCAGAGATACTGTTTTTAACAGCAGCTTCAGAGATTGCAGATGTTGATCGGCAGACGGTATCCCAGCGATGGGAGAACTTCTGCCAGGAATGACTTTGGTATCCGAGGCCTAAGTAAGTAGGAAAGGACCAAAGTCAGTAAAGGCTTTTATCATTTGCCCTGCTTAATAAGCCATTTGGGTCCCTCAGTGCTTTATCAAGCAGCTAAAGAGCGAGTCTCTCATTTTCAGGCTTGGATAGAGAGGGCACGCATGTGCGCGTCTCCCAGCATTTAAAGAAGACAAGAGGAGAACGTGAGTCCCCGGTTTTGCTCCAGGGGTTCAGGAGAGCCCAGATGGCCACATCTCCCTGGCTCTGTCATCCTGCTTGCTGACCCTACAGCAACCAGGCTCTGACCACCAAATGCGAGCAGAATAAATTATCCCTGACACTCCAATATTTAATTATGCAGCTGTCAGAGCAGTCCTTTTGAAATTCATTTTAATAAAGTGGGAACTTTTTTTTTTTGCCTTTCAAGGTGAGAGTCATGAAAGTCACCTTCTGTGTCAGCCTGAGGTCTCCACCAGTTTTTTTCCCCACCCTCTCTTTTTCCCCGCTCTCTCTCTCTCTCTCTCTTCTCAAAGTCTGTCATTTGGACTGATAGAAAGACCAGATAACAGGTCCAGTTGCCTTCCCCCCCCCAGCCCACCCTCTCTAACATGTACACACTCCTCCCTCCCTTTTCCCGAATGAACATCCTTCATTTAAAGCCGCAATAATGAAAACCTCAAAGTCAAGCATGAAGCCACAAGGGCAGCGTGTCACATCTGGGAAAGTGTGGTGAGAGACGAGAAAGAAAGGGTAAAATTCATTCTGTGTTACAAGAGCTGTAATTTAGAAGCAGTCATTGGCAACTCACCTCTGGCTGGGCAAACCCAGAACTTTTTACCAGTTGCAAGGAAGGCAGGAATGTTAGAGGTTGTAGACGTGGTGGCGATGGAGAGGAGGTCATGGCAATAAGATTGATGATGATAATAACATCTCAGTTCTGAGCAACACCTGGTCAAAATTGTCTGGCTTTGGAGGCTAAGAAGACAGAACTGGACCTAGTTATAGGTAGGACCTCGGGTTATAACCAATCTGTTTAGCAACAGCGTGAAATTGCAACAGCACTGAAAAAAAAAGTGACTCACACTTAGGACCATTACAGCATCCCCACGGTCAGGTGATCAAAATTCAGACACTGGGCAAGTGGTTTCACATTTATGACGGTTGCAGTGCCCCGGGGGTCATGTGATCACCTTTCGCAACCTTCTGACAAGCAAAGTCGATGGGGAAGCCAGAGTCACTTACTTGTGACTATATTAGTAACATGTTAAGTTACCTGTTACTAACTTAACAATTGCAGAGATTCACTTAGTAGGAGACATTATGGTGTCAATTGTTGTCGTAAGTCGAGGACTAGCTGTACCTACTACTAGCCTAAATGGAGAGCTAACTATGCATTCCCCGTTAATAAATAAATAAATAACAGGACGATGTCAAGCAACATTCTTTGTTGATCAGGGAGAACATCGTCCCAGTTCTAAACATTTCTTGACCATTTATGATCTTAACTTGCTGCATATCATTCTATTACTTATTGTAAGCCCACCTATGTATGTTGCAGATTACAGTTGTTTATTTCACCTGTCCACCCACTCAATGTGTTTGGAGAGCTAATGTATGGCTCCATCCTTCATCTGGCTCTGACATAATCAGAATAAGGTTTGCAAAGGAGAGCTTCCCTCCAGGTATATGCCTATATCTCTCCACATAACCAGAGGTTTTGCAGATGTTCTGCCAGAAACATTGCTGTTTCAGTTAGAACCCTGTAGCAGAACCATCAAATTGAATTATTAGGAGCTATAGCAAGGGGTAAGCTAGAGAGGTTCCTTCCTTCCTTCCTTCCTTCCTTCCTTCCTTCCTTCCTTCCTTCCTTCCTTCCTTCCTTCCTTCCTTCCTTCCTTCCCTCCCTCCCTTCTCTTTCTTTCTTTCTTTCTTTCTTTCTTTCTTTCTTTCTTTCTTTCTTTCTTTCTTTCTTCTTTCTTTCTCTTTCTCTCTTTCTTTCTTTCTCTTTCTTTCTTTCTCTTTCTTCTTTCTTTCCTTCCTTTCCTTTCTTCTTCCCTCCCTCTCTTTCATCACACCCAACTTAAATATGTACTTTTTAACAGCAAACAATGCACATAGAAAAAATATGTAAAATCCATTAGCCATTAAAATAATTGAATGAAAGGGGGGGTGGAAATTCAAGGAATATATGCTAAACGGTATGGAACTCCTATCCTTGAAGGCAAAAAAAAAAAAAAGAACATTATGTTGACCGAGAAGCAGTTCATGGAGACTTGAGAAATCATAGAGTGATGTTGGGATCAGTAAAGAAGGGAAGGGGTTTTGGAGAAAAAGATGTAGGGTCTCCTGCTTAAGCAGTGGGCTGCTTAACTGATCTGAATGTCTCTCTCTCTCTCTCTCTCTCTCTCTGTGTGTGTGTGTGTGTGTGTGTGTGTGTGTGTGTTAATTCCTTGCTTTTTATTTCCCCCAGCCTCACAATTTCAACCCTTGGCAAACTTAAATGCAATATTCCAGAAATTTTCTGATGAATGGTGCACTAGAAACTACAGTGGAAGCTTTGCACGTTAAGCCATGTTCTTATGACAGTCTTTCTTTGTGTAGATCCCAATAGATTTATAGTGTGTTTGGTGGAATCACATTTGTCAATGATTTGGCATGGAGCAATAATTGCAGAACAAAACATTAAACACACACACACACACACACAGAGAGAGAGAGAGAGAGAGAGAGAGAGAGAGAGAGAAATCCCTGCAGCAAATGAAAGTGTTGTCTCATACACATAATGACAGAGTTTAAATCACTTAAATTATCAATTCTGAAGTATGCAGAAGGACAATCTGAAGACCCAAAACCTGGTGATACAAAAGCTCCAATGCATTCTGATTTTAACTAAAAAATTCAGACAGAACTGTCCAGAAATTACTTCTCAACAGAATAAACCTTAAGGAATAAAAACCAATCTAAGCACCATCCTAAAGAATCCTGCTTATTATTCAATGCATTTTTCCCCAGAAGTTTGTAAAATACAGAGTTAATGGGTCATTCTTGCCTTGATATAGCATTCTCTTTCACTGATGAATCTTCAGCATAAGAAGCAACATTAACAAACATACACCAAACCTTCCTGGTGAAAGAAAATAATAATAATAATGAAAGAAATCAGGGGGAGGGTAAGAAAGATAATTTAATATGCAGATAGTTACTTCTTTTGACCCAGCCTGGCTGAGAGGCAAATTACATTAGAAAATGACATGCTATTCATCTCACAAGTAGTTGCAGGAACATTTAGCTAATTAAATGATTAATAAATTTAACACTGCTTTATAATTTCATTTAGCCATGTTGGAAATCACACGGTGCGCTGCGTGTGCACCGAATAAGATTAGGTGGGAGTAGAAGAATTCACCAGCTGCCCTGATAATTGAGATTAGTCTATTACTATGGTGACCTTTTTAACTTTTATATTCTCTTGTTAAAGTGGAATAAAATTTTATTCACTTTTAAGGAATATTTACTTAGCGAAAATTTGCATGAATTTAAAAGAAATGACACGCTAAGAGGCTTACTGGCGGGGCGATGGCCCTTCCTCTTCAAATTAAGATTTTGCATTGACTTTGTTTCCATCTATCAGGCATGTTGTGTTATCCTGTAGAATGTTTGCGTGTGGAGTTTATCTTTACCACAAAAAATGAAGCAATGCCATTCATCCTTTTGGAAGACAGCAGGCCAATTTAATGGGTACAACAAAGGCCACATGGCACACAAATCTCTCTTTCAACAACTTGCTACCAACCATTGGCATCTTGCTTAGGAGGCTATAACATAACAATAGCACTTAGACTCATATACCACCCTGTAGTATTTTACAGCCGCCTCTCTAAGTGTTTTACAGAGTCAGTCTGTTGCCCCCAACAATCTGGGTTCTCATTTGTCCGACCTCAGAAGGATGGAAGGCTGAGTCAACCTTGAGCCTGTCAGGATCGAACTACTAGCAGTTGGCAGAAGTAGCCTGCAATACAGCTTTCCGACCACTGCACCACCATAATTTGCTAAATGATAGGGTCAGCCCTGAGTCTGCAGTTAGGACATCACATCACTGTATTTTCATTCATTTGAAAATGCATGAATGAATGAATGCATGCATGAATGAATGAACGAATGAACTCATGAATGAATGAATTCTGACACAGAACTTAATCAGGAATGGGGCAACCTTTGACATTCTATTTGTTACTGAACTTTTACTCCCATCATAACCAAATCATAAGGCTGAAGAGCAGAAGCTGGGAGTTGTAGTTATGCAATGTCTGGAAGGACGCACATACCCTATTCCCAAAAACAAAAAAGAGCTTCTGGGGGGGGGGAAGGATCAAAAGCAACCATCTTCTCTTTCAGTAAATTAAGAAGATCCATGAAGCTCTCCTGGTGAACAAATTCTCCAAGCATTACATTCCAAATTCAATTCAGTAGGGGAGTTCACGGGACACCTTTAACCTGGACCGCACCACACAAAGGGGCTAATTTGGAATAAGGGCATCAGCAAACTCTCAGCAAACACAGATGACCTCTGTAGACATTTATGGAACTGCAGGAAGGGGAGAGAAAATGAGGAAGCATGCTTTCTACAAATAAACCACAACTTAGGTCGCTGAATAAGATGTCAAGGATTTAAGGATGAAGCTGGGTGGGGGCATCACTATGTGACTGTCATCCTGATGCAACTTTGGTTCGCCATGGGTGCCTATGATGAGGTCCCAAGGAGGTGAGAGAGAGTAGCAATTGAAATGCTGGGATGAGTGTGATTTAAATCTTCTCTCAGCTAAGCAGCTCATTAAATGATTTGGGCTTTAAGATACATGTTTCAGCCTAACCTATTTCACAGGGCTGTTGTGGGAAATAAAATAAAAGGAACACTATGATCAAATCTTTCACTTCTTGTAGGAACGGTGACATTAAATAGATAGGGAGGAAGCCTGGTAGGTAGGTAGAAAGACAGACGAATGGACAGATAGATATAAGATAGAATAATATTAGATAAGAGATGGGAGAGAGGGAGATGGATGAATGGGTGGATAGATGATTTTGATAGAGATAGATAGACAGACAGTCAGACACAGAAAACACACATTTAAACAGCTCTCTTTGCATCTGGTTGGTAATATACTTCTGGGTTGGGCTGTAGGATTTCTTCAGCACTGCTCTCCAACCCCTCTTTTTAAAAATCATAGCAATGTTACCGGGGCAGGTAATGAAACATCTGCAAATGAAAAAAACCTAACTAATAAAAACTCCTTCGCTCTCAGCTACATATTTTCTCCACCATGACAACACCATTTTGTGCCTCAGGACAAGGCATTTTTTAATGCTTCAACTGGGAATAGCAATAGCATTTAGACTTATATATTGCTTCATAGTGCTTTAGAGCACTCTCTGAGAGGTTTACAATGTCAGCATATTTGCCCCCAACAATCAGGGTCCTCATTTTACCAACTTCAGAAGGATGGGAGGTGAGTCAACCTTAAGCCAGTCAGAATCGAACGCCTGGCTGTGGGCAGAGTTAGCCTGCAATAATGGCTTTTTAACCACAGATACCAGAGCTTGCACTGAAAATTTCCTACACCTATTAGTAAGATAGTTGGAGCATGAAAAAAGTGAAAAGCCAGGAAGAAGAGCCAGTTTTGACTAGTGGTTAAGGCACCAGGCTAGAAGGCAAGCAGCTGTGAGTTCGGATCCTGTCTTACCCATGAAAGCCAGCTGGGCCAGTCACTCTCTCTCAGCACAACTCACCTGACATGATTGTTTCTGTGGGAAAAACAGGAGGAGGGAAATGCATATGTTCGCCACCTTGAGTTGTACGTGAAAATAATAAAGGCAGGATGGATTGATAGATAGATGATAGATATAGACAGACAGACGGATGATAAATAGCTAGATAAGAAGATAGATAGATAGATAGATAGATAGATAGATAGATAGATAGATAGATAGATGATAGATAGATGATAGATAGATAGATAGATAGATAGATAGATAGATAGATAGATGATAGATAGACAGACAGACAGACAGACAGACAGACAGACAGACAGACAGACAGACTAATATAAAGAACACAAAGAAGAAATTTGTACCAAGAGAAAAGTGTGGGAAGATTTCAGACTAGGAATAGCAAGGACCACATTTCCATATTTCAGGACAGATGTACATTTGTATGTCTCACTAGACTTGAATACAAGCAAGTGCCCCTGCACTTCTTTCATCCATCATTGTATCTGTCAATACAGGACAACTAATCCTGTTTCCAGTGACCTCCGACCAGCTAGCTGAGGGAATTGCAGGCAAAGGCAGACAAAAATTATCAACCTTCTTCTTCCAGCAGGAAACAAATTTCCAAAAAAAGCCCACCCTAAGAAAGAAGCAGGGGTCTCTGGGGAGGCAGTCTCTCACGAAACAGATGTGTGCTGCATCTTAGTGGCTGAGAACAGATCTTCTAATTTCAATATTGGAGCGCTAAAAAAAAAACAACACCCAGTACAGGTAGTCCTCAATGATAGTAATTGGGACTGGAAATTTTGTTGCTAAGCGATGTGGTCATAAAATGCAACGTCATGGGGCTATGCTGCTTAGCAACAGCAGTTTCCACAGCCCAGTCCCCTGTTACGCTGCTTAAGTGATTCCCATGCTATTGCAAAGCACATGGTCCCGTGGTTACCACTTGCACCTCCTGCTGGCTTCCCCAATGACTTTGCTTTTGCTCGTGGGAAGCTGGCAGGGGAAGAAGGCCAGCAAATCGTTGATCATGAGATCCGTGATGCTGCAATGGTCAGAAATCCAGGCCGGTTGCTGGATGCCGGGATTATAATCATGAGACAGGTGCTGAAGACGGACTGGCAGTCTCCTTCATTCAGTGCCACCACAAGTTTAAGTTCAAGCATCCTCATTGAATGAGGACCATCCGTATTAAGGATGAGAGCGTCCATGGGGGTGAGATTAAAAAAAAAAATCAAAGTGAAGGTATTGTGACTTGTGTAAGAAAAGTGCAGGGCTTTGATTGCTTGGTGGTGGTCCCACCTTCACTTATTAAACTCCCCTGTACAAAACAGTTTTAACAGGGGAGTTAAAAGTGGCAATCAAACTAGATTAGGGTTATAAGCTTGTAATGGCGATGCCTGCTTTAGAGAGGATGTAGTAGATGAATCACAGTCTTTTAGACCACTGCATTTATAACCTTCACAGGCTTTTCTTTTGCCCATCCAGGACGCCCCCAACCCCACCCCAAATACTTTTGCTTAGAAGGGAGAAGATTTCTGTCCTATGTTGAAGTGTTCAAGACTCATCGTAAGATTTATTAGAATCCTGTAAGATAAATCCACCTTACAAGCTGAGAGACAATAGATTGCCCGAAGCCAATTAATTAATTTAAGGAGGGATTCAAACCGGGGACTTCATTTATTTATTCATTAATTTAGGGGCCGGGGGCTTGAGGCAGTCCATGGAGCAGCGTCTCCTCCATGGTTTCTTTATTCAACAGCCCGATGAGGTAGGTTGGTCTGAAGAAAACCTAGCCAAGGTTTAAACTAATTAAACATCTGTGCATATCCACTAGACGCTAAGCTGAAGTGTACATGCTGTAGGAATTCAGCCAATATGTGGAAAGTTGCTGTACAAATGGATTTTCAATAAAGGAGAATATTTGCAGCTCAGGATTGAAAGGGGGGGGGGGTCCTCGGTGCTCCCTGAGTTATATAACAAAGCAAAGGCTGTGGGATACTTTGAGTTTTTGCCCAGCATCTGATTTTACTCGTTTCCAGTCAGTATGTACAGAATGCACAACTTGAAGTTCAAGTTATATGACAGTTAACAGTCACGGTGAGAAAAGGGCAACATACAGTTAATGTGTTCTTAAAGCACAGACGCTCTTGTGCAGTGATCACAAATCACTTGTGGCAACAACTGCTCTAATAGAAAAGGCTGGCAAATTCTAAGCAGTCCACACAAACTGGACAAATGGGAACAGGTAGATAATTACAACAACCTTGGAGTTGCCATTCTGCAGAGGTCCTTATCTGCAGAATATTTAGGACAACAGTCCATCTGTCTTTGCTTCCTTTACCTCCTTGAATATCTGTTCCCTTACTTCAAACAACTTATTTCTGCAATCATAACACACACAGCTTGTTTTCTTCTCTATTATTTTTAATCAGGAGGGTAGCTCTCTCAGGATTTTAAAAGGAAGAAGCTAAAAGGTAAATTCTTCAGTTACCCGTAATTGAAATCAAAGCATTCTGCAATGATCCACCAGCTTTCTCCACACTGGCATCCATAATTTCCAGCCACTCTGGCTGGGAATATTGGAATGTGTAGTCTGAATTTGTCTGCCAGGCTCTGCAGGCTGATTTCTTTGCCTTTGGGGGGAAAAACCTGATAGAATTGAGAGGATGTTTTTTATTGGAGTTAGGAAGGTAGCTTTGCACCCACCCGGGCTTTTAGGACATCTAAATTGACTACTTCAGGCAATAAGTGGGTCGTTAATGGTAAGAGAAAAATGTTCCCTGGAACAAAATACCTGTGGTCCCTCTCTGTAATCAAGGTGTTTTTCCAAAGACCTCAGATGAGCCTTTGAAATCAGAAACCCAGACAGGCTGATATAAACAGGATGACAGAGTCCACACCCCAACAACATGGGGATTAAGTCTATACGAGTAATTTCTTGGAAAGATTGTCTTAATAACCACAACAATCTGGGGGGGGGGGAAAGAGAAAGAGGGGGGACGTGAGAAGCATGCAAAAGCAGCAGAAGAACCTGAAGCTGGAAATTATGTGTCATATATCTAGAAAGCTCAAAGGTCAGGACAGGTAGGTAACGATGGAAAATAGACAGATTGCCTGCTAAGACAGCTTAGCTGAGCAAACACAGATCTCCCTGGTGTTTTATCTTGCTTTGTTCCCATGGGCACGGGGTAGGATTAAAGAATTCTCAGCCAGAAGTGAGCTTCTTTCTTGTGTGGTCTGCTTTGACGTTGACTCGCAACTCAGTGGCCCACTGACATGCTGAAGTTGTGCAAAACAAACTCTTAGCTATTTAGGCCTACTTGAACCTGAGCAGTTTCGCAACATGCTCTTAGATTAACATGCTTGGTGCGGCTTGCAGCAATTGGGTAAAAGTGCTGATAGATTATCCATGAAAATTAGCCCACAAACCATTGGTGGACCAAGACTGATTTACTATTGACTTCTACCTTCGCTTATGATTCATGAGGATACATGCACAATGTCCTCAGGTAAAGTCTGCCTTCCTATACTTAGAGCCAAGGAGCCTTAATATAGGGTCCTTGGTGCTCTTTGGGGTTGTTGTTTCCTTGTAGACGTTTCATTACCTAAACCAGGTAACATCATCACGTTTGGTAATGAAACATCTGCAAGCAAACAACCAAGCTCAAAGAGCACTAAGGATCCCACAGTTCAATCCTGAAGCTACAAATGTTCATTTCTATCAACAACACTAATATTTTCAATGTTGAACGACTTCCAGGTGATCACACGGAAGCTTGAAGATGAGATACGTTCAGAAAATAGCAACTAGAATGCATCACAGGTCAGGAAACTTGAAGTCCAAAGAGGAAAGATTAAGATGGGCCTAGATGGCCTTGAAAAGAGAATCCAGGAGATTGCTTACCATTTTTTTAGATACCTAAAAGGACGCCAGCTGGCGGAAGGCCACGATTCAAGGTGCAAAACACAAGAGGATTTAGTTATGGAAGGCAAATTCCAAATGAATCTTGGAAGGATATCTTCAGAGTAAGAGTGCTTGGAAAGTGGAACCAATGACTCAGAGAAGAAGATTCTTTATCTTCCACAGATTCAAGCAAGGCAGCCATCTGGTGTAGATAGTTTAATGGGCAGTTTAATTTGGATCACAACATTGAACAGGAAAGTGGACGGGATGATTGCAGGGTTCCTTCCCAGAATCCAAGCCTCTGATTCTAACAGTTACATGTCACACGCATGACTAAGGAAACTATGTTCTCAGGGTAGTTGAGGCCACCAACAACAATTCTTTGAGTCTACCTTCATGTGGGCTTTAATGGAAAGAAATCTTATAGGCAGAGAGAACTTGGCCTTCTGCTCATATATTTACATTTCTTGCTTCAAGCCATTACAAGATGAAAAAAAAGCTTGGAGATTTTAATACCCTTTGGTCAATTAACTAAGGTTTTCAAAACCTCTTCTTGACAGTAAAAACAAACAAATAAGACAACATTTCAAACACATTTGAAGAATGCAATGCTGCTGAGAGAAAAATGGGACAGGGATTTCTTAAAAAAAAGCAAACGGATATTTTTAATGTTCAAACAAGTTGTATCAATCAGCATTGGTAAGGAAGATGTCACAATTTATAGTTATGGGGAAAAAATTAAACGGAGAAAGTTGCATTTCCTCTCACTCTGGATAATTAAATGCAAAACAGGTAACTTTCTCACCGACATGCTACCTTGCAAGGAGATCGTTCCTAAAATAGGAAGAAATGGAACGCGTTTAAACTATGAAATATCTTTTGCTCCTTTTGGTTTGAGTTTGCTTGCCTTATTGTTTTGTGCTTTGAAATGCCAGAAGACCAGCTCCAGTAAAAAAAAATCCACAACTTTCACAAATACCTATTGGTGATTAAAGTTTGTATTTCAAATATTTGTGTGCATAAATCATGTTAAAAATGTCAACCCTGGAAGCTAATGCTTTTCCCACTCCCAGCCTATTAAGTTTACTTTGAACTATTTTTTTTTAAACGGAGCTATTTGCAAACAGGTACATTTAAAACTACGTGAAATTCCCCTCGTTGCCTTAGAGATAGAATTCTGTCTATGTTCAGAAACTTTACAAAGAACAGTTACATAAATGCAGGGTGAAGTTGGCCTATCTCCAAGAAAGTTTCATTTCCTTTATCCAAATTACATAGACAAGATTAGACTCTCCAGTTGATACAGAAACATACAATAGAGCTGGTTGTCTTGTCTCTTTCTTCTGAAATGCAAGATCCAATCTATTTCTGTTCATTCTGATTCACAACCTTTTCTAATATGATATATATATTGGTATCTCTTCCAGCATGTATACACCCACTCCCACACATATACGCAAACCCACCATTATAATGTGCATATAACAATGTGCTGGAAATATACCACAAAGAGGAAAGATTTGGTAAAAGGTCCCTGTTGTCAATCAAAGAAAGCTCATTGATTCCAGGTAATGAAAGCACAAAATTAGTGGATGAAGTGTGTATTTAGCTGGGTGTAGTCTATATGTGGGAGAGAGACAGAATAAGAAAGAGCAGGGCTTTTTGTGTCATAGAATGCCCAGAAGGGAATTCCGGCACCTTTTTTGGATGGAACCTTGTAAGGTAGGCAAGGCGGGTTGTATGACATGTGTGAGTTCTAATTTCATCCAGAGATTCTCCCAGATGCTAAACTACTATTTCTGGTCATGGAGATGACCCACCAAAGAGTTCACAAGCTCTTCCTGATTTAAAGGAGGTGAGGTGGGCTGGAAAAGGGGCAGAACGAAGTAGGAGTGGCATCAACCCCAATCCTGCTGAGGGTTTTTTTGTGTTTTGTTTTGTTAATCTTTTCTGATTCATTTCATTCCAGTTGCCTAAACCCTGGTTCCGTTAAGATGACAACACTAGCTGGAATTCTGAACAAGCTATGATCTGAAGATGATTGGAGAATAAGCTGGAGAAGGCTACCTAACAAAACCGAACAATGCTGTTTTCTCCTGGAACACAGAATGGAGAAGGCCTTGAACCTTGGTGTACTTCAAGGTTACGAAGGATTCTTCAAGAGGAAGAATAAATCCCCACTCCATAAATTTGATGGATGAGAGACAAGAAGACTTCACTTCTGTTTATGTCAAAAGGGAAAGGCAAGATAATACTCACACCCTTAGTTATAGTAGGAATAGATATTTAATGAGAAATATGAGGAGCGCAAAGACCTGTTCTGGACTAGAAGAAAGGTCTGGGAGTCACAGAAGACTTTAATTTGACCGTCACAGTGGTTTCTATTAAGGAGAACCTCTTTACCCCTTAATGGGCTGGCAAGCTATCATCTGTTCAAAGTTGCCATGTCTCCAGAGATAATTGCTTAGCAGTTGCCTGCTAAAAGAAACCATGAACAGAGGCAAAATAAGATGTTGTATTTTCATACAGTTAAACATTTTTGCCCCCCTGCTCATACTTCATTCACTTTCTCCTCCTGCTCTCTAAGGTAAGGAAATGATAGGAGGTTTTGACAGAGGTCTGAAGCCGAGCCCAAGCGTTGGCTGCCTCTTGGTCTTACTTTTAAGTCTCTTATGTGCACTGGACACAATTGGAAGATCGTAAAGGCCAAGTTATGAAGAAAAAAAAACTTGGACAAAATCTATTGTATGTGATTGCTAAGAAATGATATTGACTTGATGGCATATAATCAATCAATCAATCCATTAATTTGCACTGGAAGAAACTCTTCCCAAGCCTGTTACTTATCTTAAAAAGTAATCTGTGACATTAATAATTGTTTAGAGGGCAGTTCTACTAGTTACCTATGGGGTTTTATTAGGTAGCGGTTAAGATGCTGAGCTTCTCAACCAGAAGGTTAAGCACCGCATTGTGGGGTGAACGCCTGTTCCTGCCCCAGCTCCTGCCAACCTAGCAGCCCGAAAGCATGCAAATGTAAGTAGATGAATAGGCACCAAATAAACAGCTACTAAAATAGGTAGTAAATAAATAGGTACAAAATACTAAAGAGCTACTATTGTTCTAACTGTCAGGAAATTTCTCCTTAGCCTAGGTTGGTGAAATTTTCTGCCAGTTAAGAGCAATTAAACAGTGGAATGCCTTGCCTCCAGAAGTTGTGGGTACTCTAACACTGGAGGTTTTTAAGAAGAGATTAGGCAACTATTTGTCTGAAATGGTGCAGGGTTTCCTGCTTGATCAGGGGGTTGGACTAGAAGACCTCCAAGGACACTTCCAACTCTTCTTTTATTCTGTACCATTTTGGTGGGAAGGTAAGAGTGTTCCATGCGCCTCGCCTTATATTCATGCTGCTCACATGAGCATGGAAGCATCTTCGGACAACACTGGCTTCCTCAACTTGGAAATGGAGATGAGCACCACCCCCTAGAGTCAGACAGGAGTGGACAGGAGAAACCTTCACTCTTTTTTTAAGGCATAGGTGCACGTGTCTATGTGTCCAAGTATCAAAAGAAATCTGCAATGTGTCGGCAAATTTACTTCATCCCTCTCCCGCTCCCTTCCCCAATACCAAGCTTTATTCAAACAGCTTGGAGCCAAAGTAGTTGGAAACACCTGTACAATATGCTTGCTTGCCTCTCAGCGCAACATTTTGATGCCCCTGAATATTTATAAGCACTTATGTTACTAATGTTGTTGGCATTGTTAAATCTTGATTGTGGAGTTTGTAAATATTCAAAAGAAGCAGATGTTTACTAATCCCCCTTTACCTTAAAGGGAGGAAATGCAAAAAAGGGATTGAGAAAGCGGGCTGACAAAACCTGTATTCCCAAAAGAAACCACTTCAAAACACATGGCTGCAACCTGAAGCTTGCAAATGGGAAGCTTCCCAAGTCAACAACTGAAACCTGGAATGCATTGATGTGTAAATTGCAATTAATTATCAACATTCTTATGTAACTTAATGGCAAGAACTAAACGGGGAGCATTTGCCAGCCTGAATCAACGCAACAGAACAGGAGATGGCACCAATCATTGCCGCAAATTTTCTGTTCTGAATGCATAATCAGGCCTATAATTTCTCCAAAGGATCCTTCTCCTATGAAACAGGCTTCTGTTTTTTCCTATTTTAGTTTTTAAGGTACTTGATATTTCATTCTAATTTGTCTGGAGTGCTTTAATCCATCCTTGGAGCTTGGCAGGAGGCAATTCTCTTTTTTTCCCTGTTTTCTTTTCTTTTACGTTTTCTGCAAGCTCAGAATCTAAAAAAAAAAATATGAAAAAATTAGGGAGGAATTTGAAAAAAATAGAGAGGAATCTCCTTATATTGGCCTTCCTTTGAAAGTTCATAGAGGCCTATCAAGGCAGAAGGGCTGCAAGACCCTAAAAGGGTGACTGACTCATGACTGACAGATCATGGGTGCACACCTAGTAACTTAGCAGGAATGCGAGAACCTCATCCTTTCTTGGATTAAATAAAACATTAGGACCAAATTTTTCATCACATTGATTGAAAGCTTATTTATTTATTTTATTTATTTTTTAATTCCATTTATATCCCGCCCTTCTCCGAAGACTCAGGGCGGCTTACAAGCTTAGCAGTAGCTTATAACGGAAAAAAAATGCAGAGTAACATACCGGCATGACATCGTCACTTCTCCGATACTGAATTTGGGGGTGTGGTTCTATCACAGTTTTTAATAACATTTTAATGTCAGTTTGTTTTAATCTTTTAATTATTTTTCACATAATTTGTAAACTGAGCAGAGTCATCTTGTAGGGGAGTTGGCCGGCAAAGAAATTTAATAAGTAAATAATAAATAAATAAAATAGTGGCAGAGACTTCGAGGCCAATCAGGATGACAGGACTGATTTACAATCATTTTACTTGGTGAACGCGTGAAGTTACAAGGGTACCCCAAAAAAGTGACTTTTGGTCAGTTTCCACACTTGTGACTGCTGCCGCACCTCCACAGCTACGTGATCAAAATTCGGGCGCCTGACACATATTAATGACAGTTGCACTACCCTGGGGTCATGTGATCATTATCTGTGATCTTCACAGGAGGCTTCTGACAGACAAAGCCAAGTGGGGGGGAGGGGAGCCAGATTTCCTTTATGATGGTGTGATTCCCTTAACAAGCCTGGCAAAAATAATCATAAAATCGGACACAAATCACTAGGAAACCATCTTGCTTAACAACAGAAATTCTGGTCCCAGTTAAGAACACTTCCTGTACTGCTTCTTTAAGGATCAGCACACAGAAATTAAGCACATGCACAGCTGCGCATGCCAATACAAGCCTTTTCCCTTTGAGTCTGAAGCGCTGCACGTCTAAAATAGACTAGTTCTTACTTTTACATGAAAGAAGGCCATTTTGGGCCAGTCACTCTCTCTCAGTCCTAGAAAGGAGAGGACAGCAAACCTTGAATGAACTCTTCCCAAGAAAACTGCAGGGATATGTCCAAGCAGTTGCCAGGAGCCAACGCTGACCTGAAGGCATTAATGTCCTTACTTACAGAAACAAAAACAGAAATGTAATTTACTGACAGGTAAGGAACTGGACTTTTGGTACTGTCCATAGGGTTTTCAGGGCAAAGAGTGGGTTGCCATTTCCTTCTCCAGTGGATCACGTTTTGTCAGAACTCTCTGCTATGACCTTTCCATCTTGGGTGGCCCTGCACAGCATAGCTCATAGCTTCATTGAATTATGCAAGCCCCTTCGCCACGACAAGGCAGTAATCCATGAAGGGATTTTATTTTCCTGGGCTCCAAGATCACTGCAGATGGGGACTGTAGCCAAGAAATTAAAAGATGCTTGTTCCTCGGGAGGAAAGCCATGGCAAATCTAGACAACACGCTAAAAAGCAGAGACATCACCCTGACAACAAAAGTAAGTGCGTATAGTCAAGGCTATGGTCTTCCCAATTGCAATGTATGGCAGTGAAAGTTGGACCATAAAAAAGGCTGAGTGCCAAAGAATTGAGGCCTTTGAACTATGCTGCTGGAGAAGACTCCTGCGAGTCCCTTGGACTGCAAGGCGATCAAACTGGTCAGTCCTAGAGGAGATCAACCCTGACTGCTCTTTAGAAGGCCAGATCCTGAAGCTAAAACTCAAATACTTTGGCCACCTAATGAGGAGGAAGGACTCACTGGAGAAGAGCCTAATGCTGGGAAAGGTGGAGGGCAAGAGAAGAAGGGGACGACAGAGAATGAGGTGGCTGGATGGAGTCACTGAAGCAGGAGGCATGAGCTTAAATGGACTCCAGAAGATGGTAGAGGACAGGAAGGCCTGGAGGAACATTGTCCATAGGGTCGCGATGGGTTGGACACGACTTCGCAGCTAACAACAAGGAACTGGAAGCAAGGATGTCTCAACAGCCTCCCACAACTTGGTGTCTGCTGGATGTGTTTGTCTGCACCTCCTGTCCTTTCAAGGCCAGCAGCAGAAGTACCCGCCAGACTGACTAAGGAAAGCTGTTGAGAAACCTCACCTGAATGTAAGCTGGCAGAAGGCGAAGAGCTGGGTGATTTTTATGGTGTAATGCTTTGTTGGTTTACTCCCTACAGTTCCTGCGGCTTGCAAGTTCCAATTCACTCAGTTAATTCACCTGCCTGGAGACTGTGGAAAGAACAATGCCTCAATAGTTTCTTCTGGTGTGACATTAAATATGACAAGGTTATCATTTAATATACTATCACTCAAGCATTGATTTATGGCCTCACAGAAGCATCTCATTCTGAATACCCTCCTATTTCCTTGGAATGCTACTTGGAAATCACCCTTGCTGTGGCCTATGTTCTCACAGAACCAAGAAAAATGTGGCAGTATTAATTACAAATTAATGTTTAAATTCTTCTTTTGCTAATCAGATGCTGGGAAGGAAGGAAGGAAGGAAGGAAGGAAGGAAGGAAGGAAGGAAGGAAGGAAGGAAGGAAGGAAGGAAGGAAGTTTTAAAAACACAGTATAAAAACCTGAGAGTCTTTCTTCTCCATTATCTATCCTGTCCTCCAAGCCAAGTGATTCAATAAATCAATCTTGCCTTCATTAAAAGGCATTAAATATCCAGCTCTAGGACGGGGGATATCTGACCTCGCAACTGCACATATGAAAAGATTTTTGGAATTGTGGTCAACCATAGGCAACACAAATAACTAAAACAAATTAAAAAATCTTAAATTGACAGAGATATAATAACACTCCACGTTGTATCTTAAACACTGGACCTTCTGTCCGAGAATCATGCTTTAAAAAGGATTCAGACAACATGGGAATGGATCCCAAAAGGCAAAAAGCAAACTTATCCAGGACAGTGAAACTAAAAGTCCTCTAAGGACAGATTGAGAGGGGGTGGGGTGGGGATTCATTATTTTGCCTAAGGTAAGGTATATGATAGCTATCTTCAGTTATACAAAGGAAGATAAAAAGAAAGTCAAGATCCAGGGCACACAAAAAATGGATTTAAGTTTCAGCAAGGCTGATTCTGACTGAATGTTAAAAACTTTCCTAAATGTAAAAATTCCAGCATTAGAATCAATTTTTCTAGAGATGCAGTCTCCTTTTCCCTCAGGGCATTTTCTCTTGGGAATGCTTTGAGTTGAAGAAAAGAGGGATGGATCTGATGATCTAAGTGTCCCATCAAAGTACATACATTTTATTAATTGTAACAAATAATTGTATTTTGTATAAACCTTAATTGTGTAAATATGTCGATATACAATACACAATTTCCCCTCACGTAGTAGCTTTAGGAGAAACATGCATAGCTATCCAATGACTATGCATTATTTTATTATATATATATATATATATATATATATATATATATATATATATATATATATATATATATATATATATATATCTTGGAAGATGATTTTGGCAAACCCCATCCTAGAACGTCCACGAAGTCACCAAGAATGAAGCCTGACTCACAGGAGACTTATTTTTTCTCAGGATGTCTGCTCCCACTGCTAGAGCTCCATGCATTTACGATCAGGAACTCTTGATATAACTATTCTCTGTGGCTCCTACAATTTTTTTACACAGAACAATTCAGGAATGCATACCAGTCATTTCCCAGTAAATGGGAGTGAGACAAGAGAAGGGGTCACTGAGTACCATCTGGATTGTCCCCTCCAGATACCCAAGCCAAAATTCTATTGTTCTTCTCTGGTGTTAGGCTGAAAACATATTCTGCATTTTTTCTCTCCATTTTTCACCATACTCATTGACTTGAATAAAAATGCACATTTTTTTTTAACTTTTAGAAAAAAACACACCAGTATTTGCCTCTAAAAATCTGACTAAAGTCATGGGCACAGGGCCAAAGTGGTTGTAGTAATTGTGGGTTATGGTGCTCGGTTGCTAATCCATGTAGTGTGTTTTGATGTGCATAGTTTTGAAGGCAAGGCAACAAACAATGGATAGAAACTGAACAAAGAGAGAAGCAACCTAGAATGGAGAAATTTCCTGACAGTGAGAAAAATCAACCAGTGGAACAGCTTGCCTTTGTATGTTGTGGGTGCTCCAACATTGGAGGCTTTTAAGAAGAGATTCTAAAATAGTATAGGGTCCCTTTCTTAAGCAGGAGGTTGGACTAGAAGACATCAAGGTCCTTTCCAACATTGTTATTCTGTTATTCTGACTACTGAAAGAGTTATGTAAAGAAATTCTAAAACACTTTGACAATGGAATTAAAAAAAAAACTGTGGGAAACAGTGGGAGGGCAAATTTTTCTACAAGATTACACAAAGCTTAAAAGTACTATCAGTGTAAAGAGATATAAAATCCAATGCACGGATTTTACATTTACAGTAACTGTCCCAGCTCTGTGTCACTTTAGACTGACTCACCAAGGCAGCAATATGCTTTGGAAACGAAGTTCACTTCCACCCACTGAAAGGGCTTTAATGAATAACTTAAATTAGTAAGGAGGAAAGACGTAGGCAGTTTTCAGTGATAAAAGTGATTCTCGGAATCTTGGATAACTTTAAACTACAAGATGTTTTACTAAACAAATACTCCCAGCATTTAGTCTGGGGGAAGGGAAGAACTATCAGAATTACACCAATTTCATTCCAAGCCAAGTATAGATATAGACAACATATTAAAAAGTAGACATATCACCTTGCTGACAAAATTCTGGGTCTTCAAACTTGGCCCTTTTATTATGACTTGTGGACTTCAACTCCCAGAATTCCTCAGCCAGCATGCCTGTTGAAGTTGAAGTTCATAAGTCATAAAAGGGCCAAGTTTGAAGAGCCCTGGTATAGTCAAAGCTAGGGTTTTCCTGGTAGTCATGTCTGGCTGTGAGAGTTGGACCATAAGGAAGGCGGAGTGCCAAAGAATTGATGCTTTCAAAATGGTGGTGCTGGAGAAGACTCTTGAGAGTCCCTTGGACTGCAAGGAGATCCGATCAGTCAATGCTGAAGGAAATCAGCCCTGGTTTCCTTCAGAGAGACACAGATTGAAGCTGAAGCTCAAGTACTTTGGCCACCAAATGAGCAGAGAGGACTCCCTGGAAAACACACTGATGTTGGGAAAGGCCAACTGATGTTGGGAAAGGCAGAGGATGAGATGGTTAGATAGAATGCAATGAACATGAATTTGCGCAAACTCTGGGAGACAGTGGAGGACAGGGTGGCCTGGCTTGCTATGGTTGTGAAGAGCCAGACATGACTTAGTGACTTAGTCACGAGTATAGATATGACGTGATCTCCTGACGATCCCTGTCCTAATTGTCTTTAATTTGCCACAAAACACCTTCGTTTTTCTCTTCAAAGTAGCCCTCAGAAATCATGACTATTCCCCCTGGGGAAAAAAAATAGAGATCTCAGAAATTCTACTTGCAGAGAAGGTTCAGCAGCAAAAACCTGAATAAGCCCCAAATATAGGTTTTCCTATCATTTATCAGAACTTTAGTTAGAAGGAATGGAGAGCCTTTTTTTTAAAAAAAACAACAACAAATATTTGCCAAGTGAAAAAGCTAATGTTTCCCCAACACCCAGTTGGTTTTGCAGGTCTAAATCCCAAAGGTGCTTTTTTCATGAGACAACTGGACGTTGTTGTTTTTTTCTTGAAGGCATTTTGCTTATCATTCAGCTCTGATTGGATAGTGGGAAATGGCAAGATTTATACTCCTTGCACACAGCTGGTCATTTGCATTCTTTCAGCCAGTTGTTGGAACCTCTGGAGGCTTATCTGTGACCTCAGGGTCACCTGAATAGTGCAAATGGGTGTGGGCCTTAAACAAAGACCACTCTTTCGAAGACAGAAGAGTCCACATTTTGGACAGAGAGGATCGCTGGTTTGAAAGAGGGGTAAAAAGGGGCCATCTATGTCAAAACTGAGCAGCCCTCTCTCAACAGAGGGGGAGGGATCTGACCTCATCTATCTCCAGTCTACAACACGGTCCTTTCAACAGTTCCAAGATGGCTTCATTTAAACTACTCAAGTGACCCCGATGATACAGATAAGCCTCCAGGTAGCTTTAAGAACTCACTGAAAGAATGTAAATGAACAGCTGTCTGCAAAGAGTATAGGTTCTGCCATTCCCCACCATCCAGTCAGAGCTGAAGAAGCTTCTTGGATGAGAAGGGAAACATCTTCAAGAAAAAAAAAAAAGTAAGTCCAGTTGCCTTGTGAAAAAAGCACTTTTGGGACAACCCTGGTCTGGATGACTGAGAACCTCCATTGTCATCTTTCTAAGGTTTAGAAAGGCAAGTGAACTCTAATAACTCTCCATTTCCCAATGTAATTAATGACCTCTATAAGACGCCTGAAAGTGAGAACTGCAAATTGGTGCTGCCTATCAAAGAGGGGTGGGTGGGAAGGGGAAAGAAATGTGATCATCTCTTTGGCAAAGCTGCGAGAGTCTCACTTGTTTATCAAGGAACGCAAAATAACACTCTGCCATATCGTGGTGTCACCCTGACCTTTGAATGCAACCTCGGGGATCTCTTCACGCAGCATAACAATGTCTCTTTTGTGCAATGGGTGTTAAGGCCAAAGGGAGTCAAGATTGACTGCTCTGGCAATTTAATCAGACTCTGCATACTTTGTGGCTTATTCAGTTAACATTCTAAAACAACAGGCGTTAAGATGCCAGAACTTGTCTCTTTTCTCCACCCTCCCAATTTTCATTATCACTTCTTTATCCCAATTTATTGCAAGCATCCAGGCTGGGGGGGGGAGGCAGGGGGAAGGGGGGGAGACTGTAAGCAACAGCAGAGGAAAGAGACAAACATACAGCAAGTGGGCGTGCATTTGTGTGACCGTTCATAGATGGGAATGGAATGGGTGTTGGAATGATTTCGCTAAAGCGCCGAGGTGTCTATGGAGATTCTCAGTCGTTCAGGTCATAGTCATCCCAAAGATGCTTTTTCACGAGGCAACTGGACTTTCTTGTTTTTATGTCTTTCTTCAGTCAGAGCTGAAGAAGCTTCTTGGATGAGAAGCGAAACGTCTTCAAAGAAAAAAAACAAGAAAGTCTTGTTGCCTCACGAAGAAGCATCCTTGGGATTAAGCGCAGAGGGATGAATAAAACAGAACTTCAGAGCAGGAAAGAAAAGGAGAAGAAATAATGGGACAAGGTGAAGAATTCACCATCAAGTTTCTTAAAGGATGTGTGGGGACAGACCGGAAGTCCTTCTGGTGACGATGCAGATTTTCTTGGGCTTGTTTTTAATGACCCCAAGCTGGTAGTCAAGTAGGAGATGAACAGATTTACACAATTCCTCAGAGATGCTTCCTACTGCAGTGTGCTGGCTGGAGAATTCTGGGAATTGAAGTCCACACGTCTTTAAGTTGCCAAGGTTGAGAAACAGTCCTACTGTGTTTGTTGTTGTTAGTTGCGAAGTCGTGTCCAACCCATTGCGACCCCATGGACAACGTTCCTCCAGGCCTTCCTGTCCTCTACCATCTTCTGGAGTCCATTTAAGCTCATGCCTCCTGCTTCAGTGACTCCATCCAGCCACCTCGTTCTCTGTCGTCCCCTTCGTCTCTTGTCCTCCATCTTTCCCAGCATTAGGCTCTTCTCCAGTGAGTCCTTCCTTCTGTGTTTAGTGGAACATTTTATTCTTCTTACACGGTAGTTGAGGGACTCTCACAACTCCTTGATATCCACCAATATTGCACTACTGAACTCATCAGCACCACATGGAGCTGTGGCAATTTTCCCTATGTTTTTTCCTCCTTATAAACTGAACAGTAATTCAGTGGCTCTTTTTGAGTAGGTAAAAAGGAAGAGAGGTGCATTAAGCCTCTGTAAACCTTAACAAATATTGTCTGCTTTCAACAAAGAAAAAGATCACTTTTGTGTATGCGTGTGTGTGTTTGTGTGTAACTTCTGGTGTTGTAATCAGAAAAACCATCCTGCTTTTACAACATTCAGAAGACATTTCTGAGAAGGCTTTGCTACCAGAAGCCCACCAAAGTTATTTATATATCTGTAGCCCAGCTCTATTATTTTTACAAATAACTCAAACTGAATACCTGCCCCACCCTAAAGTGTGTAGCATCCACAACACCTTATATTATTTCCCTTTCTAGGCAGAAACTCCCGTCAGCTGCCCTTTTGGCTTGACAGTAGAAAACACAGACATACACACGCAAACAAACAAAAAATCCTTCAAACAAAAATACATTAGTATAAATATGAGCAACCCTTAGTTGTTCAACGGGTACCATATATATATATATATATATATATATATATATATATATATATATATATATATATATATATGTATATGTATATGTATATGTATATGTATATGTATATGTATATGTATATGTATATGTATATGTATATGTATATGTATATGTATATGTATATGTATATATATATGTGTGTGTGTGTGTGTGTGTGTGTGTATGTGTATGTGTATATATATATATATATATATATAAATATCTAAAGCTTTGCTTTGAAAAACTCGGTTCCCCCCACAAAGCTGGCTGCTGTGTGACTCCTCCGATACTAAGGCAAAATGGCAGGTGGGAACAATGGTGATTTTGCAAACTATGTTTAGCAAACAGGGAACATGTGCAACTGTCAGATTCATTCAAATCAACCCACAGCGTGTGCAGTTCAGACTGCAATCTACATTACAGCCAGCTTCTACCAGATGTACATAGGTTTTAACTGAATGAGGAAATGAAGAAACAAGAGGCGTTTAACCAACGGTTATATTCAACTAAATTAAGAATTGGCTAAAAAGAGAGATTTTCTGATCATCATCTAGGAAAGTGGTTGAAAGTAACATGGTAACTAGATTTTTTTGAAACTCTATTCTTTCTAATGCTGTGAGAGATTATATTTTAATGGGGAAAATCTTCTATGCCCTAAGAAGAAATAAGGTCATCCCTTCACAGATTTTAAATGTGCAGCTGCATATAATCTAACCAATTTTTTAAAAAAGCAAGTAGCCTATTGAAAGAGGTAGAAAAATGTTAAGAACAGAATAGGCGAAGATGGGATGTTGCTATGGGCTCTAACTAAAAGTGAGCTTTTCTTTTTAAGGATGATTTTGGAGAATAAATACCCCAACAGTAGCAAAAAAAAATACATAAGAGGGATGGAGGTAAGAACATAGCAATATACTTGCAGAATGAAACCAAAGATCCATATCACTAGAATGCTTAACTAGATGTCTCTAGCATGTTGGCAAATATAATATAGTAACCATAAATCTATCATCTTGATATGCATGATTCCGGTGGCAACATCTAGCCATTATAGCTAATAACCACTAAAGTAGTTGTGATGCTCCAATATTTGCAAGGAAGCATTAACCCCACAATAGGAGAGGATGCATCTATGGAATTCTAGTCTAGTGAAAAGAAGGACTAGGGGTGACAAGATAGCAGTGCTCCAATATTTGAGGGGTGCCACAGAGAACCTATTTACAAAAGCAGCAGAAGGCAAGAAAGAAACAATGGATGGAAACTAATCAAGGAGAGAAGCAACCAAGAACTAAAGAGAAATTTCCTGAAAGTGAGAACAATTAACCAGTGGAACAGCTTGCCTTCAGAGGTTGTGGGTGCTCCATCAATGGAGGCTTTTAAGAAGAGACCAGACAGCCATTTGTCTGGAATGGGATAAGGTCTTCTGCTTGAGCAGGCGGTTGGACTAAAAGATTCTAAGGTCCCTTCCAACTTTACTATTCTGTTTTTCTTATTTTTTTTTCTGGGCTTTGGGGTGTGAAGATGATTCTTCTGTCTGAAGATACTCCATTTCCCACCTTTGAATCTGATCTTTGTGCACTAGAACAGTATGTTTTTAACCTCTCTTGCCTGTGAAACCCGCCTGCTTCACCTTCAGATACCTGAAATAATGTTATATAATTTCAGTTACCTTTGTGGTTTTACACTGAAATTTCAAGTTTCGCTTTGAGCCCTATGTAGAAACAAAGGCAAATCAGTGTGGTCAATGGAAGCTATAATGGCTGAGCACTTCCTGAGTGATTATCATCTAAATCAGACAAATGTGAAAATTAGAAATAGAAATAGAATCTAACCAGTCTAAACCAATCCAGGGAAAAGTCTTAAGAGGTTTTTTTTTCAGATTTCCTGTATATATTTCAACTCTTATGAAAATAGAGATACCCACAGAGCTTTGTAGGTAAAATGAGTAGTCATGTATGGCTTTCATTATTACAAAAGAAAATGTATGTGTTGTAAATAACTTGAGTTGTTGGTTGGCTTGCTTCTTTGTCACGTCACTTTATTGATTCTAAATAGTGAAGGACAGACCTCACCATAATCCATCATTTGATTATTATCAGGATTGTCGATACAGATTTCAAAATTCTTGTGCACCTTTTCAAAATATTCACTGGTTTTCTTTTTAAATTTAAATTTAGCATTTAAATTTAATACTCCTATTGTTATGAGATTTTGAAGTATGTTTCAAAGTAGGGAGTTGTGTTGTTTTTGCCTTTTATTTTAGGATGGCACATAAGATCTTGAGAGTACATCTTGGGCAGCATGTGACATGTACAATATGTTGTTCTTTTCCATTCTTCACATCACGTTGTCATTTCTCATAATTATTCTTGCTTAATAAGCCATTATAGTATGCTTTGCTTACATTGTTTGATTGGCATGGACTTGCAAGTGTAGACAGTGGAAATAGGACAAATACTGTAGTATTTGCAAAAAAAGATACCCAGGTTTTGTTAGTAGTTGTGAAAGGTTTCAGATCTGAATTTTAAAACTGACCGGTTGCTTGGTTAAAGGCCAGTAAAGCAGAGGTTAAAGCGAAGATGGAAATTCGTCACGTGACTTCCATGTGCCCTACATGATCTCTGAAAGTTGTTACCAAATTGTAATGGTTAGTTTAACAGAAGGGAAAAAAATTAAGGGTATGCCAAATATTCCATTATGTAATGTCTTGATTCTGAATGGGTCATTCTGACTTTGAGTTGGGCCATTTTAAATCTTCTGGAGGTGGTCCAAGTTCAAAAGAGGCCATCTTGAGCATTCCCTCTCCTTTCAAAGTTGAACCACTTCCAGATCACTTACAATAACCATTCTAAGATTGGAACAGCCGGTTTTGTGGTCAAGATGTTCTCTGATGGAATGTTTAACAAAACGGGTGAGGCGAAGGAGGATGAAATTGAAACAAATCCAATGTCTATCCTGATCCCACCTATTGCGTTTGGGAAAGAGTCTCCTACCAATCCATCAAAAGACCAAGTGTGATACTTGCAGATCCCATAGTAAGGTAATGTAATCCCACAGATGTGCATTAACAATGAGATTTTTTTTTTCATTCCCTCCCAAAAAGTTAAGAGTTAAAACTACCAACAACTAAGCATCCATGAAGGTGACAGAGTTTGTTTACTCCACTACTGGAACCATGGAGATGTGGTACACACAGAAATGCAGCTCATCAGATGAATTAGGAAACATTAAATTTTGTCTGATGACAAAAATTTTGAAAATGTGACTCGGCTAGGCGCAGCTTCTGTACCGATGTGTTCTGAGTTTCAGCAACTCCACTAGTTCAGTGGAAAGATCTATCTGATAAAGACAGAACACTTATCTGATGGATCAGTATGCAAATGAAGGTTAAAATGAACTTTCAAGAAGTATTGAAAGTTAAAGAGATTGTACCGGATAGCAATCAACCAACCCAATCCTTTTTTTTTTTTGAAGCCAATCCATTCTGTTCTCTTTCCTTAATTCCCTACCCCAAGCAATTGATGGTTTCTGTCAATCACAGAGTTTTCCTAGGTCTTATAATACCTACTCTCTCCTTCCCACATGGGTCAATTTCTTAACAGCTTCATTTTTTACCATGGCCCTATGAATTGCCATCTCTATATCTTTTTATTCAACTTTATTTTTTTAAAAAAGAGCTGAAAATATGGTTGCATTTTAGAACATAGAATAATAGGTTTGGAAGGGACCTTGGTGGTCATCTAGTCCAACCGCCTGCTCAAGCAAGACAGCCTATACCATGGGTCTTCAAACTCGGCCCTTTTATGACTCATGGACTTCAACTCCCAGAATTCCTCAGCCAGGCATGCTGGCTGAGGAATTCTGGGAGTTGAAGTCCATGAGTCATAAAAGGGCCGAGTTTGAAGACCCCTGGCCTATACCATTCGGAGGTAACCGTCTTTTCAGGATGTTCTGAAAATATCTGTGTCTGGATGAGCTTAATAGAGCAATAAGTAATCTGAAACATTCTCTCTGATGTGAAAATTCCCCTGGTGATACTCCTTTGAAATTCTGTTGTGCCATGCAAGGAATTTCATTCAGTGAATTTCTTGTTTTGTGGTTGCTATATAAAATATTTAATAAATGTCCTCTTCCGACTTTTACACGACCTGCAAAATTTACATGTAAACACCACCCATTTAGCACTGCTTTTCAGCCCATGCTGGACTAATTCCTAACAGGACCTCCCTCCATGTTCTGATCCTACGTTAGAAAGAACAACATGAAGCACAAGATATTTTTGAGCACGTGTACCCGCTAGTTACTTGTGTAAGACAACAACAACAACCCCCAAAAAAGCAAGGCAAAACACATTTAGTTCTGCAGAAATATTTCCCTGGATGGATTGTGGATGTAAAACTGTCTTAACGGCATAGAAAACCTATGTACGCCTAAATACACACACACACACACACACACACACACACACACACTCACACCAGTCCTGGCTCTCATTATTTATGTGCCTGGTTGTCTCTACCAAGCTTTTGAAAACCAACCTCTAAATGTTGCCCCACATTTGCTTTCCACCAGGGAGTTTTGGGGAGCTTTATGCCTATGCGTCAGCGCACACTTGCCTTCCCTATCGATCTGTATCCCTTCAAAGCGAATCTTTTGAGTTGGTTGTTGCAAAAAGAAAAAAAAACGAAAAAAAAAACTTGTCAGACTGACTATGAGGAAGCTGGATAACTGCTCCCCCATTGGATGTACCCGATGTAAGGTTGTGCCCGTTTTAATGTCCTAAATGCTGGATCGTGTACAAACACCGATCCACCATCCCTATCGAAACGGCTGTTGTTATTCCTACAGCATTTTGGACTTTAGTGAACAAGTAATTTCTTTTTATCTTTTTAAAAAGGAAAGCTGAGGAGGGGTGAATGGGGGTGGGTGGGGAAGGGACATATTCCGTTGGAGGGCTCAGCCTGGCCATCTCTCACTCCACTCCGTCTGCAAGACTGTGGAATGCCTGGAAACAATTTAAAGTTTTATTGTGGCATTTGAAATCAACAAAGCAATTAGTGGAGGTTTTAAGCTGTGTACTAGGCAATCAAATCTGTAGTCGATAGCACTCTGCAAACGTCAATAGGGCTGCTGGCTAGATAGCCCCTATATCTGCATACCTATATTTACAGTTGCTTTGTGAAAATGTAAGATTTTTTACAGGAATGCCTCCAACCTCTGCTTCAATCAATAGTATATCGCACAGAACTCCAGGCGCAGAAACTCGGTAAAAGTAGCTAATTGGGGACTAAACATTGGGCCACACAGTCTCTGTAAGAAAAGGGGCAAATTGAACAATAGTAATACAGTACTAACCCTTGAAAGAGGCTTTAAAAGCTCATCTTCTTCCTCTTTTTCCGCCATCAAGATCAATTCAGCCCAGAGAGTTGTAGCACTGGGATGATTCCGCCTGGTGCCCTACACATTTTCGGAGGGAGGGTTTTTTTTTGGCAACCTTTATAAGGCTTTTATAACATACATCCCTGTATGAATCAACAAGAAAGGAGGGAATAACAAATTTCAGATTCCTATTTCTTATCAAAAATACGTCAGTTTTTTTCATGCTGCTTAGAACTCATGGATTCATTTGCCAATCCTTGTCAAGAATCCTTTGGGATAACTTTTCAGAAGAAAAGGGAAAAAAATATCTTGTAAAACAATGCCAAATTGGAAGTTTCCCCTTCCCCGGCTGGTCAGAAAAAATGACCAAATTCCATTGCAGAGGAATGCTGGCGAAATATGAAATCTCTTTGTCCCAATCCAACTAAGAACAAAGGAGGATCTGTTTGGCCCAAGGCTGCCTTCTTCATCCCTCCAGCTTTTTTCAATAATTTGGCGGATATCAGTTAGCAAAAAGGAGTCTTTCCTTTGGATTTGAAACTTTTTGCAAGTTTTAAAAATAAAGTGTTGGAAGCTTTGCTCTCTTTCTATAGAGAGGGCTTTGCAAACATTCCCATGTCTTTAGGCAAGATAAATTTTACTCAGAAAACCAGAAATGAATGAAACATTTTGGATTGCACAATATACAAGGTTGCATCTTGGCTTTTGGGGTATAATCAAGTGACTATATACAGCAGGGGTGTCAAACTCAATTTCATTGAGGGCCACATCAGCATTGCGGTTGCCCTCAGGGGGCTGGGTGGGTATGGCCAGGGTGGGCGTGGCCTACTGGGTAGGCGTGGCTAGAGTGCATATGGCCTACTGGGTGGGCATGGCCAGCTCTACATCGTTCGCATCAAGGGTGCCTATGGGGGCCTGGGCAGGAGTGGGACAGATCTGAGGGTCTCTGGCAGGAGGAGGGTCTCTGGGCCAGGGCCAAGGCAGCGGGGGCCGTTCCGTCACTGTTTCCAGGATGGCTTCGCGGGCCACATGAAACCACTTCGCGGGTCAGATCCAGCCCCGGGGCCTTCTGTTTGACATGTCTGATATACAGTATAATAATCCTAGCAAAAAATGCCAGAGAAATAAAATTTGATGGCTTTCTTAGTGCAGATTTTTGTTGAAAAACCAAAATGATAACTCCAGGGTGCAGAGATCTTAACTACTGCATTCAGTTCACATTATTCAGATATTCTGCTGAAATGTATTTGTCTTTCCATTGTGTGTGTTCATTGCAAATGTGTATATAGGAAATCTATAAATACGAGCTGCATTTTTCTGATGGGGTAGCCAAAGCTAAGCAGGATGAAAGCTGCTAGAGATAAAGGCATAAGAAATAAAACAGCACACGCACAAGAAGTTCTCCAGTCCATTTTGCCCTCCCTTAGTGTGTTCTAATACCAACTCTCATCATCTCCAGTCAAGAGATTTGAAAGGGTTTTTTTGTGCAGATTACCACAATCATTGCAATATATGGGAACAGGCAGAGTATCAGAACTGTAAATAAACATCTGTGTTGATCAGTTCCATCTGTACAAGAGATTGATTGTAATCAATGATACTGATAGTCAACTAGCTGACTATTGATTTCTGCCCACACCTTACTAACTCTTCTTCTCTAACAAAAATAGAATGTTTACTGTTGCATATATATAAATATACGTACTTACATGTGTGTGTACACACACAGAGCGAGCTTCTCCGTATGTAAATGAAAGCAAATTGTTTGTCAAGCTGTCTAAAAGGGCCTTAGTTAAAGACACTTCATTCTGATGTGAAACTGAATTTCGTACAAGACGTAATAATATTTGACATTATGTACCTAGATATATCTTTATAGAGTTTCATCCATCTTGTTTTTTTCCCCAGTCTTAACTTGCCTGGTCTCATTTCCACATTAAGGATGGTTTTAGTGCACAAAAATATTGACATTCATCCTTCTGCATATTTCTCCTAGCTTATGCATTTTAATGCATAATGTCACCTAGTACACTTTTTTCCCCCAGCCAGCAACTCCCTTTAATACAAAGTGTGTTTGAGCATTATTTTCACTAATAGAATGCAATATTTTGTGTGCACTATCCCCTAATACGTATATTTCAATATACCTGGAGAACTGCATCATAAAAGAGCAAATTTCAAAGTACAGCTGAATTCACCGCACATAGAAGTTCACATCGAAATGGGAATGAAATGAATTTGTCCTCATTCCTTTAACACACTCAGACGGGTTGAAATAAAACCTCTGCACGGAAGAATAACGTAGTATTGAAAGTGAACTGTTTGGGAATACCAATAGCCAGCTAGGGTGGTGATGGTGGTTCTGAAGACAGAATGCTGGATTATGTAGTAGCTATTTTGTACCGTATCAGATGACTCATTGGGCACAGCCAGGTGTATCCATAACAAAGCACCAAATGGCAATATGCATGTGATGATGGGACCACAGCAATGTCATAGTCCTTGACTTGCAAACCTTTGTTTAGCAATTGTTCAAAGTGACAATGGCACTGGAAAAGTGACATAAGTGTTTTTCACACTTAGGACCATTGCAGCATCCCCCATGGAAAACTTTCCTTATTTATTTATTTCATTTCATTTCATTTATTTGCATGCATGCATGCATGTCGTATATCTACAGTCCGTTCCCAGAGGTACTAGGTGGCTAATAATAAATTACGTTGGCATCCACATTTGTCTTATTTTTGTTTTGAGTATGACGGGTCAACCTTGCATGATTTTGCTTGAGGTGGTCGCAAGGTGAATGCCAGCTTGGCAAGAGAGTCTCCTTCCTGGCCGCTATCCTCTTTTTCTGCTTTCAATTGCCTTGCTTTTTGCTTGGCTTCAATTCCTAAGGCTGCCCTGATGAAAAGCAGCATGCAAGTTTTTAATTGTGCCCAGAGGCAGGAGAATTTGACGGAGAAGTTGGAGCAACTGGCTCAGAAACAGCTGTGTTCTGGGAACATGTGTGGAGCTCCCCGATTTCCTCTGTCAGCACCTGCACACACTTAACATTGAGTTACACGCATGGCTCACATCTGGGATTAATCAGTGCTCTTACAGGAATTAATACTCCTTAAGTTATTTTTTATTTTTATGATACCTGCAGGAACACGATGCTATATTAAAAAATCCACAGTGGAGAAGACGTATGCAGCTAAAGGCAGTGCTGTTGAAGGGAATAGAAGCCTCCGTTTCTTTTGCCAAGAACGAATTGTTTTAATATCCCCAACATTATTTATTATTATTCTCCTCTCCTTTTAACCTATTTTTTTTCTCCAACTCTGTCCTTCACTATACAATTCTAGGACTTGCTGAAAGTGACCCAGCTCTGGACCTCAGTGGTTCATTCAGGAACCCTTCCCACTAAAAATATCATGTTAATAAATGTTGCATTGTTTCAGCAGAAGTATTTGTTTACATCACTGCCCGTGGCAGGAGAGTCAGTTCTGCCACATTAAGAATTTAGGCTAGATTTTAATGCTAATCGTCCAGAAGGAAATCAAATTATATTGCATACGTATTTTTCATAGCTTAGGTCAAAGGAGACTTAGAAGCATGTTTTAATTTCGTGTATGATAGGCGTTTTCAGACTTAGAAAGTGTTGCTCATAGCTTGGCGATCATTTTATACAAACTATTTCTATCGCTGCTCCAGAAAGTTCCTAGATGGTTTGCAAATATCATAGGGGAGACCTTAATGTTATAGGTGTTAGCTATTGCTAAGAATTCTGGACACTGAAGCCAACACAGTTGCAAGGTGCCCAGTTTGTTATTTAGTGCTGACTGATTCTTTGAACAGGGGTGGGCAATTATGGTCCCTTTATGGCCTGCGGCCCATGCAGGCTTAGGAACTCTGGGAGTTGAAGTTCCCAAGTCCTAAGGGGCCATAGATGAGTAGAATAGAATAGAATAGAATAGAATAGAATAGAATAGAATAGAATAGAATAGAATAGAATAGAATAGAATAGAATAGAATAGAATAGAATACAGCTGGAAGGGATCTTGGAGGTCTTCTAGTCCAGCCCCCTACTCAAGCAGGAGAACCTATACTGTCTCAGATACTGGAACACTGCTATCATGTCTCCCCTATTTCTTCTTTTCTTTAGACTAGCCAAATGCAAGTCCCATAGCCGTTCTTCATATGTTTTAGTCTCCAGGCCCCTGAACATCTTAGGTTTTTTTTATTACATTTATATCCTGCCCTTCTCCAAAGACTCAGGGCGGCTTACAAGCTTAGCAGTAGCCTTCATTCTATGTATATGCCTGCTTATTAGGGCTTTCACACACCCCCAAGCGGCATTATTACAAAGTCAGCTTAATTGCCCCCAACAATCTGGGTCCTCATTTTACCTACCTCGGAAGGGTGGAAGGCTGAGTCAACCTTGAGCCTGGTGGGATGCGAACCTGCACTAATTGCAGGCAGCTGGTGTTACTTAAGGAGGCATTAGCCCACTGCTCCACCAAGGCTCATTGGAGTTGCTCCTCTCTGAATTTTCTCCAAAGTCTCAACATCTTTTTATGTGATATGGTGACCAAAAGTGGCTGCAGTATTCCAGGTGTGGTCTCACCAAGGCTTTATAAAGTGGTAATAGTACTACTCTGAGTCAATCTTCAACGAGGCACTGGAGAACATTGATGCTGCCATCAAAGTAAACGGTGTTTGGATCAACAATTTAAGATATGCTGATGATACAGTTCTGCTTGCCAGTAAGCATGAAGTCCTTCAGCTCCTCATCAACAGAGTCACAGAACTATCTGGAAAATATGGCTTGAAGCTCAAAAACACCTCGAAAACCAAGATCATGGTCGTCAGCAAGCAACCCGACAATTTACCAACAATAAATTCAGAAGGAATACCGTTAGAAAAAGTTGAAAGGATCATACACCTTGGTTCTAATTTACATGAAAGCTGGGACATGACCATTGAAGTAAAGACAAGGATAGAGAAAGCTCGAACAGCACTCTTCAAAATGAAAAGTCTTCTGCAGTCACAACATGAGCCTAAGACTGAAAAACAGGCTTGTCAGTTGTTATATATTTTCTATCCTGCTCTATGGAGTAGAGACTTGGTCTCTGACAGAAGGCCACCTGAAGAGTAGAAGCATTTGAAATGTGGATTTACAGGCAGCTGTTACATATAAGCTGGGTTGACAAGATCAGAAATGAGGAGGCGATAAGCTGCAAGGGAAATCATCAAAACAATTAAAAAACAAAAGTTAGAATATTTTGGATATGTGATGCAACACCCAGAAAAATATGGTATACTCCATTTAATCCTCCAAGGAAAGAATGAAGGCAAACGAGGTCCAGGCAGAAGAAGAACATCATGGCTTCAAAATCTAAAGGATTGGTTTAGCTAAAACTCAGCAGCAGTGCGGCTGCTGATAAAAAATACGATCGCCAACATGATCACCAACGTCTGATAACGGATATGGCACAAGAAGAAGAAGAATAGTACTTTGCGGGATCTTGATTCTATGCCAGGATTGCATTAGCCTTTTTGGTTGCTGCTGCACAGTGCTGATGCCTACCCGACTTAGAAACAATATGAATAAAAAGTTTACGTGTACAGCTATATATCTGTAATCTGTCCTTTACAATATTTCACTGATTGCAGATATAAGGAAAAATGCAGTAAATGTTCAACAATCCATGCCTAACCAGAGAGATGGTTCAGAAGTCTGGGCAGAATGTCCCTTCTTCCTCCACATGTATGAGGTAAGTGATTGCAGTTATCTATGGTTTTAAAGAGGGACGCAGTGGCTCAGTGGGTTAGGACGCTGAGCTTGTCGATCAGAAGGTCGGCAGTTTGCCGGGTCGAATCCCGAGTGCTGCGTAACAGAGTGAGCGCCTGTTACTCGTCCCAGCTTCTGCCAACCTAGCAGTTCGAAAGCACGTAAAAATCCAAGTAGAAAAATAGGGACCACCACAGTGGGAAGGTAACAGCGTTCCGTGCGCCTTTGGCGTCTAGTCATGCCGGCCACATGACCACGGAGACGTCCTCAGACAAGCGCTGGCTCTTCGGCTTTGAAACGGAGATGAGCACCGGCCCCTAGAGTCGGAAACGACTAGCACGCATGTGCGGGGGAACCTTTACCTTTACCTTTACCTATGGTTTTAAAGGGCTCCTTTCAATACCTAAAGTGCTGCATGGCTGGGCTTCCTGGCACTGTCCAAGATTGCTTTTCACTACAATTGACCCGCCCAATGTGTGCTTGTTGTTTGTAGCTTACCCCGTTTATGATACTTTAACTTCTGTGGTGACCTCTAATAGCTTTCCTCTGGCAATTAATTCCCACTCTATTACCTTTCTGGAAATTAATTTAAATGGTTTGGGAAATAATTGGGGTAGCCTATCTGTTGGTTTATTGCCCCCAAAGTTTAAACTGTGGTTGTGTGTTTTCATGATTTACCATGCATGTTCTATGTTTTGTGATCATTGTGATTTGATTTTTAACCATACTGCATGACACTAAGTAAAGCATATAAGGAATGCTTGCAGTCTTTATTTTTAATCTGGCTATTATTTGGCCTTGCTGAAAATAAAGGAAGTGAATAAAAAAAGCCACTGCACATTCAGCCGGGACTTGCTTTCTTTAAACAGCTTGGCAATGCAAAGGCAGGGCCATTTCAGAAGGGATATTCCGAGGGGACCCCAACGAAAATATCGTTTTCCCACCAAATGCAGAATTCTTTCATTTCTCTCTGTACTGTTAAAAGATTCCCCTGCACCAATTTTCTCTTCTCATCTCTTGGAAGCCTTCATAATACGGCCCTCGCGTCCTATAATTTGTCATTTCATTGACTTTGCTAGCCTGTGCCAAATTTCCTTCAGGGCATGACAAAATGATGCTTACATTAAACTCCTTGATTGGCCCTGATTACTGTTCTATTAGGTAAAGGTAAAGGTCCCCCCACACATGTGTGCTAGTCGTTTCCAACTCTAGGGGCCAGTGCTCATCTCCATTTCAAAGCCAAAGAGCCAGCATTTGTCCGAGGACGTCTCCGTGGTCACGTGGCCGGCATGACTAGATGCCAAAGGCGCACGGAACGCTGTTACCTTCCCACTGTAGTGGTCCCTATTTTTCTACTAGCATTTTTTACATGCTTTCGAACTGCTAGGTTGGCAGAAGCTGGGACGAGTAACAGGCGCTCACTCTGCTATGCGGCACTTGGGATTCGACCCGCCAAACTGCCGGCCTTCTGATCGACAGGCTCAGCGTCCTAACCCACTGAGCCATACCGTGTCGCTCTTACTGTTCTATTGCACGAAGCCAAAAACTTTACAGCCCTTTTCCTGACCTTTATTCTTCTCAACTCAGCCCTACCTTTTCTTTAGCTCCTCCAGGCAGACTAATAGAAATATTATTCCAGTCAAAGCCAAGGTGTTTCCTTTTACCTGAAGTGAAAACGTCATTTATTTTCTTTCAGTTTTATTTATTTCTTAAATGTGTAGGCTGCCCAACTCAGTGTAGTATACAATGAGTCAGCTAAAAATAGAACACTACTAAGATCATATAAAACAAATCCAACTCCACTGAAGCAAGCATTCCTCAAGGGAATTATCACCTATTCTAACCCAAGACTATGGAAAAGTTGAAGGAAAAATGTCCACTCCAAATGAGCCAAAACAGACACACTGGTACATTTTCGTATATTCTTTTCCTCTAATATACATGTGCTAGAGCGAGTTTGGAAATTGCACACAGTATACAGTTTCTAAACTTGCTAATACTGAAATTTATGGTGGGTTGTTTTGGGAAGGAAGTGTGAATTGGATAATGTCACATTAAATTTTCAATCAAAGAGAAGAAAGTCCTACATTGGCTTCCTCTCCTGCTCCCGTTGACAATAAGAAGACAAAAATAGAGTTCCATTTCTTCAGAGAACGTTAGTTTTCATCCAACTGTAAATCTGACCTGCATGAAATTCCTAAGTCATTTCCCCTAGGTTTAGATCCATGAAATTAAAAGACGCTGGGTCCTTGGGAGGAAAGCTAAGGCAAACCTAGACAACATATTAAAAAGCAGAGACATTACCATGCCGACAAAGGCCCATATATCAAAGCTATGATTTTCCTAGTATTTGTGTGTGGCTATGAGAGTTGGACGGTAAGGAAGGCTGAGTGCCGAAGAATTGATACTTTCGAATTGTGGTACTGCAGAAGCCTCTTGAGAGCGCCCTTGATTACAAGGAGATCAATTCAGTCAATCCTAAAAGAAATCAATTCTGACTGTCCTTTGGAAGGACAGATCCTGAAGCTCACCTACTTTGGTCACCAAACGAGAAGAGGGAACCCCTTGGAAAAGATCCTTGGGAAAGATGGAAGGCAAAAGGAGAAGGGGAGGGCAGAGGAGGAGATGGTTAGATAGGTTGTCACAATTAACATAAATTTGGGCAAACTCTGGGAAACAGTGAAGGACAGGGGTGGGGGCCTGGCATGCTGTGATCCATGAGGTCGCAAAGAGTCAGACACAACTTAGAAGACTGAACAACAACAAAGGTTTAGATCTATGGCAGGATTCTTTTGAACCCCTAGCCTCTAGCAACAAAATTTGGACTATCAATGCACCTTCTCAAAAAGTCAATATGATCCATTAGCAAGAGTCTGATCCCTTACTAGATAAAGAAGGTCCATCCAGCTAATTTTCTAAATTTTTTATCCAACAAGTTCTTTCTTGATCAGAAGAAAAACAAAGTTGTGTAGAATCTTAAACTCTGTACTGGATATTAGATCCCCCTGTTTAATGACTCATCTTAAGCAGGGCATCATCTCACTACAAAGGAAGAAGGGACTTTAAGCAAGCAAATGCTTTTTGGAAGGATTGGGAAGGATTTAACAATATTCTGAAACTTCTGTGATTACAATCACAGAGAAATCTCTATCAGAATCTGAAGGCTGCTTTGTCTGAAAAGCAGAAAAATCCCACACCATGTGTAAAATCAAATTGCTTTAAATCTTCAAAACTCTCTTAAAGCTGTGAGCTGAGCTTCATCTAGCAATTCACAGCTGGGAGACTTTTCTTTCAAAAGAACAGTCAAGCAGATTATTTCCAAATATAATATTTGCTACCCTGCTATCTCTTTTAGAGGATATAAAACTGCAGGGATATTAGTAACTCTTAAGTTTCCTGTACCACTAGTGAGAGTTCTTATGGGAGAACATTTTAAGAAACAGACACCAACCTAAGTAAAGTAAACGAAATCTACATTTTTCCTAAATAGGGGATGAAAAATAAAAAAAAAGAGATGCCTTGGTTATTGCCACCATTTTCTCACAAAATTTGCAGGACACAATTTACAAGACAGGCAGATCTTGTCAAATAATTGGGTCAAATGATTTCTTCAGGGAAAAGGAATCTACTTTAAACCAACAAACAAACTCTCACATCCAACCGTAAATAATGAGAATTAGGTCAGAGATACAAGGCACCTTGGAGATCTTCTAGCCCAACCCTGCATCATTTTAGACAAATGGCTATCCAACCTCTTCTTGAAAACATCCAGTCTTGGATCGCTCACAACTCACAAATATTGAAGGGGCTGCAACAAAGAAGAGGGGGATCAACCTATTCTCCAAAGCACCTGAAGGCAGGACAAGAAGCAGTGGGTGGAAAATATTGAAGGAGAGAAGCAACCTAGAACTAAGGAGAAATTCCGTGACAGCGAGAACAATTAACCAGTGGAACAACTGGCCTCCAGAAACTGTGAGTGCTCCAACACTGGAGGTTTTTAAGAAGAGATTGGACAACCATTTGTCTGATGTGGTATAGTAAGAGGTTGGACTAGAAGACCTCCAAGGAAGCCTTCCAATTGTGTTAGTCTTCCTTTAAGCAGTTTCTGCAGTGTTCTACTATTTCTTCTGTTCTTCTGTTCTACTGGACCTACGTTTTACGAAGATTTACATAAATCCAACACACACACACACACACACACACACACACACACACAGACAAAACTGCAAATCATCAGAGGTATTTTTAACATTATTTTGTAAACAAACATGAAGGCAAGCAGTGCTGCTCCTTTGGCCCTGCAGGAGTCATTTGGTGAAGATTGCTTTGCTGGAAGATTAAAAAAATAATAAGAAAAAATTATCAGGACTGGAAAAGATTTCTCTTTCATTTCCTCTAAGCGGCACACTCAAGGTTTCCCTCTATTTGCACACCCCCTCCAAATTTTATTCCGCTTCTGTTCTTTCATTTGGATAGAAATGCAGCAACCCGAGTCAGGGACGCTCGCCAACTTGCTAAGTCGGCTGGTTATTTGCTGCAGACAAGCAGCGAAACTTTGCAAAACCGTTACAGAAAACCGACAGACCTGCCTATAAAGCATGAGAATGTTCCTTCCCCTGAAAATACCCCAGTGTTCATTTAATTTAATATTCTCCATTGGTAGAAATAAATTAAAAACGAACAAGGCTTGTTTAGGCCTGCCCCTTCTGCTTTTGAATAGCAACTGCATATTAATTTATCAGGATTCCCATAAATTATAATTAGCCAGGAGGATTAACAACATAAATCCTTGAATTTAAAACCAACCTGCCCCACTCTCTCTTCCCTTTGCCCTAAAGTGAAAAGGAGCCCATAAAAACTATCAGGGCTGTTTGATCCATTAAACTCATGAGACATTCTTATTTCAGCTTAGCTACTGGAGCTGCGTTCGTTAAATCTTTTTAAAGTTACAGTAGCCTGCCTGGAATTGAAATGCTCACACTGCAGAAAATGGTATGTTAAAATGGCTGGGTTTCTCTCTAGAGCAATAGTAACTTAGGAAATAAACAGTGCTTTGGAAACCTGGGGAGGAGTTTTTTTTTAAGTAAAAAAAAAAGTTGGTATTTTTATTTAAAAGCATCTTCTTTTAAATCACATCACAGGGATGAAACTCAATGTTCCTTCTTTATCCCAGAGAAAGAGAAGTCATCCAAGGCTAAGAAGGAGCAGGATTAAAGCACGCCCTCATTCATTCTGATCAAAGGATGCTTTGCATTATTTTTATAATCCCACAAAAGTCTGATATTAGCTAGGGGGCAAGATAAGAAATACTGATGTTTATCTAGGACGGAACAGCCATGGGAGAAATGCGGTTCTGGTTGCCACTTTGATGGGCAATTTTAATGAAGTGGGATGGATCAAAATAATGCAGTTTAAAAGACAGAGCTGCAATTTCCATTTGTGTAAGGGGATACTTTTCTGCAATAAATAGTAAGAAAAACCTGCATAAGCAAAAAACAACAAAAACACACACACACACACACACACACAAAACACCTCAGTCGTTTCATTTCGATGGATTCCTAGGCAGCATAGCCCTGAAAATTGTTGTTCTACAGATTAACATGCAAAAACATCTATGAAAGAATATGATTAAAACATTCTAAACTATATCAACCATAAAACCACTTGGCCATGAAAAATGCTGGATGGAGAAAGTTGTTTTCAGCACCTCCCCAAATTGTAATAAAATTGGTGCATGCTTTAATTCTGGAGGGAATTGTGTTAATTACAAATATTTAACCGGGTCAACTACAAACCAAGTAGGTGAATTTATTCCCCCCACCCCTTTGGTGCCTTCAAGTCAATGTTGACTCCTGGTAATTGCCTGGACAAGTCCCTGCATTTTTCTTGGCAATATTTCAGAAGTGATTTGCCATTGCCTGTTTCCCAGGGCTGAGAGAAAGTGACTGGCCGAAGTCTTTGTGCCTAAGATGGTACTAGAACTCACACTCTCCTAGTTTCTAAATCTAGTTAATTTTTCCCACAACCTGAATCCAGTTTGTTGGATTGTTTAAAGCCAGACAATGGTTAATTCTGTAACTAGGTTAAACATATTGCCTGAATACAACCACTAAGTAGAAAATATTCCAAACAAGTCAATTCTAACAATTCAAACATACCTTTGCATGTATTATGATGCATTAATGGTATTAAAATAGAAGTGTAATAAACATTATTATTAATAGTACTGTAATATACTGTAATATACTATTACTACTACTACTACTACCTGCTAAGTCAGGTCCTTGGAAAGGACTAGATATATTAATTATACATGGCAAATTCACTCAAAGCATCTGACAAACAATCTAGTAAAAATAACACAAAATGAAAAACTATCTTATATGGAAGCAGTCATGCAGTTGGTCAGTTGTCCAGTTTATTAAAGTCCAGTCCTTTCACATAAATATCCATTTCTGCTTTCCCCCTCCCCAATGCTATTGATTTCATTGTTTTAATGGGAAGAGTTTATCTGGTGTTGCAATAATTAAACAAGAGGAAAAACTAATCGGTAAGTCTGCTGAATAGATCCGGTTCGCAGATCTATGGTATAGATCAGGGGTGTCAAACTGCCGGCCTGAGGGCCGGTTGCATCATGCTGAGGCCGCACCCACGCCAGCTCTGGCAATGTGAAAAAACGTGTTCCAACACATCATGTGACGTGGTCAGTTTGACATCCATGGTATAGATTGTACCTTGGCTCAACAGTAATAACTGTGAGAGGGGTCTTGGAGTCCTAATGGACAATCACTTAAATATGAGCCAGCTGCATGTTGCAGCTGCCAAAAAAGCCAATGCAGTCCTAGGCTGCATTAACAGAGGGACAGAATCAAGATCAGGTGAAGTGTTAGTACCACTTTATAATTCTTTGGTAAGGCCACACTTAGAATACTGCATCCAGTTTTGGTTGCCATAATGTAAAAAAAAGATGTTGTGAGACTTGAAAGAGTGAAGAGAAGAGCAACAAAGATGATTAGGGGACTGGAGGCTAAAAACATATAAAGAACAGTTGCAGGAATTGGATATGTTTAGTTTAATGAAAGGAAGGATTAGGGGTGACATGATAACAGTGTTCCAATATCTAAGGGATTGCTACAAGGAAGAGGGAGCCAGCCTATTCTCCAAAGTACCTGAAGGCAGGACAAGAAGCAACGGATGGAAACTAATCAAGGAGAAATGAAACCTAGAACTAAGGAGAAATTCCCTGACAGTGAGAACAATTAACCAGTGGAACAACTTGCCTCCAGAAGTTGTGGATGCTCCCAACACTGGATATTTTTAAGAGGAGACTGGACAGCCATTTGCCTGAAATGGTATAGGGTTTCCTGCCTGAGCAGGGGGTTGGACTAGAAGACCTCCAAGGTCCCTTCCAACTCTGTTATTTTGATTTAAGAGGATTCAGTTCTGCTCCTTCTGGCTGCTTATGTCTAAAGAAAAACAAACAAACACACAAAAAAATCTTCTGGTCCTTCTAACTTAATCATCACCAAAATTTGAAAAAGAAGCTCTCCCATCTTGAGCAGACCCCAGCAGAAACCTCTTTTGCCAGATCATCAAAAACGAGACTTTGGGGGGGGGGGCTTTGCAGATTTTGCAGCACTGAAGCACCCAGCATTCCTCACCACTGGCTCTTTCGGGAATGGCCAACTGCACACCTGGAGACTTCCAGTCTTGCCAGCCCAAGGCTAAGGAGATCCATTTTGTTTGACAAGACCAGGTGGGAAAGCAGTGATCGGTGATGCCAGAAGAAGAAATAATAGGAGACGCAAAAGAAGAGAACAGCAGTGAAGATAGATGCAAGTCCCTTTGATTCATGGAAGGAAATATAGTGTCAATAATAAATTCTATTGCCCTCGTTTCCAAGGGGAGAGCTAGCAGGCATTTCGCTTGGGGACTGAAAAGTGCTCTCTCGTTCTCCTTCTCTGCCAGCCCATTCCTGCTCCGTTAATTATTTTAATTGCAGCAGCCCAATGCCAGGGAGCTAAATTACCCCCTCAGGCTCAGGCTGCTTAGCCAGGAGGTACTGAATTAAACTGTCAGAACATGCAGAAAAATGGCAGCGGTGCCTGTCAATAGAATTTGTTAAGAGAGGCGGGCAAAGCTAAGGGACTTATATAGCAAAAGAGCTGCTGATGCAGAGTCACCAAAGCGCGGCCCTGGAACTAATGGATTATTCAGAGGTCCTGTTCTACTCCATTGGTCAAAGCCAACAACAAGAACAACAACAACAATCTAGTCATATTTTGGGGGCAGTTCGCTCTTTATGGCCAGGCTCATAAAAAGGCCTGTTTAAAGCTACAAAACTCTTGAGGCTCAAGCGGTTCTGACCAAGTATGTCCCTGGAAGGCTCAGAGCCATTGCTAGCTAATCTTTATAAGGTTGGTTAAAGCTAGGATGTCGATCTATGCCTTATCCTAAACTTCGAGGAGGATATTCTATCAGGGTTGCAAAATAAGCCAGAGGTGGTTTAAGAATTAAGTCTGCAAAAAGATCCTGTAAATTGTCGTGGGACAAAAAGACTTTCCTTGATTCTAGGAGCAATAATTCATTGGAAACAATTGTATTTGAAACAATAAATGTATTTGATTTCAATCCTTATCCCTGTGCAATCCTAAAACAATCCTTATCCCTGTGCAAGAAGTATGCAAAGACCCACATTTAATTGCCTCCCTCCTTAAATACAGGTAGTCCTTGACTTATGACCATAATTAAGCCTGGCATTCATGATTGTAAATTGTAAGTTGGGTCATCACGTGACTGACCCAATTTTATGACTGTTTTCACAGCCCTCTGGTAATTCCATTGACCCTTATCTGGCACCAGTTCAGTATTGAACTTTAGTTGACGAGATTCTTGTATATAAGCTTGAGCAACAAGTCTTTTGGAGGGCAACTCAAAGTATGGTCCGGATCCTTTCCACCTGACAGAACTGCTCATAGTAAACAAGTAGCAGCCAAATCCTCAATGAAAAGTTTGCTATCATTGCAAAATCAAGAGGCCATTATGAAGACTGTCCCCGAATATTTGTACTTCAATCCCTCCAAATCTTTTTAAACAGATACAGGAACCTTTCTTCAGAATTTGCACTGTCTGAGAATATGCCCGTGTAAGATAAGGTGCATATCCATTCCATAAACTTTGTCGCAAACAACAACGGAGACAGACATGGGTATATCTGTGTGCCTTTTCAATTTCTTTGCATTTTGGAAATATTATTGACTCTCAGAAAGAAAAATCCAGCCCATATAAAATTATACATTTCGTGCACATTATGTACTCATATATCCTTAAATTGAATGACCTAAAGGTCTTATTTTTTTTCTGCACCAGATTTAGATCAGATGCAGGATACCCGGAAACTACAGCACAACAAAACTGAGGTAGCTACACAAAGAAGAAGAGAAAGGCTGCCCGTTGATGGAAGTGTGCAAGCGGTCTTCGAAATCAAGGAGACGGTCAACCATCCGGCTGGCGAATTCAACATTAAAGAAACTCTACGGCCTTGAGGTGCCGTAAGAGATAATTTTTTTATTGAATACACATCCTGGCACTGAAGGAGTAATATCAACTCTATGTTTCCCATGCGAAGTTCCAGTTAGTTACCAATAGCTTTTCATAACCTCCACCCACCATGTGTTCATGTTGGCCAATCACATTCTTTCTGTTTGTTATGGAAACGGTCCACTTCTCTTCCGGACACCTGCTTTGGATGACCTTGGTTCTCATAGTCCATGGACCGCTTCCTGAAACTCCCGTTTGTTTCCCAGACTCCTCTTCCTCCCTGTTTCTATGGCAAGTTGAGCAGCTACAGAGGTTAGCAAGCATCTTAGCAATTCAAACTTGACAAAGACTTTAGTAATAGTTCAATGTATTCAGCCATTTTTTTAAGCATTGGTCAACAGGTATGAACACTTTGATTACAACGGATAAAGGAGATCTAAGTATGTGTATTTAATTGCATTTAACTAACTCTACAAATAATCCTTATCTTCCGAAGACAAACTATTAAGCCTAGTATCTTAGGGTGAAGACTTCATCTCCACCATCTGACCCATTCATTCAATTAATACCCTCTGATTAAATGCACTTGTTGAAATTCTATTAAGTATTTTCACTTCATCATTTTGTGCACTCATTTAAGTGTGTCTCCACTAATAAGAATATAGGTTCAGTAGAGGTTAATGAACCATTAATTCATTCTTTTAACTAGCTCATTTATGTAACATATAGCCTTACTTTCACACAAAAGAGGCACTCATCAGTTAATACGAAAAACAATCAAAGATCTAAAATAAACTTGTCTTACGCAATCAGTTCTTAATCTTCATCTTTATAAAAAGTATATCCACTCACTTTAAAGGACTACTTCCAGAAGAATGGCTCAAAGAATCCAGAACATAAATTTAAATCACCTGGATTATTGCAACAACTATATATGAAAGATATATAAATGAAGGTAAAGAATTAGCATGGAATGTGAGGCTAGGTTATTTTGATATGATGTGGATAGACAAAAAGGCTGGGGAAGCTACAGGGAAGAGTAAACCCAAGAATACTCAAACTGTATGATCTACTTAATCTCATAAACCTATATGAAACTAAGCTGGGTTATTTCCCCAGTCGGGTTGCCATATATGAGCTGGTGATTATTGTAAAAACTGTAATTTTTGCAACCCAGATATGGCGTCTTGGTTATGAGGGTGGTCACTTAATTCTTGAGGCCTGTTCAATATCTCAATTCCATAAAAGCAGTTAATCTAAGCATGGAATTTGGGGTTTGAATTTCACTGCCTTGTCTGACTGATGTAAAGCATCTTCAGAAGATTGTTAGCCTTCCCGGAAAAGGCCAGCCACCAATTATTGCCATTCTCCAACCAGTACCAGTAAATGCGCCAATTTCAGTTCCCACAATGACCTCTGGTGACACTTGGAAGCATCGTGCTAATGGAGCTTCTCAGTCATCCAGATCATGGTTTTCTCAAAGGTGCTTTTTCAAGAGCCAACTGGACTTTCTTTATCTTTTCTTGAAGATGTTTTGCTTCTTATCCAAGAAGCTTCTTCAGTTCTGTTCAATTCTTCAGAAATGAAGAAGCTTCTTGGATGAGAAGCGAAATGTCTTCAAGGAAAAACAAAGAAAATCCAGTTTCCTCTTGAAAAATACCTTTGGAAGCATCATGCAAGTTTAAACATGGGTCATTTTCAATTTTTTTACTGGGATTTGGAAATAGAGTATTCTGGAAGCTTGTGTGAAAATTTTACCAGTGGTTGCTGTTGCTAAGTACACCTGCTGAGGCATAAATTAGCCCTAAAGAAAGTCCATTATAGGCATTTTACCCATATACATGCTAAACATGATCTTCCACCAATGAATGTTTGAAGGACTACATTTATAGAAGCTGAATATGGACACGGGGTCTTTCTGCATTCTAGAGACCACTAAACTGTCAAGGTATGGAGAAATACAAACATTCAGCATGCTTAGTACTTGAGCACAAAGGAACAATCCAATTATGGGATGCTGAAGAGGCAACTACAAAGATTATCTCCTTTACATGTATCTCTGGGTAGAAAATCCAGAGGTTTTTTTATATAATCTGTATTTTATTATATCAGTCTTGAATAGTTTGGCTGACATCAGTGAGATTCCTTGCAGAATATATTCAGTGGTCAAACATAATGCTATCTTTGACCCAATCATAGCAAATTATAGCTAACAATTTAAAATTGCCTGCCTATTTCTAGAAATACAAGCCATTCCTAATATTTAGCACTGACTGGCACAAGTACTTTAAGGCAGAAAGGTTTCCAAAATTCCAACTCTCTCTCTTTTTTCCCCCCTTCAAAAGTGGGAAGGAAGGAGGAAATTTTAAAGGCATGCCAATCAATCTCTTTTGTCAGCAGTCAGAATCATGAATATGCATGGAGATGAATGGATCAATTTGGAAGCAGCTCGTTTACAGTAAATACTCAAAGTTCAGCCATATGTTTAGCTGGTGCTTATTAAAGTGGCTTGGAATGTAGTCTGACCTCTACTATAAGCGAGTTAAAAATAATTCAAGTGAACTTGTAAAAGAACCAAAGACTAATGCCTGCACTTTGCTGGAGTTCTCCCAACCACTTCCATTTTGGCAGAGGAGTCCAACACTGCTAACCTTACTTCCCTCCAGGAGGGAAGCAAAACTTTACGTTTTAACAAATTGCTTCTTTGATTTCCTAAAAATGTGTATACAGGTAGTCCTCGGCCTACAACCCCAACTGAGCCCCAAATTTCTGCTGTTAAGTGAGGCAGCTGTTGAGTAAATTTTGCCCCATTCTACGTTACTTTCTTGGCACAGCGGTTAAGTGAATCACAGCAGCTGTTAAGTTAGCAACGTGGTCGTTAAGTGGATCTGGCTTCCCCACTGACTTTGCTCGTCAGAAGGTCGCAAAAGGGGATCACGTGAACCCTGGACCATGGCAACCGTCATCAATACGACTCAGTTGCCAAAAGTGCCCGAATTTTGATCACGTGACCCTGGGGATGCTGGAGCAGTCATTAAGTGTGAGACAAATGGTCATAAGTCACTTTTTCCAGTGTTGTTGTGGCTTCGAACAATTCGAATGAGTTGTTGTAAGCCAAGGACTATTTGCATACTACAACTGTCTACCAGCATTATTCCACAATGCAGTACAACTCCATCATTGCTTGCTTCAGGCTACCTTTCTCTCCAATTTAGGATTACAGCCCAGGAACACATTGATCAAAGATGTTTTTCTGCCCTGATTCTTGGAACCCACTGACAAGTATCCTTGAATGAGATGTTGTAGCTTTTCATTAGCTTTTGGATAAAGTGATAAAGAAAACATCTGATTTGGACACGTTAAATTACTTCTGGGTGGGTGTGTTTCACCAGAACCAGACTGCTGCTGTTAAACAGACCGTTGACTAGAACTGGTTATAAAATATGCCGGAGTCACTTATTACAAAAACAGCATTAGTTTCTAGTATGTTTCCAGGGTCAAATCAAAGTAATGAAAAGGGTCCAGAAGTTGCAATTGGTATAAAATGATGCAACTAAGTTGTTAACTGGTACAAGGATGCTATAACGCTTGTCCTGAACGATCTGAGTTAATTGCCAATTGCCACCAGGAACAATTTAGGAAGCTGGCGCTGAGCTTTTATAGGCTTGAAGTCCTTAAATGACTTAAGTCCTGACTTCTTCCTCCTGCTACGAACCAGCCTGCTCTCTTAGATCAGCAGAAGACATCATTTTGAAGACTCCCCTGACGCCAAAAGCTTGCCTATCTGATTCCAAGGACTGCTCTTTTTTTTCTGGGTAGCTCCCAGTTCACAGAATGCTCCCCTTAGGCATAGATTCTGTTTCTTCAGTTAAGGATCTATGAACGTCAGTTTGGTTCATATCAATAATTTTGTTTACTGTAAAGAAAAAATAATAATCACATTTAGGGAAGAATGTAAAACTTGGAGTTAGGATTGCAATATTCGGGGTGGTGGTGAAGGGAACAGCTTTATGGAAAAAAACAAAAAAACCCACCAAGATGTTTTTGAGGTTGTGCTGGTCACTATCATTTTTTAGCAGCTGCATCTTTCCAAAAGAATGTTTCCTCTGCTATAGGGCTACAAAATCCAAAAGATTAAGAGGGTCTTTTAAGGAAAGAGAGTCTTTCATATATATATTTTTGTGGTCAATAATGGGGAGTAACTGAATTTTGCAGGGGATCAGAAAAGCTCTTAAACATTCAACAGGTTGGAAACAAATTATGTTTTTAATCAATAGTCATAATGATGAAGGAGGCCTGCTTGAAGTGTCATTTTTATATATAGTCCCAATGAAATGATTGGTGAATTTAAGCTCGGGGTTTTATTTTCTTTCTCTTTTTCCCTCTCGTTCACTAAAATAGAAAACGTTACACAGAAAATCTGAGCTCCAAGAATGGAACAAAACATTTTTTTTCCATTTGGGAATGGTGATCAGAAAGAAGGATATCCAAAGGACAAATGAAAAAGAGATGTCATCAGGAGATTTCAGCGACTGGAAAGATGCTTCAGCAACTTGATAACCCTAGTCACCTATTGCATATTACTTACTTACTTATTACATTTATACACTGTTTTTAAGCCAAGCCTTCTTCCTTGGCTAGATGGAAAATCCATTTCTTAAATGCTCTCCTGAAAACCAGGAAGGAATGGTTGATTGGGGTTATGCAACCAAAACATGGATGCAAACAGAGACAGAAAATGCCCCTTTCCTAAGTCCCCTTAGATGGCAACTCCTTAGAGGGAGGAGAAGGCAGTCCAGCTACAGGGGCTTCTGGGTCTTAAAGAGGTCAACTAGCATTTTGAATCGTACCCAGAAGTCAATTGGCAGCTAGAGAAGCTCTTGACACGGTAAAGGTAAAGGTTCCCCCGCATATGCGTGCTAGTTGTTTCCAACTCTAGGGCCGATGCTCATCTCCGTTTCAAAGCCGAAGAGCCAGCGCTTGTCCGAGGACGTCTCCGTGGTCATGTGGCCTGCATGACTAGACGCCAAAGGCGCACGGAACTCTGTTACCTTCCCACGGTAGTGGTCCCTATTTTTCTACTTGCATTTTTACGTGCTTTCGAACTGCTAGGTTGGCAGAAGCTGGGACGAGTAACAGGCGCTCACTCTGCTACGTGGCACTTGGGATTTGACCCGCCAAACTGCTGACCTTCTGATCGACAAGCTCAGCGTCCTAACCCACTGAGCCACCACGTCCCTAATCTTGACATGGTAGGGTCACCCAAATAAGAAAAGCGAAGGAAGGAAGGAAGGAAGGAAGGAAGGAAGGAAGGAAGGAAGAAAGACAAGAATGTAGGTATATTATGTATATATGTCAATGGAGGGAAGGAGGGAGGGAGGGAAGGAAGGAGGGAGGGAGGGAGGAAGGAAGGAAGGAAGGAAGGAAGGAAGGAAGGAAGGAAGGAAGGAAGACAAGAAAAGAAAATATTTTCCTTGATCATTTTTCTCCATAGGCTTCTCTGGCAACCAATTCTAAACATAGGTGCCAAATTATGGTAGCTCTAAGCATTCTATTACTTTTTGGCACACTAAAGAGCCGGTGATTTAAGACAGTTTGAGATGTCCATTAGCTGTAGCAATGAATTCAAATACTAAGAAGCTCAGCCATAAATCCACCTTCACATAAAGATTAACCACCACTAATACTTCTGTTTGTCTAATATTAGCAGCTCCTTCTTAAACTAGAAACAACACCCTCAGCTTGTATACATGTTTATATGTATTTTTTTTAAAAAAGGATCTAGTTTTAAGAAGAGTGAAGAGAAAAAGGTTCTTGAAAAATGTGAAGGTAGAAAATGAATATTTGAAATTATCTATGAAGAAAAAATTTAAAAAAAGGAATAATACAAAATACTTTGGGTCCTTGGTTTGAAATTGACTCCTTTAGTATTTTTTCCTGGAATAAATTTTGTTATTTTTCGTAATGGTCTGTTCTTCATAAAATCCACATTTTCAGTTTGAATAAGAAAATGACCTACATAAAAGGGTTTGGACTCTGCAACTATTGCGATATTGTTCTCTTTATTTGAAACCCAAGAAAAACAAAGCAAAGAAACGTTTTGAAAATGATTTTTGCAATGCTAGTTAATTTTGATAGAAGAATGTACCTGAAGAAACCAAACGACTCGCAACAAAAAGAAGCATGTGATTTAAGGAAGCTAAAAATAGAAGCTTGAATTCCTCCACGGAGGGGAACCAAGAAACTGCACCAGCATAAAGCCCAACCAGAGCTACACTACTTTGTCTTTTTTTACAAAGTTGGCCAATATTTTGCTCCTGTTGTATCTGAACAAATAAATCCATCCTTCAACAAGACGGGATAGCAAGCTGAGCTTTCAAAATGGTTTGGATCGGGTGAGAAGAAATGGAGGGAAATGGAGCTTAGAAAGAAAGTAGTATGCAGCTGAAATCCACTCCTTTAGTTCTCTCTTTGTTACTGGCAGGGCTTTTTTTCCTCATATAACGCTCAGAACGGAGTTCCGGCACCTTTTTTGGATGGAACCTTGTAGGGTAGGCAAGGCGGGTTGTATGACATGTGTGAGTTCCGGCACCTTTTTCTTTTACAAAAAAAGCACTGCTCCTGTATCTCCTACCCGATGGTAGGAGAGTAAAGAGATACCGACCAGGGTGTGAGTCTGGTTACTGGACATGGTGAGGTAGAATCCAGATTGTGTAACGGTTTCCTCCTACAAGCCATTAGAATTCCCAACACGAAGAAACTGGAACAATAAATACTCATATTTGTAGTTTTTAGGTTTTTAGTTTAGAGTTATGTGTAGTTTGTTGTTCTGCTCTTCTTTTGACTCATGTTGTCTGATGTAGCACCTTGGTTCTGGGGAAACGTTTCGTTTCACTGTGTACTGTACTGTATATTGTTGAAATGACAATAAAGTCTACTACTACTACTACTAGTAGTAGTAGTAGTACTACTAGTAGTAGTAGTCTGGACCCTCAGGAAGGAAGGGCCCTTTCCCAGATGTCAAAGGGAGAGTGGAGCTTGGAATATCTGATGGGCAGGAAGAGAGCAAGTGCAGACCATCCCTAGTAATTCACAGAGTATATCTATAGTTATTGTGGATAACTGCTTTAGTCTGGCAAGGTTCTGTCTGTAGGTAAACAGCAATACAGGAACTATTCAGAAGTAACTTACACATATTGTTCTTGGTTCTTTGGGCTGGGCACATATGCTCCAATATAAGAATAATCTTTGCATTTTTACATAGGTGTCACCCTCCCAGCTTAAGCGTTCATGAATCTGAAGGGTAGCAAGTTGCTATAAATGCACTAACTTCTGATCTTGATTCACACTGGTAAATGGAACACCACTCCTTATTCTGTTTTGGGAAGCGAACCATCCTAGGTCAAACTTGCTCCTCTTTTTTCTGAATTGCCAGGTTATCTTGGCTTTCGGCTCATGTTTTAGTGCTTCCAACATTCCGTATTTAACTTATTGGAAGCTGTCTGGATGGCAATGCTATTGCTCTGACCTTCAAACATGGCAACAGAGATTTCAGTATGATTAGGAAGGAGAAGATTTAGTTCGTGCTTTGTAGTTTTTTTAGTTATGAATTTGACGGATGGAATAGGCTGCCAGCTTGGACATACAGACAGCAAAACGTGTCTGTTTTTCAAAGGAGAAAAACATGACTGTGGTTTCTTCATTCAGACCTAGGGAGATATTCCCTAATTCAAGGTTGAACATGGATCAAAAGTTCTTTTGTCTCCCAGAAAAGACATTTTTAAAGTACACTTTCAGAGAGCTCTATTCTTTCCATTGTAAACTAAGTTGCATTTTCAGTTCCTGATAATATTCCTGTTGGAGTCAATATGATTCTTCAGTTGCCATGTCATAGATCAGGGGTCTTCAAACTCGGCCCTTTTATGACTCATGGACTTCAACTCCCAGAATTCCTCAGCCAGCATGCCTGGCTGAGAAATTCTGGGAGTTGAAGTCCATGAGTCATAAAAGGGCCCAGTTTGAAGACCTTTGTCATAGATAGTAGCAAGGGTGCAAATAGATCTTCCTCGAAGACCAGCTGTTGTGCCAATTCAGAGGGGGCGGGGGAAAGGAAGAGATTGCAGCACAGTCATAAGTCATTGCATTGAGGACCTCCACATTTCGTCACTTTCTGTTTCCAGCCTTCGCCCACCAAAGGAGAGATCAAGAGCTGTGCTATTAGCAAGGCTACATTTGTGGTATTTGCTAACAGAAACAAGTGGTTAACCAATAGAAATCCCCAGAAAGTACAAAGGTGGGCTCCCAAGGCAGGACTGCTGTTTTCGAGGAACCGGCAAACCGAAAGTAACAGCAAATAAACCCACTCAAGACAAAGCAAACAGCCAGCTCAGTAGACAACAAAACAGAAATGAAGATAACAGTTCTCAAAGAAGGGGGAAAATACACAATTTGTGTTATGTTTGTTCATACAGAGCCTATTTCTACCCTTGGGGAGCATGGTAACCTCTCTCTCTCTCTCTCTCAGGACTCATTGACCCATGTTCAAATATATCCACTAGCATTTTTCAGGTCAAAATGAGGAGGTGGGATTGTGTCTCTGGTTGTGAATTCCTTTGCAATTCTGTTCACAGTGGTTCCATTGGTGAACTTCCACCTCTTAAACCTCATTTTGGATTGAGCTCCTTGATCAATAGCTTCTTATTCAGTCTGAGTTAGAGCAGGACAATGTTCTGAAGCCCCGAATCAGATTTGAAACCAAATCTTTTGGCTGGTGGACATTCTTCAAGTACTGGCTGAAATAAAAGGGCAATCAATCTTCTGCAACAACACAGAGACAAGGAGGGTTGGCTACAAGACCTCCAAGGTCCCTTCAAACTCTGTTATTCTGTAAGACACTGAATCTAATCCCACATTTAGTCTTGCCTGGTCCACCCAAGAGTGGATATATTGATATATTTCCTGCCTGGATTATATATTGAAAAATAAAACAAAACAAAAACTATAAAATACCTTTTTATTGGGAAAGCATGGGAAAGCAAAACAAAAGATTTAGAAAATCACTCAATTTGGTTTCCAATGGTTCTAAACAGAAAGTGCAATGATTTATTAAATCTGGATCCCCATTTATCTATAACAATTGTTAACATTCACAGCTTCTTGTTACTAGAGGGGAAATCATATTTTTATCCTATAGGCAAAATGTATCTTCATTTCCTTTTACTTATTACAAAAATGGTAGTAAAATTGCAGCCCTTATTCTTTAATATTAGATTAGTATAAAAGTTTCATGCATATTGTTATCTGTAGGCACATTAGTTTGGTTCCTTGTTAAATAAGCACATTGATTTGTGCCTTAGATTGTAAGCCGCCCTGAGTCTTCGGAGAAGGGCGGGATATAAATGGGATTTTAAAAAAAAAGAGCTATCATTATGGGCACTAGCAATTATCCTGTCTCTTGTCATCTGCTTTTGTCTGTATTTCAAATCTTGTTGACTTATTCCAGGCAACATCATGAAGAAACTCTATAAAGCTACTCATAACTGATATAGCTTAAATGTACTAAAAATCAAGTGCTGGGAAAATCCTTGGAGTTTTTCTAGTTCAACTCCTGCTACCCGAGGCAGGACTTCTTATACTATCCTGGACAAATGGTTGTCCAATCTTTTCTTGAAAGTTGTGATGGAGCAATCACAACTTTCGAGGCAAGCTGTTCCATTTATTTTGTTCAGAGTATCAGGAAATTTCTTCTTATTTACAGGTTAGATCTCCTTCTGATGAGCTTCCACCCATAGCTTCTTGTTCTGTCCTCAGGTACTATGGAGAATCAAGTGACCTCTTCACTGTGGTAGCCCTTCAAGTCCTGGAAGATCCAGCAGGGAATAGGATCTACCCATCTCCATGCCTTTTATCCTGCTAAAGACCAGCCATAAGACAACGTGGTTTTAAAATGCCATTCAAGAATTAATTGAACTGAATCACTGGCAAGTCTCAGAGGTGACCTGGAGTTGTAGTTTGAGAAGATGAGATGAAAATCTGAAACCAGATTTTGTTGAGTTGCAAAGATGTGAGCTGAGGGACAAGGTAATAATAATAATAATAATAATAATAATAATGATGATGATGATGATGATGATGATGATGATGATGATGATGATGATGATGATGTTGGAAGGGACCTTGGAGGTCATCTAGTACAACCCCCTGCTCAGACAGGAAAACCTATACCATTTCGGACAAATGGCTGTCCAGTCTCTTCTTAAAAACTTCCAGTGTTGGAGCATTCACAGCTTTTGGAGGCAGGTTGTTCCACTGATTAATTGTTCTAACTGTCAGGTAGTTTCTCCTTAGTTCTAGGTTGCTTCTCTCCTTGACTAGTTTCCATCCGTTGCTTCTTGTCCTGCTTTCAGGTGCTTTGGAGAATAGCTTGACTCCCTCTTCTTTGGGGCAGCCCCTGACATATCGGAACATGGCTATCATGTCCCCCCTAGTCCTTCTCTTCATTAAACTAGACATACCCAATTCCAGCAGCCGTTCCTTATATGTTTTAGTCTCCAAGTCCCCTAATCATCTTTGTTGCTCTTCTCTGTACTCTTTATAAAGTCTCAACATCTTTTTTACATCGTGGTGATCAAAACTGGATGCAGCATTCCAAGTGAGGCCTTACCAAGGCATTGTAGAATAACAGTTCATAGCAAAGTGTTTGGAACATGGATGATGCCCAAAGGTGCTGTTGAAATCAATGAGATGAGAAGCCAAAGAAAGAATGAAACCACCGGGGGCTTCTTTGAAGCAGCCTGGCATTATAAACTCAAATCTTCTCAGCTTAACTTTTCAGCACCATGCAGAAGTGATTACGCTGATGCAATTCAGATTTAGTTTTACTTAGAATAGGCCCAGTCTGGAAACTCTGTGATGCTCGTCCAAGATAAATTCAAAACTTATATTTCTGGACAGAAGTTCCCTTTGATTTCCCTTCCCATCCTTTCACCAACTGCCCTAACATTTTCCTATTTTTTAGTAGTTGTTTAATGGTTTTTAGACTTTAAATTGCATTTCTTGCATTACTTTTAACAGCTTTGGCACTTCCTTTAACGGAGTATGACATATCCAAATGGTGAATTAATAATGTCAAATTCCACTGATTTTAGTGAGCCAACAATAAGGAGAAACAAGACTTGAGTTTGACCCACAGTACTTTAAAAGTTTCAAAAATGAACTGAATGTGTACTAAAGTGTGCTAGAATCAGACTTTGGTGTATGAAAAAAGAACCAAAAGAAACCACAAAACAGGAATGGAATTTGGAATGGAAAACAGTCCATTGAAGTGACTCTTAATTCATCATGCAGCCAGTTCAGTAGGTGACATCAACCCCGTTCCAATCTGTTCTACCTAACAGCAGTGCTCATTCTCTAGGTTTAGGTCTTATGGCAGCCAAAATACTACAGGTAATCCTCAACTTATGACCACAGTTGAGACTAGAATTTTGGTTGCTAAGTGATGTGTTCCTTAAGTAAGTCGTCACTGGCCAGACCCAATTTTACCATCATTTTTTACCATAACCCTTATGGAAATTCAGCTTCCTCAATTGACTTTGCAATGGCGGCTGGGAAGATCACAAATCACCATCACATGACTGCAAGATGCTGTAGCCATTGTAATTGTGAGCAAGTGCCCAAATTGCAATCACATGACTGCAAACTCTGCTCCATTCTAACGATGATATTACCTCGTTGAGTAATGTAATGTCTGCAACAAAACAACCAATGCCTCAGAGCACTAAGGACCCCACAGCTAGAAAATGGATGACTGATCATCTCCCACAGCAGAAGTGTTGCAGCCTCTATTTCTCATCAGTAGCTATAAAGGTGTGTCAACTCTTAGACCATTGTGAAGGGCAGACAATACTACTGTTTGCCCAAATGGAACCACAGGATATACTGGGGGAAAAAATAGAACTGATTAGATAGATCTTGTGATGTTGGCCATCTTCCATGTTGAGTTGGAAGATGGCCTCAAAAAGGTGCTGCCTTCTTTGAGTGATTCTAGCCCAGGGGTCTTCAAACTTGGCCCTTTCATGACTTGTGGACTTGAACTCCCAGAATTCCTCAGCCAGGCACGCTGGCTGAGGAATTCTGGGAGCTCAAGTCCACAAGTCATAAAAGGGCCAAGTTTGAAGACCCCTGTTCTAGCCATTGCTTATTGTAAATATTTCTGAGAGATTGTCATCCGGCACTTTTTATGTTTAGTTTTTTTTTAAAGTGCATTAAAAAGGGCTTCCTTATGAACAGCTGGAGACACAATTATATACTTCATGTCTTCCTCTTTTTCACCAACATTTGCAGGGTTAAAAAAACCCAAAGTAGACTGAGTAGAACTATTCCTAGAGAAGCCCAGATTTGTAGGTCTGGTGTAGGAAATCTTTATAGCTGGCTACGGGAAGAGAGAGTAGATCTTTAATTAGCTCCATCTTCTGTGCTGAAATAATACAACTGAGTGTGGTTAGGTTAATTCCAAGCATGGGTTAAACACTACAGGACACTGTAGGTCTTTTCTGAGAAGTTCGTGTTCTTTGTAAGATTTGAAACTGACTGTGTTAAAAAACATACAAGGTTGGATCCATGCGGATTGATGCCAATGGTGGGACTTATTGAGATCATGTGGCAATTAAGTCAATATGACTAGGTGAAGTCTCCTTGTAGTATTTATTCTAAGTACGTATGTAAAATTGGGGAAAACGGGGAATATTTTAAGGAAAGAACTAGGAGTCTCCTCATAAATGCTGAATACTAGTGGAAAGTACATTGTTGATCTACTGGGAAAATAGAGTCCTTTTTTGTGGAATTTTGGAGCCTTAAACGACTCTGACAAATGCACAAGTAAGTCTAAAGGAAGTGGCCAAAGTTATTTTTTCTGTTATTGCTGACTAAGCTTTTTCCCTTCCTGAGGGAATTTTGGAATCAAATTTTCTAAGAGAGATCTTCAGAGCTCAGCATTCAGTTGACCTCTATTTTCGTTAACACCTTTCCTTTTGCCAAGAAATTTTGCATTCAGGGCTAGATGGAACCATAAGAGGGTGGTCAACTGGTCCACACTACCAAGAGTATTGTGTATTGGTATCTGTGTATTGGTCGTCTTTGATTTACAACAGTTCATTTGGTGACCTTTCAAAGTTACAATGGCATTGAAAAAAGTGGCTTATGACTTGTTTTACAACTCTTGCGGCATCTTCATGGTCACGTGATCAAAATTTTTGGATCATTTTTACCACAGTTGCAGTATCCCAGGGTCATGTGATCACTTTTTGCAAACTTTGGACGAGGAAAATCAATGAGGAAGCCAGATGGGACTGACTTAACCACTGTGGTGATTCCCTTAACAATTGGGGCAAGAAGGGTTGTGAAATGAGGCAAAATTCACTTAACAAATGTCTCACTTAACAACATAAATTTTGGACTCTACTCTGGTCGTAAGTAGAGGACTACAAGTACTATGGCTAATGGTAGCAGTGTCTGTTATAGATTTTATGACTGCTATGGACTCCCTAATAAAGGACAAAAAGATGGACCCATATCACCAACGCGGCATATGGGAGTTGGATGGCGCACCAACTGAATAAAAAAACAAATTCACAACCTAGTGGAGAAGATTCCCAAATTCTACTAACTTCAGGAATATATGAGGGACCAAACTAGAATCAGGGAGACTGAGTACTAGTCCTACCTTTGGTATAAAGCCAACATGCCAACTTTGGGCCCGTCACTCTCTCTCAGGCCTAGGAAGCAGGCAATGGCAAACAACCTCTAAAAAACTTTGCCAAGCAAACTGTAGGGCAAGGGTCCCCAACCCCAGGTCCGTGGACTGGTACCGGGCTGCGGCATGCCGTCAACCTTTCTGCACAAACAAGGAAAGCCCCATCCATAGGATGCCAACAGCACACAAAATCACACCCCCTCTGATCCACGGAAAAACCTCTCCACGAACCGATCCCTGGTGCCCCAAAGGTTGAGACCTCTGCTGTAGGGACTAGTCTAGGCAGTTGACAAGAGTCAAAAAGTTACTTAAGGGCACCCTTCTTCCCAATAAGATAGGAAAAGTGCATATAGTTTGATTCCTTCATGCATATGGATATGTTGAAAACACCAAAGAAAGTATTGTGCTATATGACCACTTGGTCTTTTGTTTTGTGAACGTCAGAGTTTGGCACGACAGACGTCTACACAGAAGTCTAGAAGGGCTCCTTCCTCTGTGCAAAATTCAAAAATATGAATTCTTATGAAAGAGAGTGGCACACTATAAAATCATTGGGAGGAAGGGAAAGGCAAACATATTTTTCCAATATTTCTCTAGTGTGCTGAGTAAATTTCTTTACGTTTCCCTTGCAGTTCAGCAGAAAAATATAGAAACAAGAATAATGGGGTTGGAAGGGACCTTGAAGGTCTTCTAATTCAACCCTTTGCCCATGGCAGGAAATCCAGACAGAAAAAATTATATATAACCAGGTAGTGAGAGCTGGCAGAGAAAAAGAAAGATAACTTTCACTTATATTTATCAGTTTTGTGTGGCTATTTGAATTTTTCCATGGAGAATGAAGACCATGAGCACCTCATACTTACTCTTAGTTACCTCAACCATAATATATAGACTTGATTAATCTAACAATCTGGAATTGATCAAGACACAAGTATATTTCTAGAGCAGTCAGCTAAAATGTTGTTGTCTACTTTGTAGCTTATTGTGGGTCATACAAATGTAGCCATGATATTATATTCTTGTTCTTTTTCTCCAAGGATGAGATCCCACAATGTTAAATAAATATATCCTGGAGACTGAGGATGATCTCAATGGAGAGAAATATTATCAAACAAGGAGTCCAAAACAACAAGCTACGGCAAGATTCTTTAACAGTAGTCTACCTTAATAAAAGTAATGTTAGACTTCTGTGGAATTTATTTCTTGGTTTGATCTACACTGGCTAACATCAAACCTCAAATTTCAACTGGTAATCTGATTTCTCCGCCCCCATCTCTCTCTGTTTTTAAAATAGATTTCACTCACAAACAAGAATTCCACTCAGAGCTGACAATAACCTATTTCTCATTAGCGGAGAATAATCACGTTCTTAAATGATCGCATTCGGCTGATAGGATGTTATAAATAATCCAATGCTGTGTTGTTCAGGTTTACATAATTATGAATCATTAGGGCTATGAATGACTAATGGAGACAGATGCAAAGTATTTCTAAATTGGTTTAAAAGGGGAAAATCAAAACCTGTCTGCTCATAAATGAAGCTGTCTTGAATACGTTCTGAATCATTTGGCACAAATTTCTGGCTTTAACTGGTTATGCCAAACGTTGCCCATAATTAATGCAAAGCATACAGGCTCTTCAATTCAGCACGACATCCATCAAATTGGACAGGCTGACTACGAACGTCAACATCTCTTGCGGGCTTGACACATCTGAATCCTCTTCAGGACCCAGGTTCAAATAAGGACCACTTGTCTACCGATAGTCCTCAACCTACACCCACAAGTGAGCCCCAAATTTCCAATGCTAGGCAAGTCCAGTTATTGTGTAAATTTTGGTCCATTATACGGCCTTTCTTGCCACAGTCGTTAAGTTAATCGCTGCAGTTGGTAAGTGGAACTGGCTTCCCCGTTGACTTTGTTTGTTAAAAAGTCACAAGAGGGGATCACGTGACCCTGCAGGCACTGCAACCATCATAAGTATGAATCAGTTGCCAAGCATCTGAATTTTTGATCACGTGACCAGGGGGATGCAAAAACAGTCCTTAATGTGAGAAACAGTCATAAGCCACTTTTTTCAGTGCCATTGTTAAGTTTGAACAATAAGTAAACCAATTGTTTGTCTGTCTGTCTGTCTGTCTGTCTATCTATCTATCTATCTATCTATCTATCTATCCATCATCTATCCATCTATCCATCTGTCTGTCTGTCCGTCATTCCATCCACCCATCCATCTATCTATCTGTCTGTCTGTCTGTCTGTCTGTCTGTCTGTCTGTCTGTCTGTCTGTCTGTCTGTCTGTCTGTCTATCTATCTATCTATCTATCTATCTATCTATCTATCTATCTATCTATCTGTCTGTCTATCTATCTATCTATCTATCTATCTCTATCTATTAGTTTTTTTATGAACACAAGTGCTTGATATTTTGTCAGCAACATATTGTCTGGATCTTAATACTTAGCTTGCTAATACATATTAAGTTCCTTTCTCTCCACCTCATTTTTCCAGCCAATGATAAAAGGTATCCCATGTTCTAAAATAAACTGAGTCTTCTTTCTCTTTCATTTTCAACGTCAATCTATGATATTGCAAAACAACTGATAAAAAAAGTAAACCAACTGCTATAAATCAAGGACTACTTCCTACATGTCTTGTGCCAAGACTCTCTTCTCTTGATAAAGATTCAACTGAGTTATCCACCAGCGTTAATGAAAGTTCGTGCTGAGGTAAATGGTGCTAACTCACTTCTCAATCAGGAGGTGAGAGAGGATCCCTTGCAAGGTCGTGCCGAGGAATTTAGTCATCATCTGTCGGATAAAATCGCTCGGATTCGGACCGGTTTGGACTCCAGCTGGGCAGAGTCAGGCGATCAGGACACGGGCGGTCTTGTCAATGTTATCTGGGAAGAGTTTGATTCTGTGACCCCTGATGAAGTGGACAGGATTATGGGAAGGCTGAGCTCCTCCACATGTTTGTTGGACCCGTGCCCTTCCTGGCTGGTTTATGCAGCTAGGGAGAGGACACGAGGCTGGTTCCAGGCGGTTATATCTGCTTCTTTGAGTGAGGGTTATTTCCCCGCCGTCTTGAAGGAGGCGGTGGTGAGACCTCTCCTCAAGAAGCCTGTCCTGGACCCAGCCGTTTTGAACAACTTTCGTCCAGTCTCCAACCTTCGCTTTCTTGCGAAGGTTGTTGAGAGTGTGGTGGCGCATCAGCTCCCTCTGGTCCTGGATGAAGCGGATTATCTGGACCCCTACCAATCGGGTTTCAGGCCCGGGTACAGCACGGAGACGGCATTGGTCGCTCTGGTGAATGATCTCTGGAGGGCGCGGGATAGGGGACATTCCTCTATCCTAGTCCTATTAGACCTCTCAGCGGCTTTCGATACCATCGACCATGGTATCTTGCTGCGGCGTCTCAGGGGATTGGGAGTGGGAGGCACAGTTCTTCAGTGGTTCTCCTCCTATCTCCTGGGACGCTCGGAGTCGGTGTTGGCAGGGGGGCAGAGATCGGCCCCTAGGTCTCTCGTTTGTGGAGTACCTCAGGGGTCGGTTCTCTCGCCTCTCCTGTTCAACATCTATATGAAACCGCTGGGTGAGATCATTCGTGGTTTTGGAGTTGGGTATCATCAGTATGCCGATGATACCCAACTTTTCTTTTCGACCCCAAACCACCCCAGTGATGCCCTCGCCGTGATGTCCCGTTGCCTGGAGGCGGTTCGGGTCTGGATGGGGAGGAACAGACTTCAGCTCAACCCTGACAAGACTGAGTGGCTGTGCATTCCGGCATCCCGGGACATTCCAAATGTTCCATCTCTTTCTATGGGGGGTGAACTTTTACCCCCCGTGGATAGGGCTCGCAACTTGGGAGTCCTTCTAGATTCGCGGCTTACTTTGGAAGAGCATATAGTGGCCGTGACTAGGGGGGCTTTCGCCCAGGTTCGCCTGGTGCGCCAGTTGCGGCCCTATCTAAACCGGGATGCCCTGTGTACAGTCACTCATGCGCTCGTGACCTCTCGCCTTGACTACTGTAATGCTCTCTACATGGGGCTTCCCTTGAAGACCACTCGGAGGCTCCAACTGGTACAGAATGCGGCCGCGAGAGTTGTCTTGGGAGTTTCCCGGTACTCCCATGTTACACCTTTGCTCCGCGAGCTGCATTGGTTACCAGTTGTCTTTCGGGTGAGGTTCAAGGTGTTGGTTACGATCTTTAAGGCCCTACATGGCATGGGTCCGGGTTACCTCAGGGACCACCTGCTGCCGGCATCGACTCCCCTCCGCCCTGTGCGTTCCCACAGAGAGGGCCTCCTCAGGGTGCCGCCAGTCAGGGAATGTCGACTGGTGGCCCCCAGGGGGAGGGCCTTCTCTGTGGGGGCCCCGGCTTTATGGAATCAGTTGCCGGTGGAGCTCCGGATGGCACCAGACCTTCGAACTTTCCGTCGGGGCCTGAAGACCCATCTGTTCGAATTAGCTGGTCTGGCCTGATGGGGATTATGGGTTTTTTAATTGTTTTTAATCTGTATTACTGTTTTATTGGGCAAGGGTTTAATTCTTTTTAATCTTTGTATAGTGTTTTTTGTTTTTTATATATGCCCTGTGAACCGCCCTGAGTCCTACCAAGGAGAAGGGCGGTATATAAATCAAATAAACTATAACTATAACTATAACTTCAGGAAGAGCCTGGAGCTTTTTTAAATGGGCAGTTCTGTTTGTCCCCCAAACCCTGAATTCAATCCAGCCCTTGGAAATGCGAAACTACCTTGTTCAGACTTATTTTTCTTTTTTATATATGTGCACGCATGTTATATTCATTATATTGGTTACAAGTTATTTTAAATTCTTTTTTTAGTTGTGAGAATACATCCTTATTTTAATGGTGGTTTGCAAGTATCTGATGTCTCACCATTTCTCCAGCAACCTGGAATCTTATGTTACATCCCAAAAAAAACCATATTATCAGGGAATTAATCCTGTGAGGGTTTCTTGCGATGGAAAGAGCCAAAAGCTGGGGAGGCTGCACACAGAATGAAAACGAGATGGAGGCCACTGAACAGGGAGAACAAAATCAAACAATGAGGTGAATTAAAAGTACCACCCAAAGACGTTCTAAATGAATGAATGAACCTTTATTGTCAAGGTACAACCACGTATACATTGAGATTGGCTGAGCCTCCCTTCGTGCCCCCCACCACCACCACAACTCACAGTGACAACAAACCCACCATTCTTGTTACACCATGTGAGCTAATTGCACAATGCACTGGCCTCGCAAGTCAATCATACATAAAATTATAAAATTATTTCCCGTTCAAGAGCCTGACAGCCCATGGATAAAAGCTGTTCTTCAGCCTCTTGGTACGGCTGGCTATACTCCTGTATCTCCTACCCGATGGTAGGAGAGTAAAGAGATACCGTCCAGGGTGTGAGTCTTAACTCTTAGAATGAAATCAATAAAGTCAAAGTGTATCACCACCATCACCATCATGTCATCATCATCATCATCACCACCACCACCACAATCATCACCTTGATGTTTTAGGAAATTGAGGGAAGGAGAGATTTTTTTTCCCTAATGTCAAACTTTAAACACATTGGAAATTGGAAAATGGCTGAGAAATGGTAGTGATGGTGGGAGAGAGAAAATTCACAGAAAATTCAGGAACAGATGAATGCACAGAGGACCTGACCAGATGTGCTTCCAGTTAAAATAAGGAGAAACCGAATAGTAATACAGGTATCTGAGAAGTTCTCTCTGAAGGAATGGAAAGAGTAAAGTGGGATGATTCTGAAAGGGTTAACGTTTTAACAGGTCTCCTCCTCCTTTCCTCCTCCTGTTCTTTTTAAAGGAAAAAAATAAATAAAAATAAATTGTTCTCATCTGGAAAGAAAACTGTCACTTTTACGTTGGCATGTTTGTAGAAAAGTAGTTCCCCCCCTTTCTCCATTTAATGTAAACATTCATTAAACTAATTTGAAGTTGTCATTACTCACCTCCCCTGCTGCTTTATATCAGATTATTCCTAAGTGCTCAGCGAATAGCCCCATAAACACAGAGTCTATTTCCCTGCAGGGTATAATCACACAGTTTGCACTGTGATTTATGCGGTGTAGCGTTGGTGAGTGTCCTAAACTTTCAAAAGCTTCCATTCATCCTTCTCTGGAAACCAAGTTTTATGCTAATCTACACCAAACGGCTCAATGCAGAATTTAATCATGGGGTAAGGCAACAAAGAAACTGCTAATTTGCCCAGAGCTTTGGTTTGCTCTAATTCAACGTCTTCTCAACTTTCATTTGTGTAAAAGGGAAGAAGGGATAAGGAAAGGTAAGCCCCCCCTGCCCCCATGAAAAGCATCCAAACCAGGGACCAGTGAAAGGCTGGGGAAGCTTCCTGGCGATGGTAATTTCTGCATTCCAACAAGCATTTGTTACGGATTGGGACAGATCCTACACTGACTAGATTTTTTTTTGAGGCTTTGAGACTTTTCTCAAAGTCTCCTTCATTCTAGCCAGGATCTCTGATAGAAGTAAATTCAAGCTGGGTTCTCAATCAACTTGGTACTTCAGTGGACTTGAAGTGTAGTTTTCTTGGTGACAGTATAGAAGTGATTTCTCGCTGCTTTCTTTTTAGGCTTTTTTTTTTTGAACTTCCCAGTCTAAGTTATAATTCTGGATTTCGAAGATGACTGTCCACCCAAGTAGTAACTATGTCTAATAGTGCTTAGGTTTATAGATAAGAACAGCTAGGTGCTGCCACCTAGCTGGACATTCTTGCTATACTATATCTCATTGCCTTTCTTAGCCTGGTAAGGTTCAAACAGCAGAAAATTCAGCTCTCGGAATTCTGAGCCAGAATAATGTTCAGAAATGTTGATCTGATTTCCAGGCAACCAGAAGGAACCAACCTGAAAAAGTCTGATGAGTATAAAGACACCTTACAAGTGTAGGGCACTTGTAAGTGCACATCATGAGAAAGGCAGGGCTAGATGAATCAAAAGTTGGAATTAAGATTGCCGGAAGAAATATCAACAACCTAAGATATGCAGATGATACCACTCTAATAGCAGAAAGTGAAGAAGAACTAAGGAGCCTCTTGTTGCGGGTGAAGAAGGAGAGTGCAAAACTTGGGTTGAAACTTAACATTAAGAAAACCAAGATCATGGCATCTGGCCCTCTCAATTCCTGGCAAATAGATGAGGAAGAAATGGAGGTAGTGACAGATTTTATTTTCTTGGGCTCCAAGATCACTGCAAGATGGGGACTGTAGCCAAGAAATTAAAAGACGCTTGCTCCTAGGGAGGAAAGCCATGGCAAATCTAGACAGCACACTAAAAAGCAGAGACATCACCCTGCCAACAAAAGTGCGTATAGTCAAGGCTACGGTCTTCCCAGTTGCAATGTATGGCTGTGAAAGTTGGACCATAAGAAAGGCTGAGCGCCAAAGAATTGAAGCCTTTGAACTATGGTGCTGGAGAAGACTCCTGCGAGTCCCTTGGACTGCAAGGCGATCAAACCGGTCAGTCCTAGAGGAGATCAACCCTGACTGCTCTTTAGAAGGCCAGATCCTGAAGCTAAAACTCAAATACTTTGGCCACCTAATGAGAAGGAAGGACTCAATGGAGAAGAGCCTAATGCTGAGAAAGATTGAGGGCAATAGAAGAAGGGGACGACAGAGAATGAGGTGGCTGGATGGAGTCACTGAAGCAGTAGGCGTGAGCTTAAATGGACTCCAGAAGATGGTAGAGGACAGGAAGGCCTGGAGGATCGTTGTCCATAGGGTCGCGATGGGTCGGACATGACTTCGCAACTAACAACAACAACAACAAGTGTAGGTAGTCCTCGACATACGGCCACAATTGAGCCCCAAAATTTCTGTTGCTAAGCGAGACAGTTGCTAAGCGAGCTTTGCCCCATTTTACGACTTTTCTTGCCACAAATGAAACATTGCAGCTGTTAAGTGAGCCTGGCTTCCCCACTTGACTTTGCTAGTCAGAAAGTCTCAAAAGGGGATCACATGACCCCGGGTCACTGCAACTGTCCTAAATATGAACCAGTTGCCAAACATCCACATGTTGACTCCATGGTCATGGAGATGCTGCAAGAGTTGTAAAACAGTCACAGGTTCCTTTTTCCAGTACCGTTGTAACTGAATCACCAAGAGTCGGACACGCCTGAATGGATAACATCATCCTCATCCTCACCATTCCACTAAATTGAAGTGGATTAAATAAACTCAAACGTAAAAGACTGGAAAGAATCTATAAGCAACATTCCCTGCTTGCCAAAAAAACCCCAACCCACTTGGAAATGTGTCTTCTATTAAGTATTTGGAAATATGCAGCTACGGAAAGTGACACAGCACAAGGCTTCTTAATCTGAACGGCATCTTCCATCATTTTTATATAGGGATCAAGTTCTGCCAAAAGCCCACTGAGGAAATGGATTGGACAAAACAAGATAATCTTGTTTCTGTGTAAAAACAGCAGGTTCCATTAATAAAAGACACAGCTAGTTTTACCGACCTCTGCTGTGCTGACAAGCAAAGGAGACTTCAAAAAGATGAATTTCTCCCAAAGATATAACCCAGCATAGTAGTAACCTATTGAGGACACAAAGAGAGCTTATGCACACTAAATAGACCAGCTGCTTAGAAAGCGATAAGAAACTTCTCCTATTACGTTCGGAAAAGGACTGTTGTGTTCCAAACTGTGCAGTGCAATTTTGTTCCGCATGAACAATCCTGAAGGAATACATTGGACTATTGAAAAATCTTGGTAAGATCCATTGTGTAGATTATTAGCAACAATTTCACTGAAGAAGAGGAGGAGGAGGAGGAGGAAGAAGAAGAAGAAGAAGAAGAAGAAGAAGAAGAAGAAGAAGAAGAAGAAGAAGAAGAAGAAGAAGAAGAAGAAGAAGAAGAAGAAGAAGAAGAAGAAATATTATAAATCAAAAAGCAAATTGTACGATTCAGAAAAATGACACCAGATTGCAACTGCAGATACTGGTTTTGTGGGCGTACATTCTCAGCAAAGTGAAATGGGATTTTTGCACAAGCAGCTCAAAAAAAAAAGTCTTTTGGCAACAAGCATTTTCATTGGCTAGGCAACCCATTCAGCCCCAGATCTCCTCTGTAGAAGTGCTTGACTTGAAGGACTATCTTCCAAGGAATATAATCTTCAATAGCAATAGCACGTAGATTTATATACCGCTTCAGACTACTTTACAGCCCTCTCTAAGCAGTTTACAGAGTCAGCATATTTGCCCCCAACAATCTGGGTCCTCATTTTACCGACCTCAGAAGGATGGAAGGCTGAGCCAAACTTGAGCCGATGAGAATCGAACTGCTGACAGTCAGCAGTCGGCAGAAGTAGCCTGCAGTACTGCAGTCCAACCACTGTACCACCATGGCTCTTGGTGGATTTCAAGTGTGATAGCCAACCTTGTGCTACCTATTTCTTTATGCCAGTCCCAAATTTTTCTGTAGCTTCAAAGATCAAGCCCTTTGGAGTTCACTCTCAGTCTTCCTTTACCGTCTGCACAAAAATGGCTGCATGTAAATAATATAATTTCTGTTAAAATAGGTTATTAGTATTATTTATTTTATTTTCCTTCCAGAAAGTGGTGTGTATGTTGGCATCTCCCTTCATTTTTATCCCCACAACAACAACAACCCCCTTTACCCGAGTGTCTGAGTGTGGTTCTGGGTCTTTCTGATCCTAGTCCAACCTTTTAACCACTACACCACACTTTCTCTTCAGCCTAATGTTGCTATTGCTGCTGTTGGTAATGCTGAATTTTAAAAATTAATTATAATGCAGTAGTACTTTTGCTTTTAATTACATTTCTATTTTGTTTACTGTCTTGAGTGGACTCTTTCCAGAAAAGCAGCTCATGAAATCAATATATGTGTGTCTGCATTATGCATAATTCATTTTGCAGAACTGTATATTCCAATAATACTTTTGGTCGGAATCACAGGCCAGAAACCCTTTCTTTGGCTGATTTCTCTTTCCCACTCCACTCCAAAATTTCATAGGACATCAGCAACATTTTGTGTGACATTTAACGGGATTTAAGGAGTCGCGAGATTGGGCCAGGGGAAGTGGGGCTTAAGGATTTGCTGGACCTTCTAGCAGAAGATCCTTGTTTTGAACATAGCAACAGAAAATCTCTGGAGACACACAAACACACACAAGCATACTTACGCAGGATAAAATTAGAATGATTCAATTTAAATCACAGGTAACAACTGTCTTTGAAAAAAAAGAGAGAAAATACATTTTCATAGAAATTATTATATTCAAATGTTAATTAAAAAAACCCTAATGTAGGGATGTTCTACTCGATATGTGTGTGTGTGTGTGTGTGTGTGTGTGTGTGTGTGTGCGTGTGCAATAGCCTTTGAGGGAGAGCAGTAATAGAACTTCTCCTAATCTAAATCAAGGGCCACATTGTATAAAGTCAAATTATTTGGGCAAATTATTCAGGTCAATGTCGACTCCTGGAGATTAAGAAAAACTGGCCTAATGTCACCAAGTTGTCTTCATGAAGACTTGATTTCCAGCCTGGTGCCTTAACCACTACACCAAAAAGGTTCTTTCAATCCACTTGATATAATTCCTGAAGTTGAACTAGTGTAGTTTGTGGCATCAAGTTGTAGAAGACTGTGCTTCTCACTTACAGTGTTTTGAGTATATTAAACCGGAAATCTATGGAGACTCTCAGTCATCCAGATTTTGGTTGTCCCAAAGGTGCTTTTTCAAGAAGCCACTGGATTTTCTTTGTTTTTCCTTGAAGACGTTTCACTTCTCATGCAAGAAGCTTCTTCAGTTCTGTTCAATTCTTCAGAAATGAAGAAGTTTCTTGAATGAGAAGCAAAATGCCTTCAAGGAAAAACAAAGTCCAGGGATCTCTTGAAAAAGCACCTTTGGGTTAACCTGGAGGAAAACTGACTAAGTGAAATATTATGCTGAAGTTCTTTAAATGGCCTGTGGTTGGGTTTGTAGATGTGAGCTTCAGGTCATCTCTGCACGGTGAGAGAAATACAAAACACAACAAACCTAACCCCATATATACGGTAATATATGTGGCCTGTCAGATGTGTACGTTTATGTTACGTGCTTGATGGTTTTATTTTATTTATTTATTTTATTTTATTAAATTTATATACCGCCCTTTCCCGAAGGACTCAGGGCAGTTTACAGGGCATTTAAAACAACCAATACAAAAGTTAAAAACAAATTTAAAAAGATTAAATCATCCCTAGAATTAAAAACCCCAGTTAAAAATTCTCAGCCTGGGCCGGAGAGCTCAAAGAGCCAGGTTTTCAGGTCCCGGCGAAAGGTTTTCCTGTCAAAACAATGTATGAAATTCATGCAGCATCAAAGCTGGGAAAATGCTGATTTAATACATGGGCCTATTTGACTGTGTTCTGCTGTTAGAACAGCAGATTTTCTAATGGTGAGTTCAGCATCCTATTCTTTTATGCCGTGCTGGATTTCTAGTCTCCTCTTTTCCCAAAATGCCTCTTTCTTCACTCAAATACACACCTAG